>NC_071355.1:233702526-234364192 GCF_943734655.1 Sabethes cyaneus
TAAACTTAATTTGTACAAAATCAGTATTGTACAAAAATTTTAACCATCATTGATTAAAAGATAAGATGGATCAAAAGATAAGAGGGATACTAACTGCCTTCTGTTAAGGGGGCATAGTACCTTTTCAATTTTTTAAAACCTAAATTTTTTTATTGATTATTTCGAAAGATTAACATTTTGACCATATGTGTTTGAAGTCGTTTGCATGAATTTCAAATATTGACAAAGTTACAGCTATTTGTACCGCGCATGTCTGGAGCGATTAAACAACGAGTAAAAACTTCAGCGTCGTTTTTCTCGAAACCAGGTTTTGAAAGTCGGTACCATAAATATCTCAAGAACGGCTCAAGCAATTCTTATGATTCTTTTTTTGATTGAAAGCCAATAAAATTATCTAGTGTTTGACTCATCCTTTTCTTGATATTGTAATTTTTGAATTTTTTGAAATGTTTAAAGTTAATTTTTTCGCTTAAAAACCATACTTTTTTGTTTCAATGTCCGCCATTTTGTTGTGTGTTCGAATTCTAAAAAAGGATGGATCAAACACGAGATAATTTGATGTTCTTTCATGTCGTTTTGGAATTTTTCAATTCGGATAAGCCCCCCCAGCGCCAATCCATGGTACCACAATTCATGGTTTTTTTGAACGACTATCTTCATGGAGCCGTAGGGGCAAGGGGAAGAGGTTCCCTTATGAAAACAAAATTGCAAATATTAGTATAAAATGCAATGTTTCAAATGCAAAAAACCCGATTCAATTTGCCTTTCGCGTTATTGAGAAAAAATTATTTGAAATTAGGCAAAAAATATGGTGTAATTTGCATTTGCATTTAGCACAAAACCAGTTACACTTAAATTTTTCAATTGGATTTTACGTATTTGTTTTAGCACGAAGCAAAAGTGTAATCTATATAATCTATATAAGTAATCTATATAAGTAGAGCAAAATTTTCCCAATTTATTCGCCCTATGTAAAAAAATTCCCAAATTATGCTAAACGGGACAATTCTTGTATCATTAAAAGTAATGCACAGAAGAATGAAACAAGTTATTTGAGAATACAATTCTGAAGATTTATATATAGCTTAATTGTATAGGAAACTCTAATATTGGAACTTCGAATTGAGAATTCGAAGCTAATATTCCAAACTCTATTTAAAGTGGTTATCCCTGCTTAACTATCTACGGGCAACATCGTAAAAATGGTTGGAATCAAAATTTTTTTCATGGACAAATAACGTCCTGTATTTTCCATATAAATACAGCAAAAAGTTTTGCTGTAAGTTTAAGTTTTGACAAAACTCAGATGAGAAATAGTTTAAACACGTTAATCAAGCATATACCAAAGCTTCAAAACACCTTTAGCGCGCTGACCGAAAACCCTAAGGTCAATAAAATTCAACCGGATCCTGTAGTCACAAAATCAGACTCGTCTGAGTAAAAAGAAGCAGCCACTTCTGATGGTTAAGAACGCCAACTTCCTCACCCTCGTGAAACTTTGTGATGCCCAACCGCCCTACAAAATTACCCGGTTTGGCAATAAAATCATCTGTGTGTCAATGAAGGATTTAGAAATTAGGTAAAGGCCTGGATAATAATATGGTGCAAAAAATATAAAATTTGGATCAATATCTGGACCATTTTCGAACTGGATATGCCTAAAAAAATAATATTGTATTTGATAATTTTCTAGTTTAGTTAAAATAATTATGAGGCTCAGAATAAAGTAAAATTAGGCCATTACAAATATTTTATAGTTTTTGTCCTTCCGGTGTTGGGCCACTAAAGGGGGGGGGGGACAAAGTGAATTTTTTAATCGAGCAAAAAACATGGGTTTGAAGCATTTTTATTTAAAGTTTCAGCGTGAAAACCAAATCTGTTCTTGCTTTTAATATATACGTATATACGTTATTATTTTCCATGCAAAAATGTACGAAAAAAGGCAAAAACGAGAGAATTTTTTTTGGACGATTTTCGGAAACTCCGAATTCGAATTTCCATTTCTGTTTCGTGCTAGAAGTGTTAAGTACACTCATTTTTCGAGTTTTTCAGGCTGTAGAGCCCACGGACAATTGATTTTATACTCATATCCTCCAATTTTTTTAGCCCCCCGATTTTTCAAGCCAATTTCCAAAGGGAGGGGGGGGGGGTTGACAAAAACTTAAAAAATATTTTGCAAAGGTCTTATATTTCGCCGATAAGTAAGCAGGCTGACTTCACATCACTTTTTGGTCGATTGACAGATAGATTAAAAATCAGTTTAGTAAAATATTCAAAATCATGCAACCGTACTAACGTTGTACTACATCATCCGTGGTCGTATCTTATACACAACCCCTCTGATTTTTTTCTTGGGTGATGTAAAGTTTTCTTTAAGCACCTCTCCCCTCTGACTTGTGACAAAATTAATACCTCCTTGTCCACCGGAATTGAGTGACTCTGAGATCTAAAATATTCATTTTTGAAACTTCCTATTTTCTATCTGGTACAGTTCTTCATCGACTATAATTTAAAATTAAAACCTAGTATCTAAGCTTACCTTTAAACCTAGTAGAATTACCAAGTCTAATTTTTTCAAGCACCATTTACAGTATGATTTCGAATTTGACAACAAATGCGTGTCGCCTATGTTGCCAAAATCGAAACCGTGGCAAAATCTAGACCATTTTTTAACTGAAAAAATTGCATATAAATGTGTCAAAAATTGAATAATTACCACTAATTAACGAATTTTTCACGATTGCAACGGTTTTACATTCAAAATGTTCGACAGAGGCTGTCGCAAACCTTTAGATGCTTTGCAGTAAGACGTAGTCCTACGTCAGTAAAAGTCTGACCTTTCGAAATATGTAGTCACTAAATAAAAACTCGAACCCCACTGTACTTGATAAACTACGTTTAATACAAGTTATATTACATATTTTTAATGAATGGTTTAAATTTTTGAAACTAATAGGCGACATAATTTTTTTATGACGTGGAAATCGTTTCAACCATATCTGAACAACAGGTAATAATAAATTCCCAATATACAAATGTCACACACAGATACATACACAACGCATATCAAGTCACTGAAACATTGTTCAATTGTTGGGCTGACATAAAAACAAGACCCTCGGTGACTGTGACCGATTTCAAATTTTTCAACCGACTTTCATACCTTTCTAACAGAGTATAAGAAAGGTAAAAGCTGTTCAACCTTGTGTCCTATTAATAAATAACAGTAGTATAGTTGTACTATTAAAAAAAAATTCTTTGTTATTATTTTGTTCATTTACATGGAAGAAACTATGACAATCCTAATTTAGGTCCATTTCAAAATCAAAAATAGGTCCAATTCAAGATCATGTTGGGTCCATTCAAGATCAAAAAAAGGCTTTGGCAAAAAACGATATATTTAATAAAAGTTTCATCAATTATACATTTTTAAAGTACTGATAATGTAGAAAAAAGGTGGTACTTTCCAACAAATAGTAACATCACCACATATTATTTATAAATGACGAGTAAATTGAGCAGGAGTGCGAGTGGTGGTGTTAAAAATCGCTAAATAGGTCCATTCAAGATCAATTACCCTATGATAAAACTAAATAAATAGATAAAATAAAGTAAATCAAATGACGCTTACAAATATTGACGCACCCTTGGACAGAAAATATAATTGTCACTATTAAATAAGGATTTTGAGGAATAAGGAACTGATATTTGAAAACATAGTCAATTTAATCTTTGATGTTCCTGAGCAATTGAAAAAAACTATTGCTGCAGTAGAAAGGGTAGGTCACATCGCTAGTTGGATTAATTCGGGTTTTTATGTCTATGATTATGAACACTAAATATAAAACGCTAATCAAAGCCGTGTCTCTCTGTCATACTATCTGAACTGGGAATTTACGTCGGTTATCAAATTTCCATCCAAGATGGGATGTACAGAAAAAGAAACCGAAAGGCATCTTGAGCAAAAAAATATATATACTTACGCACAATCCCACAAGTTCGCGCACTTCGTCTTAGTGGTATTTAGCTATAAAACGGTCCTAAATATTGCGCATTACTAGTCAGTCGGTCAACCAGATCATACCGAGATGAAATTCTTTTCGGTAATAGTTATTCTTGTGTCAATCGGCAGCTTAACGTTTGCATCCGATTTGGATGGTTTGGGATATGAATTCGAACAACTGGAACAAAATCTTCTCGGTGTTGGTAATAGAAGTCAGTACAAGGTCGTCAAAACATCTCTCTGTTAGTATTGAAGGCAAATAAATGCTCTGATACTCACCCTGCACTTATTGTAACTGAACAGGTACCCGCGAAATACAATCGTGTCAGGATACACCGAAAACTGCCAGTGGAGTGTACCGGATACATCCGGAGCTGTCGTCCATCCCATCGTTTCCCGTTTATTGTGATCACACTGTGGAAAATGGTGGTTGGACTGTGATACACCGACGTTTCGATGGCAAATTGAACTTCAATCGAAATTGGGATGACTATCGGCGAGGATTTGGAAATCTGCAAAGTGAATACTGGTTGGGATTGGAAAAGATGCACCAGATCACTCGAAATGATAACTACGAGCTACTGGTGGTTATGACAAGCTTCAAAGGTACGACGAAAAGTGCTCGTTACAATCGATTCATGGTGGGTAGTGAGTTTGAAAATTACAAACTCACCGTAGGTCAATTCATAAGTGGAGATACTGATGATGAATTATCTCACCATGATGGAAATATGTTTAGCACTAAGGATCGCGATAACGATAAACATGAAAAAAGTTGTGCAGAAATCTATAAGAATGGTTGGTGGTTTACGGATTGTTATCGCGCGTAAGTTTTAGGGTTTTGGCACTAAGTTTAGCAGAAATTATATGAAATTTACGTTCCAGGAACCTTAACGGAGAATACGTGGAAGGAAGAGATAGATCTATGATCTGGTATTCGTTTTTCAATTCACACGTTTGTTTAAAAGAGGCACGTATGTTGATTAGAAGAATGTAGAGGATTGTTACCAAGATGATAAATATTACATCTTAAATTTATGATTAACGTTAACGTATTAATTTTCGTGATATTACGAATGCCGCGCTAAATTTCCACCTGAGATATATCTACCAATGCGAACGTATGTTTAGTTTTTCTAGAAAGAGGAATGTTGTGATTGTCAGGAGGCCTATCTTCTCTCAAAACTTCAATTATGTATTTTTACTTTCGCTTCTTTTGCGTTAAAAATTGACACCAAACGAAAAAATAAATAAATACGAAATTTCGACAAAACTTAGAGAGTGCTGTAGCATCAGTAAACCAGCAATAAAAGTACGCGTAATATGAAAAAGTGTAAACAAAAAGAAGCCGAACTTATTTCTTTTATTAAAGCTACTTTATTTTCTGGAAGCACATTTCAGTTTTATTGGAGATTTAATTGTGTGCAGTAATTACCGAAGCCTCATCGCAATTTTCGATTCAACTTTTCCTCAATTTGTTGTCTTGCTATTGCCATATCTTTTGATTATTGCAAATTTTGTCTAAATTTTAATCAATTTTAATGAATTTTGTGTCAGGTAAGTTAATTTTGAATCAATTTTATATAATGTTGCTATAGTTACATGTTAATCTGCTTCTGTTCACTTCGAGGTACATTGCGCAAACAAAAGGCTAAAACAAGTTGCTGCCTAATATTTTTACTGACCGGAAAGCGACTGTTGGCTAAATTTACCATGTCATGACCATAGGTTTTATAAGCATCTTAGTGGAATACAAAAATTAAATGAAAGTAAAACTTAATTGGAAATTAATTTGCGAAGTTCGAAAACAAGCACTGATGAAGTCTGCAAGTCGTAGACGAAATATGTATCTGTCGTGAATAAAATTAGTAGTGGAATTCAATCGCAAAAAAGTTTTTTTTATTTAAATTTGAATATTTAATTTTTTTATTTAATTTAATTTATTTACTATACTGTTTCGAATTGGAGCTCCCCAGAAAATGATTGAATGCGTACTCGTATCTCAGCGGAAGAGTTTTACGTTTAAAACTCGTATCCATTATTGCACCAGCATTTACAAATATAGCTGGAGTAATGCCAGAAACAAAACCCTTTTTCTTCATTCTACCCTTTGTCAGCTCCCTCTCCTGTTGTTCCACAGCCACTTGTAAATCTGTATTTTTTTCGGTAATTCTTATATTCCCGCTTGTCAATAGACATTCTATTCCCGCCCTTCGGAAATATCTTCTCGTCGTCCAACCACTTCCAGGCGTTCTGGAGTATCGATGTTTGACGCCATTTTTAAATCCAAAATGGCGAACTATTCTTTAGCATTTTGGATGAAAACTCCTGCAATATAGATTTTTACGTAACGGTGCTTGCCGCATCAAGAATTCGTCTCCACTGTACTTAGTTCTGAGCTACTCGTCAGCAATTCGTTCACACGCAAGTCGGCTTCAACCTGGTCGAGCGACCTAGAACGTTGGATCCTTCTATTTCTGGTGCCGGTGGGGTTCTTGAAGACAACGGATTTCACTGCATAGTCGACCGGCATTCTTGCGACGTAGCTGGCCCACCGTAGTCTGTGATCAGCTGCGTCAGGTTGTCCAGAAAACCGTAATTGTCTGCGCTCAACTGCCCTGAAATCCACGTTGAACTCCGGACATTTCTGGAGGATTTGCCTGAGAGTAAAAATTTGACCTATAGTAGCACAGGTCCCCATAAGGCCCGCCTGGTACTGCCCACCGAATTCTTTTGCTATTGGGGATAAACGACGTAACAAATCCTGTAATTAAATCGTCGCGATTGTCCTTTTTCTAGATGGGACTAATCACACCTTCCAGCCACTCCGCCAGTAGTTTCTCCACCTCCCAAGTCTTAGAAATTATCCAGTGAAGTGCCGTTGCTGGCAGTTCTTGGGCATTTTTGTAAAGTTCTGTCGGAAGTCGGTCCTTTCCGGCGGCTCTAATATTCTTCAGCTGACCGATTTCTCGCCGGGTCTCTTCGAGATCGGGAGCCAGCACGCTGTTATCGGCACTACTAGGTTAATTTCCGTTGCATCTCCTACAGTTACATCGCCGTTGAGATGCTCATCGAAGTACTACTTCTACCTGTCGACTACCTCGTGCACGTTTGTGATCAGGTTTCCTCTACGTTCTTACACAGGGGAATGATTCCTCCTTAGAATAAAAAAGAGAAGAGAAAAATTCACACTATACTCAGTCGTGATTGATTCTGCTCTGTTTTGTTTTACCTTTTCTCTTTTCTACTGATCGCGATTGCTCAGCAATCTGCACATTGTTCTATTCATTGAGGAGTAAACTGAGCAACTGTTAATAAACTTTTTGGCTTTGTTTAGACTTCTCGCAGCGGCAACAGTGCAAAAAATCAGAGGGGTTGTGTACAAGACACGAACCGCATAGGTAACGCAGGATTACGTAAGTCTCTTTATAGTGATAGTAGCATGTACCCAGGCATGTAATAATACGATTCTTCATGTACATCATGCTACATGCAGCATTTGTTAAGACTAACTGCAGGTTGAGAAAATTCGATTATTTTTAAATGAATGCTAATAGCGTCTCAAATCTTACTTCACATCAGCCACTATTTACATATATATGTATTTTGATGACATCAAAAAATTGTTATCCTAAGATGGCTTGACTGTGCTGCAGGTTGAGAAATTCAATTTTTTGCAAGTCGATAATTTTTTTATATGTTCAAAAATGTTTTGTACCTAACTGCATTATACTCAATTGACGGTCAAATAAACATTGACATCACTACGGATCTCTCCTGCCTTGTCTTGTCGATCATTTTCGAAAGAAATTAATCTAAATGTAATGCTTGACTATTGTAACTATGTAAAGAACTGCAGGTAACTAACTGATGCAAAGCAGCAAATGAAACGTTCAAAACTATTCCCGGATAAGAGAGTCGCTGATTTTCCTCGCTTTGAGAATTGCTGCGTTACGTCACATGCACAAATATCCCTTCAGCTTTGTTTCCGAGCAACACAGTTCCGAACAAATTCTTGCAGTATATGGATACAATCTGGCAAAAGGAAAGGGTGATCGCTCACTTTTCTATGAAGTTTCACTTTCAGGACATCAAATTGGACTAGATTTAATGTATAAACAATAACACCGGTTTAAGAAGTGGGATGGTTTAGCAGTCCGGCGTACTTCCCAAGCACAGATATCAAATTGGTCTACACTCTTGAATGATTTTACCCGTAAATTGGCCGGATTTAGCTAAAACTTGGTTGAAAATACTCAAAATGCCCTTAAAGTGTACAAGCTTAGATTTTGAGTAGTTTTTCAACCAAAAAATTGGTGATAGAAACTTAGAAGTGCGTTATTTGTCACAGAGAATAATTCAATTATCGGTAGCAAGTAGCCAAAATTGGTTAAATTTCTTACCCAAAATTTGAGTTTGTACACTTTAAGAGCATTTTGAGTAGTTTCAACCAAGTTTTAGTTAAATCCGACCTATTAACAGGTAAAATCATTTAAACGTGTAGGTTCAATCATCGCAAAGAATCTCTGACCTGTTGGGACGGGGAGATTTTGTCACTTTTTTCTAAAAATACGTTAAAACTATGATGCCGTCTTTTGCAACCAATCACGAAGCGAGGATTTCCAGTTGAACAATGCTTCATTATTTTCAATTTTTCAATAGGGCGTACTTTAAAATTAATGGGTTTTTATATTGGGGTTGATACGTAGAAGATTTTTCAATCGATTGGTGCAAAAATACCTAAAATCGATTGGGAAACTGCTAAGCTATTAGCGCTCAAAACCTATCATTTTTCGTGACACTCGCATTTTTCGATTTTTCGGAATGACACCCTATCCCAAACCTCACCATAAGACGTAGTCCTACGTCAAAATGTTGCATATAATGATAGTGGATGATAGATATGGCAACATTGGAATTCCCGTGCAGTTGTTTCAGACGCGGGTCTTTTTATTTCACTTTTACCCGCTTACGAAAAAGTCGGATGCCTCGCAGAAACAGAGGGGTGGTGTGGCTGTCAAACTACATACATTGCCCATGTTCCACTCATTGGTTTTGATGCCTTTACTTCTGGTACTTACTTACTGGTCGTTTCATTTTAAAATAAATGAAACTATGCAGAAAGTAGTTAAACACAGCTTATTAGCCATAATTTAACTATTATTAGCTGCTATTTTCGATATACGGACTGGTTCCAAATTATCGCCATCCATGGATGTTTAGTCCGCAAAATTTTGACAATTTCACACCCCTGGGCAGAAATCGAGCAGAATCAATATGGCACCGGCAGAATTTGACATTCAGAACAGGTTCGTCTTCTTCGTTTTTCGCTCTATTCCCTTTATGTCATAACAAGTGACAAGAGGTGACGCGCGCTGCTCGTTGCAGTTTCCGATTATTTAGCGTACAGCAGGAATGAACTTCGTACCGTAACGGCATCTAATTCCGATCACCTAAGGCATGATTCAGCTTTGAGCCCTTGCTGACCAATAACCCTTTGATATTTATTTACAAGTTATCCAGCTTTTTACGAGCCATAATGGCGAACGTGTTCGTAATATTTTAACAGCATTTTTGACAATTTCCTAATACATCGCACATTTTCTTTCCGCGCGTTCATGGTAAAACTAAAGGAATGTACGGAAAGAAAACGTGCGATGTATTAGGGAAATGTCAAAAATGCTGTTCAAATATTACGAACACGTCCGCCATTATGGCTCGTAAAAAGCTGGATAGGTATATGTTCTCTTAATGTTTTTGATTGTGTTTTATGGAAGAATATTATAATACATAAAGTATTTTCTCAAGGTAACAAAAAATGCCTCCAAGTATGATGTATCAGTTCATCTAATTCCGATCATTAATTTTCGGGGGTGATTCTAATTTCGATCACAAGTGTACCTAATTCCGATCACACCATGAAGTGCTATTTAAGCATTAAATTGTTATCCACTGGTACTAAATGGACCTAAAATGTTGTGTGTTTACGTGTTCTGATGTCAACCCCCTACCCCTCGCATCCAGCTTGCGTTAAAGACCCTTATTATCATAGTTTAATAATTGCATTGCAAATCATTTCCAAAGTTTTTGTCATCCCCCCCCCCTTGAAAATTGGCTTGAAAAATCGGGGGGCAAAAAAATAATTTGTAGGATATGAGTTAATTTTTTTTTACAAAATCAATTGTCCTGAACTTGCAGGCTTCCTCAGTGTCTGTTTTCGAACTCTCGAGGAAGCCTGCAAGTCGTAGGCGAAATACGTATCTGTCGTGAATAAAATACACATAGTAGAATTAAATTGGATAAGTTTTCTTATTTTTTATTTTTAGGTTTCGTATTCTACTAAGACGCTCCAAAAACTTCAGTCTGAAAAACTCGAAAAATGAGTGTACGAGTTGAGTTAACGCTTCTAGCACAAAATAAAAATGGAAGTTCAAAAAGTGAAATTTCCGAAACAGGGCCGAAAAATTTTCTTTCATTTTTGTCTTTTTGTTCGTAAATTTTTGCACGAAAAATAACAACGTATTTATTAAAAGCAAGAATAGATTTGGTTTTCACGTTTAAACTTTAAGTAAAAATGCCTAAAATCCATATTTTTTTTGCTCGATTAAAAAATTCTCCCCCCCCCCCTTCAGTGGCCCAACACCGGAGGGACAAAAACTTTTTTAAATATTTGTACCTAATGGCCTAATTACAAAATTCAAGTAGAATTTGAGTATTCGAAAAGCGACCTTTCCTTAGACAAGAATCATTTCCCTATGTTCTTTGTATCTTTACAATTACAATAAAATGGGACCACGTTATTTGGTTTTTGGGAAGTTTTAATCGAAAAAACAGTAAGGTCCAAATTATTCTAACAAATACAAATACTTTTCCTTAACATCAAATAAAGTCAGTGGTGGATAAGTTTTATTTATATTGTTTCTTTTCAGTTACAAACTATACTTGTAAAAAAATATGTTTAACTTGGTTGCCATGATTGGATAAGTTTTCTTTTTATTAAATTTCCAAAAAAATGTAATAAAAACTTTTATGCTCTTGACAATAAAGGTGTTTCAAAATATGCCTGCCTAGGTAAACAAAACAACTACTCTCAACTCATTTTTACACAAAGAATTTATGCATCATTTTTCATAACAAGGGCCTTAAATTATCACCGAATTTCAAACAAAACAGAAAATCTTTTTTCTCAGCATACATTGTTTTTTATGCCTCTGAGTTTCGTATGTACAACTGCACAGCGATTTTCATCATAGTATACAAGTTCAATATATCGTGAAAATACAACAGGAGAATGTGATTTTCAAATCCAGAAGGTGATATTCACTTCAGGTAAAAAAGAATTTTAAATGCAGTTAATGAAAAGAAAAATCTTATGTCCAACAGCTGAACGCAATAGATGCTAAACCACAAAATAAATTTTTTTTATTGATTTTCACTGCTCAAACGTGAATATCAGTTTGTTACAATATCACAGGGCACTGATATTCTATATTCTCGTGCATGAAGTTCATGCTAGCTACATTTAGTTATTATGTATGTTTGATCACAGCAAGCAGATTTTCAGTGCAAGTTAGACTGATAATCCAGAAGTTTGAACGTTATACTGATGAATATTAACAGCACTGATAACAACACTATTTTTTATACAACGAGATATCGAAGTAAATTGATCAGAAAGAATTGACGAAGTGTGGCTCCCTTAGACATCTGGATTGGTGCGTGAATAACGTGACGCTCGTGTCGAAAATATTGAAAACACAAGTAGCATGTGTCAGTTTCTCTATTAATTAATATACTGAACCTCTTAAATGCCTTTGGACACTTTACTTTTTGTTCTTACAAAGTATAAAAATTACCTTTTTGCCGACCGGTTTCGGGTAAGTAGTTACCCATCTACGGGGCCGAGTCCAACTAATTGTGTTGATGAGAGCAGCTACAGACTTAACTTTGTTAAGCCGAAGAGCGGCGATACTATTGGAGCATCATCCTCGTTCATCAGTGGTCGTTCAGCCTTGACACTCGATTTGATAAATTCCCGATTTTTCTTCGGCAGGGACTTTATCTTTCGTGTTACAAAGTAAATCCCGTAGTGTATTATTGCTTTTGTACACTACGTGATACCCATGTCGTTTAAGGCGTTGCTTAATCGGATTGGTGGCTTTCGGGTAGAATGGCATGCTGATTCGTTGTACATTGTAAGAACAAAAAGTAAAGTGTCCAAAGGCATTTAAGAGTCATTCTAGTTCTTACGTTAGCACGACTACGTAATTGAAGTTAAATACTGAACCTGTTTACGAAATGTTTACTTCCAATACCACATTGAAACAATATTATCCATCCCAATATAACAAACCACAACATGTTGTGGGTTCAAATCTGGTTATAATCTCTGATTACAGCTTGGTTCGACCCATGCACCTTCCAGCATTGGACAAAAGACAGGAGTCACAACGACAACTTGTTAACCATAGCTACCTATTACCCCCCCCCCCCCCTTCCTTTCCACCCTTCCCCTTCATTCCCGAAAAAAATCCTTCTTCATTACTTTCCCTTACCGTCCCTTCATCAATTGTAGAATCATCTTTTAAGCATTGAAACCGATTGATCGGAATTAGAAACAGATTTGTTTTTACATATTGTTAATTCCGATCAGTCGTTTTCATGGAATAAAGGATGCCCCACATCAAACTGCACCACGGAAGAAACGCTGTAGAATATTACCCATAGGGTATTTTCTTTTGAAAATTTGAGTAGAAGTAGTTTAGAGTGTATTGTTTACACTCTATTTTTATCGCGGTCAGTTTTTCGAGGATTGGAAAAAATGACGTCACCCGAAAAGCAACATCGTGAATTTATTTTGCGCAAGCACCTGGAAAAGCCTCAACTCTCTCATCACGAATGATGAGATTTACGTCTAGGCGGACCTCCGGCAGCTTCCAGGGCTACTGTACATCACCGACTAGCACAAGTTTGATGTTCCGGAGGAAATAAGGATGCAGAAACTTTCAAAGTTTGCCAAGAAATACATGATTTGGCAAGCGATCTGCTCCCGAGGCAAACGGAGTGTACCGTTTGTGACTACCGGGACTGTAAATGGGCAGATCTACCGCAAGAAGTATTTACAGAAGTTTCTGCTTCCTCTGTTGATGCAACACGGGGCCCTATGATCTTCTGGATGGGTCTAGCTTCGTGCCACTGTTCAAAAGTTATGCTGGAGTGGTACGAAACCAACGGGGTCACTTTCGTACCCAAGAACATGAACCCCCCCAATGCACCGGAACTAAGGCCCATCGAAAAATACTAGGCTATTATAAAGCAGACATTACGAAAACAGCCCAAGGAGGTCAAATCTGAGGAAGACATGAAGAAAAAGTGGATTTCCGTACAGTTGAAGTTAAATGAAATAAATATACCAAAAGCTTACTAATAACTCATTAGGCATTTTGTTGTCTGAAATGTTAAAAAGGATCGGTCAATTAGGTAATTTTCCACAGTCTTTCTTTTGTGGTGCAATTTGATGTGGGACACCCTTTAAACCCTGAAAATATGTGAATATACAGCCGATGTTGAAACGAAAAGTTAAAACACACTTGTATTTATCAATTTTTGTAAAAGTTAGAAGGAACAAATATTGTGTCATGTCGGCAAAAGACCTTAAAGCTTTTAAGGTTTTCTCAAAATTGTCCAGGTCTGCATTTGCTTCTTACGACCATGTATTCAATAAGCTCAGTAAAGCTATATTATACAGATGAACCTGCTGCGGTCAACTTGACCGTCAACTGAGTATGACGCTTGATCAGTTTTTAATGTGTACGCGTTCATACCAACGGGGTTCAGATTAAAAATGTTCAGATTAAGGAAGGTCATTCCAGCGGAGGTACACGGTATTATGATTTGCAGCACGCTTCATATGTGTCAAATATAAAACGCTAATCAAAGTTGTAATTCTTCGCTTTCATACTGTCTGAGCTGGTAATTCCCATCGGTTCAAACTTGTTATCAAACTTCTGCCTTGAATAGGGTGTGCAAAAAAAGAAACCAACAGGCATTTTTGGTCAAAGATACTGTTTTTACGAACAACCCTGCAATTCAGCGCACATCGTATTAAGAGTGAGCTATAAAACCGCAACGAACGTTATTGTTAATTAGTCAGTCAGCCAGTCGTATTTGAATTCCGAAATGAAAATTTTTCTGGTAATACTTATTCTGGTGGCATTCGGCGGCATAATATTCGCCTCCGATTCCAGTGGTTTCGGATACGAACTGATTCTAGGAGAATTGGTTGAGCTGCGCCAAACTTTTCTGGAGAAAAGTCAGCAAACGTTAGCCATCAACGATTTGAGATTGGCCCTCGGTTAGTTTGAAAGCTAGTATGTTCAAGCGAAAATGTGTTATTCATTGTAATTCAATAGGTACCCGCGAAGTGATATCGTGCAACGATACACTAGGCGCATCCAGTGGAGTATATCGTATACATCCGGAGCAGTCGTCCATCCCATCGTTTCCCGTGTATTGTGATCACAGTGTGGAAAATGGTGGTTGGACAGTGATACACCGACGTTTCGATGGCAAATTGAACTTCAACCGAAATTGGGATGAATATCGGCGAGGATTTGGAAATCTGCAAAGTGAATACTGGTTGGGATTGGAAAAGATGCACCAGATCACTCGAAATAATAACTACGAGCTGCTGGTGGTTTTGACAAGCTTCAAAGGTACGACGAAAAGTGCTCGTTACAATCGATTCATGGTGGGTAGTGAGTTTGAAAATTACAAACTCACCGTAGGTCAATTCATAAGTGGAGATGCTGGTGATAGTTTATCTTACCATGATGGACTTATGTTTAGCACTATGGATCGGGATAACGATAGAGATAAAGGAAGTTGTGCAAAAACCTATAAGGGTGGTTGGTGGTTTAAGGATTGTTATCGCGTGTAAGTTTTAGGGTTTTGGCACTAAGTTTAGCAGAAATTATATGAAATTTTCGTTTCAGAAACCTTACCGGAGAACACGTGGAAGAAAGCAATAGCTCTATGTCCTGGCTTTCGTTTTTAGATTCATACGTTCGCTTAAAAGAGGCACGTATGTTGATTAGAAGAATTTAGAGGATAGTTACCAAGATGATAAATACTACATGTTAAATTTATGATTAGCGTTAACGTATTAATTTTCGTGATATTACGAATGCCGCGCTAAATTTCCAGCTGAGATATGTCTACCATGCGTACGTATGTTTAGTTTTTCTAGAAAGAGGAATGTTGTGATTGTCAGGAGGCCTATCTTCTCTCAAAACTTCAATTATGTATTTTTACTTTCGCTTCTTTTGCGTTAAAAATTGACACCAAACGAAAAAATAAATAAATACGAAATTTCGACAAAACTTAGAGAGTGCTGTAGCATCAGTAAACCAGCAATAAAAGTACGCGTAATAAGAAAAATTGTAAACAAAAAGAAGCCGAACTTATTTCTTTTATTAAAGCTGCTTTATTTTCTGGAAGCACATTTCAGTTTTATTGGAGATTTAATTGTGTGCAGTAATTACCGAAGCCTCATCGCAATTTCGATTCAACTTTTCCTCAATTTGTTGTCTTGCTATTGCCATATCTTTTGATTAATGCAAATTTTGTCTAAATTTTAATCAATTTTAATGAATTTTGTGTCAGGTAAGTTAATTTTGAATCAATTTTATATAATGTTGCTATAGTTACATGTTAATCTACTTCTGTTCACTTCGATGTACATTGCGCAAACAAAAGGCCAAAACAAGTTGCTGCCTAATATTTTTACTGACCTGAAAGCGACTGTTGGCTTAATTTACCATGTCATGATCATAGGTTTTATAAGTATCTTAGTGAAATACAAAAATTAAATGAAAGAAAAACTTAATTGGAAATTAATTTGCGAAGTTCGAAAACAAGCACTGATGAAGTCTGCAAGTCGTAGACGAAACATGTATCTGTCGTGAATAAAATTAGTAGTGGAATTCAATCGCAAAAAAGTTTTTTTTTATTTAAATTTGAATATTTAATTTTTTTTATTTAATTTAATTTATTTACTATGCAACGGAAACTGTTTCGACTTGGAGCTCCCCAGAAAATGATTGAATGCGTACTCGTATCTCAGCGGAAGAGTTTCACGTTTAAAACTCGTATCCATTATTGCACCAGCATTTACAAATATAGCTGGAGTAATGCCAGAAACAAAACCCTTTTTCTTCATTCTACCCTTTGTCAGCTCCCTCTCCTGTTGTTCCACAGCCACTTGTAAATCTGTATTTTTTTTTCGGTAATTCTTATATTCCCGCTTGTCAATAGACATTCTATTCCCGCCTTTCAGAAATATCTTCTCGTCGTCCAACCACTTCCAGGCGTTCTGGAGTATCGATGTTTGACGCCATTTTCAAATCCAAAATGGCGAACTATTCTTTAGCATTTTGGATGAAAACTCCTGCAATATAGATTTTTACGTAACGGTGCTTGCCGCATCAAGAATTCGTCTCCACTGTACTCAGTTCTGAGCTACTCGTCATCAATTCGTTCACACGCAAGTCGGCTTCAACCTGGTCGAGCGACCTAGCACGTTGGATCCTTCTATTTCTGGTGCCGGTGGGGAAGAGAACGGATTTCATTGCATAGTCGACCAGTATTCTTGCGACGTGGCTGACCCACCGTAGTCTGTGAGCAGCTGCGTCAGTTTGTCCGGAAAACCGTAATTGTCTGCGCTCAACTGCCCTGAAATCCACGTTGAACTCCGGACATTTCTGGAGGATTTGCCTGAGAGTAAATATTTGACCTATAGTAGCACAGGCCCCCATAAGCCCCCGCCTGGTATTGCCCACCGAATTCTTTTGCTATTGGGGATAAACGACGTAACAAATCCTGTAATTAAATCGTCGCGATTGTCCTTTTTCTAGATGGGACTAATCACACCTTCCATCCACTCCGCCAGTAGTTTCTCCACCTCCCAACTCTTAGAAATTATCCAGTCAGCACGCTGTTATCGGCACTACTAGGTTAATTTCTGTTGCTTATCCTACAGTTATATCGCCGTTGAGATCATCGAAGTACTGCTTCTACCTGTCGACTACCTCGTGCACGTTTGTGATCAGGTTTCCTCTACGTTCTTACACAGGGGAATGATTCCTCCTTAGAATAAAAAAGAGAAGAGAAAAATTCACACTTTACTCAGTCGTGATTTATTCTGCTCTGTTTTGTTTTAACTTTTCTCTTTTCTACTGACCGCGATTGCTCAGCAATCTGCACATTGTTCTACTCATTGAGGAGTAAACTAAGAAACTGTTAATAAACTTTTTGGCTTTGTTTAGACTTCTCGCATCGGCAACAGTGCAAAAAATCAGAGGGGTTGTGTAAAAGGCAGTGTTGGGCACCGCTAATTCGCTAATTCACTAACCGACCAATCGAGAAACGCTAGTTATACTTTATAATTTATACTCAAACTAGCCGAATTGCTGCTGGGCCATGATTCTAAATGAAGTGCCGCTGTTTATTTTAAAAATTAATAAACTGTAATCATTTTATCCATCATAATAGGTTTTAATCTTAGGTAAATTAAGAAAAGCCATGTAATAAATGTAAATTACAAA
Organism: Sabethes cyaneus; assembly: GCF_943734655.1. NCBI lineage: Eukaryota > Metazoa > Arthropoda > Insecta > Diptera > Culicidae > Sabethes > Sabethes cyaneus. The sequence goes on from NC_071355.1 coordinate 233,720,134, forward strand.
TAATTTGTACAGTGATAGATTACAATGCAAGTCATTGCGATCTGTTCAAAAATAAACAGTAACTGTTAATTTGCAGTTTGCGATTAGTGATTAGCGAAATTTCCACGATTATCGAACAAATTGTATCGGTTAGCGGATTAGCGAATTAGCGGTGCCCAACACTGGTAAAAGGCATGGCATGCAATAATACGATTCTTCATGTACATCATTCTACATGCAGCATTTGTTAAGACTAACTGCAGGTTGAGAAAATTCGATTATTTTTAAATGAATGCTAATAGCGTCTCAAATCTTACTTCAACATCAGCCACTATTTACATATATATGTATTTTGATGACATCAAAAAATTGTTATGTTAAAATGGCTTGACTGTGCTGCAGGTTGAGAAATTCAATTTTTTGCAAGTCGATAATTTTTTTATATATTCAAAAATGTTTTGTACCTAACTGCATTATACTAAATTGACGGTCAAATAAACGGATCTCTCCTGCCTTGTCTTGTCGATCATTTTCGAAAGAAATTAATCTAAATGTAATGCTTGACTATTGTAACTATGTAAAGAACTGCAGGTACCTGACTGATGCAAAGCAGTAGACACAATCTGGCAAAAGAAAAGGGTGATCGCAAACTATTCTATGAAGTTTCACTTTCAGGACATCAGATTGGACTAGATTTAGTGTATAAACGATAACACCGGTTGAAGAAGTGGGGTGGCTTGGCAGTCCGGCGTACTTCCCAAGCACAGATATCAAATTGGAGTAGGTTTACACGCGTTCGTAAGGAATTTTGTTAGGACGAGGAGACTTTGTTACTCTTTCTGGTGTACTTCCCTAGCACAGATATCAAATTGGTCTACACTCTTAAAAGATTTTACCCGCAAATTGGCCGGATTTAGCTAAAACTTGGTTGAAAATACTTAAAAAGCCCTTAAAGTGTACAAACTTAGTTTTTCAACCAAAAAATTGGTGATAGAAACTTAGAAGTGCGTTATTTGTCACAGAGAATAATTCAATTATCGGTAGCAAGTAGCCAAAATTGGTTAAATTTCTTACCCAAAATTTGAGTTTGTACACTTTAAGACCATTTTGAGTAGTTTCAACCAAGTTTTAGTTAAATCCGACCTATTAACAGGTAAAATCATTTAAACGTGTAGGTTCAATCATCGCAAAGAATCTCTGACCTGTTGGGACGGGGAGATTTTGTCACTTTTTTCTAAAAATACGTTAAAACTATGATGCCGTCTTTTGCAACCAATCACGAAGCGAGGATTTCCAGTTGAACAATGCTTCATTATTTTCAATTTTTCAATAGGGCGTACTTTAAAATTAATGGGTTTTTATATTGGGGTTGATACGTAGAAGATTTTTCAATCGATTGGTGCAAAAATACCTAAAATCGATTGGGAAACTGCTAAGCTATTAGCGCTCAAAACCTATCATTTTTCGTGACACTCGCATTTTTCGATTTTTCGGAATGACACCCTATCCCAAACCTCACCATAAGACGTAGTCCTACGTCAAAATGTTGCATATAATGATAGTGGATGATAGATATGGCAACATTGGAATTCCCGTGCAGTTGTTTCAGACGCGGGTCTTTTTATTTCACTTTTACCCGCTTACGAAAAAGTCGGATGCCTCGCAGAAACAGAGGGGTGGTGTGGCTGTCAAACTACATACATTGCCCATGTTCCACTCATTGGTTTTGATGCCTTTACTTCTGGTACTTACTTACTGGTCGTTTCATTTTAAAATAAATGAAACTATGCAGAAAGTAGTTAAACACAGCTTATTAGCCATAATTTAACTATTATTAGCTGCTATTTTCGATATACGGACTGGTTCCAAATTATCGCCATCCATGGATGTTTAGTCCGCAAAATTTTGACAATTTCACACCCCTGGGCAGAAATCGAGCAGAATCAATATGGCACCGGCAGAATTTGACATTCAGAACAGGTTCGTCTTCTTCGTTTTTCGCTCTATTCCCTTTATGTCATAACAAGTGACAAGAGGTGACGCGCGCTGCTCGTTGCAGTTTCCGATTATTTAGCGTACAGCAGGAATGAACTTCGTACCGTAACGGCATCTAATTCCGATCACCTAAGGCATGATTCAGCTTTGAGCCCTTGCTGACCAATAACCCTTTGATATTTATTTACAAGTTATCCAGCTTTTTACGAGCCATAATGGCGAACGTGTTCGTAATATTTTAACAGCATTTTTGACAATTTCCTAATACATCGCACATTTTCTTTCCGCGCGCATGGTAAAACTAAAGGAATGTACGGAAAGAAAACGTGCGATGTATTAGGGAAATGTCAAAAATGCTGTTCAAATATTACGAACACGTCCGCCATTATGGCTCGTAAAAAGCTGGATAGGTATATGTTCTCTTAATGTTTTTGATTGTGTTTTATGGAAGAATATTATAATACATAAAGTATTTTCTCAAGGTAACAAAAAATGCCTCCAAGTATGATGTATCAGTTCATCTAATTCCGATCATTAATTTTCGGGGGTGATTCTAATTTCGATCACAAGTGTACCTAATTCCGATCACACCATGAAGTGCTATTTAAGCATTAAATTGTTATCCACTGGTACTAAATGGACCTAAAATGTTGTGTGTTTACGTGTTCTGATGTCAACCCCCTACCCCTCGCATCCAGCTTGCGTTAAAGACCCTTATTATCATAGTTTAATAATGCCATTGCAAATCATTTCCAAAGTTTTTGTCATCCCCCCCCCTTGAAAATTGGCTTGAAAAATCGGGGGGCAAAAAAATAATTTGTAGGATATGAGTTAATTTTTTTTTACAAAATCAATTGTCCTGAACTTGCAGGCTTCCTCAGTGTCTGTTTTCGAACTCTCGAGGAAGCCTGCAATTCGTAGGCGAAATACGTATCTGTCGTGAATAAAATACACATAGTAGAATTAAATTGGATAAGTTTTCTTATTTTTTATTTTTAGGTTTCGTATTCTACTAAGACGCTCCAAAAACTTCAGTCTGAAAAACTCGAAAAATGAGTGTACGAGTTGAGTTAACGCTTCTAGCACAAAATAAAAATGGAAGTTCAAAAAGTGAAATTTCCGAAACTCGGCCGAAAAATTTTCTTTCATTTTTGTCTTTTTGTTCGTAAATTTTTGCACGAAAAATAACAACGTATTTATTAAAAGCAAGAATAGATTTGGTTTTCACGTCTAAACTTAAAATAAAAATGCCTAAAATCCATATTTTTTTTGCTCGATTAAAAAATTCTCCCCCCCCCCTTCAGTAGCCCAACACCGGAGGGACAAAAACTTTTTTAAATATTTGTACCTAATGGCCTAATTACAAAATTCAAGTAGAATTTGAGCATTCGAAAAGTGACCTTTTCTTAGACGAGAATCCTTTCCCTATGTTTTTTCTATCTTTACAATTACAATAAAATGTGACCACGTTATTTGGTTTTTGGGAAGTTTTAATCGAAAAAAAAACAGTAAGGCCCAAATTATTCTAACAAATACAAATACTTTTCCTTAACATCAAATAAAGTCAGTGGTGGATAAGTTTTATTTATATTGTTTCTTTTCAGTTACAAACTATACTTGTAAAAAAATATGTTTAACTTGGTTGCCATGATTGGATAAGTTTTCTTTTTATTAAATTTCCAAAAAAATGTAATAAAAACTTTTATGCTCTTGACAATAAAGGTGTTTCAAAATATGCCTGCCTAGGTAAACAAAACAACTACTCTCAACTCATTTTTACACAAAGAATTTATGCATCATTTTTCATAACAACCAGGGCCTTAAATTATCACCGAATTTCAAACAAAACAGAAAATCTTTTTTCTCAGCATACATTGTTTTTTATGCCTCTGAGTTTCGTATGTACAACTGCACAGCGATTTTCATCATAGTATACAAGTTCAATATATCGTGAAAATACAACAGGAGAATGTGATTTTCAAATCCAGAAGGTGATATTCACTTCAGGTAAAAAAGAATTTTAAATGCAGTTAATGAAAAGAAAAATCTTATGTCCAACAGCTGAACGCAATAGATGCTAAACCACAAAATAAATTTTTTTTATTGATTTTCACTGCTCAAACGTGAATATCAGTTTGTTACAATATCACAGGGCACTGATATTCTATATTCTCGTGCATGAAGTTCATGCTAGCTACATTTAGTTATTATGTATGTTTGATCACAGCAAGCAGATTTTCAGTGCAAGTTAGACTGATAATCCAGAAGTTTGAACGTTATACTGATGAATATTAACAGCACTGATAACAACACTATTTTTTATACAACGAGATATCGAAGTAAATTGATCAGAAAGAATTGACGAAGTGTGGCTCCCTTAGACATCTGGATTGGTGCGTGAATAACGTGACGCTCGTGTCGAAAATATTGAAAACACAAGCAGCATGTGTCAGTTTCTCTATTAATTAATATACTGAACCTCTTAAATGCCTTTGGACACTTTACTTTTTGTTCTTACAAAGTATAAAAATTACCTTTTTGCCGACCGGTTTCGGGTAAGTAGTTACCCATCTACGGGGCCGAGTCCAACTAATTGTGTTGATGAGAGCAGCTACAGACTTAACTTTGTTAAGCCGAAGAGCGGCGATACTATTGGAGCATCATCCTCGTTCATCAGTGGTCGTTCAGCCTTGACACTCGATTTGATAAATTCCCGATTTTTCTTCGGCAGGGACTTTATCTTTCGTGTTACAAAGTAAATCCCGTAGTGTATTATTGCTTTTGTACACTACGTGATACCCATGTCGTTTAAGGCGTTGCTTAATCGGATTGGTGGCTTTCGGGTAGAATGGCATGCTGATTCGTTGTACATTGTAAGAACAAAAAGTAAAGTGTCCAAAGGCATTTAAGAGTCATTCTAGTTCTTACGTTAGCACGACTACGTAATTGAAGTTAAATACTGAACCTGTTTACGAAATGTTTACTTCCAATCCCGCATTGAAACAATATTATCCATTCCAATATAACAAACGGTACTATAAACCCCTTCAAAAACCTCGTAAAATAGGCATCAGTGTATATGCTATCAATGTTAATCTTTTGCGAACAATTATAATATGTTAATAGGATTGTAAGTTGTTCGTATTTATTGTTGCAAACATTGGGCTTTTAAGCATTGAAACCGATTGATCGGAATTAGAAACAGATTTGTTTTTACATATTGCTTATTCCGATCAGTCGTTTTCATGGAATAAAGGATGTCCCACATCAAACTGCACCACGGAAGAAACGCTGTAGAATATTACTCATAGGGTATTTTCTCTTGAAAATTTGAGTAGAAGTAGTTTAGAGTGTATTGTTTACACTCTATTTTTATCGCGGTCAGTTTTTCGAGGATTGGAAAAAATGGCGTCACCCGAAAAGCAACATCGTGAATTTATTTTGCGCAAGCACCTGGAAAAGCCTCAACTCTCTCATCACGAATGATGAGATTTACGTCTAGGTGAACCTCCGGCAGCTTCCAGGGCTACTGTACATCACCGACTAGCACAAGTTTGATGTTCCGGAGGAAATAAGGATGCAGAAACTTTCAAAGTTTGCCAAGAAATACATGATTTGGCAAGCGATCTGCTCCCGAGGCAAACGGAGTGTACCGTTTGTGACTACCGGGACTGTAAATGGGCAGATCTACCGCAAGAAGTATTTACAGAAGTTTCTGCTTCCTCTGTTGATGCAACACGGGGCCCTATGATCTTCTGGATGGGTCTAGCTTCGTGCCACTGTTCAAAAGTTATGCTGGAGTGGTACGAAACCAACGGGGTCACTTTCGTACCCAAGAACATGAACCCCCCCAATGCACCGGAACTAAGGCCCATCGAAAAATACTAGGCTATTATAAAGCAGACATTACGAAAACAGCCCAAGGAGGTCAAATCTGAGGAAGACATGAAGAAAAAGTGGATTTCCGTACAGTTGAAGTTAAATGAAATAAATATACCAAAAGCTTACTAATAACTCATTAGGCATTTTGTTGTCTGAAATGTTAAAAAGGATCGGTCAATTAGGTAATTTTCCACAGTCTTTCTTTTGTGGTGCAATTTGATGTGGGACACCCTTTAAACCCTGAAAATATGTGAATATACAGCCGATGTTGAAACGAAAAGTTAAAACACACTTGTATTTATCAATTTTTGTAAAAGTTAGAAGGAACAAATATTGTGTCATGTCGGCAAAAGACCTTAAAGCTTTTAAGGTTTTCTCAAAATTGTCCAGGTCTGCATTTGCTTCTTACGACCATGTATTCAATAAGCTCAGTAAAGCTATATTATACAGATGAACCTGCTGCGGTCAACTTGACCGTCAACTGAGTATGACGCTTGATCAGTTTTTAATGTGTACGCGTTCATACCAACGGGGTTCAGATTAAAAATGTTCAGATTAAGGAAGGTCATTCCAGCGGAGGTACACGGTATTATGATTTGCAGCACGCTTCATATGTGTCAAATATAAAACGCTAATCAAAGTTGTAATTCTTCGCTTTCATACTGTCTGAGCTGGTAATTCCCATCGGTTCAAACTTGTTATCAAACTTCTGCCTTGAATAGGGTGTGCAAAAAAAGAAACCAACAGGCATTTTTGGTCAAAGATACTGTTTTTACGAACAACCCTGCAATTCAGCGCACATCGTATTAAGAGTGAGCTATAAAACCGCAACGAACGTTATTGTTAATTAGTCAGTCAGCCAGTCGTATTTGAATTCCGAAATGAAAATTTTTCTGGTAATACTTATTCTGGTGGCATTCGGCGGCATAATATTCGCCTCCGATTCCAGTGGTTTCGGATACGAACTGATTCTAGGAGAATTGGTTGAGCTGCGCCAAACTTTTCTGGAGAAAAGTCAGCAAACGTTAGCCATCAACGATTTGAGATTGGCCCTCGGTTAGTTTGAAAGCTAGTATGTTCAAGCGAAAATGTGTTATTCATTGTAATTCAATAGGTACCCGCGAAGTGATATCGTGCAACGATACACTAGGCGCATCCAGTGGAGTATATCGTATACATCCGGAGCAGTCGTCCATCCCATCGTTTCCCGTGTATTGTGATCACAGTGTGGAAAATGGTGGTTGGACAGTGATACACCGACGTTTCGATGGCAAATTGAACTTCAACCGAAATTGGGATGAATATCGGCGAGGATTTGGAAATCTGCAAAGTGAATACTGGTTGGGATTGGAAAAGATGCACCAGATCACTCGAAATAATAACTACGAGCTGCTGGTGGTTTTGACAAGCTTCAAAGGTACGACGAAAAGTGCTCGTTACAATCGATTCATGGTGGGTAGTGAGTTTGAAAATTACAAACTCACCGTAGGTCAATTCATAAGTGGAGATGCTGGTGATAGTTTATCTTACCATGATGGACTTATGTTTAGCACTATGGATCGGGATAACGATAGAGATAAAGGAAGTTGTGCAAAAACCTATAAGGGTGGTTGGTGGTTTAAGGATTGTTATCGCGTGTAAGTTTTAGGGTTTTGGCACTAAGTTTAGCAGAAATTATATGAAATTTTCGTTTCAGAAACCTTACCGGAGAACACGTGGAAGAAAGCAATAGCTCTATGTCCTGGCTTTCGTTTTTAGATTCATACGTTCGCTTAAAAGAGGCACGTATGTTGATTAGAAGAATTTAGAGGATAGTTACCAAGATGATAAATACTACATGTTAAATTTATGATTAGCGTTAACGTATTAATTTTCGTGATATTACGAATGCCGCGCTAAATTTCCAGCTGAGATATGTCTACCATGCGTACGTATGTTTAGTTTTTCTAGAAAGAGGAATGTTGTGATTGTCAGGAGGCCTATCTTCTCTCAAAACTTCAATTATGTATTTTTACTTTCGCTTCTTTTGCGTTAAAAATTGACACCAAACGAAAAAATAAATAAATACGAAATTTCGACAAAACTTAGAGAGTGCTGTAGCATCAGTAAACCAGCAATAAAAGTACGCGTAATAAGAAAAATTGTAAACAAAAAGAAGCCGAACTTATTTCTTTTATTAAAGCTGCTTTATTTTCTGGAAGCACATTTCAGTTTTATTGGAGATTTAATTGTGTGCAGTAATTACCGAAGCCTCATCGCAATTTCGATTCAACTTTTCCTCAATTTGTTGTCTTGCTATTGCCATATCTTTTGATTAATGCAAATTTTGTCTAAATTTTAATCAATTTTAATGAATTTTGTGTCAGGTAAGTTAATTTTGAATCAATTTTATATAATGTTGCTATAGTTACATGTTAATCTACTTCTGTTCACTTCGATGTACATTGCGCAAACAAAAGGCCAAAACAAGTTGCTGCCTAATATTTTTACTGACCTGAAAGCGACTGTTGGCTTAATTTACCATGTCATGATCATAGGTTTTATAAGTATCTTAGTGAAATACAAAAATTAAATGAAAGAAAAACTTAATTGGAAATTAATTTGCGAAGTTCGAAAACAAGCACTGATGAAGTCTGCAAGTCGTAGACGAAACATGTATCTGTCGTGAATAAAATTAGTAGTGGAATTCAATCGCAAAAAAGTTTTTTTTTATTTAAATTTGAATATTTAATTTTTTTTATTTAATTTAATTTATTTACTATGCAACGGAAACTGTTTCGACTTGGAGCTCCCCAGAAAATGATTGAATGCGTACTCGTATCTCAGCGGAAGAGTTTCACGTTTAAAACTCGTATCCATTATTGCACCAGCATTTACAAATATAGCTGGAGTAATGCCAGAAACAAAACCCTTTTTCTTCATTCTACCCTTTGTCAGCTCCCTCTCCTGTTGTTCCACAGCCACTTGTAAATCTGTATTTTTTTTTCGGTAATTCTTATATTCCCGCTTGTCAATAGACATTCTATTCCCGCCTTTCAGAAATATCTTCTCGTCGTCCAACCACTTCCAGGCGTTCTGGAGTATCGATGTTTGACGCCATTTTCAAATCCAAAATGGCGAACTATTCTTTAGCATTTTGGATGAAAACTCCTGCAATATAGATTTTTACGTAACGGTGCTTGCCGCATCAAGAATTCGTCTCCACTGTACTCAGTTCTGAGCTACTCGTCATCAATTCGTTCACACGCAAGTCGGCTTCAACCTGGTCGAGCGACCTAGCACGTTGGATCCTTCTATTTCTGGTGCCGGTGGGGAAGAGAACGGATTTCATTGCATAGTCGACCAGTATTCTTGCGACGTGGCTGACCCACCGTAGTCTGTGAGCAGCTGCGTCAGTTTGTCCGGAAAACCGTAATTGTCTGCGCTCAACTGCCCTGAAATCCACGTTGAACTCCGGACATTTCTGGAGGATTTGCCTGAGAGTAAATATTTGACCTATAGTAGCACAGGCCCCCATAAGCCCCCGCCTGGTATTGCCCACCGAATTCTTTTGCTATTGGGGATAAACGACGTAACAAATCCTGTAATTAAATCGTCGCGATTGTCCTTTTTCTAGATGGGACTAATCACACCTTCCATCCACTCCGCCAGTAGTTTCTCCACCTCCCAACTCTTAGAAATTATCCAGTCAGCACGCTGTTATCGGCACTACTAGGTTAATTTCTGTTGCTTATCCTACAGTTATATCGCCGTTGAGATCATCGAAGTACTGCTTCTACCTGTCGACTACCTCGTGCACGTTTGTGATCAGGTTTCCTCTACGTTCTTACACAGGGGAATGATTCCTCCTTAGAATAAAAAAGAGAAGAGAAAAATTCACACTTTACTCAGTCGTGATTTATTCTGCTCTGTTTTGTTTTAACTTTTCTCTTTTCTACTGACCGCGATTGCTCAGCAATCTGCACATTGTTCTACTCATTGAGGAGTAAACTAAGAAACTGTTAATAAACTTTTTGGCTTTGTTTAGACTTCTCGCATCGGCAACAGTGCAAAAAATCAGAGGGGTTGTGTAAAAGGCAGTGTTGGGCACCGCTAATTCGCTAATTCACTAACCGACCAATCGAGAAACGCTAGTTATACTTTATAATTTATACTCAAACTAGCCGAATTGCTGCTGGGCCATGATTCTAAATGAAGTGCCGCTGTTTATTTTAAAAATTAATAAACTGTAATCATTTTATCCATCATAATAGGTTTTAATCTTAGGTAAATTAAGAAAAGCCATGTAATAAATGTAAATTACAAATAATTTGTACAGTGATAGATTACAATGCAAGTCATTGCGATCTGTTCAAAAATAAACAGTAACTGTTAATTTGCAGTTTGCGATTAGTGATTAGCGAAATTTCCACGATTATCGAACAAATTGTATCGGTTAGCGGATTAGCGAATTAGCGGTGCCCAACACTGGTAAAAGGCATGGCATGCAATAATACGATTCTTCATGTACATCATTCTACATGCAGCATTTGTTAAGACTAACTGCAGGTTGAGAAAATTCGATTATTTTTAAATGAATGCTAATAGCGTCTCAAATCTTACTTCAACATCAGCCACTATTTACATATATATGTATTTTGATGACATCAAAAAATTGTTATGTTAAAATGGCTTGACTGTGCTGCAGGTTGAGAAATTCAATTTTTTGCAAGTCGATAATTTTTTTATATATTCAAAAATGTTTTGTACCTAACTGCATTATACTAAATTGACGGTCAAATAAACGGATCTCTCCTGCCTTGTCTTGTCGATCATTTTCGAAAGAAATTAATCTAAATGTAATGCTTGACTATTGTAACTATGTAAAGAACTGCAGGTACCTGACTGATGCAAAGCAGTAGACACAATCTGGCAAAAGAAAAGGGTGATCGCAAACTATTCTATGAAGTTTCACTTTCAGGACATCAGATTGGACTAGATTTAGTGTATAAACGATAACACCGGTTGAAGAAGTGGGGTGGCTTGGCAGTCCGGCGTACTTCCCAAGCACAGATATCAAATTGGAGTAGGTTTACACGCGTTCGTAAGGAATTTTGTTAGGACGAGGAGACTTTGTTACTCTTTCTGGTGTACTTCCCTAGCACAGATATCAAATTGGTCTACACTCTTAAAAGATTTTACCCGCAAATTGGCCGGATTTAGCTAAAACTTGGTTGAAAATACTTAAAAAGCCCTTAAAGTGTACAAACTTAGTTTTTCAACCAAAAAATTGGTGATAGAAACTTAGAAGTGCGTTATTTGTCACAGAGAATAATTCAATTATCGGTAGCAAGTAGCCAAAATTGGTTAAATTTCTTACCCAAAATTTGAGTTTGTACACTTTAAGAGCATTTTGAGTAGTTTCAACCAAGTTTTAGTTAAATCCGACCTATTAACAGGTAAAATCATTTAAACGTGTAGGTTCAATCATCGCAAAGAATCTCTGACCTGTTGGGACGGGGAGATTTTGTCACTTTTTTCTAAAAATACGTTAAAACTATGATGCCGTCTTTTGCAACCAATCACGAAGCGAGGATTTCCAGTTGAACAATGCTTCATTATTTTCAATTTTTCAATAGGGCGTACTTTAAAATTAATGGGTTTTTATATTGGGGTTGATACGTAGAAGATTTTTCAATCGATTGGTGCAAAAATACCTAAAATCGATTGGGAAACTGCTAAGCTATTAGCGCTCAAAACCTATCATTTTTCGTGACACTCGCATTTTTCGATTTTTCGGAATGACACCCTATCCCAAACCTCACCATAAGACGTAGTCCTACGTCAAAATGTTGCATATAATGATAGTGGATGATAGATATGGCAACATTGGAATTCCCGTGCAGTTGTTTCAGACGCGGGTCTTTTTATTTCACTTTTACCCGCTTACGAAAAAGTCGGATGCCTCGCAGAAACAGAGGGGTGGTGTGGCTGTCAAACTACATACATTGCCCATGTTCCACTCATTGGTTTTGATGCCTTTACTTCTGGTACTTACTTACTGGTCGTTTCATTTTAAAATAAATGAAACTATGCAGAAAGTAGTTAAACACAGCTTATTAGCCATAATTTAACTATTATTAGCTGCTATTTTCGATATACGGACTGGTTCCAAATTATCGCCATCCATGGATGTTTAGTCCGCAAAATTTTGACAATTTCACACCCCTGGGCAGAAATCGAGCAGAATCAATATGGCACCGGCAGAATTTGACATTCAGAACAGGTTCGTCTTCTTCGTTTTTCGCTCTATTCCCTTTATGTCATAACAAGTGACAAGAGGTGACGCGCGCTGCTCGTTGCAGTTTCCGATTATTTAGCGTACAGCAGGAATGAACTTCGTACCGTAACGGCATCTAATTCCGATCACCTAAGGCATGATTCAGCTTTGAGCCCTTGCTGACCAATAACCCTTTGATATTTATTTACAAGTTATCCAGCTTTTTACGAGCCATAATGGCGAACGTGTTCGTAATATTTTAACAGCATTTTTGACAATTTCCTAATACATCGCACATTTTCTTTCCGCGCGCATGGTAAAACTAAAGGAATGTACGGAAAGAAAACGTGCGATGTATTAGGGAAATGTCAAAAATGCTGTTCAAATATTACGAACACGTCCGCCATTATGGCTCGTAAAAAGCTGGATAGGTATATGTTCTCTTAATGTTTTTGATTGTGTTTTATGGAAGAATATTATAATACATAAAGTATTTTCTCAAGGTAACAAAAAATGCCTCCAAGTATGATGTATCAGTTCATCTAATTCCGATCATTAATTTTCGGGGGTGATTCTAATTTCGATCACAAGTGTACCTAATTCCGATCACACCATGAAGTGCTATTTAAGCATTAAATTGTTATCCACTGGTACTAAATGGACCTAAAATGTTGTGTGTTTACGTGTTCTGATGTCAACCCCCTACCCCTCGCATCCAGCTTGCGTTAAAGACCCTTATTATCATAGTTTAATAATGCCATTGCAAATCATTTCCAAAGTTTTTGTCATCCCCCCCCCTTGAAAATTGGCTTGAAAAATCGGGGGGCAAAAAAATAATTTGTAGGATATGAGTTAATTTTTTTTTACAAAATCAATTGTCCTGAACTTGCAGGCTTCCTCAGTGTCTGTTTTCGAACTCTCGAGGAAGCCTGCAATTCGTAGGCGAAATACGTATCTGTCGTGAATAAAATACACATAGTAGAATTAAATTGGATAAGTTTTCTTATTTTTTATTTTTAGGTTTCGTATTCTACTAAGACGCTCCAAAAACTTCAGTCTGAAAAACTCGAAAAATGAGTGTACGAGTTGAGTTAACGCTTCTAGCACAAAATAAAAATGGAAGTTCAAAAAGTGAAATTTCCGAAACTCGGCCGAAAAATTTTCTTTCATTTTTGTCTTTTTGTTCGTAAATTTTTGCACGAAAAATAACAACGTATTTATTAAAAGCAAGAATAGATTTGGTTTTCACGTCTAAACTTAAAATAAAAATGCCTAAAATCCATATTTTTTTTGCTCGATTAAAAAATTCTCCCCCCCCCCTTCAGTAGCCCAACACCGGAGGGACAAAAACTTTTTTAAATATTTGTACCTAATGGCCTAATTACAAAATTCAAGTAGAATTTGAGCATTCGAAAAGTGACCTTTTCTTAGACGAGAATCCTTTCCCTATGTTTTTTCTATCTTTACAATTACAATAAAATGTGACCACGTTATTTGGTTTTTGGGAAGTTTTAATCGAAAAAAAAACAGTAAGGCCCAAATTATTCTAACAAATACAAATACTTTTCCTTAACATCAAATAAAGTCAGTGGTGGATAAGTTTTATTTATATTGTTTCTTTTCAGTTACAAACTATACTTGTAAAAAAATATGTTTAACTTGGTTGCCATGATTGGATAAGTTTTCTTTTTATTAAATTTCCAAAAAAATGTAATAAAAACTTTTATGCTCTTGACAATAAAGGTGTTTCAAAATATGCCTGCCTAGGTAAACAAAACAACTACTCTCAACTCATTTTTACACAAAGAATTTATGCATCATTTTTCATAACAACCAGGGCCTTAAATTATCACCGAATTTCAAACAAAACAGAAAATCTTTTTTCTCAGCATACATTGTTTTTTATGCCTCTGAGTTTCGTATGTACAACTGCACAGCGATTTTCATCATAGTATACAAGTTCAATATATCGTGAAAATACAACAGGAGAATGTGATTTTCAAATCCAGAAGGTGATATTCACTTCAGGTAAAAAAGAATTTTAAATGCAGTTAATGAAAAGAAAAATCTTATGTCCAACAGCTGAACGCAATAGATGCTAAACCACAAAATAAATTTTTTTTATTGATTTTCACTGCTCAAACGTGAATATCAGTTTGTTACAATATCACAGGGCACTGATATTCTATATTCTCGTGCATGAAGTTCATGCTAGCTACATTTAGTTATTATGTATGTTTGATCACAGCAAGCAGATTTTCAGTGCAAGTTAGACTGATAATCCAGAAGTTTGAACGTTATACTGATGAATATTAACAGCACTGATAACAACACTATTTTTTATACAACGAGATATCGAAGTAAATTGATCAGAAAGAATTGACGAAGTGTGGCTCCCTTAGACATCTGGATTGGTGCGTGAATAACGTGACGCTCGTGTCGAAAATATTGAAAACACAAGCAGCATGTGTCAGTTTCTCTATTAATTAATATACTGAACCTCTTAAATGCCTTTGGACACTTTACTTTTTGTTCTTACAAAGTATAAAAATTACCTTTTTGCCGACCGGTTTCGGGTAAGTAGTTACCCATCTACGGGGCCGAGTCCAACTAATTGTGTTGATGAGAGCAGCTACAGACTTAACTTTGTTAAGCCGAAGAGCGGCGATACTATTGGAGCATCATCCTCGTTCATCAGTGGTCGTTCAGCCTTGACACTCGATTTGATAAATTCCCGATTTTTCTTCGGCAGGGACTTTATCTTTCGTGTTACAAAGTAAATCCCGTAGTGTATTATTGCTTTTGTACACTACGTGATACCCATGTCGTTTAAGGCGTTGCTTAATCGGATTGGTGGCTTTCGGGTAGAATGGCATGCTGATTCGTTGTACATTGTAAGAACAAAAAGTAAAGTGTCCAAAGGCATTTAAGAGTCATTCTAGTTCTTACGTTAGCACGACTACGTAATTGAAGTTAAATACTGAACCTGTTTACGAAATGTTTACTTCCAATCCCGCATTGAAACAATATTATCCATTCCAATATAACAAACGGTACTATAAACCCCTTCAAAAACCTCGTAAAATAGGCATCAGTGTATATGCTATCAATGTTAATCTTTTGCGAACAATTATAATATGTTAATAGGATTGTAAGTTGTTCGTATTTATTGTTGCAAACATTGGGCTTTTAAGCATTGAAACCGATTGATCGGAATTAGAAACAGATTTGTTTTTACATATTGCTTATTCCGATCAGTCGTTTTCATGGAATAAAGGATGTCCCACATCAAACTGCACCACGGAAGAAACGCTGTAGAATATTACTCATAGGGTATTTTCTCTTGAAAATTTGAGTAGAAGTAGTTTAGAGTGTATTGTTTACACTCTATTTTTATCGCGGTCAGTTTTTCGAGGATTGGAAAAAATGGCGTCACCCGAAAAGCAACATCGTGAATTTATTTTGCGCAAGCACCTGGAAAAGCCTCAACTCTCTCATCACGAATGATGAGATTTACGTCTAGGTGAACCTCCGGCAGCTTCCAGGGCTACTGTACATCACCGACTAGCACAAGTTTGATGTTCCGGAGGAAATAAGGATGCAGAAACTTTCAAAGTTTGCCAAGAAATACATGATTTGGCAAGCGATCTGCTCCCGAGGCAAACGGAGTGTACCGTTTGTGACTACCGGGACTGTAAATGGGCAGATCTACCGCAAGAAGTATTTACAGAAGTTTCTGCTTCCTCTGTTGATGCAACACGGGGCCCTATGATCTTCTGGATGGGTCTAGCTTCGTGCCACTGTTCAAAAGTTATGCTGGAGTGGTACGAAACCAACGGGGTCACTTTCGTACCCAAGAACATGAACCCCCCCAATGCACCGGAACTAAGGCCCATCGAAAAATACTAGGCTATTCTGAAGCAGACATTACGAAAACATCCCAAGGAGGTCAAATCTGAGGAAGACATGAAGAGAAAGTGGGTTTCCGTACAGTTGAAGTTAAATAAAATAAATATACCAAAAGCTTAGGGGAAACAAGGGAGACTTGATCCCCATTTTGTTTTATGTATATTTCTCAAAAGTCTACTAGAAAAAAAACCTGGGTTTTCAATTTTTCGGCAGTTTACAATACAGCTTACTACCTACAATTTATCAATTAGTGATACGTAGCGCTTAACAAAAGATATGAAATATTTTGGAAAGTACAGAAAATTGTACATATTCAAAATATGCGGGAGACTTGATCCCCCGTTTAGGCACAATTGATCCATTTGCAAATATATTTTTTTAAAGCTCAACTTTCATTTGGAAGCTTTATTAAAATAAGCCTAGTTCATGAAGTGTCATTATTTAGTGTACAACAGTTTAATTCAAAAGTATAAAAACTACAAGGTATACAGCCCTAAGGGTTGTACGAAATGGTGACGTAGGACTGTGTCATATAATACTCATTATAAATGCCGTTGCTTTCGCCACCAATAGCCGTCGATGGTAAATACTGACCGTCCGTCAGTGCGATTGTGCGATGAATGAGCAGACGGCGAACCAAGAGTACCATTTTATAGTCACTGGCACTGCCGCTGCTGCTTGTAAGCTAGTGTAGGTGGTGGAGGAAACCATATCGGCTGCTGCTGCTTAAATGATTGTCCGACACTGATTGAGCAAGCTATCGAACAATTTCGCATGTCTGCGATGGGGATAATGCAAAATGTAATGTTAAGTGCATCGTGTGGGATTCACGTTGGCCATTGCCCTCTGATTCCGCTTGTCTTTGGGACCGGTGTTGCCGTCAATAGCCATCGATGTTGCCGATTGGATTGGAAAAGGGGTGTGGCTTACAAAGTGGTCTCAAGGTTATCATTTGGATCCAAATCCTTTGGTGTATCTAATTGTCGTCCGTGCCTGTGAAGCTAGGCGATAACAAGGGAAATGTATGGAAAAATTCGACCTTGAATCTTTACACACATTTTCACTATTTAGCGTATAAAAAATTATTACTAGTATGTTACTATAAAATTGCTGGACATTTTATCTATCCAACGACATATTAACTGTTATGTTTCGTTCAGTAGTATAGTAGCCATTAGCGTTTGAAATATTTCATTCAAACGTTACACTTCTATTTCTCGTTTTTACAAAGTGCTACCCAGTCCCAGTATAGTAAACAAAGACGTAGTCCTACGTCAAAAAATTTCTGCCTTCTCAAACCCGCACATGCCAAATTTGGTTCCTTTTGCTTGATTAGCTCTCGAGTTATGAGGAAATTTGTATATTATTTTTATGGAAGCCCCCCTCTTAAAGAGGGGATGGGTCTCAATTTACCATAGAAAAAATTCTTGATTTCTGAAACCACCACATGGCAAATTTAGTTCCATTCGCTTGCTTAGTTCTAGAGATATGAGAAGATTTGTGTTTCATTCGTATGGGAGCCCCTCCTCTTAGAAAGGGAAAGGGTCTCAGAACACCATAGAAAAAATCCTACTTTCTGAAACCTCCACATGCCAAATCTGGTTCCATTTGCATGATTAATTCTCGAGTTTTGAGGACATTTGTCTTTCATTTGTATGAGAACCCCCCCTCTTACGCCCTCCTTAAAATTGGTCTCTTACCCCTTCCATAAAATTGCTGGTCATTTTTTCTATCCAACGACATATAAATTGTTCAGTTTCGTTCAGTGGTTTAGTAGTTATTAGCATTTGAAATCTTTCATTCAAACGTTACATTTCTATTTTCGTTTTCACAAAGTGGTACCCAGTCCCAGTATTGTAAACAAAGACGTAGTCCTACGTCAAAAGTATTTAGAAATCGTTAAGTGCATCGATCTGTAAAAGTATAGCTTTGGACATCTTTTATAATTTGCGACGAGAACTTTTTCGGTGGGTTTTAATTTTTGAAGCATTATATTTTTCCTGTTTAATAATCAGAGTGGCCTCCAGCTTCAATTTCATTGGTGCATCTGTAAGGATGTGTATCTCCTCGTTTTCTTACTCTTCGCATATTTTTACGTGGTGATGCCTTTGGAAATGGTTTTATATTTACAGGTGTTTTGATAATTGTATTGTACGGAATCATCGATTTTGGTACCTGATTAATAGAATTCTTCAAAGAAGATGAGTTGTTTTGTTCAGATGAATTCTTTGTCCGAGCAGTCTTTCTTCATCCTTGGAAAATGCACAGGTTGCTCCTGCGTAGTCCGGTTGGTAGATGAACTTTTCAGAAGCATTTTTTCGCTCTCTCACATATCACTTAAGTGTCATTACATTCAAATTGAACATTTTTGCGGTCGTTCTAACCGGATTTACAAACTTTTCGTGATTTTTACATAACGAATGTTTACGATATGGAGAATTGTTCATTTTATTATTTACGACATAACGGCCTCCAAGCTCTTCATTTCCTAACTAAAGGATCAAGTGTCACTGAAATTATGTGGATCAAGTGTACCTGTCGTAGTAAGTTTTACTGAAAATTAATTTGGTAAAATATATACAAGTTTTATTGTAAAATGTATACAGCATCAATGAATAAACATGTTTAGCTAATTTTTTGTTTGAAAAGTAATTCAAAAATTTCAAGGCAGTTTGCCGTAGCCAGAAAGTTGGACTTCACTAAAAAAAGAAGTATAGAGAATTATTCCGTTGCAAATCTTATTATATTATATTTTCTTTGCAATGTAAAAATTTATTACATTTTTGTTTTGCAATTTTGTTAGTTGAATGAAATGTACAACTTTGTTTTTTTCTGCATAAAAACAACATTGTATTTACTGAGAAACAATGAATGGATCAAGTGTCCCAAGGGATCAAGTCTACCTGGTCTCCCCTACTAATAACCCATTAGGCATTTTGTTGTCTGAAATTTTAAAAAGGATCGGTCAATTAGGTAATTTCCTACAGTCTTTCTTTTGTGGTGCAATTTGATGTGGGACACCCTTTAAATCCTGAAAATATGTGAATATGCAGCCGATGTTGAAGAGAAACGTTAAAACACACTTGTATTTATCAATTTTTGTAAAAGTTAGAAGGAACAAATATTGTGTCATGTCGGCAAAAGACCTTAAAGCTTTTAAGGTTTTCTCAAAATTGTCCGGGACTGCATTTGCTTCTTACGACCATGTATTCAATAAGCTCAGTAATGCTATACTATTCCTTGTCATGACGGTATAGAAGCAGATGAACTGCAAACGAACCATTTCCCGGTTTTCCCGAATGCGTGGCCACCCTGCCGCTTAGGTCGGACTTTTTTTTTGTAATGTGATAATAGTAGGGGAATGTCGACGTGGTTGGGCCCGCCTTTTGACATTCGCCCATAACTTCCGTTTCAAAAAGAATTTCCAAAATCTAAATGGATCATTAGAAAGGTCTAAGAAAAAGCTATATTCCTGGAAAATCTTGAACTGATTGCATGAAACATAATAAAATTATAGGCATTTACTTGAAGACAAAAATTTTTGCCATACTCGGGTCACGTTGTACAGGTTGGGCCACCACTCTTAATCCAAGAAATACGTATTGAAATTCTATATAGAGACATCAAAAGAATGAATTTCATGAACAACGGCCCATATAAGTATAAATAACCTATTTTTAATAACATCTTTGCGAAATTTTTGGTGCTTTTGTAAAATCAATATTACTACAATCGCATTTTCTGAAGTGTACTACTGCAATGAAAAATCAATATTGCGCTTCTGTGCTTAAAATTATAGTAGCCCAACCATGACTACACAAGTGGCCCGACCTTTACAATAAGCGTTTTTGTAGCATTTCCCCTTACCCTACCCCAGTGATGGCTAAACTGCGGCCCGCGGGCCGCATGCGGCCCTTCCTAATGATTTGTGCGGCCCGCGGATTGGTTTTTGGGATGGCGGACTTATGAATAATTTTTTTGATTACACAGAGGTCACTTAGATTAGTCGTAATATCTCGTGCATATTGTAGATCTGATTGCTTTCCAGTTTAAATCTTGTGGTGATTCCTAAAAATTGGCTTTTGCTGTCGCCTATGTAACATTTTGTTATTCGCAGAAATTACCAGAGGTCATTGCGGCCCGCGGACTCATGGGGCGATCTAATTTGGCCCGCACCACGCCTATACCTGGGCACCACTGCCCTACCCAAACACATAACTGCACGGGATTTTTCAATAGCCTTCGTATAGAGCACAACACACTTAATAAATTTTCAATATTTTTCTCGATAATTGCATTTCATGAATCATTTCTTGAAGAAAAGTTAACTGCACCTGGAAACCTTTTTTTGTACTGATTCAATCAGTGAATTCAGTACGCGTGTTTTTAATACACGATTGAAACTCACAATATTGTGGAAAGTTAGCTATCACAGTAAGAAGTTTTACAATGCTTGTACATAGGACTCCCGAGTTACTAAAATTGAAAAAATCGTGGTGGCCCGACCATAACAGTGAACCGACGATTACGACATTACCCTATTATGATTTGCAGCATGCTTCATATGTGTCAAATATAAAACGCTAATCAAAGTTGTAATTCTTCGCTGTCATACTATCTGAGCTGGTAATTCTCATCGGCTTAAACTTGTTATCAAACTTCTGCCTTGAATAGGGTGTGCAAAAAAAGAAACCAACAGGTATTTTTGGTCAAAGATTCTGTTTTTACGAACAACCCTACGATTCAGCGCACATCGTCTTCAGAGTGAGCTATAAAACCGCAACGAACGTTATTGCTAATTAGTCAGTCAGCCAGTCGTATTAGAATACCGACATGAAAATTTTTCCGGTAATATTTATTCTGGTGGCATTCGGCGGCATAATATTTGCCTCCGATTCCAGTGGTTTCGGATATGAACTGATTCTAGGAGAATTGGTTGAGCTGCGCCAAACTCTTCTGGAGAAAAGTCAGCAAACGTTAACCAGTAACGATTTGAGATTGGCCCTCGGTTAGTTTGAAAGCTAGTATGTTCAAGCGAAAATGAGTTATTCATTGAAATTCAATAGGTACCCGCGAAGTGATATCATGCAACGATACACTAGGCGCATCCAGTGGAGTATACCGTATACATCCGGAGCAGTCGTCCATCCCATCGTTTCCCGCTTATTGTGATCACAGTGTGGAAAATGATGGTTGGACAGTGATACACCGACGTTTCGATGGCAAATTGGACTTCAACCGCAATTGGACTGAATATCGTGAGGGTTTCGGAGACTTGCAACATGAATACTGGCTAGGATTGGAAAAGACGCACCAGATCACTCGAAAGGATACCTACGAGCTGCTGGTGGTTATGACAAGCTTCAACGGTACGACGAAAAGTGCTCGTTACAATCGATTCATGGTGGGTAGTGAATTTGAAAATTACAAACTCACCGTAGGTCAATTCATAAGTGGAGATGCTGGTGATAGTTTATCTTACCATGATGGACTTATGTTTAGCACTATGGATCGGGATAACGATAAAGTTAAAAAACGTTGTGCAAAACAATATAAGAGTGGTTGGTGGTTTAAGCATTGTTATCAAGCGTAAGTTTTAGGGTTTTGGCACTAAGTTTAGCAGAAATTATATGAAATTTTCGTTTCAGAAACCTTAACGGAGAATACGTGGAAGAAAGCAATAGCTCTATGTCCTGGTCTTTGTTTTTCAATTCACACGATTGCTTAAAAGAGGCACGTATGTTGATTAGAAGAATGTAGAGGATTGTTACCAAGATGATAAATGTTACATCTTAAATTTATGATTAACGTTAACGTATTAATTTTCGTGATATTACGAATGCCGCGCTAAATTTCCAGCTGAAATATGTCTACCATGCGTACGTATGTTTAGTTTTTCTAGAGGCAGGAATGTTGTGATTGTCAGGAGGCCCATCTTCTCTCAAAACTTCAAATATGTATTTTTACTTTCGCATGTATTGCGTTAAAAATTGACACCAAATGGAAAAATAAATAAACAAAAAGTTTCGACAAAACTTAGAGAGTGCCGTAGCATCAGTAAACCAGCAATAAAAGTACGCGTAATATGACAAAATATAAACAAAAGGAAGCCGAACTTATTTCTTTTATTAAAGCTACTTTATTTACTGGAAGCAAATGAAGAAAAGTATGGATTATTGACACTGTACTATTGAAAAGTTGAAAATAATGAACCTATGTTTTACCAGAAATCTCGCTTCGTGATTGGTTGTTGGAAATGACGTCATCAAAGTAGAAAAGCATTTTCACGCTTCGGCTTATAATTCAGTCAATTTTCACTAGATTTCCAAGATATTTACACCAATTGATCGGAAAATCGATTTGGAAAATATTGAAAAAATAGAAAACTATTGATTTTCAATGCGCGTCATTGAAAAATTGAAAATAACTCTAACTCGGTCGAACTAGAAATTGTTGCTTTGTGATTGGTCGGAATAATTTCCAATTATTATCGAACAAGTCTTGGTACAATTCAGGATGCACCGAGAAAGCTGATGGAAAGTTCCATTTAATTCTACTATAACAAAGTTACAAGATAATTAAATGGAATCCTACCCTTTCTCGTTGATTGCTAATTGGCTTGAAAATTCCTTATTGAGATGTACCACCAACGGCAATACGAGCGGTGAGTCGGTGACACAATCGTGCACGACTGCAGTTCGTGGTCGGTCGTATTCTTCGGCTGCTGAGGAAAACTTCGCACACTGATTTTAATTCTATTTAATTCGATTGATTCTAACTGTTCGCTTCTTATCAAATAATTTTAACCGAGCACCTGTCGCGCTTCTGTTCGCTGCTGTTGTTGCTACTGGTTGAGTTGGCCGTCTCGGAAGGAACCAAAGCAGCCAGCAAATCTACCAGCGCCAAGTAAATGTGTTCGGTCAAGCGTCAAAATGCATAAAACCATGGGTTTAATAAAATGAAAGAGTTTTAGTAACATCTTTTGCATCTTCATATGAGAATTTGTTCGTTCTTCAAAGAACGGTTTTCGGTAATTGATAAAACCTAGAAAACTTGGAACTTGGGGCTTTTCACTCGGTTTTCTGTAGTAACACAAAATTATCCATTACCAATGCTACAGTAACAATACGTAACGTAATTTTTCTTTGGCAGCAAAAGGCGAACGGTTCACTGGTAATTTTGCTCTTTTGTTCAGACTGAAATTGAAATGCTCTATTTTATTTAACGTACATGACAGAATGAAGGACCATGAAAAATAGGCGGGACCGATTCTTGTCCCTTGCTCTGGTACATGACACGAGGTAAGCCGGCGAACAGCATTATTCAAACGATAACAAAGGTGACAAAGGAAGAAGCACCAAGGGCAAACGAGTCACGCTCGATTCGTGCACGTCTGCAGTTCCCGGTCGGTCGTGTTCATCGGCTGCTGAGAAAAGGAAAGTATGCTGAGCGTGTGTTGGAGCTGGAGCACTCGTTTCGTTGCCGTGATGGAATATCTGGCTGCTGAAGTTCTGGAATTAGCAGGAAATATGCTGCTCGCGACAACAAAACGACCAGAATCATTCCACGTCACTTGTAGCTGGCCACTTGGAGTGGTATTTCATCGTTACTCAGGACCATACACGAACGGCTTCGTCAATCGCATGATTGCTGAAACACATTTATAGCTAGCTAGAAAACCATAATAAAACTCCCAATAAAGCAAAATTATTGTGGTTGCTTATATTACCAGGTTAAAACTTGTTGGCTGCACCACGTCTCTTATAAACTTACCATAAATGTGGCGTGGCAATACAAAATGCCGCACCAATCAAAATCTTATAGCGGTTACTCGTCAAACGGCAATAAATCTGTTAGTTTTATAGAGCTATTGAAACGGTAATACCCTAACCAAACAGTTTTTTTTGCTGCTATTATGAAGAATACCAAAGTTCAACACCAAAATCATTTTTTTATGCGAAGCCATTTTGCCATATTCTAGTATTTTGTTTTAGCTCGCCAACAACAGTTCATCAAAGCAAAGTGTTTTGCAGAAAGAAAGTTATTATCAATCGGTTTTCCTATCAGAGGAAGCAACTAAAATGATTTTGCTAGAAATTGAGATAAAACGACCAGTTTTCGAAAATTGCAAAAATTTCAGTTTCAATTCCTTTTGGGATGAAATCGTAATCACACATTAGTTTTAAGTAGCCTTGATGTAAGTTTTAAGAAATGGTTGTTTACAAAATATAATGTTATTTAACACAATAAATTGGAACTTAGTTACTTACGTTCAGTGCCTCTGTGTTGCAGGAATTATAATTAACCGTACGCGTAGATCTCAATCAGCGAGATCTGAGGATGACAAGCGGATGACGTTCGGTCGCTCACGGTTGCCAGTCAGTACGGATCTGAGGTATTGATTTTTCCACCGAATTTGTGACATTTCCGCATATTTTGCAAACAATTTGTACGTGATGGAGAAAAATGGAAATCAATTCAACACCTCGAAAAACATAGAATTCACCTAAAATATCTCATGCATCTGAAAAAAAAACTTTTTTTTGCAGACCTGTGTTATCTTAAACTGTTAATTTAAAATCTGGCTGAGTTGTTATTCTTGGTGGTTTATTAGGACTTCTTAGACATAAAGCGTAAGAAAATTATATGTTGAAAACTTCCATAACCTTCTACTGTTTATCGTTTTTGTAGTTTTCCACCACCGAGAGAAAAGAATCTTATATTGACAATATGGCCCACCGACAAAGGTTGTTGTTAGGAATGTACTTGATTTATTTTAAGCCTCTAACACCATCGCAAACAAAATAGGGAACGAATCCCTGCCAGGTTGGCAGGTCGTAAATAATTCTTATTAAATTAACGCCTATAAGCGTTTTGGATTCAAACAATTGAATCATATATTTGCTAAACGATTACTTACACCGACGAACGCTCTTATGCTTATGCTTCTTCTTTCGATCTTTCCCATATATGCATGCCTTCATATTCATTCGCCCTTCGATCCATTCCACTTTAGCTTTGGTTCACTACCAATCCAATCTTATGTAAGTAGAGCGAAAATATGATGGGGTAGGATGGGGTTGTTGTTAGCATTGGAGAGCACATAAACATATGTTTGCCTTAACGAGAAATTAGCCCTCATCATGTATTCATGACTACCCTGATTGCTTTGAGTGTGTTGGTAAATAGGTCTTAATGGCTCTTTAGTTGCAATTTTTCAAATGTAGTACAGTAGATTCGCTAGGATAAATGTTTATTTGTCTCACATTATCGATAATCTTTAATATGCAACTCAGTTCCATCGACAAAAATGCTTTTCTGATGAAAAAACTGCTTATGAGCACATGCCCTTCAACATCATCTCAGCATAAAACATAAAGCATAAAACACACACACAACACTAGCCTCATCGCGTATCGCATTTTCCTTGCATATTTTAAACAAAACCGGCCCTTCACTTCACTTGAAAAGGAGTAGTTGGAAACATTTAATTGTAGCACATCAATATCTGGCTCACTTTCTATCAATATATCTCCGCAGCTGGCAAAAATTTACAAAATATAAAAGCACACGAGCAGCTAATCTACATTTGCGCATGCAAAAGACACTCTGCATGCACTATGAAAAATATGTATGTACAACTGGCGTAAAAACTTGCGCAGTTTTCATCCACCGAACTTTTCACCAAAAATTTGCATTTTAACGACTTTTACTCATATAAGCCATTCCATATAAAAATCTGGCAGGTTTTATTTACTTTATTCTTAAACATAAGACGAAATGCATGCCGACTGCAAACCAGATGATTCCAAAATCATTCCGGTAAATGAGCGTATCGATTTTTCAGCGTGCATCTATTTCATGCGGCAGGGGGATTCTTGTATTCTTTCTTTTGTCTCTTGCTCGTAGTAACACAGTGGTGCCATACAAAATACTAAGATTGTGGCTTTTTCGACATGTAGTAAAGAAATCTAACGGAAGATATGGCAACATTACGTTGGGTAAAGAATGCAGGCGAATTTTGTGTTAAGCTCTCGCGTGACTTTAGTTGAAATGTTCATCATATGTTATACAATACTCCCGTTTTTTAATAACATTTCTCGTCAAACTGCATGTACACACACAATGCGTTTGGTTATTTGTCGCTTACAGTTTCTATTCTATTCGCAAAACAATACAAATATAAAATGATGATATCTTAATGATCACTAATTTCACCTTAATGTGCACTTCGTTCAGCGTTATTTTGACCTCCTGTACTTCACAGCTTTCGGTTGTCTCTTTCCGGAATATGTATCTTTCTTTTGCGGCAAATAAGTGCGCTCCTCAGTTGGGTTCATTGTTCATTCGCAGGCAAAATCTTATGATCGAACGATAAACGGACTGTAAACATGGAATTTAAGCAGCTTGGGTGTATGTCGCGGGAAATGATTTGCGAGCTTGTCAATATTCAGTTTCATTAGTTGACGATAGCGGTTAGAATATGGCCAAACAACGTTAATTCTAATGGAGAAAAAAAAAACGTTTCTTTTCATTTCAATAATATAATAAATAATAATAAATAATAATAAATAATAATTCAATAAAACTTAATATAGGGTAACCCATACGTATCAGAAATTTATTGTACCCGGAAAAACCACTACTTGTTAACAGTTCGTTTGGTACCGCAGACACATCTTCTAGACCGACCTGTAATTACGTCCACTTGAGCGGTATCAGTCTCTCTCCGCCCTGGAGAGATGCTTTCTGCTGAAACAATAGCACTGAAACGCATCTTGCTCGGTCGTGCTAATTTGTGCTCCGCTTTACATCATAAATTTTTCGACGCTTTTTTTTCCATTTATGTTTCAACGAGCTTGGTGATGCTTTTTTCGCACGTCCTAGCATCACCGCCCGACCTGTTCCGTGCCGCAGAAGTGGGGAAAAAGAACTATCGAGTCACCGCACCGCACCCCCAGCCAACCAACCGGCCAGGGTAACATTCCGCGCACTCGCAACTTCCGCCCGTGTTGGAGTCGTTTTGTATGCCTCAGCTACAGTTTCATTCGTTATGAATTTCCTTCGACTTTTTTTGCACCTATTTTCAATTCTGTCTGTTACGTTGATCGGCCAGCTTTCTCCAGTCAGCCTTGCGCCGCCCGCTCTGCTTTATGGCTGTTGTTTCACGGTGATAATTAATGGCGGCTATCTGCAAAGACACGTAATAAATATTTATGCAAACAATCGCAATGTGCATGTACGTTTAATTAAGCGAATAATTCATTTTTCTACCAGACCGCGCCGCGCCCCGTGTCGCTCTGGCCGGATTGGAATCTGATGAGTGGAAGGTTTTCCTCCTGCTATCACTTTAATTGCATAAACGCTTCGATCTTATTCAGTCATTTCCGTTAGGTATAAATATATTGAACAATAATGAAGCTGGACAATAAAATCGAATAAATTTGCGAAGCACATTTTACTTATTTTACATATTTCTGAAAGAGCATTGCAAAATAATAAATATTGTTACTGAATTTTGTGAAATATTCAATGTGTGGTTAAAAGCTAATTTTGGTATGCATTTTGGATGACAAAAAAAATATACTATGCAAGGAACTTTTGCTTGTACTCTTATAAATGATTTCAAATGATGATTCAAGTGATGTGATCATCAGAATCCATTGTCGCTGATACGCATTTCGGTATAATGCACTCATAATTCTTTATTATTTTCTCACTTTGTTACTAACAATCATTAAACGAGCGTAGCAAGTGAAGAATGTCAGAGTCAAGGTTAACTAACCTTGGTCAGAGTGACAGAAAATGATAGAAACAAAAATATATTAAGAAAAACCAATCGTGTGATAAAATTTATTCTGTATTTTGAATCTGTTACAATATTATTTCGGTATGGGAACCTATATTTTAAGGTTAGGTTGTGTTACGTGGATATGTCGTTAAAAAAATTAGGCTTCACAAATATTTAAGAAAGTTTTTGTCCCTCCGGTGTTGGGTCACCGAAAGGGGGGGGGGGAGGTTGAAAAAAAAACAAAGAGAATTTTTTAATCGAGCAAAAAAAAATGCATTTTAGGCATTTTTACTTAAAGTTTAAACGTGAAAACCAAATCTATTCTTGCTTTTAATAAATACGTTGTTATTTTTCATGCAAAAATCTACAAACAAAAAGACAAAAACCAAAGAAAATTTTTTTGGCTGAGTTTCCACTATTTGATACTTCCATTTCTATTTCATGCTAGAAGCGTTAACTCAACCCGTACACTCATTTTTCGAGTTTTTCAGGCTGTGGATCCCACAGACAATTGATTTAATAAGAAAAATTTAACTCATATCCTACAAATTATTTTTTTGCCCCCCCCCCCCCCATTTTTCAAGCCAATTTCCAAGGGGGGAGGGTGACAAAATCTTTGAAGATGATTTGCAATGGCCCAAATAAAATATTTTAAAAGCAACAGGAAGGTAGAAACGTGAATTACAGTTAAGTTGTGTTTACAATAATTAAAAAATTGCCATAAATTTATAGTCATACGTCTTCCTAACCTAAAGATAATACAGAAGAATAAAAACAAGTTTGCCAAATTGAACTAGTGGTGAGAAAATTTATATTACAGTAAATGCAAATTCTTATGTCTAAAAGTAAATCTAAATCGAAGATCTAAACAGAGAACTCCCGGTTGACTCGATTCCTACAAATAACGAGGGAAAATGACAATACACGTAAGCAGAGCCTAAATGAATCTAAAATGTATAATTACTTACTTATTCTGGTGCGATGTCCATTAGGATTTCATCTGCATAACAGTAAACTCGGACCATGGCTTACTTACTTTACCAGCCGAGAGTTGGAGTGGCTCTTGCCGTATTTAGAATTCCTTCCATTGTTCTAGGTCCTGGGCTGCTCGTCACCAATTCGTTGCGCATCTCGACACACCCTAGTCGGTTTTAACCTGGTCGAGCCATTTAGCATTTTGGGGCCCTCTATTCCTGGTGCCGGTGGGATTCTTGAAGAGAACGGAACTGCACAGACGGCCGCCATCCTTGCGACGTGGCCGGCTCACCGTAGTCTCTTAACTTTTGCCAATTGTACGATGGGAATCTCTCCAAGCGTCAGCCACTCTCTGCTCTCCGTTTGTACTCCGCCAAAAATAGTCCGTAACACCTTTCGTACAAATACGGCAAGTGTACGTATGTCTTCCGTAAGCAAAGTTTCTGCCTCAAGTCCACAGAGGACTACCGGTCTGATTAGCGTTTTGTACATCGTCAGTTTTGTGTGGCACCATATGCTCTTAGATCGAAGCGTCTTGCGGAGGGAAAAGTAGGTTCGATTTCCAGCTTGAATGCGTCATTGGATCTCCTCAGTTGTATTATTGTCGGCAGTGACCAAATATCCCAAATATACGAACTCATCAACCACTTCCAGTTCTTCGCCGTCAACAGTCACTGTCCGTGGGAGGCACTCGTTGGTTTCTTTGGGGCCTCTTCCTACCATATATTTGGATTTTGATGCATTAATTTGTAACCCTATCTTCCTACTATCTGTTTTAGTCTGGCGTAGATTGCCTTCGCCGTCCCAAGGTTTTTAGTAATGATGTGGAGGTCGTCTGCGAAGGCTAGGAGTTGGGTACTCTTGCTGAAGATTGTTTCTCTCGTTTCGATGCCCGCCATCTCCTTGCCGCTACCTTCTGCGCGTTTCGAATATCTCGCTGGATCTCTTCGAGATCGGGCACTGTTGTCGTTTGTAGACACTCCATTGCGTCTCCTTCTGCTCTCGCCATAGATGCTCATCGGAAAACTGCTTCCAGCTGTCGATCACCCCGCGCTCATTTCTGATTAGATTCTCTCTCTCATTCCTCACATGTCAGGTTTAGGTTAGTAGCCCTTACGAGTTTGGTTCACCTTCTCGTAAAACTTGCGTATATCATTAGCTCGGAATAATTGCTTCAACTCCTCATGATCTCTGTCCTCCTTTTGGCGCTTTTTGCTCCTCAGGATCGTGGTCAACTCATTCCGCGCTCGTCGATATTTGGAATCGATATCCGCACCCCATAGGGGGCGTACGTTGTTAATGTTCGAGAAAAACCCGCCCTCGATGAGAATATGGTCGATTTGGTTGGAAGTTCGTTGGTCAGATGATCTCCAAGTGGGTTTGTGTGTATCTTTGTGGGGAAAGAAAGTGCTTCTGATGCATCACTGGCCGTTAGGGTTCGTGTCGATGTGCAGGCTATGGGTCCCAATCACCGATCTATACATTGTTTCCCTGCAAACCCGATCGGGGATTATATCCCCGATGACCATCTTGATGTCCCGACGTGAGCAGCTGTCGTATGTTGCCTCCAGTTGAGCACATACCTAACGCTTTTTTCTCGCCTTCGAGTCTACCTTCGTGTGGACAATGCACGTTTATGATGGTGTAGTTGAAGAAACGGCCTTTTATCTTTAACACGCACATTTTCTCGTTGATGACTTTCCAGTTCATTACGCGATCTCGCATTTTGCCTAAAAAACACTACCAAGCTCGTTCCCAGCTCGGTCGCTCCACCACTCTGGAAAAATTGGGCTTTGCTGGCACGGATCCTCCACACCTTCTCGCCTTTGCGACAGATCTCTTGCAGTGCTACGATGCCAAACTTTCGGGGTTCTAACCTATCGAGCAGCACCCTGTCGCCACCAACGAAATTTAGCGATCTGCAGTTCCAGGTACCAAGCTTCCATTCCATGCCCTTATTTCGTTGCCTTTGTCCATGCCGAATGTTCCGAGTAGAATTTTCTTGACTCTTTTTAGTGTGTTGGAATTAGATAGGTAACCGGCTAGGGCCTACGCTACCGAGTCTCGTAATGGCGCTGCCATCTTATAGTGTCGGAACAATACTGTGTCTCCTTCTCTGTTAGTTTACGACCGTAGTTTCCACCGGGATTGGCTACCCGATCTCCGCTAAAGTTGCTCGTATTCCGGATGGTACCACGTGAAGGTAGGGATAGAAGTTGCTGGACAAGAGGCTAGGGACCACTATGGAGCCTGTTTTACGCGTTATCCAACCATTTACCAACCATGGTTAATAGTTGTCCGTCTTCAATTTTTCGAATGTCTAACACTTTCCAGGTGTCTAACCATCGAGCAAGCTGTGCACCCCTGCGTCTGGTACCAACCGGATTGGAGGTGATTTTTGCGGGATTGTTGTCCGGCATTCTCACAACATACCCCGCCCATTGTACCCTGCCGGCTTTATCAACTTTCTGGATACTGAGTTCGCCAAAGAGCTGCACCAGCTCGTGGTTCAGACGTATGCACCACTAATCCAACCTTTACCGCTTCATGTTTCAGTTTGGCATCTGCTCAGCAACCGCTTGGAACTTCCTTCCAACAATGTCCAGGTCGTAACGCGCCCGATATCCTCACACAGCATTGTACACCAACCACCACCACCGCGACCTTAATCAGTCTTGTCAGCTTCCCGGGAAACCTATTTTCGTTCATAATTTTCCATAGCTATTCACGCTGCCTTGTTGTTCTTGAGCCGCTTGATGGCTCGATCACTTCACCTATTGTGGGGATCGGCATATCACCATCATCCACCGTACTGATGTAGTCTTGGTATTCCGTCTCCATGTCATTCAGGTGCTCATTGTAGTGCTACCTCTACCTTTCGATCATTTCACGCTCATCTGCCAAGATCCCTCTATCTTTATTCCGTCATTTTTCAGCTTGCGGCATAAATTGCGCGGCACCTTTGCGGAATACGTTCATTTTCTTATAGAATTTACGCGTTTCCTGAGAACGGTACAGGTTTTCCATGTCCTCTCATTCCATTTCTTCCAGGTGGCGTTACTGCGTACTTCCCCTCTAACATCCTCTGGCATCCCAAGTAACAATACTAACGCCACTTATTTTTACTTGAATTTTATAAAGGTTTTATTGCGGTATTAAACATTACCTCTGGTTTTATTGTGGTATTGCGCAATACCAAGAGGATATGAGTCCATACACACTTATAGCTAGCTAGAAAACCATAATAAAACTGTTAATAAAGCAAATTTATTGTGGTTGGTTATATTGCCACGGTAAAACTTGTTGGCTGCACCACGTCTCCTGTGAACTTACCATAAGTGTGGCGTGCCAATACAAAATGGCGCACCAATCAAAATTGATCTTATCGCGGTTACTTGTCACAATTAATCTATTAAAACGGTAACACCCTGACAAAACAGTTTTTTTTGCTGCAATTATGAAGAATACTACAGTTCAACACCACAATCTTCTTTTTATGCGAAGCCATATAGTCATATTCTAGTATTTTGTTTTAGCTAGCAAACAAAAATTCATCAAAGCAAAGTGTTTTGCAGAAAGAAAGTTATTATCAATCGGTTTTCCTGTCAGAGGAAGCAACTAAAATGATTTTGCTAGAAATTGAGATTGACTAACTGAATATTTTTATTTTGTTAAAACAACCAGTTTTCGAAAATTGCTAAATTTCAGTGGCGCGCTGATTTTATCGACTTATCATATCTATATGCACGATAAAATTAAATGCGCACATGCTGCAAACTAACGAAATTGCTTAAAATTTATTAAATATTCTATGGGATATTTAATTATGGTGCCCATAAACCAAATCGATCAGAATAATCTGACAGTAGAACTTTAACTTTGCTGCTCACGGATGTGTGTTCAAGTTGATAAAGCTGGCGAACTTATTTAGTTTTTGCCAAAGCGAAAAGCTTTTTTAAATTATGGTAATGGCTGTCAAGCAGCGAAAGCTTAGCCGGTTTTGTAACTGCTTTTGCTTGAATGTTTCTTGTAGTAGTTTTTCTCAGCTTTCCAATGGTGAAAATCGGTTGGGGGCTCATGGTGAAAACGGCGATTATTTATATATTCCAACATGATGACCAAATCCAAGATGGCCGCCAAATTTTTTTTACCTTATTCGAAAGCTAAGTTCTCGGGTACTCTTTCATTTCGATGTATCTGACAATGAGAGATTCTCTTCGTGTTTCCTCTCTTCCGCTTTTTACGGCGAAACTAGAGCATTGAAAAGAAAATTTTCGAAACATTTTGCTAGCTAGTGACTCCAGCAACCGATTCGTGCAAAGCTGATGCGTTAAAATGCATTAGTATCGCCGTAAAAAGCGGAAGAGCGGAGACACGAAGAAAATCTCTCATTGTCAGGTACTTCGAAATGAAAAAGTACCCGAGTTCTTTACAGAACTGTGCCATTTGTTGGTTGTTTTATTGCAAATTAGGAAATAGCACATTTTTTTAAACTGTCTTTGACGAATGAGGGATCCACTGTTTCGAGGTATTAAAAGTGTAACTCTCATTTTTCAACCATCTTTAACCAATCAAGTGCAAAAGTTCTAATATTAGAAGACCTCGTGTCAGTAGTGGCCTCGTTTCAACGAGAATTACTCCAATACAACAGCATTGATAAGTTGAAAGTGGTAACATAAGAGAATTTTGAAATAGAAATTTTGAAGAACTTGGTTGAAATTATGCCCAAAAGGATTATCGAATGTTATCGGGTATATAATATAAAATACAAATTCAAAACTCAGGTGCGGCCATAGGAAACAGTCTCTGAATTTCCTAAATTTCATGAAAAAGCGGAAAAATGTTTTATTCTACGTATTGTAAAATACTTGTTAAATAATGCTTGTTATTTTAAACACATTTGAAACTATACCGATATTTTTACAATTCTATACCTGTTTTCGAGTTAATTTTGAAATGTGCGTGTTTTGAAAAGTATAGCAAATAGTAATCGTTTGCAATTTATACGTGATTTTTAGCTCAATAAATGCGGTAGGAAAGTTTCTGTTTCATCGTTTTTATTGTTTGTTCTATGTGCAAAATCACCACAATGAGATATTAACTTGAATTGCATAATTCCGATTGGTTTTTATACATTACTTTTCCAACCAAAATAAAAACCAACTTCGTCTTCAAGTCATCCCACTGTCCATTCGTTTTGTAACCTAAACCGAATCGCACACCAACTACACGTGATGACACTGATGTTGACGGCTTGATGGATAAATATTGTCACAATCCTTACCGAGGTCAAACGAAAAATATTTACGCGATGTTTCTAGGAAATTTTCCCGGCTCGTTTCTGGTCCGTCCGGGAACTGCTTTCGAGGAAACCGAACGAGACTAACGACGACGGCCGAGAGTTGCGCGGAATTAGCTTAAACTACGCCAGCCAGCCTGCAGCTGCAACTGCGCGGGACGTTGATCGTTGATTGAGAGCTAATTAGTCAAGTTTATGTGTGCTGCGGGATCGCGGTTTCGTTGTTCGATAGGTAATGTCGGGCAAGGGATCCGTCGCGTCGCACCGGTAGCGTGATGGCTTAGCAACAGTTTGGTTTGGTTTATGTTGAG
The DNA here is from genome assembly GCF_943734655.1 of Sabethes cyaneus. Taxonomy (NCBI): domain Eukaryota; kingdom Metazoa; phylum Arthropoda; class Insecta; order Diptera; family Culicidae; genus Sabethes; species Sabethes cyaneus. Next base: position 233,754,534 of record NC_071355.1, read on the forward strand.
TCCACCTCAATCGGCCGAGAGGTCTTGCTGCAAGCAAGCGATTCATTTCATAAGACCCTCGAGACCATAAATAACCGCACAGCTTTCGCAGCAGTAGCAGCACCAACAAAAACAGCAAAACAAGTAGCAACGAGACTTTGATTAATTGTTTTGCCGTTTTCGAAATATGCATACTTCAGATTTTATATTCAAATTTCTACCTTTTGCGTAGCTCTCGAGGGAACGAACGGTCGGAGGAAAATGCTCAACAAGCGCACCACTGGGCTACTGGAATTTGGAATTTATTTGCGAACAAAAGCAAAGCGAAAGCCGTTCACAAACCGCAAAATAGCAAGATGGAACCAAACACCTCAGCTCAGCACCACACCACAATACAAAGGCCGAAGCAGGAAAATCATTCACAAGTCCTATACCTACCTAACTGAGTGAGTGAGTGAAGCAAAAACGAAACAACAACCATTCAGTAGAGGAGGTTATCATTTCGAAATTGAGAAGAATGTCAGTGTTGGGAAGTTGGTGGAACAATTGATGGACAAACGCATAAAATACCATTTTGTGATTGAGAAGCTCCTTGACCACTGGAGATTTCCACTGCAAGTACGGTGGTCATCGTCATTGCAATTGATCGTAAATACCAAATCGGACAAGAAAGAGTAGAATCTTTCTTCATATACTTACAAAATTCTTGGTTTGAAAGTATCTTTTCATTGGGAATGGCAATTATGTTTTTTTAAGCCTTTACCCTCCACAATTGTTTCAGGAACCTTTCTACGTAATTTGAATGCCTCTATTATGTGCATGTTTTCTTATATCATTTCCTTAGCAAAGTGTCTGCTAATTGCACAATTGTGCGCCTTGCCTCGTTTGATAACTTGCTGAAATGTTTCCACTGGGCGAAAATCCTCCGTGATGTGCCTTTCAGCGACTGTTCGTTGCGAAATTTCCCACCACATAGTAAGTAACGCAACCGACGACGTAGCATCGGTAGCAGCTGCTCTGCCATTTCAGCTGATTAACCATAAAAGAGTACACTAATCTGTCATTAATTAGTCAACGCATGTTTCAATTGGAACCAACCGCACCGCACCCGTCATCGTCTAGGAGTGGCTTAACCGGCGGGGGCACAGCGCGCGGGGCAATGCACTTTTCACCAAAGTTATTTGCGAGGTGTGAACTGAAATAAGCGTCTACCAGCAGCCAACAGCCAGCAGCGACGCACCGCAAAGTGACAGTTCCAGAAAAGGTCCATCACGACGCACTTGCCTGCTGCCGTCTTCGGTCGGAGTCGGCGCTTTCCCCGCCCCGTTCGGCATTGGAATGGAAAATGCGTCCTTTTACAGCGAGTGCAGTGTTTCTTTGTTAGAAAGTCTCCGAGCGCATTCTTTTTTCACACCTCGCTTGTCGCCTTTCGCCTCCAGGTCCAGACCTGGCTCACATCCTAGCCCGTGGTTTTTGTGAAACGCGCAAATATGTGCTTCGATTTGTTTTCGTTTGTTTCGTACGCAATTGCTGCTGCTCGTAATAATTTGCTTCAATTAAAATTGCATTTAAGCAACGCTAATTAGCAAATCCATAAAACCGAGTCCGTCAAGTGTATGGTGAAATTACGTACCGATAATTGGAAGGCATACCATGTGATGTAAGGGGTAATGTTGGGGTCGGATAATCGGAAGTATCCGCCGCGATAAATAAATGAATGAATACACTTATTAAGGCAATTTGGATAATTTTTTTTATAAGTTTTATTTTCCATTCAAATAGGTTTACACCTCAGGAATTTCATTCTCTTCGAAACGATGAGTACCAGGGTTTGTGTGCTTCGACAAGTTATAATTTTCCATGGACAAGAGGTTTCATTACGCACCTCGAGCCAGTTCTCTGTTCTTATAACTAGGCCCTGCTGGAGGTTTAATCATCGGTAAGGCAGAGTTTAGCGCAAGGGAAAGGTGTGTATATATGTGTGGTGTGTTTTTTGCTTGAAAATTACTACTTTGCATCGCCAATCTTATTCCTAGAATCAGGAAGTGAAACAAGTTATAATTTTCTCGTATAGTCGCACCTCGATCCATCTCAAATACCATTCTTATAAACTGCCCCTGGAAAGAGGATTCATTGTTGGCACCTACCTAACTGCAAAATTCAGCATGAAGTAAATGTAGAAATATTTCCGTATCGCGTTTTACGTGACTCGAACTAAAACATTCATATTGCGATGTTTATAAAATAGGAATTAAATTCGGTACTTTCAATAAGTATCTTCTTAGGTTCTCGAAATGACAATCGATTTATATCAAAAAGCAGTTGCCGAAAACTAACATCAACTGAGAAGAATATTTAGCAGCGATATAATTCGTTTAATTTTGTAATTAAGGTATTCGATTGTTACTTCTTTTAATTTACCCGATAAATATTAATATCTCACTGTTTAGTAGCTTTAGAATCTTAAAAAATAACCTGAAACGTAGACTTTAGAAATTTTGCAATTCATCCCACGAGCATTACAGTAACTATTTTAACCTTAAACTTACTTGTTTTTTGGTATTTTAACTATTTCCAACGATTTATTGCTAATAAATGCGGTCTCTAGCTATTAATCTGCTAAAATAGGATTTTAAAACTAACAATGTTGCAATTTTACACGGATTTAATAAATTCAGTTACAACAAGCGTTGCGGCTAGCGAATAGTTTTTTTTTTGTACAATTACCATTGTACTCTTCCTCTGTTGGCTCGACCATCACCTATATATCAATCGTCTTTAGCATCTCCTATGGCTAAGTATGAAATGATAACGATAACAAAGGGCTCTCATCGTACGTGCGTTAACAAGAAGGATGTGGACTGATCTTAAACCAATTGAGTGGACCGCTCATAAGATATTTTCATCTGAGGAGTCAGATATATGTTGATGAGCTTTTTGAGAGACCTTCTATTACTTATTTTACTTTACTGTTCGTTATCCTTCCTGCGCCGAAAGAATTATGGTCGACAGTATTCGATCCTGGGCAATCTTTTCGAGCACCAACTGAATCCATCGGGTACGGGGTCTTCTCTGTTGAAAATAGGTTGGGCTATACTCTTTTACCGAGGATTCTGGCTCGCGTGCCCAGCTTATCGCAGTCAACCACATTGTACTACTTTCACTATGTACTATTTGTATAATTGCTACAGCTCGTGGGTCATGCGTCTGCGTCACACTCCATTTTCCATTTTGCCATGTGATCGCAGAATTTTACGCTCAAAAGCCCCAAGCACTCCACGATCAGCTTCCTTAAGCGTCCATGATTCATGTCCGTACAGGGCCTCCGGGAGGGTTAGTGTTCTGTAGAGCGCCAGTTTTGTGTGAACTTACAAACTTCGGAACCTCAGCTGGCTCCGTATAATCCGTAGAAAACTCAATTCGTAGCTGCAATTCGTCGTTTCACTTCGCGGCTTACATCGTTGTCACCAAGTCACCTGCGTACCAAGGTATACGAATTCCTCCACCACTTCACATCGCTCCCCATCCAGCTCCACTCCGGTACCAATACCATTTGAACTGCCACGTTACCTGCCAGCAACCATGTACTTTATTTTGACGGTGTTAATGGTAAGTTCCAATGTCACTGCTTCCCATTTGAAAGTCTACGGGCTTCTTTCACTGCTCTACGGTTCGACGTCAGTCCATTCACCGTCATGAAAGCGACTGAGGTCTCACCCGGTATTATCCTAACGCAGCATTTTGACCTATCCAGCGTCGCATGATTCATTTCATCGGAAAACAATGTTCTAAAATTATCTGCCACAGCTCATTTCATTTGACTGAATCGTACGCCGCCTTAAAGTCCACAAACAGATGATAAGTCTGTAAGTTGCACTCCCGGAACTTGTCTAGCAACTGACACTGGGTATACATCGGATCCGTCGTGGAGCGACCCTCATGAAAGCCAGCTTGATACTCGCCGACGAAGAACTCTGCGAACAGTCTCAGTCTGCAGAACAGGATACGGGAAAGACCCTTATAGGTAGAATTGAGCAATGTAATGTCTCGATAGTTTTTTCACTCGAGTCGATGCTTTATTGTTAAAAATAGGGATGCTGGGTTCGCCGAAAAGCTGATCCAGCTCGTAGTTTATTCTTCTCTTCTATACACCGCACAGTGGGGCAGATTGATCCGGCGCTCGGACAAAACCTCATAACTTCTTTCATATGCTTCATAAAGCTTTATTGTTTTCAGCAACATTGTTTGTAATAAAATTGCGCATCTTTCTGTAAATTTTAAGTAGTTGTATTTTTATTCCTATAGATGGCGTTGAGATTTAACTTTTTAAATAATGACTTTAGAATAGTTGTTTGTCTTGTAAAGTTACGTAAAGTTACTGAACATACCAAAATTGTAGGACTTACGGGAATCAAGTTATAAATATTTTAAATACTCAAACACATTTTTTAAGTAGTCGAAATTGGTAGTCTGACGACCTCCTATACAAATTATCACAACCTGTATATCAAGAGTAATTTAGTATTATTATTCTGGTATAGGGTAAATCAACCATTTGTGGACCTTTCTATACATTATTTTGAACTCGTTACGCTAAACACCCAACCAATGGCACTTACAATATTTGTAACTTTCGAATAAGCCTAAATATATCAATTTCTGATGCAAATCTATATTTTACAGATTTTTTAAAACAGATTGGAATGTCCATTTTCCTTTCATGGACCCTTGCGGTTTACAATAGAATAACGACCGGGTCCATTATAGGAATTTTAGTGTATTTTGCATGGAGAGAGTCCGGTAATGGCGACATTTTTTGCATTGTATATAATGGACCCACTTGTTGAAAACGTCAATTTTAAAGCATTAATAATGAAATGCAGCTAAAATTTTATCAACTCAAATGTGTGTTATGTTTAGTACGGTCTGTTTCATGTTATATATCCTCAGAAATAAGAAGTATAAGCTAATAAATACCGAAATTTTAGCCGAGTGTCCATTACAGGTAGAGGGTTTACTATATAGGTTAACTTACCCTACTGTCTGCTTCAGTGCATTCATGTAATTTTTTTAATTCATTAGTTTGGCCATACGCAGCAAAAGGATATGAGTAGCGAGATAGGCTGTCATCGGCCTCAGCCAAATCCTGGCAGAAGGCACAAAAAATAACGAGTAACTGACAGAGTATAGCAATCTGTTTATCCTGCAAACTCGTATCAACATGTTCGACTCTAAATAAACAAAATGGAGGCTAGTTGAATCGAGCTGAAAGTCCAATCGAACATATTCTACTGCCAACTTGACTTGAAACAGAGCTAATTGGGAAAAAGCTGTTAAGTAGTCGCCTTTACAATGTCCTGAATTCCCCTTATCGACTCCGATGTATCTCATAACGATAATAATGCTATGTCTTACATACACAAGCATGACTATTTAACGTACAGCAGGAATGAACATCGTACTGGCGCGCGCATTTACTAATTTGTAGCCTAAAATGCCGGAAAACATGCATTCGAAAAACTTGAATATCTCCGAACATCGCAACTAGTAGCAGCTAATTTTTTGCTTGTTACTAGTTAATACCCTGAATGTTGATTTTATGGTAGTAACAGAGCGGAAATCTGTGGAAATCTTGTTCTACACGCTATTGAAAATTGACAAAAATAACAAATATTTTGTTCTAAAACACTTCGTCAGAACAAAGCCTACTAGTAAATAATCTGTCTTAATATCACCTAAACTATTAGTTTATAATCCCTTTAATGTGAATTGTCCTTTAAAAGTACAGAATTTTAAGCAGCATGGTAGCCAGATACTAAAAGATTAAATGATATTTATTTTTTCATTTTCCAAAATTTTTTTACACTGTGTTTCACCTTCTTTAATGCCTATTGAAAAACTACTTATTAAAACAATTTATGTATATTTCTTATAGATTATGTGTCTACTATACGTAGAATATTAAGTTTGATAGAATATCTCAAATAAAAATTTTGAGGTTTTGTCCGAGCTTTTTCGGGTTCTGCCCCATAGTGCAACGTCATAAGCACACGACGTTCAAAAACGGCCAGTACTTTCAAGTCCACGTTGATCATTGTCCACGTTTCGTGCCCGTAGAGGACTTTTTTTAAGTGGCTTGCCGTCCTAAGACAAAACCTGTTGAATAAGGTTTCTACAATTAACTCGGTTGTGGGCTACCGCTCTATAATTCCTTGGACACCGAGTACTCTCCGTCAGATCTCGCTCCACCAGGGCTAACCATCTCGCTCGCTGCGCTCCTGGTCGTCTTGTTTCTACAGGATTTGAGGCGAACACCATCTTTGCAGAGTGGTTGTCCGGTATTTTTGCAACATGCCCCGCCTATCGTATCCGTCCAGACACCTTCTGGATACTGGGTTCACCATAGAGCTGTGTGAGTTCATGATTCATCCTCTGCCTTCGTACTCCGTTCTTCTGTACGCCGCCGAAGATCGTTCTTAGCACTCGTCGTCCTCTTCGAGCATTGTCTATGTTTCATGCCCGTAGATGCCCGTGCTCTGCGTGGTGATATCCGCTCGGTTCATAACAGCTTGTAGTGCTACGTTGAACAGCAGGCATGAGAGACCATCACCTTGACGAATTCCTCTGCGTGATTCGAATGAACTTGACAGCATTGTGCACCATCCATCGTAGATTTATTCAGCTTGACGAGCTTCCTGGGGAAGCTGTTCTCATCCATGATTTTCCATAGCTCTTTCCGGTCGATGGTATCATATGCGACTTTGAAGTCAACGAACCAATGGTGTGTGGCAACTCTGTATTCACGGCCCTTTTAGAGGATCTGCCGCAGTGTAAATTTTTGATCCGTTGTAGACCGATCTTCGACGAAGCCAGCTTGATAAGTTCCCACAAATCTGTTCGCAATTGGTGATAGTCGTCGGGATTTGGGACAGCACCTTATAGGCGGCATTGAGAACGGTGATCGCTCGATAGTTCCCACAGTCCAACTTGCTGCCCTTTTCATAGATCGGGCAGATAACCCCATCTTTACACTCTTCCACTGTTCCGTATCCCAAATTCTAACTATTAGCCGGCGCATACAAACGGTCGGCTTTTCTGGTCCCTTTTTTAATAAGCTCCGTTCCGATGCCATCTTTCCCAGCTGACTTGTTGTTCTTTAGCTTCTCGACGGTGAAACCGTCGAAATCACTTTTCCCGTCGCCATGTTTCTCCGCCTGGGCCACCTATCGGTCACCCCACGATCGTATGTCAGAATATAGATTAGAGTAGCAGGCTTTGCAAGCCGCCATCACGAAAGAAACTAAAGTGCGGAATAAAAAACAAGGAAGTTTGGACTGGCACAATCAGAATAGACCCTCGCGATGAAAAAGGACTATGGATTGCAAACTCGGGACGTGGAACTGGCGATCTTTCAACTTCCGTAAAGGACTACCGATCTTATTAGCCTTTTGTACATGATACATTTGGCACGGGGGTGAACTTTACCAGACCTTAGGGTCTTGTGGAATTCGTAGTAAGCACGACTTACGGCAATAATACGTCAGCGTATTTCGCTGCTTCATTGGATAATTTCTAGGATTTGGGAGAAGGAGAAATTACCGGATGAGTGGATGGAAGGTGTAGTCTGTCCCATCAAAAAAAGGTGACCGGCTAGATAGCTGTAATTACCGTGACATTACGCTACTCAACGTTGTTGTTGTGTTGTCTATCCCTAATAGCAAGAGAATTCGTAGGACAGTATCAGGCGGGCTTTATGGAGGCACGTGCTACAATGGATCAAATTTTTACTCTCCGACAAATTCTCCAGAAATGTCGAAAGAACAACGTGCCCACTCATCATATTTTCGTGGATTTCTGGACAGCATACGATACAGTTGAACGAGAACAGCTATGGCAGATAATGCACGAGTACGGTTTCCCGGACAAACTAATGCGGCTGCTCAAAGCTACTCTGAAGCGAGTGATGTGCTACGTGCACGTTTCGGGGGACACTTTCGAGTCCTTTTGAATCGCGCAGAGGGTTGCGGCAAGGGGATGGACTGCTCTGTATGTTCTTCAATATCGCTATTGAAGGTGTGATCCGGCGAGCGAGCATCGAAACGAGAGGAACGATCTTTAGCAAAGGTAGCCAACTCCTAGCCTTCGCAGACGACCTCGACAAAGAGGCGAACCAGCCGCAGGCTGAAAACCTCTCTAATATAGAATTTAAAAAAAAAGACCTCGACATCATTACTAGAAACCTTGGCACGGCGGAGGCAATCTACGCCAGACTAGAAACGGAGGCTAGGAGGATAGGGTTACAAATCAGTGCGTCGAAATCCAAATATATGGTAGGAAGAGGCTCCAGTGAAAGCAACGTTTGCCTTCCACGGACAGTGACTATTGATGGCGAACAACTGGAAGTGGTTGATGAGCTCGTATATTTGGGATCTCTGGTCACCGCCGACAATAATACGAGTAAGGAAATCCAACGACGCATTCAAGTTGGAAATCGAGCCTACTTTTCCCTCCGCAAGACGTTTTGATCTAGGAGCATACGCTGCCGCACAAAGCTGACGATGTACTTACTTACTAACTTAGGTGGCTTGCCGTCCTAAGCCAAAGCCTGTTGAACAAAGTTTCTCCATGTAACTCGGTTGTGGGCTACTCTCCGCCAGATATCGCTCCACCTGGTCTAACCATCATGCTCGCTGCGCTCCTATTTGTCTTGTTCCTACCAGATTTGAGGCGAACAACATTTTTGCAGGGTAGTTGTCCGGCATTATTGCAACATGCCCTGCCCATCGTATCCGACGATCTGACGATGTACAAAATGCTAATCACAGACCAGTAGTCTATTTAGTCTACTAGCCGTATTTGAACGAAAGGTGTTATGGACTATTTTTGGCGGAGTACAAACGGAAACTGGAGAGTGGCGGAGGCGTATGAATCACGAGCTACAGCCACTGCTTGAAGAGATGGAGAAAGTTGGGGACTACGGTGGGCCGGCCACGTCTCAAGGATGCCCGACGACTGTGCAGTGCGTGCACCAGGAATAGAGAGGCCCAATGTACTAGATGGCTCGAACAGGTTGAAGCCGACTTGCGTGTGTCGAGACGCGCAACGAATTGCTGACGAGTAACCCAGGACCGAGTACAATGGAGACAAATTCTTGATACGGCAAAGGCCACCCCGATTCTCGGCTTCTAAAGATAAGACATTTCGCAGACACTCGATCGCGCTCGTTTCTTGCAGCTAACGGGTAAATAGGGGAACTGTGGATATAATGCCCAGTCGGCTTTGATATCAATGTATGCGCAATAGCTAAAATCGCGTTTTTGAGATTCGGCACCACTGTGCAATCTATCTATCTATTCTATCTTCTTTTTCTATATATATAAAAATGGGCGTGAGTTTGTATGTTCCACCATAACTTCAGAACGCCTTGACCGATCGCCACCTAACTTGGCACACATATTCCACATTAAAATGTCTAAACGGTTGTTCACTAAACTTGGCATACATGTTCAATGACATAAGGGAATCAGCATTGATGGGTTGAGAAGAAGAGAGGGGGTGGGGATTCATAACAGGGGGGAGGCCATAACTCCGAAATGCCTGGGCGGTTCTTCACGAAACTTGGTATACATGCTCCATGAAAAAAGAGAAGCACTGTGCGGTTAACAAAAAGGAGGGGAGGAGGTTCCCTAATAGGAAGGGGGAGGGTCCATTAGGGAGGGGGAAACCATAACTCCGAAACGCCTTGACCGTTTTTTGCCAAACTTGGCGTACATGTTCCTTGCCATAAAGGAATTAGAACTGAAGGTGTTGACAAAAGGTTCATAACAGGGTGAGGCTCCGAAATGTTTGCACGGTTCTCCAATAAGTGACGGTTGGACAAAAGAGGGAGTTGATGACCGAAGGTTGCTGACAGGAAGGGGGAAGTGACGCCCACATGACTGTAACAATTTATCAGTTCAACAGAAAAAATCGCAATTCGAAACAGGCAATGCTCACAGCTGTAGATTTTTCAAGTGCAATTATGCATCGAATCAAAGTGACCCATATAAAAAGTGTTCGATCATTAGTGCAAAGTGTTGTTGGCCGACTCTATTTGAGTTACAGGGGCAATCATTCAAACAGTGTGGAGTTGATCTGAGAACACCATGTTTTTCTCAAAGTCAGTTTTATATGGCATGTTTCAGATTCCAGGATAGGATGCAGTACTAAACTAATAAATAAATGAAAAGCTGTGTTCAAAAAAGTACAATAACAAAACTATTCATTTCCTATGGGTGGGGTGGCCGTTGTTAAAAGCGGAAGGTGCAAATAGGAAAAATGTCTTTGTTTCTCTTTCTTTATAGGGTTTTATAGGGATTTCCGTAAAGAAAACAGTTGTGCAAGTGGCCGGGTAGTCAAAAGAGGAGAAGCTGACAAATGGGGAGGAACTTCCAAAAGGGAACAATATTTTAATATTTTTGCATTATAAGCATTTCGATTACAATAACTGATGTACAAGTGGCTGTGAGACAAAGGCACCCCGAATAAGATCGGGCACTCAGCTAGTATAGTTATAATTTTGTCAAATTTGCACAGAGTTATGCTAGAACTTTACTTTTCGTCATTGTTTTTTTTAATAACGCTATGGTCTTCATTTTTAATATTACCAAAAAATTTATTGCGAAGTGTCATATTTTTGTTGCAATCATGCATATCATTAAATCATGCAAATCATTAAATACGGGTAGACTATCAATAAATTAGCAACCCGTCGTGAGACCAAAATAAACAGTAAATCCACAAATATTCAAACAACTAATAATAATGATAAATACTTAACTGCTTTGATCAACTTAGGTACTGTATGGTTAAGCACAATTCACGGTAAACCCACCACCAATCAACATATGATGTGACATCATCGTGCATTCCAATCCACTTGAAGACCATTTAATCACCATTAATGGACTTGATTCGACCAAAAAAAAAAAAAAATAGAAACGATTCCATGTTCGATCCCGGAACCATAATGCGATGACCAATCAATCCGGCGCAGTTACCTTTTCAACGCACAATGGATTAAGGGGGAGATAAATGCCTCATCAATTAAATAAATGGTCTATAAATCAAAAACCTAGCCAACGGGCATGAGCCGATAGAAACGATCTCTGTCGCTTACGAATGTAGGAAAATAAAAGCTCACGGCCGGATGGACGGCTGGATGGATGGATGGATGGATGGATCGGGTTCTATTCAGCACTGCACACTGCTAACTAGGACGGAAGGCGGAAAAATCCCTTCATTTAAGTGGAAGTCAAAATATTTGACAGAAGCAAAAGCCATCATCCGGCAAGTCATGCTGGTTCGTTTGAAATTAATTCCCGACTGTCCTCGCATTGCTATCATCGCTCTCGGGACCATGTGGTTTGCCATGTGGGAAGGGGTAAAAAGATAAATAGGCAAAAACTGGGACAAACGATAGCTTTTACTAGCAGCAGCTGGTGTGTCCTTATACCAGGTATAGGCATTCTACCTAACGAACAACGCGTCAATGGTCTTTGTCACCGAAGCGGCATGGATAAAGGAAACCCAAAACTAACTTCGAAAATAGACACGGTGGTTAAAAGATCGCCTTATTTTTCAAAGCAAATAGCACGGTTTGATCCCAAGTAGCTTCAAGCTACGGTTGCTAATCCCTGACCTGACCATGTTTATTGGATTGGAGGTGTTTTTCTGGTAATCGTTGTAAAAAGAAACCTTCGGACAATAGTGAATTCAAGTAGCTAGGATAAATATTTACTTTCTCAATGAATGAAAAATGCACAACGTGAACAGCGTTGAGCAGTAGCAGCTAATAGAAGCGGTCCGGCAATGGATAAACCTTCGTCATTTTTTCGCACTAAACCGTGTGGTTTTGTCATAATTTATTGATCGGCCTCTTGAGACCAACAACGAGAGTCCACAACAGGCCCCGGATCGATGTCGTTTCAATGCTCTTTTAAGCTACTTGGGGTGGTTTCAAGAAACTATTCGAAGAAAAAGTGAAAGGAGCTACCGAATTTGTTGCCGATGTCGATTGTCGTGTTTTTTTCCTGCTCCGCTAGCTAGGGGCTCAAGGCATGTGCGTGCGTGTGTGTTTATGTGATTCAGCTCAGGGGAAGCTGAATTGATAATTGGATACCCTTGAGGTCTAAGGACGGGACGAAGAGCCTATTAAGAGCGGTGTATCAACACAACCGGTGCAACATATAACCAATCAAAATAGAATGATTGCTTTATTATGCAAATTGTGACTTTTTGGCAGCCAGTCAGTCGTGCGAAACGGTTCTGGCTTAATTTGAATGTAGTCGAGTCCACTGTACGTACATATGCGTACTACTCTGTACTCTCTTGACATACTCAGAGACGGCAACTGACAGAAGGCTGATCTGGATTAACATTTCGAAGCCGGGTTGTTTACTTTCCTTGGATCAAACACTTAACATGGATTTCAATCAGCGTTGTGTCAATGCTGCGCTCGGTTGGATGTGTCGAAATATGGTTATAGACACCGTGATCGAGGTAGGAAAGAAAATATTTGCATACCTAGTACCCATAGTAAAGAATGACACATTTCGAGGAGAGTCTCAATTTAGCCTTAGAAGTTATAGCCTAAATAAGAAGAAGTTAATGATTTGCATTTTTGTAAAAACTGTTCGTTGTGTATTGCCAGCGTTTGTTTAGTTTAGTTTATTTCATAAATTTGAGCATTCCTTATAAATTATTACAACTTAGTTGGATCCAGATCGATTTCCAATAGCTTATTACCTACTTTAACTACTACACTACCGCCATCCGGGGTGACATTGGGCTAAGGGGATGAGATTGTTCCAAAAACCAACAATGTTTGTTTATAAAAATAGAATATAACTATGCAAACTGATGGCTCAAATTCAAGATGGTTTGAAACATAACTTATTTATTCATAAAGTGATATGGAACGCAAATAATATTAGCGAACAGTTTGGCTTAAAAAGGGTTTCAAACTTTAGGGTTAAAAATATTGGAAAAAAACGTTGACAATAAATATCCCTTATAAATAAACCCAAACAAGAAATCGCATCAACTTGGTATTCTGGAAGATAGATAAAGTATTCATTTACAATATATTGAAACGTTATTATGCGTCGGATGGCTTTTGATTATGAAAATATTTTTTTTTCTAAATTTTGTACTTTCCGAGCTCCACAAGATGAGTTTGCGCCGAATTATAACGATTGGTTCGGAGTGTGAAATTCACATACACAACCAAAATGCGTTAGTGTTCATCAATACACTTGCATTGCTTACTAGGAAACACAATATTTTGACAATTTAGATTGCATTATCTTTTAAAGAGCAAACAGTATCGTAAGTCTGCTAAATAATTAAAATTCATTTTTACACATTCATTTTAAACACTTTAATATGAGACAAATATGCTTTACTTTATATATACTGTCGGTTTTAAAGGTTGGGCTGATTGTCCTCTAGCTGCAGTATCTCGATCGAAGTAAAAAATTAACTTTGTTGAATGATCAAATAGATCATTCTATTCTGAGATTTTACGCCCCTTCCATTTCCCCTTTTCTAAAGCCTGGAGACTCTACTACATATTTAGTAGCGGTCTGTAAACTACATACTTATTATTGGCTTTTGTAGACGCCCCGAGTAGTTTTCGTCCATATGTTTTATGATAATTTCTAAGATGCGTTGTTGTTGGTCGTCCCCCAACTTTTAATAGCCCACGTGGTTTATGGTTGGTCCCATACGGACTAGTTTATATTGTTCTACATGTGTACTGTTCATACACATAGAATTTTTTCTATGATGAATTATGACCCCCCCCTTCCCTTTAAGAAGGGGGGGGGGTCCCCTACAAATGAAACACAAATTTCCTCATATGTCGAGAACTAATCAAGCAAACGGAACCAAATTTGGCGAGTTATCGGAGGCAAGATTTTTTTCTATGGTGAATTATGACCCCTCTCCCTTTAAGAGTGGGAGGGCTCCCATACATATGAAACCCCTCACCCCTGTGGTAGTGGGTTGTTTATTTGTTTTCCTGTTTCCTGTTTTACTGCGAGGAAAAATTCCAAAATTGTATATTCAAATACCCTTGCTTTCATAGTTATGTAACTGCCAAAATGAATCATCTAAGGTTGAGCTCCTCAGAATCTTGCAAAACTCGAGATTGTGGCAAAGGTCATCCGAGATTCACGACGTATGTACAACACAGTTTAATTTGTGGCAATATGAAGTTTATCGGGTCAGCTAGTCTATACCTATAAAAATGGATTTCTGTCTGTCTGTCCGTATGTTCCTTATAGAATCGAAAACTACTGAACCGATCGGCGTGAAAATTTGCTTGTAGGGGTTTTTGGGACCGGGGAACTGCCATGCAAATGAAACACAAATTTAACTGCATAACTAGAGAACTAATCGAGCAAATGGAAACAAATTTGGCATGTGGGTGTTTTTGGAGGCAGGTTTTTTTCTATAGTGAATTGAGACCCTTAACCTCTTTAGGAAGGAAATTATGACCCCTCCCCCTTTTAAGAAGGGGCTTCCATACAAATGAAATACAAATTTCCTCATAACTCGAGAACTATTCAATCAAATGGAACCGAATTTGGCATGTGAAGGTTTTTGGAGTCAAGAATTTTTTTCTATGGTGAATTAGGACCCCTTTCCACGTTAGGAGGGGGCTCCTATACAAATGAAATTCAAATTTCCTCATAACTCTAGAACTAATCAAGCAAATGGAACCAAATTTGGCGTGTGAGTGTTTTGGAGGCATTTTTTATTCTATGGTGAGTTGAGACCCCTCCCCTCTTTGGGAGGGAAATTATGGCCCCTCCCACCTATGAGAGGGTGGACTCCCATACGAATGAAACACAAAGGGTCTAGCCGGTTTTCCATACAAGAAATGCCTCCGAAGCTAATTAAATTATGCAATGATTCAAAGAAAGTACTTGACCTGAGGAGCATTTTGGCAAATTTTCAGGACATTAGACGCCATCTTGAATCAGTAATGGCGGCTAGAGTGAATTCCATTTTTCGCAGTTTACTACGAAACCAATTATCATAAAAATTTTAAAAAAATCACAGATGTTATACTCACTGCAGGACACATTTCCATTGGTTTTTGGAAATTTTCCGATGCGAATATCACAGTAAAAAAATCGAAAAAAATTTCAAGAGCATTTTTTTCAGTGTTCCAAAGATAGCGCCGTTTATTTTTTTTTATCAAAAAATTGTTCAATCAAATGTATAAATAATAGGTTTTTTTTTAGATTTTTAGAAAAAGTGGATGGCGGTCAAATTTTCTTTTGAAAAGTTCGATATTAAAATTGCTCTTATATGTAGTTCAGGAATACGTCAATAGGTTACTAAACCAACACACTGCTTACACTAATGCTAATTTATGATGGCTGGCAGTGCTTTTGAAATAAGAATTGTGTTTGTATTTGAAATTTTATGTAATTTTTACAATTTCACAGTAAAAAAATTGAAAAAATTACAAAAAAATTAATGAACATTTCTTTCAGTGTTTCAAACATGGCGCCGCAGATTTTTTCATCAATGGATTACGAAATCGATTGTGAGAATTATATATTTTTCGATTTTTATTGACGTATTCCTGAACTACATATAAGAGCAATTTTAATATTGAACTTTTCAAAAGAAAATTTGACCGCCATCCACATTTTCTAAAAATCTAAAAAAAACCTATTATTTATACATTTGATTGAACCATTTTTTGATAGAAAAAAATAAACGGCGCCATCTTTGGAACACTGAAAAAAATGCTCTTGAAAACTTTTTCGATTTTTTTACTGTGATATTCGCATCGGAAAATTTCCAAAAAACAATGGAAATGTGTCCTGCAGTGAGTATAACATCTGTGATTTTTTTAAAATTTTTATGATAATTGGTTTCGTAGTAAACTGCGAAAAATGGAATTCACTCTAGCCGCCATTACTGATTCAAGATGGCGTCTAATGTCCTGAAAATTTGCCAAAATGCTCCTCAGGTCAAGTACTTTCTTTGAATCATTGCATAATTTAATTAGCTTCGGGGGCATTTTTTGTATGGAAAACCGGCTAGACCCTTTCTGCATAACTCGACAACTAATCAAGCAAATGGAACCAAATTTGGCATGTGGGGGATTTTAGAGGCATGACTTTATTTTATAATGGTTTGAGACCGCTCACCCCTGTGGTAGTGGGGGCAGACTCTCATACAAATGAAACAGAAATTTTTGCGTAACTTAAAAACTAATCGAATTCGAGAAATTTTAGACTTTTTTATAAAACATTAGTCAATAACAAGACCACCAGAAATTACTTATAGTAACCCCAGATGATTCAGGGTGAGACTGCCACAGGCCGCGAGTGTTGTCAGCGACCCGCCGTTGGAAGCGCCGGCGACTGCGGGGTGATCCTCAGGATTTATGTACAGCACAGTTTTTTTGGAAATACGAAGTTTGTCGGGTCAGCTAGTCTATACTTATAAAAATGGATTTCTGTTTGTCTGTCGGTATGTTCCTTATAGACTCGGAAACTACTGAACCGATCGGCGTGAAAATTTGGATGCAGGGGCCAGGGAAAGTTCTTATGCTAGTTAGAGACCACTCCAGTCCCTAAGAGAGGGGACTCCCCCTTACAATTTATGCATAACTTGAGAGCTAATCAAGCAAATGGAACCTAATTTGGAAGGTGGGTGTTTTTGGTGCAAGAATTTTTTCTATGGTAAATTGAGTGCCCTCTCCTCTGTAGGAGGGGAATTATGGCCCCTCCCCCCTTTAAGAAGGGGAGCTTCCATACAAATTTCCTCTTATCTCAGGAACTAATCAAGCAAATGGAACCCAATTTGACATGCGGGGGTTTTTGAAGGCAAGATTTTTTTTATGAATCAGGACTCCCCTGTTTAGGAGGAGGGGCTCCCATACAAATGAAATAAAAATTTCCTCATAACTCGAAAACTAATCAAGCAAATGGAAACAAATTTGGCATGTGGGGGTTTTGGAGGCAAGAATTTTTTCTGTGGTGAATTATGACCCCTCTCCTTCTCGCTGGAAAGATGATAGCCATAAAGCTGTGCTGCGTGACATTGAGAGCGAATACAACTCATTACTTGCTCACTGCTTTCGTTGCTATATTCATCGCATGGAAGGCAACATTAAGCATGATCCTGCATCGTTTTGGACGTACGTGAAAAATCGCAAGCCACAAGGCGGAATCCCTCAGCGTGTGCATTACAACGAAAATGTAGCTGAGTCCCCGTTGGATTTTGCAAACTTGTTCTCATCCTTCTTTTGAAGTGTGCAAAGTAACGACTTACCACTTTCGTCTAAGGAGTATTTGAACAGTTTGCCGTTGTTTGATTTGAGCATGCCGTTTTTTAATTTTTCGGATAGTGACGTAATGCGGAAGCTGCAATCAATTGACGAATTGACGGCGCCGGACCTGATACCCTGCCACCGCTCCTCCTCAAAAACTGTGCTGCGACGCTCGCGATTCCTGCAAGGATTATTTTTAATCAATTCATATCGGAAGGAACTTTCCCGAATGTGTGGAAAACTGCTGCTATTACACCTGTTCATAAAGCAGGTAGCACTCACGACATTAATAACTACCGCGGAATTTCGATTCTGAGTTGTTTGCCGAAGGTATTCGAAAGCCTTATCCACGATTCACTTTACCCGAAGGTTCATCATGTTATTTCGGAATGGCAGCATGGATTCGTGAAAAAACGTTCGACAGTTACCAACTTGATGGCATGTGTTTCTTCACTAACGAGAACGCTTGAAAAACAGCAGCAAATTGATGCGGCTTATGCCAATTTTGCAAAAGCCTTTGATAGAGTACCACATTCTTTGATGGTAACGATGCTGGAAAAAATGGGATTTCCTCAATGGTTGACACGGTGGATACTGTCATGTCTCACCAGTCGCGTTGCAGTCGTACGTGTTAATGGAACCAACTCCCAACCATTTGAGATTCAATCCGGTCTGCCCCAAGGAAGTCACCTGGGCCCACTGCTGTTCATTCTCTTTGTAAACGACTTGTGTTCCACGATAAAATCGTCCAAGTATATGTTTGCCGACGATCTGAAGTTCTACCGGGTAGTTGCTTCCGGTGTTGACTGCTCTGCCATACAATCCGACATCGATTCGCTGTTGAATTGGTGTAAACTCAACGGAATGAACGTGAATGTGCAGAAATGTAATGTCAACTTATTCTGCAGAAATAGGCATCTCACCTTGTTTGACTACAAAATGGATTCAGCCAGTACCTATCTGTTAAAGATTTGGGCATTCTTCTAGACAGCAAATTTTGTTTCACTCAGCACATTACAGCTATTGCTAAAGCGTACGCTATTCTGGGCTTCATAAAACGGAATACGCAGCAGTTTACAGACTCTTATTGCTTGAAGTCTCTCTACTGTGCGATTGTGTCCATATCAACCGGATCGAACGAATCCAGCGTCGCTTCGTTCGGTACGCTCTGCGGTTGCTGCCAATTCGACTGCCTTCTTACGAACATCGATGCGCTTTGATACGTCTGCCGACGTTGGCGAATAGGAGGACTTTGCTGCAACGACTATTCATCTTTCTTCTTCTTCTTCAGCAGCATAGAGCCGGGGTGGCTCGTGCTGTTTCAAGCACTCGTCTCCATTCAACTCGGTCTTGGGCCACTCGTCGCCAATTTCCTAGTCGTCTCAGAAGTCGCAAATCGCTCTCGACCTGGTCGAGCCATCGTGCACGTTGGGCCCCTCTGTTCCTGGTGCCGGTGGGGTTGTTGAAGAGGACTATTTTCGTCGCACAGTCGTCCGGCATCCTTACGACGTGTCCGGCCCACCGTAGCCTGCTAAGTTTCGCTAGATGTACGATGGGAGTCTCCCCAAGCAGTGCCTGTAGCTCGTGATTCATACGCCTCCGCCACTCTCCGCTTTCAGTTTGTACTCCGCCAAATATCGTCCGCAGCACTTTCCGCTCAAACACGGCAAGGGCGCGTATGTCCTCCGTAAGCAGCGTCACGGCTTCAAGTCCATAAAGAACTACCGGTCTAATAATGGTTTTGTACATTGTTAGCTTCGTGCGGCGGCGTATGCTTCCTGATCGTAGCGTTTTACGAAGGGCAAAGTAGGCTCGATTTCCCGCTTGGATGCGCCGCTGGATCTCCTTACTAGTGTTGTTGTCCGCGGTCACCAGCGATCCCAAATACACGAACTCTTCTACCACTTCTAGTTCGTCGCCGTCAACGGTTACCGTCCGTGGGAGGCGCACATTTGTTTCCTTTGAGCCTCTTCCTTTCATGTATTTGGTCTTCGACGCATTTATTTTTAGCCCAATTCTCCTAGACTCCGCTTTCAGTCTAGCGTAGATTGCCTCCGCCGTCGCAAAGTTCCTGGCAATGATATCGAAGTCATCTGCAAAGCCTAGAAGTTGGCTACTCTTGGTAAAAATCGTGCCTCTCGTTTCGATGCCCGCTCGTCGGATCACCCCCTCAAGAGCGATGTTGAACAGCATGCAGGATAGACCGTCACCTTGTCTCAACCCTCGTCGCGTCTCGAAGGGACTCGAGAGTGTCCCAGAGATGCGTACAAAACACATCACTCGATCCAATGTAGCTCTGATCAGTCGCGTCAGTTTGTCCGGAAAACCGTATTCGTGCATTATCTGCCATAGCTTGTCTCGATCGACTGTATCGTATGCTGCTTTGAAATCAATAAAGATGTGATGCGTGGGCACGTTGTACTCCCGACATTTCTGCAAGATCTGTCGGATAGTAAAAATTTGGTCCGTAGTTGCGCGAGCCCCCATGAAACCCGCCTGATAATTCCCTACGAAACCTTGTGCTATCGGTGACAGCCTGCGTAACAGGATCTGGGAGAGTACCTTGTAGGCGGCATTTATCAGCGTAATACCGCGATAGTTGCAGCAGTCTAGCCGATCACCCTTTTTGTAGATGGGACAAACCACTCCTTCCATCCATTCCTCCGGTAGCTTTTCCTCCTCCCAAATCCTCGAAATAACCCAGTGTAGAGCCTTTGCTAGCGTTTCTCCGCCATGTTTATAAAGCTCTGCCGGTAGGCGGTCTTTCCCAGCGGCTTTATTGGTCTTCAGCAACCTGATTTCTCGTTTGACTTCTTGGAGATCGGGTGCTAGGACATCACTATCTTCCATGGGCGCTCCTAGGTTAATTTCCGTTCCGCCTCCTTCTGCGACTTCGCCATTGAGGTGTTCATCGAAGAACTGCTTCCACCTGTCGACCACCTCGCGCTCGTTTGTAATTAGATTCCCTCCCTCGTCCCTACACATGTCAGGTTTCGGTGTGTAGCCCTTCCGAGTTTGGTTTACCTTCTCATAAAACTTGCGCGTGTCATTAGCTCGGAATAGTTGCTCCAATTCTTCACGATCCCTGTCCTCCTTTTGGCGCTTTTTTCTCCTCAGGATCGTGGTCAACTTGTTCCTAGCTCGTCGGTACTTGGCCAGGTTCTCTCTAGTGGCAATACTTAGATAATTTTTCCAAGCATTTTTTTTCTCCTCTACCACTTGTTGGCATTCCCCATCAAACCAATCATTTTGTGTACTCCGAGGCTTAATACCTAGTGCCGCGGTAGCGGCCTCTCCGATGGCCGAGCGTATTCTGCCCCAACCGTCTTCGAGGTTTGAAGCACCTAACTCCTCGGAAGAGGGCAGTGCCTCATTCAGTACTCGCGCGTAGTTCTCGGCAGCTTGTGGGTTATCTAGCTGCCTGATGTTCAGCCGAGGAGGGCGGCTTTGACGTGTCCGGTATACGGTGGACAGCTTTGAGCGCACATGTACTGCTACTAGGTAATGGTCAGAATCGATATCCGCACCCCGACGGGAGCGTACGTTCGTGATGTTAGAGAAGAACCGGCCCTCTATGAGAACGTGGTCAATTTGGTTCATTGTACGTTGGTCAGGTGATCTCCAGGTGGCTTTGTGGATATCCTTGCGCGGGAAAAAGGTGCTTCGGATCACCAGGCCTCGGGAAGCTGCGAAGTTTATACATCGTTGGCCGTTATCGTTTGTGTCGGTGTGCAGGCTATGGGGTCCTACCACCGGTCTATACATTTCTTCCCTACCGACCTGGGCGTTCATATCCCCGATGATGATCTTGATGTCCCGTGACGTCCAGCCTCGCGTAGAACGCTTCTTTCTCATCGTCGGGTCTACCTTCGTGCGGGCAGTGCACGTTAATGATGCTATAATTGAAGAAACGACCCTTTATCCTCAATATACACATTCTCTCGTTGATCGCCTTCCAATCTATCACGCGATCCTGCATTACGCCCAGCACTACAAAGCCCGTTCCCAGTTCGTTGGTAGCGCCACCGCTCTGGTAAAACTGGGCCTTTCCGCCACGTATCTTCCATACCTTCTCTCCTTTGCGACAGATTTCCTGCAGAGCTACGATGCCGAGTTTGCGGGGTTCCAGCTGTTCAATCAGCTCGCAACCTGCGAAATTTAGCGATCTGCAGTTCCAAGTCCCGAGTCTCCATTCGTCGTCCTTATTCCGTCGCCTAGGTCGATGCCGAATATTCCGCTCCGAATATGCTTGAATGTTGTTAGTTTGTGTTGTTTAGGTGTGTAGCCGTACTGGGGCAACACTACCGAGTCTCGTGATGGGGCTGCCATTTTATAGTGCCGAGACTCACTACCTCCTTCCCGGTTAGTATACGACCTTAGTTTCCACCGGGGTTGGTTACCCGATCTCCGCTAAGGTTGCTCGTATTCCGGCTGGTACCACGAGGAGGTCGGGATCGGAGTTGCTGGATAAGAGGCTAACGACCACTATGGGGTCTATATTCCGCATTATCCGGCCGTTTACCAACCGTCATCTTTGATCTGCTAGGAGGTAATATCGACAGCCCGGAGCTCCTAAGTCGAGTCCGATTTAACGTTCCTTCAAGGCATACTCGACGAGCTGATCTCTTTAGGCTTCCATTGCACCGTACTCAGTTCGCTCAAAACAATTCATTTGACGTATGTTGTCGTATATTTAATACTGTTTCTGACGATGATTTTAATGTTGCTCGGACTACTTTCAAACTTAGAATGAGTAATTACTAAGAACTGTCTGTACGAAATTTCGAAGACTAGTAGGGGAATGTCGTCGTGGTTGGGCCACGTTTTGGCATTCGCCCATAACTTTCGTTTCAAAAGGAAATTTGGGAATCTAAACATATCGTTGCAAAATTCTACGCATAAGGTATATTTCCGGAAAGTTTTGAACTGATTGCTTGAAAAATAAAAAAGTTATAGGCATTTACGTGAAGACAAAAAATGTTTTTATAGTCGGGTCATGTTGTACAGGTTGGACCACCGCAGAAAATCTGAGTCATACGTATTGAAATTCTATATAGACACATTAAAAGAATTAATTCCGTGAACAACGGCACATATAGGTACAAATACCTTATTTTTAATTGCATTTCTGCGAAATTTTGGCAATCTTGTAAAATCAATATTGCTACAATCGCCTTTTCCGAAGTGTACAACTACAATGAGAAATAAACAACAAAAATCTATGTTTTTATCGTATTAATTTTGCTTTATTTCATCACATTTTACGTGACTGACATTCTTTAGTGATTATTGCGCTTCTGCGCTTAAAATTATGGTGGCCCAATCATGACTACTCAAATGGCCCGACCTTTACAAATAGCGCTTTTCTAGTATTTCACCTTAGTCTTCCCAAACACCTTACTGGAGGGGATTTTTCTATAGTCTTCGTGTGCAGCACAACACACTTCATACATTTTCAAAATTTATCTCGATAATTGCATTTCATGAATCATTTCTTGAAAAAAAGTTCATTGCGCTTGGAAAACTTTTTTTGTGAGATTTAGTCACTGAATTCATTACGGTTTTTTTGAATACACGATTGAAACTCACAATATTGTGAAAAGTTAGCTATCACAGTAAGATGTTTTACAATGGTTGTATCATAGATATCATGATTCATGAGTTACTAAAACTGTAAAATCGTGATGGCCCAACCATAACAGTGGCCCGACGATAACGACAATACTTTATAAATAAATAAAGAGGGGGAGGGCTCCCATACAAATGAAACCCCTCACCCCTGTGGTAGTGGATTGTTTATTTGTTTTCCTAGGCCTCTATTACCTTCCATTGGTTGGGTCCGAACGAGCGACAGCGATCATCCCTGCGAAATGGTTCGTTCGTTTCGTTTAGTGGCAACGGTCCGTTACCGATCCTGCGCCGAACGAATTATAGTCCTCCAGTACCGTCGGTCCTGGGCTGCCGTTCTCCAGGTTCTCTCTGAAAATAGTTTTGGCTACTCTTTCATCGGGCATTCTGGCCACGTGTCCAGCCCACCGCAGCCTGCCACATTGCACTACCGTCACTATATCAGCATATTTGTATACTTGGTACAGCTCGTGATTCATGCGTCTGCGCCACACTCCATTTTCCATTTTGCCACCAAGTATAGATCGCAGAATTTTACGCTCAAAAACCCCAAGCACTCGCCGATCAGCTTCCTTTAGCGTCCATGATTCGTGTCCGTAAAGGGCCACCGGGAGGATTAGTGTTCTGTAGAGCGCCAGTTTTGTGCGAATTTGCAAACTACGGGACTTCAGCTGGCTACGTAATCCGTAGAAAGCCCGATTCGCGGCTGCAACTCGTCGTTTCACTTCGCGGCTTACATCGTTGTCACATGTCACATGCGTACCAAGGTATATAAATTCCTCCACTACTTCATATCGTTCCCCATCTAACTCCACCTCGGCACCAACACCACTTGAGCTCCCACGTTCCCTACCAGCAACCCTGCGAAATGGTACTTTCCACGAAAAAGTTTTCCGTGAAATGGTACATACCGTGTGAGGTTTTTCGCGAAATGTTATACAATCACAGCGAATATTTAAGTGCTATCCGCTTTATTTTACCTGGCTAAGCAACAGAGAAGAGGGGGGGGGGGGGGTTTGTTTGTTACTTCACTGTGAGAAAAAATTCCAAATTTGTTGTTAAACTATCCTTGCTTTCATAGTTATGTAACTGCCAAAATGAATTATCTAATGTTAAGCTCCTCAGAAAATTGCAAAACTCGAGATTGTGGCAAAGATCATCTGAGATTTACGATTTATGTTTTACACAGCTTAATTTGTGGCAATACGAAGTTTGTCGGGTCAGCTAGTTTTCAATAAAAACAGAACGTACAACTTCACTCGTTATCCACGCTCATTTCTTCAGAAACATTTCGGCGGAACTCAAGTGCAGAATCGTAATTCCCAATCACATTTTCTCTAGCCACAAATCCATGCTTCTCTCTGCTGGGTTCACCAGTTAGAAATGCTAAACCGTGATCTCAGTAGTTTTCCCTCATTGATTCTTCAGACGATTAAAATGATATGAATTCATACGAAAGCAGTATAAGTGGGTTGGATTGCACGCACTGGTGATGAGCTGTTTAGTAGATATCTTCCATCACGTATGGGTAACCGCGAAGAGACGCTTGTTGATGCGGTGGGGTGGTAGACCGCATCTAGGCGGTAACGGAAAAATCTACTTTTTGGAGGTCTGGGAGAGGTCGTGTAAAGTGCGCTCGCCAGCAGACGGCCGGAAAAGCAGTAAACCACACGAAATAATCAAGATCATAGACTTCTATTTTGCAGACAGGGGAGTCGTGATGGGTTGCCAAATTACTTGATTTGGTCGCACTTAGTGCGCTGACCACTGACAGATGACACTGCGTAATGATGATAGAAATTTAAAATTAATATCCCTCGACAGTACAAATTTTACCTAATGCATATACCAGCTATCTGCTAACACTGCACTCGTTAATCAATCCCCACCGAAAACCGCTCCATCCCCCCCAACCGGTCTGGTGAAGATTTGCCGACGTGTGGGGAGCGGCTGCAAAGTGGCTTATCTACTCGAATAGATCAAAGGAGAATCCCCCTTCGCATGCTTTTCATGTGAAGCCCAGGCAATCGAGCAAGAGGAGATTCGAGTAAACACGCTTTTTCCTGTGTTGCTGACGGTCTGAAGCAGGTGCTGCTGCTGTTGCGGGGAACCAAAAGTGCTTACCACGCAAAACGGTAACAAACAGTCCGTGTGTGTGCGCTAATGATTAACCGTTTAATTAACAAGATGTTCTAATTGGACCACCTATTTTGAATCTTCAACCGGTGCCTCCACCGCCAACGAGCGCTTTGTGAGTCTTTAATAGGGCTGGACCATGATGCTCATCAACGCCGTAATGATGCTCTTGAGCTCTTTTATGTCTCCTCGGGTTTCCCGGCGCATGCAGATCTTTCTTTCTACCACATAGTCTATTTACAGAGAAGCACAGACCTCAATAGCCGTAATATGAAAGCAGATTTTAGCTTCCCGTTTTGTTTTTCTCCCTGCCATAATTTGCTACTTTTCAGGCGATTCGTTTAATGTTGTGACGTATCCGTTTGATTTTGTTGTTCTGTGGAATTTTCGGAGAAGAGTTTCTTTTTTCCACCTTTTCCCATCTAAATTGCGTTTCTTCAAATGGGTCGTACATCATCGGATCCATCAAAGGGGGGCTGCAGAAATGAGTCGGAACAGAAATTCAGCACCTTTTTCCCTGAACCTCTGAACCAGTAGCAGAAGGGTTGCCAACTGCGGTAGACTTACCACCACAGACCTGTGTCTGTGTTCTGGCAAAATGCGCTAGCGATGATTAATGGAGTTAAACGTTTGATTCATGAGTGGCATTAAAAATGCAATTTTTCGGCTTTTGGCACAAGTCAGCGCGGTTTCGCTTCAATTCCCCGCCGACTATTATCCGTCGGCACAGCCTGCCAGCCAGGAGTGCTCCGAGTGGCGGAGGCAAACAAAATGATGAAGTGTGAGATTTAATTAATCCAGACGAGTCGCCGGCGCGTAAGCTTTAAAGCAAAAGCATATTCTGGCGTCACACTTGGGTTCTGCTCGCAACAACTGTATTAATATTTAGGGTCTGTTCAGGTGAGGGCTTTGGCACTTTGGCAGATTAAGTAGGTTGTGTAGGAAGTAATGGATCCAATACCTGAAAATGGAAATTGATAAAATTTTCTTAGCATCACTGTACAGTTTTGATTTATAAAATTGTAACAAAAAGCCATAATTTTCAGGCTCGCGTAAAAAGTTGATAACTTTGTTGTTTCCTCTCTCTTCCTCTTATATAATTTAATTGGCTTATTTCAACACTCACCAATTAAAAGAACTTCATTACTTAATAAAGGCACTGCTTAAGAGGAATTAACACATTGTATCGGCCCGGTCAGTCCAGTCCATTTGGACAAAATATGGTTCCTGTTCTATTTCATTTCCCGGGGCTGACGAAAGACTGAATCTTTCCCGGGTGGGCTGCCTCTTTACCGCCAGGAACGGCCTAACCCATTTATGTACCAGATATACATACTCACAAACACACACATACACAAAACAGCGCAACAAATTTTGCATACCACCCAAGGAGATGAATAAATTTCCTGATTCCCGGCCCTTGACTGACTGCTGATTTTGGCTGGTCGAGGCTCCCCCGCGCCGCACGGGGGAGAGAAGTCGTAAAATTAATCAATCCTGCTACTGCCGTTTGCGTCCGAAAAAAATATACAAGGAAACCTACGGTTGTTGGAAACATTAGCGAACAAGCATCGAAATGATAAACTAGTCACCCTTTGTCAGATTCTTCCTTCGATTCAGCCGGTCCGGTTCGTCTTCGTCGCCTTCTGGTGAATGGGTTCATAAAAACGAAACAAAAAAACTTTTGAGATTGCACGTATTAGATTTTACAAACACCTTAAAGATTTTACCGCATTTTATATAAACGTTAACCCGAAAACTGGAGAATGGTTAGAATTCAATTTATAAAAAAAATACAACAAAACTAACAGAGAATTAACCACCATTTCAATTTATTTCTGGATTTGATTTTTTATTTTGCTTGCCTAGTTTTTTTATTTACGTCTTTATCATAATTTTATTTGGTCTTCGGCGCATTTTAGCATAACCTTGCTAGACTCCGCTTTCAGTCTGGCGTAGATTGCCTCCGCACCCGCAAGGTTCCTGGCTGTGATATCAAAGTTATCTGCAAAGTTTGAAGTTGGTTCCCCGTGGTGGAAATCGTGCCGCTAGTCTTGATCGACTGTATCGTATGCTGCTTTGAAATCAATAAAGATGTGATGCTGAAATCTAAACAGGTGAACGTTCAAGTATCTTTTGACAGCTTGCGAAATAAATTTCAAAATTTCAGTTGCCACCCGTTATGACAAAATGTTGAGTCTATTGTTGTAGTTTCTTGACTATTATTGTGACAATATCACAATAGATCAAAATAATGGTCGCAGTAGTTAAACTTTCCGACAAAAAAAAAATGAAAAACTGGATTACTAGTTTATCAGTTGCATTCAAGTTGTTCGAAATAATTGTAAGCACTGTTATGTTAATTAGCACGAGGAACACTTACGATTAGTACAGTACAGGATCCCTGGTCATTCCGTGATGACGAACCTCTTCGATTTTACGTCAAACTGCATTCGGGATATTGAACCTAAGGCGCAACTGTTACTGTAACGTAACTGTAATTTATGCAGACCTCAAAGCTGCATTCGACCGAACGGATCATTACATCCTGCTTAAAAAAAATCTTACGTTTGGGAGGCTCACAAAGGTTTGTGACGTGGCTAAAATCATTCTTGTGTGATAGAATTTGCAAGTTAGCTTAGATCGGATTGATCCCCAACATTGACAATCAAATCAGGTGTGATGCAAGCTAGCACGCTTGGTCCTTTCCTTTTCACTAGTTTTTCAATGAGGCAGTAAATGCCATAGGAAATGGTTGCCGACTAGTTTTTGCCAAAGACTTAAGGATCTATCTGACGGGTATGAAATGGGGAAGGCAAATGAGGAGCGTCCAATATAGCTCTAGCTATCCCAAGCCCCTACCTAGCGCCTCCACGTGGCCATACCCGGTAATGCTCTATTGAGTAGCCAAGCTAGGAGGCACGATACTGGGTGGTTCCCGGCTGCCTGATCTGAAAATCGAGTTTTTGGGCAGACGGCGGAGCCTCACGACCTTGTTAATAGGTAAGCATAAAATAAGTTATTTTAATTATTTTTTTCGTTTTAGCTTATGAAGCAGCTCCTGCTATATAAGAAAACTTTGGCCAATTTAAGTGTTAATACTGCACATGGATATTGGATACCAGAAGAAAAAATTAAATTAATTATTAGATGCACTTATGGAAACCAAAAGGAAGCAACTCTATTCCATTCGAAGGACTGCTGGTGAGATTGTTCTATTTTTAATCATATATACCACATATCATAAATAAACTAGAATCGGGAAGAGGGAGGAACCATCAGAGCACTTGTTTGAAGTGGTGGGCCTAGGGAGAGTGAAACAGTCAACTTTCTAGGGTTAATCTTGGTCCGATTAACAACACATCGTGAATAATGAGCGGGCTCTTCTCCCCACCTGCTGGAGTCATTCTGCATTAAGACGGTTTATTCAACGATTGACTCAGGCGACTTAACCCTTGGAAGGAGATTCTCTAAATCCCTAGTACGTGTAAGTGATGTTGCTTATCGACCAATTCCCTTTTGGCCCTTCATACAAGAGTTGGGAAGCATGACCAATCGTTGAATATGTTCAACTCTTTTTGACATGATAGGCTCATTGCTATGAACGGATGTTCTGTTAAGGCAGGTGGTAGTACCATATATTCATATATTCATAAGACTTAAGGATCTATCTGACGATTCGTTGCATTGAGTATTGTTTCCAGATTTCATTACATAAATTCGTGACGTGGTGTAAACTAAATTCTTTGAAAATAAGCACTGCCAAGTACATTTCACTAAATTCAAACGACAATTATAGTATTGATGGGCAAGCGCTAAATAGAGTCGACTACGTCAACGATAACGGCGTTATTCTGGACGGTAAGCTGACGTTTGAACCACACTGCACGGAAATCGTAGGCAAATTAAGTCCATCGCCAAAATCGGACGGGATTTCAAGGATCCTCATTGTTTGAAAATGTTGTACTGCTCCCTTTATGTTCCCTATTTGAAAATGTCGTAGAGCTTGCGAATTTAGCGTATGCAGAGAAAGTTCCTACTCTGTTACCGCATGCCAATCCCTACTAACACAGTTGTTACAAAGTAGTTGTGGTAACCGAATTTTGACTAATTTTAGTCGTAATTCGGTTGCTTCAACTAAATGGACCTAACGTGTGTCTTGGGATGTTAACACTCAATAACTTACTTACCGGTAGCTCTTCTCTACTCTACGGCGTTCCACCTGAAGTCAACATATTTCTCAACTAACAACTTAAGAAAACACAACACATTACGGTTAACACGAATGATCAGTTCGGTTTTCATAGACATATTTACTGATTCGGCGACAGTTACCTTCCCAAAACACGTGCTTCTGGGTGCTTGGATGGACGAAGGATTTTCTAAGCCGTAGTTTTCCGCCCACCAATCTGTCACTTAACCAATCCCGTAATTGCACTTTTAATCCGGTCGCGTAATTGAACTTCTGGAAACCACATGCCTTTGATTAAACCTGCGAACGACACTGACGTGTCATACGTGTTCTCTCTTCTCTTCTCGGTGGTTGAGGAAGGAATCTCTCGATTGAACGCGGATCTTGTCATTTTTGGGGGAGCTTTTTAGTGTGGTTTCGAGTGCTAGCTGCGAGCTTGGGTGTTGATTCGGGATTGAACTCGCTTCGGCTTTTAGTACGGGCTCGGGTGCGAATTCGGGAGTCGCTGCTCTGCTGCATTCGTCTCGCCGCCTTAACCTAGAGTGTGTACCCTGAAATGAAAGCTTTTGCTGAGGCCGCAAGCGTGACTATGATTCTTTAGCTTCTTTCGAAGCCGATCGTTTTGAGTCCGCGCAACCGTTGGGACTTTGCTTCTTTTCGATTGTTTTCCTGCTCTCGTTGATATTTAACTCCCAGTCCAGTGTACACACTACACACTCATCATCTCGGCACATTTCTCCCCCCAAACTCCGCAACTCCGCTGGCGTCCTGGAGCCTTGTGCCTATGAGATGAAGAGTTAGTAAAGTCGCGTCAAACACGTTAGTGGACTATCTTACCATCTACTTCGCCGTAACAGTATCAGCTCCTGTAATTAAGGGATTTATCCTGGCAAGATCCCAACAACCTTCCTCCTTATCCGGATCGCTGGTTACGCTTGAATGGCGTCGCAAGCTACAACAGATATTACTCGTGGCCAAAGTTCTGAATGGCGAAATTAATTCACCGAAACTCCTATCCACATTGAACTTCCGTGGACCGCAACGTGTGTTGAGACTTCGGTTATTTCGAAACCGTGGCGTTCAATATGAGATTATTCATTTCTATTGAGCATCCGTTTAAATTCAGCGAACCTTCTCACATGTGTAAGCGTAAAATCACTAGATGTAATTCACTTTGATTCTTATGCAGTTCCATTAAGATAAATTCAGAAGATAAGAGTAAATGAAATAAAATTCTTCAGAGATATGTGCCCCAATAATTGATGCACTGACGAGGGTCCACCCGGCCAGGGTGGCACTTGCTGTATCAAGGATTCCTCTCCACGATACTCGGTCCTGGGCTACTCGTCGTTAATTCGTTGAGCGTCTCGACACACGCAAGTCGGTTTCTACCTGGTCGAGCCATCAAGCACGTTGGGCCCCTCTATTCAAGGTGCCGGTGGGGTTCTTGAAGAGAACGGATTACACTTAACAGTCGACCGGCATCCTTGCGACGAGGCAAGCTCACGCACCGTAGTCTCCCAACTTTCGCCAGGTGTACGATGAGAATCTCTCCAGGTTGTGCCTGCAACTCGTGGTTTATACGCCTACGCCAGTCTCCACTTTCAGTTTGTACTCCACCAAAAATAGTCCGCAGCATTTTTCGTTCAAATACGGCAAGTGCACGTATGTCTTCCGTAAGCACAGTTACTGTCTCAAGTCCGTAGAGGATTGCCGGTTAGAATAGCGTTTTGTGCATAGTCAGCTTGTCAGCTTAATCGAAGCGTCTTGGGTAAAATAGGCTCGACTTTGCCCGCCCAGTTAGCTCCGGGGTACAATGCTGGCCTAAAAAGCCAGTCGTCGTATGTTCGAATCTCGACTGGGAGAGTTAATAGGATCTTTGCACTAGCCTCGTAGTCTTTCTGTACTCTAATAACCGGCTGCGAAGTCTGTCGGTAAAGAACGGTTAAATTCCAAAGAACGTTTATACCCATGGATTTGCTTTTTTGGGTTCGACTTCCAGCTTCAATGTGTCGTTGAATCTCCTTGCTCGTATAAGTGTAGGTGGTGACTCATCAACCACTTCTAGTTCATCGCCGTCAATAGTCCGTGGGAGGCAGACGTTGTTTTCTCTAAAGCCTCTCCTTACCATATACATATTAGGTTTTCGACGCATTAATTTTTAACCACATCTTCCTATCCTCCGTTTTTAGTCTAGCGTAGATTGCTTGCGCCGTCCCTAGGTTTCCAATAATGATGTCGAGATCGTCTGTGAAGGCTAGGAGTTCACTCGCGGATCACGCTTTCAATAGCGATGTAGAATACCATACAGGACAGTTCATCTCCTTGCCGCTCATTCCTCTGCGCCACTCGAAAGGACTCGAGAGTGCCCCCGAAATGCGCACATAGCACATCAGCATCACTCACTCCAGGGTGGCGTCAGTTTATCCGGAAAACCATTCTGTGCATCATCCATGCATAGCTGTTCACGCTCGACAATATCGTATGCTACCCCGAAATCAACAAAAATATGATGCGTGGGCACGTTGTATTCCCGATATTTCTGAAGGATTTGCCTGAGAGTAAAAATTTGATCCGTAGTAGGACCGGCCCCCATAAAGCCCGCCTGGTACTGCCCTACGAATTATTTTGCCACAACAAAATCTGGGAGAGCACCTTGTAGGCGGCCTTGACCAGCGAAATGCCGCGGTAATTTCAGTTGTAGAGTTCTAACAGCAATCCAGTCCTTTCTGGCGGTTCGATTATTCTTCAGCTGACTGATTTCTGGATCTCTTCAAGATTTGAAGCCAGCTAGCTGGCTGTTATTGTTTGCAGACATTTCTAGGTTAACTTCTTTATCGAAGAACTGCTTCTACCTTTCGAGCACCTCACACTCGTTTGTGACTAAGTTTCCCTCCACATCCCTACACATATCAGATGTGTGTCCTTTACGAGACTGGTTCACCTTCTCACAGAACTTGCGCGTTCCATTAGCCTGGAATAGTCGTTCTAAACCTTCACGATCTCTGTTATCCTTCTGACACTTTCCCTCTTCAGAATCGGGTTCCACTCATTCCACGCTTATCGATCTTGGCCAAATTCTCCCTCGTTGTAATGCTTAAAGGATGTCCCACATCAAATTGCACCAACTTTCAGACAATAACATATAACCCATTAGTAAGCCTTTGGCACAGTTATTTCATTCAACTTCACTGCCATAACCGTGTGCTCGCACCTTACGCTTAACTCCACTCATATGGTTCTGTACAACATCTAGCTGCAGCTTATTCTGTAGGAAAACCCTGAACTGAACTGGAAAAAGTGCTTGATGTCTTGCTCAGATTTGACCTCCTTGGGATGCTTCCGTAGTGCCTGCTTCATAATGGTCCAGTATTTTTCGATGGGCCTTAGTTCCAGTGCTTTGGGAGGTTCATGTCCTTGGATACGAAAGTGACCCCGTTGGCTTCTTACTACTCTAGGACATCCTTTAGCCAGATCAAGTTGGAACTGGACACAAGATCGTAGGGCATGCGACTTGATTCAACAGAGGAAACAGATGCTTCTGTAGACACTCCTTCAGGTAGATCTGCCCGTTTGCAGTCCCGGTAGTCACGAACGGCGCACTCTGTTTGCCATATGAGCAGATCACTTGCCAAATCATATATTTCTTGGCAAACTTTGAAAGTTTCTGCTTCCTTACAATCTCTGGAACATCAAACTTGTGCTGGGCAGTGAAGAATAGTAGCCCTGGAAGCTGCCAGAAGTCCGCCGGAACTTAGTACGTATGCAGTCTCTCCCGGTCCTTGACTTTCTTAACGAAAGACTTTTTGGCCACATCCCTGACCGAAGCATTGGGGTTCTCTTAAACGATTTCAAGACATGCTTGTGATCGTAATCACTAATAGAACATCCATTTTGACCACATTTTTCCTTCCGTTTGATGCTCAAAGTTTCGTAGTAACGTTTAATCACACGACACACCGTTGTCTGCACGATTCTGAGTTGTTTTCCGATGTCCCGATGAGAGAGTTGAGGATTTTCCAGGTGCTTGCGCAAAAGCAATTCGCAACGTTGCTTTTCGGGTGACGCCATTTTTTCCAATTTTCGAATAACTGACCGCGATACAAATACAGTGTAAACAATACACTCTAAACTACTTCTACCCAAATTTTCAAGAGAAATACCCAATACGTAATTTTCTACAGCGTTTTTTTCGAGCGGATTGGGAATGGGCAGCCTAAGATCGACAGTACTAGAGGACCTTATTACGTTCGGCGCAGAATCGATAACAAACCGCCGTCATCAAAGTAAGTAAATATCGAAGTCAACGATTGTGTGATGGTTCCAAATCTGGTGAACATGGCGGGTGGCATAAAACTACCTAACGGACTCCGGCCGACTATCTTTGTGAAGTATGACGTTTCTTGGTTTCAGTACGTATGGCTTCCGGTTTTATATCTTCTGTATGAACCATAACATTTTCAAACGTTTGAAAATATTAATCTGTCTCGTCTAGCGAGGTTCGTCCTGCGTTAGGCACGGATCTAGTAAATGCGGAGTAGTAAATGCGAGTAGGTATTAACAAGACTTCACAAAACATTTTGTCGTGATATTTACAGTCAGGTAGAGGAGCAAAGAGGTTTTGAGACGGCGAAAAAAATGGAGAATATACAAACAATTTTCGATGATGCGATTACTCTAGAAAAAGTGAGATCTTGTGAGGACAGCATTGTGATACAAGAGATTTTGGATGGTATTGGAGTTGGTTCTTACTGGATTTGGTTTCATTAAGAGTGTGATATTCATGGGAATATTTAATCAAGTTCATTCATTTAAATATCACATGAGTGTAGTTTATTACGCTCTCTCTTTCTATCGGTTTTTGCATTATTCTTGCTCTAATATAATAGGTTTTGTTCTCTTTTTCTATAGGTAATCAGTTAGCTTTCTACAATCTTAACTGCTATACGAATAATAATATTAATACATAATATAATCTAATAATAATCTTAAGCACACTACAGTAGAATGAGAAACGGTTTCTTCCGCCGGTGGCAATTCTGGATAGATTCAAAAAGATAACTCGGACGGTACGCTTTGGAGTTGCCCTTTCCCGTTTCTCGGTTCATACACGACGTCAATCTACACACGGGTTTAAATACGGGGAACGAACGGCTTCTGCACGGGGATTCCGAACCGAATTGGACCGGTCGACCGACCGACCCAGGGAAGCATAATTAGGCATAATTTAGATTAGATAGCTAGTTTGTATGGCGCACTAACCGAATCGTTACAATAGTGGTGCAAAAAAAAAGAGACGGACGCTACCACTCCAACTCCTACGAGCAAAGCTGATTTGTTGATGATGACGCTCGGACGGATCGCCTGCCGGATACTTTTCAGCGGAAACTGGTTAGCAAATAAACGCGCGCTCGCTCACTCGCTCGCACAGAAGCAGCTTTGATGACTAATTATCGACGTCGGATCGGTCGGTCGGTCTTTCCGCGTGGGAATCATGCACATGCGCGCGGCCTCCGGCTTGTTTTGTTTGACCAAACGGTAATCTACTTTTTGTTTGTTTGTTTGTTTGTGTGGTTTGCTCTAATCCAATGCAGTTAATCTCAATTAATTTTTAGTAGCTATTTTTTACATACAACAACTCGCTATTTACAGGCATTCATTCATTCATTCGGCTGTGGTTTTTTCCGCCCCTGTAGCCTTTCTCTAGTTGGACGTTTGCTATTTTAAACTGAACAAAGTTCTACCGATGCTGGAAGAAAATAATTTACATGTTTTCTACGAGCACGCGAAACACGCTATTCACAACTTCAACTTGGGTGAGAACTAGCCTATCACTTCTATCTAGGTTTATATTGCTATTCGGTTTCAGTTGATTACAATCACGCTTGTTTTTTTTTACTGCGAGATCCGAGATCAGCCGCCATGAGGGGAATTTATTTTATTGCACCACCCTAACCGGCTGAGCTCAGTTCCTTCGGACGAATATACAAAATATGCTCTACTTTCAGCTCTTTAAATCGCCAACAGGATCGATCCGTGCGTGAGAAAGTCTGTGCCTTGGTGCTCGGTTTTCCTCGGCTGTTGTTGGTGCTAAAGAGCCTTTTAAAATTCAATATTTACATTTACAGAAATTTCTCATACGGCCTCGCTGCAGAGCACTGACAGAGCCGGACTTTGTTTGTTTTACCAGAACGAGTAACAGTTTTTCTCCTTCTCCTTCTGGCTCCCCCACGCGTCGACGAGGGGCATTAATTCAATTATTTAAATGTAATTGTACTGGGTCTTGTTGCTTTTCTGTTGTTGTTTCTGTTCGTTATCCCGCCGCTAGGTCCCGGTAAGCCTCGCCTGCTTTTTTTCCCTTCACTACTCTGCTCTAACTGACAGCTTCAATCCCGAACTGCGAGGTTATGCTGAACGTCACTCGAGAGTGATGCAGCAACAAAATGGTACATCGGCCACTGTCTGCTGGAGATCAATAATTCAAAAGCCCTTCGCTAAAACGCAACTGACAGCTCGGCGCGACTTGAGCCCGTGCTGCGCTTGGGTGGAAGCTATGGACCAGGAGGGGACGGCATACGCAGGAATCTCATTATGGATTCTTTTGTTTACATCAACGAGGACGCCTAATTAATGGCGCGGACTCTGCAGCAGTTGACGGACGTCGAACCGAGCGTCAATTGCGCTGTAAACTTGGTTCGATGATTTGCATGTTGACATAACCTCGCTTCACTGTGCTGCAGCACTCTACGGGATTTGACCGTTCATGCGCATTTCCAGCTCTTCCTCCTCCTTGGTCAGCGGTACCGTAGAATGGTTGTACAGCCCCTGTGCCATCAGCTGCAGGGCCAGGGGGTTCTTTTCCGAGGAAGTTTTCTTAATTTTGGCTCGCTTGTTTTGGAACCAAATTTTGATTTGCGACTCGTTGAGGTTCAGCTCGGCACTGAGCGCTTGACGTCGTTTTTCCGTCAGGTAACGATTTTCGTTGAATTCGTTCTGAAAATTGAAAGAGAAGCACAATATTTGCTGTTAGGTTGATTGATCCGATTGTGGGTGGGGTTTCTTTTAGTGTGTAAACAGGGTTGAAATCGCGGTGCTTACCTTCAGTCTTTGCAGCTGGGCAGTGGTAAAAGCTGTCCGGGGACGTTTTTCCTCACTTTCGCCTTTCTCTTTGGGAGGCTTTGTCCGACGGTAGCGGGGACCTGCACGGGAAACGAAAAGAATAAAAAGAATTAATAAAAATGTCACCCAGGGAAGTTTGTATAGGTACTCTGGTCGGTAACAAGGTGCGATAGCGTTGTGAATGAGTGAGAAAAACGACGATTCAGCGAAATGGGACGAAAAAAAAAACGAAACTGGTTGCGGTCGCCTGCATAAACATAAATAATAATTAAATGCTTGTTATCTAATTCAATTAAGTCACATTTGAGATAGCGCACGATTTTTTCGGAACGATAATTTATCGTCACGTTTACCCGATGAGGCAACAAATTCGAAGACTTCTCCACTACCATCATTGCAACCGGGTTGTGATCATCGTAAAATCACCCCGCGGGATGCGTATAAATAAGGGCTGCACAAGAGCATGATTAGCCTACACATTGGGTGATCCAAACTGTACCCCACCTGTCAAGCTGCGCCATCATAATTCGTCATGGAACACGCAGGGTTTGCTTCCGTCGTCGTCGTCGTCGTCGTGCCGAGAGTGGTGGTAATTAACCACGATTTACGGACGAAGAACTCTAATTATCGCTAGCGCTTATGACAAGAACGTGATTTTCGCACATTCCACCTGCGCTCTTTCCTTTTTTGACAGTTACCGTGCACGGTTTCAAAAGCCCGCCGCCGTGGGGTGCTTCTCTTCGGCGATAATTATTTGTAGGAAAATATGCTCGTTTATTGCTGTACTCTTCCCAGCTAGGTTAGGAAGCGGAAATAATCTAAATCACCTTCGTATGATAATTTTGAAAGAATTTTGAAGGCCCCGTTGAGGGGCCACAGACAGCTAATTTAAATTAATAAAAATAAATAATCACTCTAATTAATAGAGAAGGAAATAATCATTCTCTCTAGTCGCTATGGCGGCCGGGTTCGTGGTCAAACAAATAACTTTTTTTAATTAAAATATTAGTTCGATAATTAATTCACCCCCGAGTCTACACCTTACCCAGTTTACATGGTAAATGCAGCAGAACTTTTTGTTTTATTGACTTCTGCTGGCTCTTACTATACACACAGGCTTCAACTACTGCCGAGTTTACGAGTTATGAATATTTATTAGAATTACACGTCAGCTCACAATAAGCAACGTGATAATTTGACATTTTAATACGTTTTAAGCGGCGGGTAAGCGGGACGACCGAAGTCGGCACCGAAGCTGTCGAAAGTTTGGAATTTTTACAACACAATAGTCTGCCTGCCTGCTCTACCAGGTGAGTCCGATCTGCCAACATCGAATTAACAGACAGATCGACCCACTAACTTACAAATCGATAGCAAACATTGGTCAACGAGCCCAATCCCAAACAATTGAAACGGAAAAACTGCCGATTGCGTGATACATAATTAGCCTCGGGGCAGCTTGTTGCCGGCGGGCTTTATCATCGACACGCCCCTTCTCTTAGGGGTTTTTACAATGGAAAACAAACTTTTGTGCGGCCTTATTTGCAAGTCTCGAAGCAAGTACAAACCAGCCAGCCAGCCAGCCATTGCGGGTTGGGCCGTTCATGCAAATCTAATGAAGTCATAAGCGAAGGACGCCATCTGTTAGCGGCATTCGCAATTTATGCAAATGTCAACCCTGATGGCTACGGAAAACAATTATGTCATTCCAAGCTAGCTAAAATAGCTAGAGTCGTTTCACTGGTGACGTAATTCTGAGTGAAAAGCCACACAAATAGTTCGATGATGATCGAGCAAATCTGCAAACAACTCAATCAACATTGTGATAATCGTTGGACGTTGGATTATCGCCTTCGTTGGTAGCACCGATCGATCTGTCATCGGCAAGTAAGGCTCTGCCGATCATCGCGATAGCCATGTGGCTACCGTAAGCGGCCATATTAGTCAAAGCAGATAACCTCAATCGGTGCGGTAGCCCCCCCGTAGCCCACCAGGCTACTGTTGCGTGCGTATGTTCTCGATTTGGATCCAAGTAACCATATACTCGAGCCAGTACGTAATTGTTGTTGCTCGATCTTTATGGTTCACGGGTATGTGCGGGACGTGCCGGTATGTTTCCTTCGCCGTGTTTTTGCCGTTGTTGTGGTCTACTCTCCGCTACACTGTCAAACGCCGGAATGGCTATCGGGGCTGTAACTGGCCAGTTACAATTTGTTTCAGCTTGATTGGTCCTAAATGGGTGCTGGAAAAGGGCACGATCCGCATGAATGCGGTGCACCTTCACTCAATGGTTCGGATTCAAGATTACATAACCGAACCGAGATGGATAGTTTGTTTATGGACCCTCATGTAATCTAGATGAGTACTGATTTACGAGATATTTATTGGGTAAGTTAAGCTAATTTTCCTGACCGTAAATCTGATGGTAACTCGATAATGAGTCCACTTTGTATTTCCATCTCACGCGGAAACAACATAGATCATCTTCCAATTAATTTCGGTCGTTCTCTCTATTTCGGTTGTGTTTGTTTATTTGTTTTTACTTTGATCCACTTTGAACTGCTGACAGAGTCAAACGAAATTCGTCGGTTTTCAACGCCAGACTGATCAAAGTGAGCTAGGGGAAAACATTCCCCGTGTTCGTCTCCGTCGCAGACGGACAACAACAACAACAACGACGACGAGTGACACTTCAAGGGGCCCATAAAAAGCGACTGTTCTCGGCGGAGAACAGATGTCAGCTGGAAGTCCCTCCAAATCGGAATTAATATGTTCGATGATAGGTTGTTGCTGCCGGTTATGTTGCTTACTACGAGTTTGATAGAGAACATTTTCGAAATCGGGAAGCTGATCGGTACGATAAAAGAGAGGGATTTTTATGGCGGGTGATGATCGATTTATGCGGCCGGGAAATGATCACACCAATTAACGCATCTCGTGGAAATTGGAACTTGTTAGAAGTTAGAACCCAGAGCTGGTGCGGCACAGTAAATCAGGGAAGCGTGTCGAACAAATGTATTTCCACCGGGTGCTTTTTGTTCTAACAAATTTGTGGTTCTGCTCGGTGGGGTCGAGAACCGGGACGAAAGACACGAAGCGAGATTTTTAATTGTGGAAAGAAAGAACGGAGAGGATCCATAAAGTCGCCCGCCGCTAGTTCTGGCCGGCTTAATGTGCCGTAACGCACGATACTGGGTGGGTGGGTTAATAAATTTTAATTATTCCGTAATAAAAGAGTAATTCTGAGCAGAATAACGCGCCGTTAATGGGGCAGCGATTGAAATATCAGCCGTCTTTATGGGGCGAATGGACGGACGAACGGACGGACTGCGAGCCGGCTGTGGCTAAGCCCTTTTGCTCTAGGCAGCTTATCTAGATCAGTGCCAGCGGAAGGTTCACTGCAGGGCACACAATTTATGTTCGACTGTATTATCAATACGATATTAATTAAGTTCGATTTCTGCACACGGGGAAAACGGCACTGGTGGCGCGAGCGGTGCATGAAATAAATGGAAAGCACACGAACCTAAATGGAGCGATTTCCAGTGGACATTGTAGCCGCGATGGAGGCTCTCTTATCTGGCGACTGGCAGTCAATTCCGCTGCGGCGACTTGCCCCACGTTGGCGCTGGAGGAGGCTGGCTGGAGACTGTTTAAATAAATTTATTTATTTCTCCAATTAAACGGCTATTCATTTCACTTCATCGTTGTCGCCGCGCGGTATGGCAACGCAACGGTTCGCGGGAACGGGAAAATTGATTTTATCTATCGCGATTGGCTCGTTGGTTTGGTGAAGAAGGGGGGCAACGAGGATGCAGTGGGGGGGGGGGGCTTGCCCCGTTTGAATCGATTACACTATGGGCTGACTGCGGGTTTCGAAGCTCGAGGAGGTTTCATACGGAACAGATAACGATCGCTGGCGATGTTTTTTGCTTCAATTTTTTTGCGCGTGGCTGACCATTACTTTTTCTATCAAGAGGTAACCACCGATGGATGGAGTAAAAGTTTTGCCAATCGCTGAATGCGATGGATTAAGCTGCAATTAACTAATGTTGGTCGATTAGAAATTGTGATTTCAATGTATTTTTGTACATTTTCTTGTTCTGATGCAATGAAATATTTATTTTTGGTAGCCAATATGAAACGATGCGCACTCGGTGAAACGAAAGTAGCTCCTAAATGTTACTATTTTTGATACTAATTTAACCACTCCGTACGAGATCATTGCTTGGATTTGTTTCACCGGCGATTTTGAGGAGCATTTACGTTTATACTGAACAGTTCGTAATAACAGTGTTAAAGTATAAACTGTACAACCCTAGCTAAAAGACGCACGCAACTCTTGTTATTTGACAGTTGTTTGTTTTGGCTGGAACCTGATTCTTTACTTTCGATTCCGCGGTCAATAACCGATTAGTGCTTGTTATATTCTAGGAAATAGCAGAAAGTAAGGTACAGTATGGCGCAAGCCTCTCTAGGAAAGTGTGGACTGTGGAAGTATGTGTGTAGTGGATGCTTCTTGCAAATAATTTGTTTCTCCAGAGCACGATACATGCAGTATTCGAATAATCACAAGCAGTTACAAATCCACGTGAAGTTGGAGCTTCCGGTTACCACACGTCGGTGAGCACCATTTTCAACAGTGCTGGAGTTCACATCAGCATAAGTTGAATCACTTCAATTTCGCGCAGAAACACATTTCCTGGACATGAATGGCGATGGATGGGAAAAAATCTGAGCATTCCGGATGAAACAAATTGGAACTATGATGGATTTGTTTAGTGAAAAGATCCGGATACTCTGTAGACATTATTGTGTAGCTTTCTTTTTGCTGTCGAAGAGAATTTCTGTGCGTACGTAAATGTCAACAAAGATCATGTAGTTAACGCAGGAAAATTTGTACAAACGCGGTAAGTTTTGAATGGATTCTGGGACAATATT
Source organism: Sabethes cyaneus (assembly GCF_943734655.1). NCBI lineage: Eukaryota > Metazoa > Arthropoda > Insecta > Diptera > Culicidae > Sabethes > Sabethes cyaneus. The sequence goes on from NC_071355.1 coordinate 233,795,870, forward strand.
TTCTAACAAAATAGTATTGCAATCCATAGCAGTTTCAGTCTCCTACAAAGAAAAATCTGTATTTCAGTGCTGATCAAAATGCAAAAAAAGTGTGTATTTCGAAGTTGCTGATAGAAATAGACCACGTAAGTTCTGAAATTCGTCTAAAGAAACTGCTTAAATTGTAAATCCGTAACGTAAATTTCGACGAATACGTAAGACAAGCATCGTAAGTATCAAAAATTGGTCTAAAAACTGCGTAAATTCCGAAATTCGCGTTTAAAACTGCGTAAATTCTGAAATTTGCATAAGAACCTTGTGAATTCCAAAACTCGCGTAACTCACACCACCATTACCTCGTCAAGTCACAATTATAAAGTATGCGTAAAAAAATTGCTTTAATTTCGAAAAAAAACTGCGGAAATTCCGAAACGCGTGTAGAAAAATTCCATTGATAAGTTCTGCGTACCTGCGTAAATTTTGAAGTTTGAGTCTATTCTAATATCATAAGAATCTGCGTAAAAGCCATGCAAATTTTGAAGTAAATGTGTAAACTCCGATGTATAAGTAAAAACCCTCGTAAAATTCTAAATTTGTGTGAAAAAAATTAGTACATCCAGAAATTTTCCTCAGACACTGCGTTAATTCTAAAATTTGCGTCAAAAAAGTCATGGAGATTGCGAAACTCGCATAAAAACCGTGCAAATGCCTAAATTCGTGTCACAAAAACGCCTTGTAAATTCCAAAATTTGTGTGAAACCCCGTAAAAAACTCGTAATTTGTGTAAAAAAGCCACGCACATTCCAAAATTCGTGTGAAAAGAGCGCGTAAATTTGGAAATTTGCCCTAAAAAAATCGTAAGTTGTGAAATTCGCGTTAACAACAATATAAATTCCTGTAATTCATAGAAAATGGAACTTTTATACGAGAAGCGGCAGTGTACGTTACGTAAAAAATGAATAAATTTCGATATTACTGCGAAAAATCTGAAGTTTGTGTCTCAAGCCCGCATAAAATAGGTAATTCGTGTGAAAAAACCCGCGTAAAATGTGAAAATCGTTCAAAAAACTGCGTCAATTCCATAATTTGTGTCAAAAAATTGTGAATTCTAAATTTGTGCGTTACAAAAAAACACGTAGGTTTCGAAAATCACGAGAAAAATCGTATAAATTCCACAACTTGCGTAAAGAACCTTCGAATTCGTATCAAAAGACCGCATATTTTTTGAAATTCGCCCAAAAGGACTACGTAAATTCCGAAACCAATATTAAAAAAATCGTGTAACTTTCGAAATGCGCGTAAAACCCGCGTTAATGTTAAAACTCATCTGAAAAAAAAACAAAGTAATTTTCAAAATTTGAGTAAACATTCGCCAAAAATCGGGTAAATTATGAAATTCCTGTCGAAAAAACATGTAAATAGCGAACATACCATGTAAAATTCGCGTAAAAATCTACATAAGTATCGTAAATTTATTCAAAGATCACATGAAATTCACCTAAATTACACTATTTGCCTCCAAAATCGTATAAATTTCGTAGCGTAAACTTCAAAGTTAGAAAAAACACACGTGACCTTCGCAAATCACTTGAAAAATCGAGTAAATTCTAAAAAACGCGTACAAAACCACGTAAATATCAAAATTTGCCTGAAAAATACATGAGTTCCCATATTCGCCATAAAAAGTCACGTAAATTTAGATGCTTTCGTAAAAAATCGCGAAAATTTCGAAATTCGCATAAAAACCCGTATAAATTCCACAACTTGCGTGAGCAAGTCTCGCAAATTCCGAAATTCAAGTTGTAAAAAGACCGCGTAAATTTTGAAATTTGCCACAAAAAATTCCGAAATTTCCGCCTTAAATTTTAAAAGTCGCGGTGGTAGAAACAAAAAGCAGTGATACAAAAACTAATATCGTCGTATAGGAAATGTGTGATGCGAATACGGGAAATTATAGAATTGGGAGAATAAAATAAAACTATGTATTAGACTACCTAATGCAACGGGCGGCAGTAGTTTAGTGTGTAAAACATTCAGGTACCAACCGAAAGAGCGTGGGTGCGAGACCCCCCCCACCTACCATTGCATAACCCGATAAATTTTTCAGTTCATCTAATTAATCATTCTTTGCATCAAACACTGTCTCCCTTTCTAAAACATGTAAATTATGAAAAACTCGCTTAAAATTCGCGTAAGAAAACTGCAACTGCATACCGAAGATCACTTAAATTCGCTTAAATTCCAAAGTTTGGCTAAAAAGCTGCGCTACATTCCTGTAATTTACGTTTCAAAAATACGTTGGATCCGACGTTCAAGTAAGAAAACACGTGAACTTCGAAATCCGCCTGAAAACCCTGCGTAGATTCCAAAATTCACGAGATACAAAACGACGTAAATTTCAGAATTTGCCAGAAACAATTGCGTAAATTTTAAAATACGCGTGAAATCAAGTCTCACGTAAATTTCGGAATGCGCGTGAAGTAAAGTGAAAGTCAAGTGAAGTTCGAAATTTACGTAAGAACCGCGTAAACTTCGAAATTCGGGTGAAAATCTATGTCAATTTAGAAGTACGTAATGAAAAAATTGCGAGGAATCCAAAATTTGCTTAAAAGCAGCATAATTTCTCTTCAAAAAGTCACGCTTCGCTTGATAAAACAGCATAAATTCCAAAATTTACAGAAAAATAGTCGCAAAAAAGTGGCATTAGTGTTATTGCCTAATGGTAGAGTAGCAAACTTTTACGCAAATATTGTAAATATATAATTGAAATATTATAAGAATAAAACATTAAAAATAGCATATCTGCTCGTCTGTGTCATAAATAACTTGCTGTTTGAAAAAAACTTTGCAGCCAGCAGAAATAATTAAACATAGTTTTATTTCAGATGGTATAAACTGTTATAATACACAGAATGTTACATAAGATTTATATAGGAACTTAATAAACGCTGTATAAACTGTCTACGGAGTCAACGTAAGTAACCATATAATATAGTTTTAGTAGCTCTTAATCAAATCTTTGGTTTTCAAACTGATTTACACTTGCCACTCCCCTGGTAACGAATAAGCACTAACATAAGCAGTGAATCAACCATTAATTGGCACTTCTGACAGTATATATCTCTCTATATTGACCATTCGACTGCATAGCTGTAAATTGACATCCATAATTCTATTCAAATGCTTCTCGTCAGCAATCAGCTGTCAATAAGCATTGTCAGCATAATGTTCAATCGCAATCAATTCGAACAATCATGGATCATGTAGAGTGAAAAGAATTCTCGTGCCATAGTCGAAACACCATTCTGCCTTCTGAAAAGGTTACCGTTTGGAGCGCTTTATGGACCAAATCATAGGTCTGTTTTTCTTCAAAACTCCCAATCGTTTAGGCTTCGTACATAAATTACGTAACGCTTAGAGGGGAGGGAGGGGGGTCGAGCTTGCGTTACTTTTTGTTACATAGGGGGGAGGGGGAGTCATGAGAATAGTTACGTAACAAAATTATACCAAAAAGGCAGTTGCCAAACGAGGATAGGATGTGTTGGAGGTGGAAAACAGTGAATCTGTTTATACTGATGAAAATTCTGGTACAAAATTATGGTTTGTAGCTGAATGAGATAATCCTATTAAATTTCCAGTTACATATTACGGTTCAAGATCATTTCAGCGTAACATGGGCCGATGGCCGATTGTGGTTTTTAATATGAAGCTGAGTGAAGTTGAGTACCAGGGAGTGGGGAGGGGGGGAGGTTTGGTTAACGTTACGTAATTTAATGGGGGGGTTGTGCCAAGCGTTACTTAATGTTACATAGGGGAGGGAGGGGGTCCAAAAACCGGAATTTTTGCGTTACGTAATTTGTGTACCACGCCTTATTAGCAACTCTGGCGTTTTATACTGCAAGTTGCTGTAGATCCGCCTTTTGGCTATATAGCTGTTGCAAATTAGTTTCTTGTCGGTAACCAGCTGTCAATAACCATTATCAGCACTATAGGGTTAGTAGTAAAGTAGTCGCATAGTTTGCTAAAATAGTATTTATTGGCTTATTGGTTTGTATTTAAATTGCATTGGTAATGCTAATTGGTTAGTTGGGTAAAGTCGCCAAACCATACCAATTGCTGGTGACCGCTAAAGATCGCCAGTTCATTGTACCCCAATCGAAAGCCATGGGTTCAACAAGACGGTGCAACATGCCAAACCGCGCGTGCCGCTTTTAATTTGTTGAAAAAAATGTTTAACGAACGAATAGTTCCACGTATTGAACCTATGAATTGGCTGGATATTTTCGGGGCTACGCCGATAAGCCACAGACAATTGGCACCTGGGAAGACAATGTTTGCCACGTTGTCACTGATGTGCGGTCTGTGTTGAATAGCTACGAAAACTGATCGTAAATTGGACTTTCCGAGTGGACTTTTTCCGAAACACTAGTGGCAGCAATATATCGAAAATGATATAGAAACAAAAATGGCGCAAAAATGATCTTTCGAGCAAAACCAATTGCATAAACATCAATTAAGTATTTTTTATTTCCATTTAAAAAGCACTCTCTGCATGCTTCAGTGTCATGTTTTGTTTTGTACACTTTGTGATAAAACTATTTCCCACACGTAAAGCAATTTAAATCCACTTTAAATACCACTTACTTAATACTTGTCACGCTGTTTATGCGCTTTTACTATTTTATTCCAGTTTTTGTATTATGAAGAGGTGCTTTTTATTACAGCTAGTTAGAAAACTGTTTCCCAGCTACGAACTGAACTGAACGCACATTCATGTACTATTTACAGAAACAATTTTAAATTTATTGCTTATTTGCAAACAATTTATTTTAGTCACACTGCTTTTGTGCCATTATTCATTTACAAGCCATAATTTGTAAAATTAAATTGTCTTAAATTCAGACATGTTACTAGTTTAATTACCAACTGCTTTATAACTGCTTTATAACCATTGCACTGCAGTCAAGCGAGCTCAAACTATTCTATAAACTGCTGAACTGGTTCTCTCGCTTATATCTACTGCTTTTTTCCGACAACATCAGCTTGAATTTTGTTTTGCTTTTCAAATTATGGCTAAATTCAGACTATCAAACTTTTATTTTTAACCCATCTGGAATGAACCTGTCAGAATCACGTGTTATTTTAGAGTGGGAAATTATGTAACTTTATAAACAGTATGAAATTTAGATTATGCAAAGCAAAAGCACAAATCAGATTTACTACACCCAGATAATTGCAGGATCATATTAGCTTAATGCCTCCCAGTTGGTTTCGAGGTATGATGCTGGCCTAGTAAGCTAGTCGTCGTATGTTCGAATCTCGGTTGGGAGAGCCTGTTAGAGTCAATAGGATCGTAGTAACTGGCCCTGCAATTGTCCTGTACTCTAATAGCTGGCTGCGAAGTCTGTCGTATAAAAACAGAAGGTCAAGCTTCGATAACGGAATGTAGCACCTAGGCTTTGCTTTGCTTTATTAGCTTAATGCATAGCAAAAATTGGGTACTTCATTTTTGTGGAACAATATTATGTAAAATGTGGTTACAATTTTACTATAAATGAACTTAACCAAACGTAAAAATATTTTTACAATTACTATACAGTAATTGGTAGTCACAAAACTAAAACACAAAAGAACTAAAATTTTTTACGTAACTTTCGTATTGAGAAATAGTTTTGCTTAGAAAATATTAATTAAAATTTCACTAGCTGGAAACATATTTGATTTTAAGTTGAAACAACTTTGACTCAGATGATCAATGATAACATTGATGTTTTCGTCTACTTTTTATGATCAAGATATTTTATCAATTGTAATGACATTTTTTAGTTCATTCACCCTTTAGTCTTTGAATTCATTTGAGATTAACTGTACTGTCCTGAAATAGTATTATTCTGTTCAATAATCTATTAAAAGAGAAAAGAATACTTGTGCCAATATTAAATATAGAGTAAAATATGCCATGTGAAATAATTATTTCTTTAAAAAAATTTCTTGAGCAATTTTGAAAAAAATCTTATCAAAGTTGAACAGCAAGTTATTAACGAATGACACTTGTTCTTTGACTCAAATAATTACCAGGACAAAAATAAACTACACGTCAAACCGCATCCTACCGTCACACTCACAACGCAAATCAGTTTTTGTTGTCCCCCCCCCCCAAAAAAAACAAGAAAATCAAACTCACCCGAGCTAGGTCGGTCACTGTACCGGGTACAGTACACCCAGGCCGGCCACAGATTGCCTCCGCTGTCGCCATCCTTGCTGCTACCGGTTTCCGAGCGAGCATCATCGGACGAGGCTCCATCGTTATGATGGCTTCCATTAACCATAGAATTACCATTGCCGTGAGCAGCGTTGTTACTGTTACCACCATTGTTACCGCTTCCATCGGTCGAGTGACCATTACTGCCGGAGCCACCATTTCCGGGCAAACTCGAGGCAACCGTTGCCGTCGGTTTCGGAATGGGCCGCGGGCTAAGTTTGGGACTATTGCTAGCGTTGCTGCGTGCGTCCAGGGCGGTTCCGTTTAGGCCACCACTGGAGGATAGTGCACTTCCGGAGGAAGCCACGTGTTGTCCGATTTGTGAGACCGTTTTACACAGCGATCCTAGCGGGGGCATCGAGTGCGGGTGAAGCGATGCTGCAGCGGCCGCGGCTTTCGCTTGGTTTTCTAGCAGTTTGGCTTGGAACTTACGATGGCTGTTGATGATTTCTTCGTGCAGCTTAGGGTAACTGGTGTGACTGAAGCCGTTCAGCAGCGGCGACCGGGGGTCTATGCTAGGGATGGTTTTCGTGCTGAAGTCGTACAATGTCGGAATTCGGGGGTGGTAGTGGTTATTGTTGAACATCAACATACTGGCAGCGGCAGCCGCTGCTGCAGCTTGAGGCTCATAACAGCTCGAGTCCTGAGACTCGCTATCAGTATGATAAGGGTTGTGATTACTGCTACCATTGCTGGAACATAAGCGGGGGGATTTGCTAATGTCATACGGCCGAAATAAGCTGTCCCTTCGATCCAAAGAGCGCTGCTGCTGAAGACCCGGATGATGGAGGTGCATTATCGGTCCATTGGGGCTGTTTGAATCGGAACTGCATGGAGGACTTGCCATGGGACTCACTGTATGGTGGATAGGAACAGCGGGTGCGGAGGGTACTTTTCCAAAACTCTCGCTCAAAATGTTGGAAATCGAAAAGGAGATGCCCGCTTGTTGCGTTGGTTGCGGTGGAATGGGATCCATCACTTCCTGCTTGATGTGAATCGGGGAGATCGGTACAAGTGGCGACATCTCGTCGCCAGTAGGTGAGATGCGAGCTCCTCCTGTGGTGGTCAACATCGTTGCGGTAGCAGAATTCACTGGACTTTGGCTGTGATGATGGTGGTGTGGCGGACTGGGTGCACTTTGAGGACTGCAACGATCTTCCAATGCCATACTGGCAAGTGTGGAAATATTGTCACAATTGTTTATCACTTCACTGCAAACTATCAATCACTGTTTGCCCGTTTTGTTGTTTTTATCACTTATTAGATCTTGATTCAACTATTCTTCTTCTAATCAAGCGTCACTGGAACTTGTCATCCATAACTCACTTGACACGGAACTCGAGGGCTCGAAACTCGTGCGTCCACGGAGAACGACTGCGACGAAGTAACGAAGGGTACGCAATGTCCGAGAAAAATCACTGCGATCCGTGGCGGTCAGTCAAAAACAAACACACGAAGCTGAGCTCTTATTCCTGAGAGGGTTCGGCAGGCTTAGTCACACAATTAACGACGAACGAAGAAAAGAACGTACACACGAAAGATGATCCGATCTTGATCCGAGCGAGAGAGCTATCCTCTATTATAAATTGTGATGTGACATAGTCAAATGTCACCTGTGATCTGAGCCTCTGTGACTGACAGCTGAGTGAGAGCTCAACCAAACTGACTGGTTTATTTTTTGCTGCTGCCGCTTCTCCTTGTATCTCTATTAAGGTGTACTCTTTCTTGCTCTTTCTCAAGCGAACTCATAGCATCGATTCTCTTCCACCCCCAGGGCATCAAAGCGGGCAGTTTCGTTTACTCAACGCACACAAGCAGACCAGCCTTCGCAAGCCTTTGTCAGAATGCGACCCTCCTATGCCAGTTGCCCACGAGCAAGCGAGATAGAGCGCAAATAAATATATCAACACAAACATGTGCGCCCTAATTGATCCACAGCGGTGTGCGTGCGGTCTCCCGCACAGTAGGCGTGGCGTTCCATTCGCTCGCGGAAACACGCCCGCTCGAACGCAATATAATGAAGCAATCGGCGAGAATTAACTTGTACCGAGCCATGCCAACACACATACTTCCTTTGTTGGGAAAAGATACCTTCGACTACGTCTCGCTGCCCGCTTCACGCCATTGCGGTTAGCGGCCGTGTGTGTGCGGTTTAATTCCCTTTTTCCTCCGTCGTCGACGATTCTCTTGCTATCGGTTGCGGTGGTATGCGGTCGTCGCACATTCATACAACTTTATTATTCAATCGATGCTTGCTTTTCTGTTTGCCTCTCACCGCCTGCTGAAAGCGCGATCGGTTGCGCGAAACCCCACCCCCAAGCGGCCGACGGGCTGAGAGCATACGATCCTGCCTGAGCCCGACGGTCGACCACCCATGTTGAAGACGGGTGCGGCGGTTTGCACTACACCGTAGTACTCTCTAGTGTCTTGTGCTGCCCATCGAATAAATCGAGATGTTATTTTTATAATTGTATAATTTCGAAATTAACTACTTAATGTAAATATATGTATGTGTGGTAACGCTTGCTTCTCCTTTCCCCATCCACTCGCGACTCTCGTTAAAGTTAGAGTCAGTCTGACAGCAAAAAAAAACAACAGCCAACCAATCTTCTCGCTGCGGTAGGTAAAAGCTTTTACATTCAATTAGTTTGGCCAAAAAAATCGAAAGAAAAACCAAACAAGAAGAACGCAGATAAAACCTCGAATCAACAATCGGGCCTGTCAAAAACTAATCATTTCAAAACTGAACCCGCGTGAGCAACTAACAACCGCCCGGCAAAGAATTAAGCTGTCATTTGTTAACCGGTTAGCGGTCGCGAAACAGATGTGCTGCGGGGAGTACAGTCGAGCATCCGAGCGCTTCGGCCGGCGAACAGTCGAATCCGTTCATCAATTTATTAAATCATTATCTGCATGTATGCAAATTATAGTCGGATGAATGGCAGTGCTAAGCGACACGAACGATGGCGGACGTATGCTCACCCGCCGGCCGGCCAACCGGCCGGTCTCTGTCGCGCGAATTCTTCACCCGACGCCAGGGTTTTGTGTTTTTTTTCGTACAGTGGCGACCGACAATATCCGCGTCGGCTGGCAGCGATGGTGTTAGCCGTTTTGTTCATTGCAAAAATAGTTGTAGGTTTATTTATTGATTAGGTCAACATCAACAGACTACAGTTGTCCTAATGATGGTAAAGTTGCTTGACCTGATAACAATCACACAACAACAAAAAATACAAATATGTATACACAAATTTTCTTAAGCAGTTGTTGAATTTTCCGTTTGCGACGGCAATTTTAAGCAACTGGTGGGTTGCGATAATAATTGTTAATTTTAGCAACGCTAATCCTTAACAAAGCCGTGGGTATAACCGTCTTTAAGACTTTACCCTTCCTTATCGACAGTCTTCGCAGCCGGTTATTAGAGTACAGGACAATTTCGGGGCTAATTCAACGATCCTCTAGTGACTTTTGGTAGCACCGCTCAGCCGAGAATCGAACAAAAGATGACTGGCTTGTTAGACCAACATCATACCTCAAGGCTAACTGGGCGGGCAAACGCTAATGCTGGTAAACCATTTATTATTAGAACGCAAGTCAAATGATTTCATTTGATTATCGGTTGTGTTGATGAATGTGTGTCGAAACTGGAGCTCGAATAACCTACATCAAACTACCTTAAATTTCAATATACTTTGCCCTCGTCGATAGACACAGACGTCAGCGAAAGACAAAGGAGGATCGTCATTTCCGTGAGCAGATTGCAACTGTGCCCAGTGTAAAACATTAGCTTAGCTCAGAAATTTATTAGTAGTTTATTAAGCAAAATATTCATCTTTAGAGTTTATACATCTATTACTATTAAAGTTATACATTTATTACTATTCATGGCGCGATATTAACAGTGAATCATTAGATTATTAGTGGATTATTTGGATACCATATTCATAGAAAAATTGTATTATTTGATGCTTTAGATTCTAAAGTTTAGAACCTCGGAAAACGTGGTAATTATTATCAGTATTGCTCTTAACTGTATAACTGATGCACCTATTTGCTCTAGTTAATCATATATAGTTATCGTGGCCGTTGATTTCGGATATATCGATAGAAATTAATTGCAAGTATCAAGACTAGGTAAATAGTTATGCGTACAAATGAATTTGATACGTAACCTTTAAATCAATCCACTTACAGCAAACAGCAGTTTGGTCTAAAGGAGATCGAGCTAAAACAATTGTCGAACGCTATTTAACATTAGTTAGAAAACATTAAACGTAAGTACTCATTATACGAAGTAAACCAACCAGTCTAACAGAAACATGTACTTTAGGAAATTTTTAACTCACTTCAACATCATTTACGGTAAAATACACAGTGGATTAAAAATTCGGAAGGTTGCTTTCTTGCTGAGAAATTATATTTCCCACAATGTGTGTTTAAAAAAAGTGGGGACAGTACCCAATTTGCATTTGGTTAAATATCGAAATGACAAATTTTACTGGATGATTTTTTCTTCACAACAATTCTTGTGAATTAGATTTACTCCTCTTGTACTGGAAAAAGAAAACGATGTACAAGTTGTATAAAGTTTGTCGGTCTGAATGAAGTAGCAAGATTACAACAGAGTGGCTTTCAAATGGCATGCTCATAATTATAAAATCCACTTTTCGCCTCGTCTGTAGCAATCTTCTTTGAATTATAAAACGATTTCTGAATATATTAGTTGTTAAATCCGGCAGTCTAGATTAAAATCCAAAATATATTATAGATTCTTATAAGTAACAACAACAGATATAATTGTTGGGGATTTTTTTTCTGTTTTACATGTCTCTGACTCCGTCACGGTCCAACGTAAACCTTTTTAGTAAAGTGAAGGAGCGTCTGGTGAGAAGAATGGAAGAATTGGATAAAACTGGAAATGCAGGTATGCGTGCATATATGGAATGGTTACACTGGAGGGACAAAAATAGTTATGAGACTATCTAAGGATAATGGTAATAGTTTAATTCCCTAAAACACTCGAGTACCAACCAAGAAAGTGTAGGTTGTAGTTCCACTTACCATTGAACAACGCAATATATTTTTAGCCTCATATCGAAATTTCCCAGTTTCATCCTGTTTACCATTCTTCTTACCAAACGCTCCTTCAATTTACTAATAAAGTAGAAATTTTTGCCAGCTTCAAACGAAAATATCATGCTTAAAAGATAGGATGATGCTTAAAAGATAGGTTGAAAGAGATGTCAATGGATTTACGATATACATGTACAATTTTTGTTAGGCTTTTTTAGTTTTATATTGATTCATAATAATGCTAAATTAATGACCTGGTTAAAGCCTGGCTATAAGTAAATTTGGAGGGCTCTCAAGCGTCTCCGGCACGCCCCTTGTGGTAGGTACTGGAACCATTTGACATAACTTTGTTTACATGTTTATTAGAGTGACTATATACAGAGTGGCGACAATGTCAAAATTGGAATGATAATTATCTGTCAGTGTCATTCCAATCGAGCAGATGACCTATCCAACGCGTATGCAGGAAAGAGAAAGAAAAACCTTGGAAAAACCGCTTTGCATACATTTGGGATGACTTGTCGCCACTCTGTATATAGTCACTCTAATGTTTATGAAGAACAACTGGTGCGAAAAGATCGCAGTAAACTGTGACCGCGAATGGTCGAAATATATTTTTTCGCGTCATGAATTTTTCACTCCGAAAATTCTTAAATAAACATTTACCTGGCAATTGCATTGCAATGTAATTAGTGTTAAACGAATAAGTTTTGAGTGAGTGAATGATCGGCTTGCCTTCTGGACGCGAGGCTCGGTCCCGGATTTTTGTTTCGAGCTGGAAGGAGTTTTCAGGAGGATTGCTAAGGAGTTTGCATTGCTGCGGAAATTATCACGGAAAAATACTGCAGCTGAAGATGCAAAGGATGAAACTAATTGTCTGAAGACATAATTTTTTACATGAATTCCTATCAACAAGTATGTGAACGACGCATTTGGAAGCCAGCTTAGAAGCTTTGTTTGTATGGAGAGCAGCTTTCTCGTTACTATCATATGCACTTGGATTACGCAAGATAAGTGAACTCATTTAATATTTATATTGTACTTCTTAAACGATAGGTATAAAAAAAAGAGAGTACTATTCGATTACCTTCCCATTTGAATGTTTTTGCACTTCTGGAGACGTTGACGAGTCGAATGGGAGTTTATTTTCTATGCTACTCCTGCAGAGAAGAACTCTTACTCGGTTAGTTTGCGGCTGCGGATAAATTTTTGGGTAATGAGATTAATCTATTTTCAGAGAGCGAAATAAGACGCTATAACCTTGGCCTATTGTAGCCTGACTTTGGTTAATGCCATAAGTTCATCCCCGAGGGTCCGGAGTATCACTTAACCTTTATTAGCAAAGATACTCCCAACGAAACAAATTTACAGTTAATCTGAAATGGTTGGTACGAGACGTCCCCGTTTCTTCTTCCCCTGTTGATTTTGAAATACATCTATGTATGGATAACTTATTCAAGATTTATTTCTTATAATCGTCTTTGCGGCAATACTTCACAGTTGGCCTGGCCGATTAAACATTTACAATATATCTCTGATATTTTGCAAATGTTAATACAGACAAGAAAATAATTTGAAATATTTCTATGATTAGAAATAATTAAAATTATTTCCAGGAATCCTTTATTGTGGCTGTGTTGGTATTAGTAATATAATAAGAATAAGAATGTTTATGAAGAACAACTGGTGCAAGTTTCGTCAAAATATTTCACCACGCTGCAGAGCAGTACATAAAGGAGTTCGAACGACTTAAAAAAAATCTAAAACCCGAATTAATCCACCTAGCGGCGTGACCTAGCCTTTCTACTGCCACAATAATCATTATTTAATTTCTCAGGAACTTAATTGTAGATGTATAGATGTTATATTAGACTATATTTTAAAATATCCGTTCCGTATTCCTCAAAATCCTTATTTGCCAGTAAAATTCACAACGTATTGTGTAGAATAATTATATTTTCTTTCCTTGGGTGTGTAAATACATGCAAGCGTCATTTACGTTACTTGATGAACACCTTATTTAGTTTTATAATATTTATAGAAAAATAATGTAAACACAAAAGATAATTTTTACAGACTTGAATGAATATGTATAGAAAATTAGAAATTAGCCCTCTAACGGGTCTACAGACGGCCTTAACTTTCGAGCTTCAGAGCCACATACGAAACTTGTTTTGAATTGATAATATGAAGTATTTGTTCATAGCAGATTTTTTGATATTTTGATATTAATACCATGCATTCAAAAGTTAGCATCTTTGAAAAACAAGTGTTCAGAAAAATTATTATTATATTTCGCTTTTGAAGAAAAAGGATATCTACAACAAAATGATTGATCTCAAAATTTTACTATTGGTTTGCTTGGCTTCAATTTTGCAATATATCTGAATTAGAAAAAAAATACTGGAAACGATATGGATGTGGATATGGAAACGAGAAATGGAACTATTTCTTAGCAAGCACTCTTTCAGATAATTATTTTTGCATGAAAATCAAAACTTAAGCTTCTTTTGAATGTACTTTCATGAAAAGATAGTCATTAGCTTGATCGCATCGTTTTTACAATGTTAGAGGGTTAGGAAAACAAGATGAGGTCGAAAAATAGTGCCAAAGCTGCGCCATAAACATGCTTGAGAATGGGAAATACGATCGATATGATTCCCAGTGCTTGTCTTTTTTGATTTATTTATTAAAACATGATACATGACATAAGACATCTGTCCTTTAAAATATCACTAACGAAAACATATCTTACAAAATTTCTACCGTGCAACGTTTACTTCCTATTTTTCATATAACATTTCTAAGCTCTAGTATCTATTGATTGAAAAGAGCATCTATTGATGCGCAAAAGTTGTTTGAAATTTGTACAAATTTATTTGGAAAAATCAACTCACTAGTATTTTTGATTCTATACACCACTATACCTACATGCTTAAATAAACTGCTTTTCTTCGCTTTTTGCTTTTCTTGTACAATTCTGAGTAACAGCAAGTGAAGAAAATGACAATTGAAATCTGAAATCAAAGAAAAGAAAAAACTTTTCGATTGAATCCCACTATTTAATATTTATTTGCAACAGATACGTAGTGCACCTACGACGTGCAGGCTTCATCAGTGTCTTATTTCAAAGCGTATACATATCTGTCGCGAATAAATATTAAATAGTGGAATTTAGTCGGTAAAAGTTTTTTCTTTTCTTTAATTTCAGAGTTCGTATTCCACTAAGAGGCTTCAAAAACTTCAGACAATTGACATGTTTCTCACTTTTCTTGAATTTCATTGCAAATTTTAAAATTGCAAATTGTCATCACATACATACATACATACATACACACATACATACATACATACATACATACATACATACATACATACATACATACATACATACACACATACATCACACACATCTCATACATTGAATACAATCAACATTTGATTGATATGTTTTGATTTCACACGTTTTAACGGTTTAATATACGGTGCTTAAGTGTTAAAGTTTGAATAACTTTTTAATGAAGCGTCCGATTTTAAATAACTCGGTTTCGTTTGATAGATCTCAGCTGTAATTTTCAAATAATCATAAAATGTGTGATGTTTTTCATTAAATTAATGCTTATATGTTACATAAATATGTTTTAAATACTATTTTTTCACATTTCTTTATGTAACTTTCAAACTACAAGTCCAATCGTCATGAAATTTGGAAGTTAAGGGTTTGCAAGGCTCCTCTTTCTTATGCAATCAATTATGTTCAAATCGGTTAAGAGACCTATGAGATAATGAAGTCCCATATTTTTCGTATTTTTATACATAACTTTTGAACTAAAAGTCCGATCAGTATGAAATTCAATAGCGACCAATGGGACACCTAGACCTTTCATTTGACACTAAGAACATTAAAATCGGTCCAGCCATCTCCGAGAAAAGTGAGTGAGATTAAAAGCGTCACATACACACACACACACACACACACACACACACATACATACACACACAGAAAATGCTCAGTTTTCGAAACTGAGTCGAATGGTATATAACATTCGGCCCGCAGGACCTTCTTTCCATTTCCGGTTTTCCAAGTGATTTCTATACCTTTATACTATATATTTATATAGTAGAAAGGCAAAACATCTGAAAATGCAGAATGGTCTGGATCAAAGTTGACGACAGTGTTAAAAATGCCAAAATCAACAGTGTGTAATGTTCTAAAAGGTTATAAGGAAAACTTTTTGGGGAAACCAGAACAACCCAAGTAACATTTTGGGTTTTATCACACTCTTATGATGGCATTTAAGACCAAAATTAGTCACGAGGACCTCCATAAGAGTACAACAAAACTTACATTGTTGCTTGAGAAGAGACAAAAGCTGAGGGGGAAAATATTGAAATGCGTTAAGTCCAATCTTGGTATCTTCATCCGGAATATGGCTAGAAGGGTACGATGGCAACTATCAAACCATGCGGAATATCCTAACTCGAGAAGGCTATGGGTCTTACAGTGCCAGTAAACATTCGAATCGGCACATGAAGCAGAATTTGGTAGCCTAGAGGCGTGCTAGGCGTTTTTACGAGCATGTTTTGACGTAATTCAACGGATATATTTCAATGGACGACGACACCTACATGAAAACGGATTTCAAGAAACTTCCCGGTCAAAAATTTTACATTGCAACTGAGCGTGGCGATGTGCAAGGCAACTATAAGTTTGTGTTTGCTGATAAATTCGCAAAAAAGCCTATGATCGGGCAAGGAATATGTAGTTGTGGACTGAAGACTGAGCAGTTTATCACTTTCCTTAACAATGACATCAAGTTTATACATGGCTTCTCCAACTACGGGGACCTGGGCATAAGTCGTGCTCTTCAGGGTATCGAGGATATCAGGTCAAAAAACTTTTGGGTACCATCTAACCACTACCCAACGCCAATCATTTCACGGATCTCACTAAACCCTACAACGCCCTGACGCTGCATGTTACTCCAGGCAACAGTTCACCGTATCTCTACCGACATCTTAGGCTATGACTTCGGTGTTATGGTGGCACCTGACCTCGTCACCGCAGCCGAGCCATTACTGCCAGCGAATTATTGTCGTTTCGGTCCTGACCGTGGGTGTACTCAATGGGGCTCCCAAAATTTCAGACCAAGCAAGTGCGATAATTCCTATAACAATTCTTCCGATGACACGTTCCCCATTTCCAACTTTCTGTTTGATCCGTAGCTGAGTTCCTTTAATCCGCTGCTGATTTACCATCAGAAAATGAATGGACTTCGTACCAAAATCGATATAATCGTTTTATGGAAGCCTGATTTGATAACAAGATTCACTCGCAACAGCTTTTTGGGGAACGCATTTTTCGTCCTCAGACGTGATCGAAACCAGCAGGACTGCTGAAAATCCCGTGGTAGAGATTTGCTGGTCGCCATCTCTAACAACATGAGTTGGTTCATCGATCCGTCAACGATTCATGAAACATTCATGAATCTTAGTGCTGCCAAGCCAATAAAAGATACTTTAACCGTGCCTGTAGTGATTCCCGAGCCTATTACCGTCTGTTGTATAAACAAAAATATCTACGAATGCCAGGAAACGTTTGCAGGAATGCGAAGAAGTTCTGGTCATTTGTCAACTCTAAGAAAAAAGAAGACGGCTTGCCTTTAGAACTGTTTCTAGGTCTTCGTAAAGTCAAAGCTACGCGTGTTTAATATGGCATCTTTGCAACGCACTTTATGCAGGCTATTAATTGTTTTCCTGCTTCCGTGGAACAAATTGCACTGTTGTTAGAAGCATTGATTGAAATGAAAACTTTGCCACTATCAATTTTATTCACGACAGATATGGCTATGACTTTCAGGCTTCATCAGTGTCTGTTTTTTTTTTAACTTTCGAAATACGTATGTATCGTGAATAAAATTAATTGTGAAATTCCATCGTAATCTAATCTAATCTAATCTAATCTCACACTACCGCAGCCAATTCTTGAAAGCATCCTGGAAAATGATTGCTCAAATCAATCATTTTAGGTCAATTGCACAACATGTACCGCAAAGAGAATTCCGGGGAATCAAGTATAACCGATAATAATACTTTATTTCATTAAACTCTTTGAAATCAAGGGGAAGGAAGAAAGTGTGGACCTTCCGTACCAAACGCTTCTCATATAGATAATTTATTTACAGTCGTTGGAAGTATCTTTGTCAATAAAGGTAAAGTGATACTTCAGACCTTCGGGGATAAACTAATGGCATTTAGACCAGAAGCCAGGCAGCAATTAGCCAAGAATATAGCGCCTTATATCGCTCTCTGAAAATAGATTAGTCTACCAAAAATAGTCTACGAAAGATTCAGTTATGTTTACTGCACACAAAAAGGTAACAAGCGCAACGTTAAGAATTATCGAGGGATTACATCATTATGCTCCAGCATATTCGTGATCTTGGTGCCGTCCTTGAAAGCGCATTGACCTTCCGTATGCACTATAACGACACGGTTTCCAGAGCTAATAAGCAACGTGAGTTTGTACTGTATTGGTCATTGTACTATTCAGCAGTACAATCTATCTGGGGGGTCATGATGTGGTGCCCCTCTTTAATCAAGAAAGGGAAATGCTTGAGCTTATCTTAGCACTACATTATGCACAAGAAATTAATCTAAGGTTATGCAAGAGAAAATTGCATTCAAACTGGCACGATACGGCGTAGTTTGAAGATATTTTTTTTGTCTATGGAAATATGGTGATTTTTCATTTTCCAGTACCCAGCATTATCGTAGTAAAGTTAAACGAAATTTCTATACCTTGAGTACAAATGAAATTTATAATTTACGTTGTTTAGCTCAATTCGTGGCAGTACGAAGTTAGTCGGGACAGCTAATAAATAAATAAATAAATAATTCATTACCCAATCGATGCCAAACGAAATCAAATTACTGCAAATCCCTAAAATATGAACTTTATCGAAATGGACGAAATAAAAAACCAATCGTATTTGAATTATCCCAGTTGCCGAAAGGTAGTTTAGTTTATCGGAGATCGAAATCTGGCGCCATTTTTAATTCCAAGATAAGGGACACTGTAGCCTCTAGCCAAGGCACGTCACAAGAATGGTACCACTCCATGAGCGTAATGAAGTGCATGGGCAAATTATATCTAGTTCCAGATCTTGGTTATAGGAACGACATGCGTGATGCAAAGTTTCAAGAGAAGAAGCAAACAAAACACTATTGCTTATTTAATAACAATACTGCAAAGAACAAAGTACGGAATACAGAAAAACACTTGGTCAGTAGGTCAGAACACTGGTCGCAGTGAAAATATCTATTCAAAGAAAAAATCCAAGATGATGGATGACGATTAATCATAGTACACAATATGTACAATATGAAACTTCGACTTTATCAGTTTGATTA
The DNA here is from genome assembly GCF_943734655.1 of Sabethes cyaneus. NCBI lineage: Eukaryota > Metazoa > Arthropoda > Insecta > Diptera > Culicidae > Sabethes > Sabethes cyaneus. Next base: position 233,814,597 of record NC_071355.1, read on the forward strand.
ATTTTGAGATCACCATAAATAAATAGAATGCTTGCAGTTCCACATTGATGATCATACCAGTAAAAGTGCACAAGTGGGATTTCCATGGACGGCAATTTTCTGTTTAATTTTGCAATACTAATGAGTGTATTGAGCTTCTGATGTCTTATTTTTTCAGGCCTTTTTAGTCGACATATTGAAGGGTGATGTCATTTGATTCCACTATTAAGGTCGGGCCACCACGGTTTTACACCTTAACTTAAAGAAAAGAAAAAAAATTCCGAATCAAATTCCATTATTAATATTTATTCACGATATGTGTCGTGTGTCGTGTATTAGTAGTGGAATTCGATTTGGAAATTTTTTTTTTCTTTTCTTTAATTTCAGGTTTCGTATTCTACTAAAAAGCTTCAAAAACTTCAGTCAACGATTTTACAGTATTAGTCACTTGCACTATCTATGCATAAGCACTGTAAAACTGGCTACTATAAAAAATACATTTTCAGTCACCTGAAATGTGACGAAATAAAGCAAAAATACGATAAAATTCTGGGGTGTTCTTTTTTGGTCTTCACGTAATTGCCTATATCTTTATTATTTTTCAAGCAATTTGTTTGTTTTTTTCTTTCAATTTGTTGACATGTGTTTAGATTTCTACAATTGCTTTTGAAATGGAAGTTTTGGGCGAATGGCAAAAGGTAGCCCAACCATGACGACATTCCCATACCAGTGCTTATAGTTTGCGCGGAATGAATCACTTTCTTTTGTTTGGCTTTCAATTGTTTGGCAGAATAAATGAGTAAGCGCAATATAACATCCGAAAACATCGAAAACAATAATTTTCCAGCCCATCAATTGGGGTGTTTCACCCAACAGCCGTTAGCTTAATATAATTGGCGCATTTTAGCTCAAAAAATCGAAACGCGCCTGTTGGCAAAACATAATGCTCATAAGAGCGGTCTTCTTTGAACTATGAAACAACACCCCGCCAAGAAAACGGTGAAAGATAGATGCCTTATTGCTAAGCAATTAACTATTGCGAGTGCAAAACGGTCAGCCATTAATCACGAACTTAATTTTTTAATTGTCTGCAGCGCGAAGAGCAATGGCGGACGCGCGCAGCTCATGGCATTTTAAAATGAGGCTACACTGAGACCGATGCACAGTGGTCCAAAAAGCGAAATACGTGATCGTGTGATATTGTGCCAAAACCAATTTCTTGGTATAACAAGCCCCTTCTCCTGAGAGAAATCTTTGGGTGATTAATTAATTTTAAGTACAAGTTGTTTGATCTGCCACCATTTGCCACCTTGGGAAATATTTAAGCTCAAAGTAGTACTATTTTTCATAAAAAATGCTCAAAATCTCCGAAACTGTAGAAAATCGCGTATAATAATGTTCTACAAAAACGTTGATTTTAGCTATATAAACAGCTTTCTAGAACACTATGAATACATAAAAGTTAGCCAGAATAAGTCAGGATTTAAAAACTGTTTTGAAGGGTTTGTCCAAGAATAACGCTTCATAGACAATTTCCATGAAGATATACAAGTATGGTGTCTTTGACAAAGTTGTTTGCATTGATATTTACTACAACTTTTCCGAAAGTACCAAACCTGTATCTCGAATATACGAGAAAATAAATTTCGTATCTCACTTTTAAGGGAATTAATCACCCAAAGATTTCTCTCACAAGAAAGGGCTTGTTATACCAAGAAATGTTCCTAAAGGCACTACATGCGAAAAACTTCACGCTCCGCGCAATATCACACGATCACGTATTTCACTGTTTGGACCACTGTGCGATGTAGAGACTGTAGAGGCGACAAGTTGCTCATCGTTGCGCTCGATCCAATTGTATCCAACATGGCGTTTTGGTTCAAAATGGGCTTATACAATCTCCGTAGCTAAGACAAAACCCCTCGTCGGTGATTGATTGTTATTAAAATTTAGATCGAGGAGAAACGGAACTGAATCGGTGATTTTAATTGGAAAAAAGTATTAGGTGACTGAACCCAATATTTGCTCACATCATATGGCACAGACTTTGGTGAATTAGTTCGGCGCAAACATGATTGATTTTTCCGTTCGAATGAAAGACCGCCAAGGTAATCATCGATCAGGAAATAAAAGGCGCGTACTGAATAGCTTCATTTTTTAAAAAGAGGCGGTTTTCTGCAAATCGCCCGCCTATTGATGTTAGTTCCGTGAGATCCGTGCAACAGCTGCTTTGCAGTAAAAGCGAAAAAAAGACTCACAGTTTTGCTTTCCCTTCGAGTGCTCTCAGATTCATGACAGATAAAATGCGCAGTAAAATAATTATTAAATTATTTCTTCATTATTTCATTTTCACATTATTGTTGGCATGAACCCGACATGGCGGCGGTCGTACCTCTCCATACCGAAACTTGGCGATTATTAATAACGGATAAAAAAGTATAATCCTTCCACAATAGGACGCGCGGTAGAAACGAAGCAATAATGACTTTCCGAGATAACATTGAAACATTTTCCTTCTTCCTGTGTACGCCAAGCCAAGCAGAGTCAAGCCGATTTAACCCGGTGGAACTTTCATCTCTTTTGTTACGTTGGTCCTACTATAAAATGAGTCTTCGTTGCCACACTCGGCGGCTTACCGAGACCCTAGCTCTCGCTCGTCGTAGGGCGGTACGTTCCGGATTGCAGGCGGCTCAATTCAAAGCAGCAGCTGCGTGGAATCTGTACCGTGAGCTTCGTTCATTGGCTGCCGATCTCATCCATCCACTTTGCTGCCATGCACATTGCGCTCAGTAATCGAATGATTAGCTATGGATTTATCGGAAACGATTAATCGAAAAGTATATAGACCGTTTGATTGAGCCACAACGACGGGATGATAGTCCGACCTGATGGAAATTGCAGCGAAGGTGTTGATAGGTTAAAATTGATTTTTAAGACCCTTCGGTGCGGGAATGGCCGGCAAACAGCAAACGTGAGACGCTCGTAAGCTGAAAGCTGTTTAGTTTCCACAACCTAAATTGTAAACTTACGGTAGAAAGACGGTCAGGCAGTTTCAGTGCATCAGTGAAGATATACGATATTTTTCCTAAAAATTGACTTTCACCCAACAAACCGTAAATCGAAGGCCATAAATGCTGCCAAACTACCAGGACAGTAGCTCTTCTGACTGACTAAAGCCTGTGTTCACAATAATAGCCAATATAGCAATAAACATTAATAAACTTTTTACTGCCCAATTCCAACGAAGCAAACCCGGTTAGTCCGTCCATTTCACCTTTACCTTCGCCTAGGGTCTTTGAGAATCGGTACAACCTGACGAAGCTCGTTCAGTATTTTCTTCAAGCAGGTGAAGGTCAACCCATGTTACAATATCACTGAGGTACATGATGACCTCGCATGTTAATTTGATTTTTTTTTGAAGTTGTTAAAAACAAATAGGTAGTACAAACAGCTACAGTTAGCCCTAATCTTAATAATTGCAACGTCAAGGCTCATAAAATAATCGGCCTTTTCCGTACCGGACGAATGGCTGTCGCACGTCCTGAAGGACATCTACCTATACCTCCGTGGTTGTTGTGCCTATAGAAAGCGAGGTCACCGTGTTGGTACATTATTGTTTCAGAATGATTATGTTTTAAACATTCTGCGAATTTGTTTAATGATAGAAACATGAACGGGGCCGAATGCTCTGTGTTTTGATAGATTCTTCAATTCTGTCTCGTTCCGTACCGGGGCATAGCTTAATGGCATAAGCGTGGCAGAACCATTAAAGGCGCTGCGTGGGAGAGATTCGTAATTCAATGAAAGGTCGAGTGAACGGTGTTTAAATTTAGCCGGTACATCAGTGCTGAAAGTGTTTTGGTTTAAACCATAGGTTTACGACATAGTATGAACAGTTACTGTGCTGTGGATGAGTTGAAAAAATGGTCTATGGGTCTTAGTTTACCCTCACAAGATATTGTTTTTATAATACAATTTTCTCACTCAGAAAGCTCCTACAACTCCATAAGATTATGTAGGTACATGGACATATGAATGACAACATTGTCTAAACATTCCTTTCCTCTTTTCCCACAAATTTCCAAGCGAAATTCGACGATTTTTCCATGCATCGCTTATTTGAAGAATTCATAACTCTAGAACCAATCAACGCAGGTCAATTTTTGGAATGGAGAAAATCAGAAAAAATTTTCAATAATATTGAAAAATATCATTTGGAAAAGGTTTTGCGTTAAGTCTTTCATGGTAGTGGAAGTATTATTTTTCGAAATGAGTCTGAAGACTTAATATTCCTCTAAGCTAAATATCTAAGGTAAATTTCCTAATCTCCTTGGTCAGAAATTGTGGTATAATATTTTAGTCGAAAATATTATTATAATTTCATGAAATTTACCAGCATGATAAATTTTCTGAGTTGCTTTTGCAGAAATTCGTTGGAGTTTTAGATAAATCCAATTACAGAGTAAGTAGTAATAACTGTCAGTAAAGTAAGTGATCACAAAAATAAGACATAAATTTTAATTTTGCATAAATTTTAATTTTGAGTATGCTTCGTGCAAAGTATATCCATAACATTTGTCTTAATATAATCCAATTCAAATCTTTCTCTATTTGCTCTATTTATCAGTCGCAATCGTTGTTGAAAAGCATTACGGCTGGCACGCATGATATCCTAAGGCAATTCATCCTAAATCTTCTACAAACGTTGCTTGAAAGTATCTGGGTCATACCACGTCAAGTGACCGAGAAAAAGTACAAACTGGTAATCGTCCTTCTCAGATTTGAACCAAATTTTGTCAGGTTGTCAATGTTGTTCGTTTCCGGTCAGCAAGAAAAAATCCTGACTGTTGTGCTCTGATAAGTCTTACAAAACCCCTATCGTTAGCGTACATTTTTGAACCTCCGGCTCTAATCAATTCAATTGTATTTTTGACCATTAATTAGAAAGCAATGTATTGCCTAACATCAAATTAAAAACTATTATCGGCAAAAGGAAACCAGAAATATGAATTTTCTTGTAGGCAAAAAATACCGTGCGACTCCGTTACACTATCACGTTTTACTTCTTTAAAATTGTATCTCAAATCACGTATCTTCAAATCTCTGTGCATAATCTGTCAGCTTTCATTAAAAATTTAAGGGGACATAAACGACTAAATATTTTAAAAAAATCATAATTTTTTTATTTCAGATTTTGATTTTGCAATCTTTTCCGTTTATTTTGATACTAATTTTGTAATGATCTGATCACGGGAAGTGGCCGAAAAACGATCATACACATAAGCATGCCAGTGCGCCGTGGAACAACCTCGACGGAATAAAACCCCGCTCCGGTAAAACTGGATATTCAAACTTGCTGTAGAGTACGGGAGGGAATTTCCAGCCTATTAAGCGGTAGTCTGAACAATGTTGAGGAATTCCGTTGAAACTATATTTATTCGAAACAAGATTTTTATACCAGTTGATAGAATATTATTTACTGAATATCGGCGTGTATTTTGGTCTTAATGAAACGCTACTGAATTGGAGTTATAGTCGCGAGAAATGATGAAGTCGCTGCGGCTTAATTGGGCCCATTTTCTATAGTGGTGTCTGTGTTTTTTAAATCCGACCGGCCGAAATAGCCTGCACAGGAATTAGTTACTTAGATCAAAAGAGAGACCGATGGATAACGTGTCGCTATTGCCTACATTCCGGGCTCATTGAAGATAATTAGTTTTGCAGTGACAACAGCTTGCTGCTGGCGCTAGTGTATCATTGAATCGTTCATATACATTAGCGCCAGAAGCAAGTGGTTGTAACTCAAATACTAGCTATGTCAACACGATAGAAGCGTTTCAGGCGTTTCAGGCCTCACATATTGGTAGTAGTGTAAATTACGCACCATTTGCTGGAATTAAAAACAAAATGCTGCTAATAGCAAGTGAATGAAAATTGATTTATATTTTCATATTAGAGGGGAATTTTTGTGTTCTTCCGTGATAAGAAGAAGTAGCATTGTTCTGTGATAGCATATTCACAGCTGTTTAGTTTCTAGAATAAGTAAACGTCACATAATTGAGTGTTTTCCAAACCATCATCAAGAGCGGATCCGCGTAAGCGATTGCTGCTGTTTTTTTCAGCCTGGTTACGTGCTAGTGGAAAAACAGTGGTTTTGATGTTTATTGAATAAAAGTTAGCAAATTACTTACATTTTTATGAAAATAGTTATAACACATTAAAACCTATGAGTGCTACATTCGTTTCAGTATTGTTATATAGCGGCAAAGTTTTTATTTGGAAAAGTGTAGCCAAAAAAGGTAATGTATGCCGAAATTAGTAGCGTGTTGGGAATACACTCCCGTACAATTTTTCTTCGAAACTACTCAACGTATTGGAAAAAATTATTTTTTGTTTTGTTGGTAGAAGCCTGGCAAAAACTTTTATCACTTTTGAACTTTGTTCATGAAACACAGATTGAGAAAAAATAAAAAGAAGAAAAAATGGTTGAAAAAATAAATTGTTTTCTTCTTTTTACCTTTGTTATACTATAACAAAGGTTTAAAAATTGGTCGAAAAACACGAAATTGATCCAAGGCCCGGAGGGCCAAGTCACATATACCAATCGATAGGGTTCGACGATTTGAGCAATGTCTGTGTGTGTGTGTGTGTGTGTATGTATGTAATGATTTTTTCTATCGCCTGTTTCTCAGAGATGGCTGAACCGAATGGTTCGCTATTACTTTTGTTTGAAAGGTGTTATTGTCTAGTAGATCACTATTGAGTTGTTTCGTGATACGACGTTTCGTTTAAAAGTTATAAGCAAAAATGTGAAAAATACGTGACACGGGTTTCTTCGGAACTACATGACCGATTTCAACGATCTTAGTATCAAATGAAAGCCCTTATTAAAGCTAAATTGTTCAGGAATTTTTAATTGAAAACAAACAAGTAGTTTAAAAGTTATGCTTAAAAAACCTGTTTTGACAAGGTAATAATTATCGCCTGTTTCTTAGAGATGGCCAAACCGATTTATGCGCTATTAGTCTCATTTGAAAGATAGTATATCCTAATAGATCCCTATTGAATGGTTTTTTGATTGGACGTTTAATTTGAAAGTTATGAGCAACCGTATACACCACACCAAAATTAACAATAAATTGTAATGATTTTAACCAAGATAATTTACCTAATTTCAATTATTTTAATATCAAACGAGAGGCTTTGACACTACGAATATATATGCAAATTTTCATAAGAATTGGTTTTACCGGTCAAAAGATATTAACCCTCGAACACTTCGAACACTCCGCCAACTTTTGTAACGTTACTCACGCGCACAATAGCCCCAAACCAAAGAAAATGTGTGCACTAGAGTTTTGACTGTGAAAACTTGGTTTTAGGTTTATCAAACCTTTGGAAGAGTTTCTTGAAATTGAATTCTCTATCGTTTGGTGGTATTCAAATTTTGATCAATCCCCCTAAAAGTGAAATAAATAAAACATTTTTCTTCAGTGTCCATATAACACATTGATGTGTTCTGCAAAGTTATAGAGCATACTATTACAAGATATTTTGCTAAAGATAGTAACCTTCTATCTCTGCAACGAAGATAGAAATATCTTATTTATTGTATATGAATTTGTAAAATCAGTTTTTCCATTTTTGCTCTTTTTGTAATTGTTGTATGACTTTTTCATGTACTACAAAATTGTACAAATAGTAAAAATACACAACTTTGCTGAAAATAGTATACCTGTATGTTTGCTTGTTTAGGAACTGTAGAACTTTGATTATAAAGAATACCCTAATTTTGACCATTTGACTACTAGCAGACGGATACATTTTAAACATTTTACATTTGCTGATTGTTTTGCTGCATACATTTTCCCAACAATTTAAATTATTGATGCATTGAATAATTATGACATTTTGCGCACAATAAATTTGTTGAAGAATATACGTTAGTTAAACAACGTTTTGTAACTTTATAACAATATGACGATGAAAAACCTACAGGTGTTGTACAAAATACAACAGCGTGAGTAACCGAAGGTTAATAAAAATTGATGAAAATTATTCAAGAAAACTTTATGTGATTCAAATAGAATGGCATTACAGGAAACTATGCATAGCTCAAAAACCTATAAACTAGACCTTTACTAGACAATGTATATGTTAAAGAATAAGATTTCCTCTTACAACTTACTCTTATTTGCACTTACTCAGGTTAATAACAACTTACTTATCCTTACTCAGCAATTTCATGAAAAAAGGATCTATCAAAATTTAAAAGTGTTCCTATTTTGTTCAAATTTTGTAAACTTATTTTATTTTCAAAAATTTTATGTAAACCAACGCATTACGCAACGATAACCAATAGATGAATTATGTTCCGAAGACGATTTCGATTTCTATCTCAAATAGCGAGTAAGACCGTATAACAAAGGTGCCTTTCACCACTAGGTGGATTAAATCGGGTTTTTCTTTTATCTCTGGCTGTGTTTCGTTTACAAAGCTCAAAAGTTATAAAAGTCTTTGCCAAGCTTCTACCGACAAAATAAAAAAAAAAGTTCGTTACAAAATTAGTATCAAAATAAGCAGAAAAGATTGCAGAATCAGAATCTGAAATAAAAATAAATGATTTTTTCAAAATATTTAGTCGTTTATGTCTCCTTAAAAAGCGAGGATCTCTAAGATTCTTAGCCCATGAAAACACTAGAAAACGTATATTTTTCACTTTTATTGCAATTATACAAAATTTAAACTTGAGTGCAATACTTTTTCAAAAATTCTTAATAAAATGCCTTTTATTTGGTACCAAAATCATTGGAATCGGTTCTATGGTTCAAAAGTAATGAATGAATTTATGGAAAAAACACAAAAATAATGATTTTAGAGATCACTAGAAATCTGAAGGAAGTACCAATCAAAACAATATGAGTCTAAAATTCTTTATAAAGTTTTAAAGTTTGGTTGGTGAAAACGGCTAGGTAATGTCGATAATACCGTGTCAGCCGGAGTACGATGAACCTTAGCGGAGCTCCGGTAACCAAACCCAGTGGAAACTAAGATCGTATACCGAGGGGGAAGACCGTCAGCCGGAAATATCTATTCCAGTGTTAGAGACGGCTCTTTATGGCTTGACCAAGTTAGTGGTTGTAATCTAAGTTAGGAGCGGTACACGACAGCGTCTGATCCGGAGTGGGTAGATGAGTTATGAAACGTGATGTCTCGGCATTTAAACCAAGATGACAGTTCCAACATGAAACTCGGTAGCGTGGCCTTAGAAAGTCAACCTACCCAAACCAAACTACTACTAACAATCAAGCAAATACGGATCGGAATATTCGCCATGGACCTAGGTGGATGGCGGCGCTTCAGTATGCGATTTTCCACACAAATGGAAAGTCGAAAGTTTGGTGCTGTTACCAAAACCGGGGAAACCACCAGGAGATCCCGCATCGTACAACCCTATCTATCTACCCGACACGTTGGAGATAGGGCTGTCTAACCGGTAGTACCGGTAGTACCGAAACCGGTAATACCGGCCAATTTTTGGATACCGAAATACCGGTTTTGTGAAGGCAAAAAACCGGTATTTCCGGTATTTTGTAATATTTTAGTTTTTTTTAGTTTCCTTATTCAAAGAAGAACTAAGTTGGATAGAAGATTGTAAAACTCATAGAAAAACAACTTCGTGTTAATGCTAACGGGATTCTTCGATTACCAGCAATGAAGAGGGTGAAACTGTGCACCAAATAATTATACCTCTTGAACCCGTTTAAGGCACAGTACAGTATCTTTGCTGAATGTTTCATGCAAATGTTTCTTTGTATAAGCCAGACGTCGCGTTTCAATTTATTTTTGAACAACTTGATATTTACAAACCACCAAATTATTCGAAACTTCAAAAAATGAATTTAGGAATCAAGATCAGGGCCCGGCAACGTCGCTAACAATAGTAAATACGATAGTCACTCAACAATGAAATAATGAAACTTCAGTTTCAACTGCAGCAACGCCGATTCGTTTCAAAACTTCAATCAGGCACCATGAAACGATTTTCACTTCACCATGACGACCGGTTTTAAAGTTTCATTTGTATTCTTCTATCAAATATTCACTAGAAGGCCAACAACTTTGAATGCAATTGAATTGAATTTGAGTAATATTTCTTACAATTTAATGCATATTATAATTAACCTACTGCCAGTCGTCGTCATTTGTTACAGTCCCTAACTTCAGCTGTTCAACGAATGAAACAAGTGACTTCATGTATGAAGCGAAGGTACGAGAAAGTCAGCTTCATTTATTTGTTTCGACGATTCCGAGCCGTGATTAGAACACAGGGATCTTTGCGTTTTTTGAGCAATCGTGTTAAATGGCACGAATCTGCCAGGACTGAAATTGGAATACTTTTCAAGTCTTTCGAGTGATACTTTGATTGAACAAGCAGATGAACTCTCCAAGCCACTATCTGCGAATAGTGGGATTGATAACAGAGAACAGAATGTACCTGTGAATGATGCTTAAGAGGATGACACTATCAAGAGTTTCGGTTTGGGGATGGTGGAAAAATTCGTGAAGAAATTGTAGGAAACCGAGGCATTCATTATAGTGGAAGCTACAATCCCGGGATATTTGAAAATATAGTTAAGCGCGGGTTTCCCTACTATAAATTTGAAGAAATAAAAGGAAAATTCCTGATGCACTTAGACACTTAGAGCCGTTCGTTAGACCTAGATGACAGCGGAAGTTTTTTCAATTGTTGGAAGTGTTGACAACATAATCCGTTCTAGCAAGAGAAATAAATCGCTAAGCGTACTATATCTGCTTAAATTCTACTATTCTAAACAACAATACTGAAGCTAAAGTTTGAAAATAAAGACATTTACTGAAAAACATCAACATTTCTAGTGATTCTGAATGATCTGCCAATACCGGTATTTTACCGGTACTACCGGTATTTTCTACGCCAATACCGAAATACCGGTTTTCACCAAAAGAGCCCAATACCGACAGCCCTAGTTGGAGAAGTAACTGGAGCGGATAGTCCTAAACAGACTAACGCCCGTTATAAAAAGTTATGGAATACCGGGCTTGCAAAGACTCGGTTTAGATCCTGGAAAGGAAAGTCTACTGTCAATGCCTTCAAGTCCGTCCGGCAGCGAGAGGGCCAAGAAATCAACGAGACAAAAGAGGCGGAGGACAGATATTGTGCCAAATCACGATTGATGTCCAAAAAGCCTTTGGCAGCGCTAGTTGGAGAGCGATCGCTTTTTTTTTGCTTTTACAGATATTGTGTAGAACAGTGATGGCCAAACTGCGGCCCTTCGAGATGATCCACGCGGCCCGCGGACTGATCTGAAAGATGGTGGACTTATGAAAAAAAATTTTGATGACATAGGAGCAGGGCTTGAAAAGGGATCGCAAGTTGAATGTGACTGCCGTGAATGCGAACTTTCCGCATTCAAACTCCACTTTTTGAACGATCGTTTGACTGTTTTTTGAATCCAGGTAATCTGCCGCTTGCGCTGCTGCCGTCTTACACTTTATGCGGCATCTCAGCAAAAGCAAACAGTCAATCTCCCGTTTTGCTTTGCGCTTTGAGAATATAAACTGCAAACTGACTGGAAGCATACGGTGACGTATTTTTTCGTTTCTCTTTTTGTCTCCAAATCGGCTACTCATAGTAATAGTTTGTCACCCGGACGTCGGTCCGACGCAAACAAAATATTCGTTTGTATTGGACGGAGTCCGACCGACTTCTTCCATGCACATGTAGTGGTTGTTCTTTTGTAGTATTGAAACATACGACTGTGCGGTTGCTTTTCGTTAGCGTTATGATTGCCAGTCATTGGACTGATTTGCAGTCATTCGCTGCTCCAAACGGTAAAGGTAAAGGCAACTTGATCGAAACGAAAATGTTAAAAAGTTTCAGAACGCGTTCGTTCTACTGCGTGCAATCGGCGTTTGACTGAGCAAACTGCCAGTTGTGTTATGCATAGCGTTCGTATTCCACCACTAAACGGACGGTGTGAACTTGAATGCGCGTTGGTGTGACTGCGGTAGAAAAAAAGGATCGGTCGAAGCCCTGCATAGGAGTACCCGTCCAGTTAGCTTCAAGGTACGATGCTGGTCTAACAAGCTAGTCGTCGTATGTTCGAATTTCGGCTAGGCGGCGCTTGCTAGTTAGAGTCAATAGGATCGTTGCACTGGCCCCGTAATTTTCCTGTACTCTAACAGCCGGCTGCGAAGTCTGTCGATAAAGAAGGGTAATGTCTAAAGACGGTATAAACCCATGGCTTTGCTTTAGGAGTCCCTGAATTTAGTCGTAATGCCTCGAGCATGTTGTGAATCTGAATGTTTTCCGGTTTAAATCTTGTGTCGATTGCTAGTAAATGTTTTTTGCTATCGCATATTTTACATTTTGTTATGCACAAGAATGGTCAGAGATTATTGCGGCCCGCGGCATTCATGGGCGATCTGATTTGGCCCGCACTATGCCTATCCCTGGGCACCACTGGTGTAGAATACGGCTGATACTGCGTCAACCCAGTCAGCACCAACTCGTATATCAAAGTACAAAAATTATCGTAAATATCTCTTAATAAACTCGGAATCGTAACTAATGCTTAATAAAGTGCGCCCAAGTTGATTTTCTGTCGTATACAATGACAGTAACTACGACACATACGATATTCAGCACAGAATCGTATAGCAGCACGGAGCGAGCCGGGCTTAATCAGATATTATTGTATATAATTACTTATGTAACTGAAACACGTATATTTATTCCCCATCACGTATATCGCTTCCAAAATAGTACGAGTATGCCAGTTTTGCCGCATCAAATACGATTTATTAGCATGTAGGGTTTATTTCTAATTCCCGTCGTAGTAAGTAAAGCCATTCTAATTTTCATCATTTGTTGAATGGATTTAATGAATACCCCAAAAGTTCTTGTGCTGATTTGACTAAAACACACACATCTTCCGATCCGTGAACTTTGAAATCATTGAAAAGCGATTATTAAAGCATATTATTGAAATTACGCAAAAAAAATTTCATCGTCCGAACTAACAATCACAACAATGTTTACGAAGTTAACGCGCATGTATTTGTGTAGGACGGCATGAAAAATGTTATTCTGCAAAATTTCTGCAGGTCAGGCAAGTTTTCCTGGCTGTAGAATAACGACAATGCCTTGCGTGAGTTATTTTCATTTACGAATGACGGAAACTAAAACGATTAGTCGACATTTTCTTCTTCATCGCACGAAAAAACGTAGGAAATTTGGCTGGAAGGACTTCTTTAATCATAAAAAGCATTTAAATAGATCTCAGCTCACTTTGATTGATCGTGTATGATAGACAACAAACTAAAATATTAGACGATAACTATTTTTGCATTGTGTGTCATAAAAATGCTGATATTTTTAATAATTTGTGTTGGATAGGACGGGAATAGGCAATTACGACGAAGCAGCAACATACCCTATATATGCACGTAATGCTGATTTTTAACTTTTTTATACATATAAGCATGCTAGCTGGGAAGTGGCCTCAGTGGCCTGGGGTCGCGATCACCGGCTTCGCAGAACACTGTCCACGGCGTTCGAGCAATAGTGGAGTACAGTATTGGTATTGGAAAACTGATATAATCGGAAAAATTTTTTTTTTTTGTTCAATGTATGCCAAGTTTACTAAAAAAATATATTCTTTTTCTGCATATTAGGGTGATTCAAAAAAAGTTTTAAATGCGTACCGAAAATACGAAAATCTTTACAAAAGTTGTAGAACATACTAAAATAAGTAGATTTGTCGAAAATAGTAACTATCTATCTCTTATGGTTGTCGAAATATAATGATTTGTATGTAAAAAGCACTTAAAAAGCACTTTTTAAAACAACTGTAACTTTTGAGGATACAATCAGATACAGACAATTTATACTTGTTTTTACAGGGTTTTTATTGTACTTTTATGTGCGAATTAGGCCATTGCAAATCATTTCAAGAATTTTTGTCACCCCCCCTTGGAAATTGGCTTGAAAAATCGGGGGGCAAAAAAATAATTTGCAGGATATGAGTTAATTTTTTTTATAAAATCAATTGTCTTTGGGCTCTACAGCATGAAAAACTTGAAAACGAGTGTACGAGTTGAGTTAACGCTTCTAGCATGAAATAGAAATGGAAATTCAAACAGCGAACATAATCTCCGAAAATCGGCCAAAAAAAAATTTCCTTCGTTTTTGTCTTTTTTTTTCGTAGATTTTTGCATGGAAATCAACTACGAATATATTAAAAGCAAGAATAGATTTGGTTTTCACGTTTAATCTTAAAATAAAAATGCCTAAAATCCATTTTTTTTTTGCTCGATTAAAAAATTCTCTTTGTTTTTTTTTCGCCCCACCCTTCAGTGGCCCAACACCGGAGGGACAAAAACTTTTTTAAATATTTGTTATGGCCTTATTTGATCTGCCACCAATTACCACCTTGAGAAATATTCGAGCTCAGAGATGTACTGTTATTCACCGAAAAAGCCAAATATCTCGGAAAATTTAAAAATAACGTATAATGATGTTCCACTAAAAGGTGGATTTTAGTAAGACAAATGACTCTCTGGAACACCAGAACCAGAATAAGTCAGGGACAAAAAAACTGACCCTTAAAAAGGGTTTGTCCACAAATAACGCTTAAGAGATACAGCTACGATGTCTTTGACAAAGTTGTTTGTATTGAAATTTATTATATCTTTTCTGAATGCATCAAACCTGTATCTTGAATATGTGAGAAAATAAATTTCGTATTTTACTTTTAAGAGGATTAGTCACAAAATGGGTTCTGTCCAATGAAGGATTTTTTTACACTAAGAAATATTGCCAAAGACAACATTAGCGAAAATTCTCGCGTTTCGGTGTAATCTCACGCTATTACGTGTTTCGCTGTTCGGATCATTGTTCAGCCTGGCCCATAAAGGGTTAAAACACCTGAAATACTCATTTGGTTGTTCGTATGACCTCAAAAGAATCATTGAATAACTTAAAAGGAACAAACAAAAAAACTATTTTTGGGGTTGGTATAATCGAAAAAAAGCTGATATAATCGGGAGTATATATAATCGGGGGCTGATCCTGATATAATCGAAACCATACTGTACAAATTAAAAAGGAAAGTAGCGAAGGCGTATGAATAACGAGCTGCAGAAACTACTTGGAGAGATTCCCTGGTGAAAGTCGGTAGACTACAGTGGGTCGACCATGTCGTAAAGATGCCGGACGACAGTGCGACGAAAACGGTTCTCGTCAACCAGCCTACCGACATCAGGAACAAAGGGGTCCAACCAGTGTGGCGAGCTCCGCTCTCGAGTGGTCTAATTTTCTCACACAGGCGATTTCGTTTTAATGAACAGAATGGCATGAGCATCTCTGTCGCACTCTCCATCTTATTTGTGTATGCAGTGCATAAACTGCGACAAAGTTTTTGCGAGTGTGTATTCCACAGTCGTCACTTTCGCTCGTCAGTGTAATCCGAGTAATTGATACCGATCGCTCGCGAGGCCCGCACTCTTACCCGCGTATGTAAGCGAGGGTGTAGGATGAAGGAGAAAAGAAGCAGTAAAGCAAAACCTGTAGCCATACATCTTAGTGTGGCGCTAGCGGGCTGTAGGCAGCTCATGAGCTGTTGGCTTCGTGAGCGAGTTGTACAGAAAGACACTACGAGGCTGTGCGCTCGCGAGTGTGTAGATAGTAGAATGCACGTACATAGCTTCAGCCGTTGTTTGTTGTACGCTTGGGTCAGTGGAGTAAGCGTTGGATGCTATGTTTCTCATACTTGAAAGCGACTTGCTAATAGATTGCCGACAAGTCGTCCAAGATAAAAGAAGAAGTTAACAAAATGTGTGTTTTTTTCAGTGCAGGATTTTAGTTTTATTTTTTCCATTTTTTGTTTTATGGAAATTTGAAATAGGTATTTTCAAAGGCTACCTATAGATCATATTGTTGTTGGCCTTATAATTTTCTAGTTATTTTTTATAAAAAATGAACCCTTCTCAAAAGCAATAAGGCTAATCTGGATCAATTATAGATTGTCAAAAACGAATACTTTTTTTAGAGTTTTTAGAAAAATCAAATCTTAAAAATAAACTATTAGTGGCAATAATAGACTAGTCGAATCGTCACACAGTTATAGTGTCTGTGTTTGGGAAGTTGCGAAATCATAGAAAAAAAAACTTCAAAGATTTGAACTGAATTTTCAAAAGTGATTAAAACCGATTAACTACTCTTATTCAATCGCACGTTTGTCTGCAGCTGCTTTGACAATCACCAAACTGATGTAACATGGCATGGCATTTAGCTAATTTTGAACAGCGTGCATTTTAAAATCGGACGAGAAGACCGCCGCGGCTGACAGTTGTTCATGACGCTCGCATTTTTAGTTTACTTGAAATAACACCTTTCCGTACGTAGTCCTACATAACAAAAATTATTTCAATACGGTTTCATTTAGTTTCCAAGAAAAATTTACACGAAAAACACAATTTTTAAGAAGCGACGTCTATTTGCATCGAATTTACTGCACGAACCGCTGGAATACTTTAGTTGTAGGTCTTCGAACAGACATAACCTCTATGAACGTGGTAAATATCAAACGTAAAGTGTTATTTTCCTCACTACACCTGTATTTTCGTTCAAATACCTATAATTGACTTTCCTGAGCGAATAAGGAATACCGGCCACACAAATAGTAATTTCAATAAATATATTAATTAATTCGCTTAGCGTCGCCGTTGGAAGCATTTTGATCTTCTGGTACACAGGTTAGTTTCAGAACTACAACTAAATGAATTTTAAACGACCAAAATGCCGGTGCCCGTACACTAGCAGCTCACGTCCTGTATAAGTAATGATTTATCAAAAACTTATTGTGGCAAAATTTTACACGCGCTCATTATTATAGATAATTAATTCAACAGTAGCACATCATTATAACTAAATACTAAGGAATTTCATCAGCGACATTAAACAGGAGTTGTGAATTCAGGTGTGTCCAAAAAATATAGGCAATTAAGTTACAGCTGCTTATAAAAACAGCTCGCCGCATAAGTTTCGAGCATCGAGCCGCGGAGTTCGCGGTTTCCCGAGTTCACGATGGACGGACATCACCGCACCGTGGCCGGCATCGGTTACCGCCATCGCGGTGTGGCGTGGCGTGGCGTGGCGTGGCGGAATTAAATAAGCAATAAAGGCTAATTACTGCCAGAGTATAAACTAATCGGCGAAAGGCAACTGCCACTACACTGCCTGGCTGCCGTTTGCAGCCAGCAGCGCAGCGGAAGCGCTATGTATTCTGCGAAACGAACGAAATATTTTGCGCCCCGTAAGAACGAACAAAGCTCAATTAGCACCGTTATTAATGAAAAATTACAGCAAGAAGCAATTTTCCGGTGGGAGGTACAGAGAGCTTAAGATAATTTCTGCACGCGTTATACTGTGGTACTGAGCATATGCGGAACGCAAATAGCTTTGTTCGATTATGTAATTTAGCTGTGAGTCGTAAAACCTAGCTAAAAATAATACACGGCAAAGAGAAGTTGATTTTTGATTAATGCTTCTACTTGATTGTCTGTTAGTAATTTCATGTAATCATCATTGCTTTCCATTTATCAGTTGTGCAAATTAGCAATCTAAAAAAAGCTTTAATACCGAAAAAATGAGGTAATAACGTGTGGAAGTAAAAAATCATCAGCAATGGAGTGTGGTTTTTAAATGGAAAACCGAGTTTATTTATTTTCTTTTCAAAATAATTAGCAATAACTGACGCCCCTGGTAGGCAACTCCGGAGCAGACGTTAGTTTAACGATCCGACGACGCCACCAATTTAATTTCCCCGTGTGACGGAAGACGTGACCCTGAGATTTTCCGCCTTGGAAAGTTCTACTGACGTCGTCTGCTGAAAATATACCAAGACTGTTTGGGATAGTTTTGGTTTGTTGTGATTTCACTAAAAGGCTCGAAAGCAATGTTTCTAATTATTTAACTACTCACCACACTGATTGAATTATACCATAATAGTTTCAGTACAGTGCAGTTCAGTTATTCTGCAAGATATTAAACACATAATGCCGATAAGTGCGAACAACTCGATTGAAACGCATAATCCGACTCAAATCGTAACCCGTACCGGATGGCAAACGAAAAAAAAAACTGGGGCCATTCTGCGCACACAATTTCCACCTCTTTGATGTGTAGCGCAAAATACCGCCTGGTAAATTGATTTCGTCGACGGCGCAGAATGCGCTTACGCACAATTAATTTACCGGCTTTCGCTGGGGCAGCGCGATTTCCGCGCATCATGGATTACTAATTGCACGGCTATGGCGGCTGGCTGGATGGATCGACGAGCGCCGAGCAAAAGGGTAAAGTCTTTCCCAGTAGTGGGACAATACCGTTTAAAAGTGATGGTGTAATGGAAACAATGGCGAATAGCGAAAACATGGCCGCTATAGTGTTTTAGAAAAATTTTATGTTCGATTGTAACATGTTTGAAAGTTTATTCGTTCATAATGCATTCAGCGTAATAAACAATTTAGGACACATTATCACAAACCTATAATTTTATTCAATTCCTAAAAAACTTCTTACTTTTCTTACTCATCAAAGGCCAGGCACAACAAACACGGTCCTTATTATTATGTCTTTGATCCTCACACCTTAGAAGTTAAAAAAAAATAACATTTTAAATCCTGTTGCACTAGAATTTATCAAAGCTTTTATTTGATATCAAAAAGCGTTAAAATTGGTTCAGCTGTTCAAGAGTTACAATTTTTTAAATGTCTCTGAAAGCGAAAATGATGATTTTTGGAACCTGCCTAAAATAGAAGGAGGTACTCTAAGCACCACATACAAATATACGGCTCTAACCATCAATTCAGATCCCACTGCTGATTCTAGCATATCGTCATTCAACCAGCCACTGAACAGCATGCGTCATATCCGGCACGGCAACATCCACGTGTATTACCAGAATGTAGTGAAAGTTTATATGAAAAGATCGTTTTGGCCGAAACCTTGCTTGATGAACGAACTCAGACCGAACTATGATGTCTTTCGCTGTGACCATAGTGTGCATAATAGTCGCAAATCAACGGTGTTTAATAAACGCTTAAAAGTGATTCCGTTGTTTACTTGATTCCGAAGTAGGCCCGGAGCCGACCCAGATGAGCCGCTCACGACCGACTGGGAGACAAAAGAGGTCTTGGGAACTCAACCCCAAAGAGTCCCCAGTGGTTCGACCAGGGACTAGGGGCTTTGGCAAAAGCCCTTCAGGCTGAGCAGTAACAAATCTTTTTAATGAACTATATCCATGCCTTAGTTGCTTTGATCCGATGTATGTTCAGGTTATTTCCCTTTGGTTGGAAATCCGCTTACATGTTTCCAGTACACAGGGCAACTAAACAATGTCATCATTTTTGACCAGCTGAATCTTCAAATCGCCGTCGCAAAACTGGACTTGGTATTGGATATCCGCTTCTCCAGTGGCTTAAATCCTATCTGTCAAATCATCTCGTTAATGTATGTATCGACGGGTACGTTTCGCCAGTTTTTACTACCTTTTGCGGAATTCCACAAGGCAGCCATCTCGGATTGTTGGTTTTTCTTTCTTATTTTAACAATGTCAACATAGTGCTCAAAGGTCCTACACACATAAAAAACTCAGCAAAGTTTGCCGAGATTTGGACAGCCGAGCGTTCGGTAAAAATGTCAGTTTTGCAAATCGACGTTTACGGATCTTTACTAACGTTTGGCATCATAAAAAATTTTACCGAACACTCGGCTGTGCAAATCTTGGCAAAATTTTGCTGACCGGCACTTTTTTTTAAGTGTGTAGGCTTAGGTTCACCGACGACTTAACTCTGTTCTCAAAAATCAATAATTCATCGGAAACTGTCGCACTTCACGAGCGGCTGTTGATATTTGCTGGATGGTACACTAACAACTGTTTGATGCTAAACCCCGACAAATATGAAGTGATAACATTCTAGAGAACCCTACTAGCACAGTTGTTACAAACCTGTTATGGCTGCTGCTTATATGACCAATTTTAATTATAAATAAATCGTCTCAACTAGAAATACCAAAATTTTGTTGCTTCGAATAACAACTATCGAGTGTACGTCTATATAGTGTAGATATCGTCAGTGATCTTGGAATACAACTCCAAATTGTCATTCAAACAGCATGTTTCGTTCGTTGTCGACAAGGCTTGTAGGAACTTGGGGTATCACCAAAAATTTCAACCATATTTATTGATTGTTTAGGTCCCATCTTACAAAATATTGCGAGTCATGTGAAGCCTGCATTACCAAAACGATGTCAGCCGAATCGAGGCAGTGCAATTCGTTTTGTCCTCCAACGGTTACTATTTTTTTTTTCATGTTGGGTATTTTTATCACTGCGACCATTTGTTTGATCTATTGTGATATATTCCCCGTTTTATTATAGCTATTTTGTCAAGATGACGCACCACTATCAGAAGTGATTGTCATTGTTTGACTAATAGCATTTGTCCAGCCCGGTGATGCACTTCGGATGAAGTGCACTACTGCGCTGGGAGTTGTTCTCCAAATATCAGAGGGTTCTAACAGCCCTCTTTCGAAGAACCTTAATCTTTTATTGAGAATTGCCGGACATCGGCATAACAGGTGTTCCGAGTCTTCTTTTTCTATGCCGCAGAAGCGACATGTATCATCATGAAGTTTTCCCATTAGCTTCAGATGATAGCGGCTCGGACAATGTCCTGTTATAAGACCAGTATAAATGCTTAGATCTTTGTTCGAAAGCTCCAGTATTTTGCGAGTAATTGAAACGTTAGGAGAGATGAAACGTTTCGACTGCCTAGCATTGAAAGTGTTATTCCAATTTGATTCCACTTTCGTACATTCCCATGCTTTTAGCTCCATTTTTAAAGCAGAAGCAGATAAGCAACAGAAGGGCTCGGGTCCTACAAATTGATGAGATGATCCGAGTCTTGACTTGGTTACGACGAGACAATTTTTGGAGTGATTGAATACATTCCCAGACAAGTTTTGATGTGCATGTCGCCGACTTTAGAGCGTTTAGAGCTGCTTGGCTGTCGGACGTGATGCATATATTTAAATGTTTATAGTTCCTGCGCAAGCACACAGTCGTACATTCTAGAATTGCTTGTATTCCAGCTTGGAATACAGTTGGCCATCTGCCCATAGAAATTGACATGTCTATTCCTGGGCCAGTGACTCCTGCTCCCACTTGATTGTCCATTTTTGAGCCATCTGTATAGAAAACTGTCGAGCCTGGACGAATATCGGGACCACCATCTTCCCAGGAATCACGTCTAGGCTCAAATACACGAAATATTCGGTTGAAGTTGTATTTTTTCTCCATCCAATCTTCATTACTGGTTACAAGAGGATTAATACTAATAGTTTTTAGAATACTGAGATGACCTGTTAAGTCCCCTTCAAAAAGGTTCTTTGATCTTTTGATCCTCAGAGCACTTTTTTCAGCTTCTAATTGTATAAACTGATGCAATGGAAGTATATAGAGTAAAGCATCCAATGCCTTCGAAGGTGTACTTCTCATTGCACCTGTTATTGAGAGAGTGGCTAGCCTTTGAAGTTTTTCCAGCTTTATTTAGGTAATTTTCTCTTTCGTTTTTGGCCACCAGACCAACGAAGCATAGGTAATCCTGGGTCTGACAATGGCCGAATAGATCCAATGGATCATCTTCGGTTACTAACGGTTACTATAGAACAATCCGCTTCGGTTACCAAGCTGCGAACAGCGCTGCAGATTAATCAACCTGCACACCTTGTAAATAAGTCGGGACGTAATTAGAGCTATCTTAATGTCAGATGTTTTGACATCCCGGAACGACTGCCCCTGGATCTTAAAAAGATTCGATATCTTAGCTCGGCCTCGTCTAACACGGAACAATTCCTTCTTGCATATACCGCTATGGCCCTTTTTGAGATACTGTAGTCTGCGTCAATGCAATAGTGCTTCGTAATTGTAGTGCAGGTATTCCGAGATTTCGCTCTCAGCATTACAGAAGCTACAGATATCAACTTGTGTCTAACCACGAATTTGAAGCTGATATTTGCTCAGACAATGTCCTGTTCAGACCGGTGAACGTGCTGAAATCTCTCTTATTGAGACACAGAAACTTTTGAGTTACTTTAATACTCGGTGTTATACATTTATTTGATTGGTTAAGCGATTTTACGACCATCCAATTTTCCTTAACTTTTCGGCTTGCCCATTGATTCAGCTCACTCTTCAGCACACAGTCCGAGATTCCACAGAATGGATCAGGATCAGTGAATGGACAGTTAGAGCCACATCTGGCTAGTTCGACCGCAAATCCATTCATCTCTATACCACAATGACTGGGAACCCAGTACAAATTTACCGAGCTGAATCTAAGTGTGCGTTCCAAGATAGTCTAGCATCTAGGATTATTTCCAGGTATTTAACTGAGATGCTACATTTGATTTCCTCTTCTTCAAAGTATAGACACTGCAGCTTCAGTTACTTCTTCTTACTGAAGGGAATATTTGACGTTTTTGAGACTATCACGTCGTCGAATTGAGAGAACCCCCGCTTGCGGGCAGCCTTTGGTTGCAATCACCGTTGTTGACAGCCTCCTTTGTATTTGCCATTGAAAAGTAAGAATTGTATTTGCCATTGATAAGTAAGAAGCATTATCAAAGGCTCCTTTGATATCGAGAAACGTGCCTAATGCTGTTGAGAAGAGACTTCTCAATTTTTGCCACAAGCGTGAGTAGCGCTGTTGATTTACCAGCTTGGTATGCAAACTGATATTTCGGTAATGGACATCTAATCGTGTATTCAGATTTAACAACACTGATGATAAACTAATTGGTCTGGAAGCTTTTGGAAGTGACTTATCACGTTTTTCTGCTTTTGGTATAAATACAACTTTTACCAAACTCCATGCAGACAGTACGTGATTTAGTATCAAACTCGCCTTAAAAATCTCGATTAGAGATAGAAATTACATCTATACCTACCGGTTTATAAGGTTGAAAAGATCTCACAGCATTTTACTCTGTGGCTCCAGTGAAAACCATTCCAGCAACTTTAATTGCGATCACTTTTGTCCTCTCAGATCCTGAAGAGTTTCTTTGAGAACATCTTATGTCACAATCAAAGCCCGAGTTGGTAACAACATGAACAGAGGTAGATCCCGGAGAGTGAGTCCTTATCATTACGTCAAATAGGATTTATTTCTAATTCCCGTCGTAGCAAGGAAAGCCACTCGAATGTTCATCATTTCTTAGGTGGATTTAATGAATACTCCAAAAGCTCTGCTGCTGGTTTGACTCAAACACACTTACCTTCCGATCCGTGCCCTTTGAATTCACTAAAAAGCGATTGTTAAAGCTTTTTATTGAAATTGATACTCCTCCAAACTGCTCAGCGGGAAGGATGGGGAAGGGAAACGGTATTAAAACGAGTAGAAACGGGTGGGCGTCGCGGCGCTTGCCAAATACAATGAGAGTTTCCGTCGCAAACAGAAACCGCCGGACACAAACCACTAATCCGGGTAATATCACAGCTAATAATGTTGCCAAGACTCCCGGATCGAGATTATACGAAGGTCACAAGGCGAACGAAAGCTGAACGACCAGGACTAAAACTCCTTTCAAGTTCGACCACGAAATTTAACAGCAAAGCGGAGATAAAATGGTAGAGTAATATCGTTGTGGTTAAAAATCGGGATTTTACATCTAACTTAACGGTTTATTTCCCTTCTCCCAACAATATTCACTTAAAACTATTCTACTTGCGCATAACTAAGGCTGGTGTTTTTACATATCCTCGACGACGACTTTTGACGATCCAAGTGGCCTCGGCCACTGTAACCAGATAGTACGGGATCTTGTGTTCTTCCCGTCATGGCAGAATCGACAGCTACACTACCGATTACACCGATGTTTTAATTGCAGGCGGCGGTTAAACTACCCACATCGGGGCTTTCGCTGCTCGTACTACGGGAGCCGGAAAGTACTGGGTCTCGGTCTCTACCATAGGACCGATGGCAAACGAACGATTCTATCGCGCTGCGCCGAATGCTGACTGGCACGCAGGCTTCACCGGGATACAGATGCGCTGCTCTTCTGCGCCTGTGGAATAAAGTCCAAGAATAAAAGGTCCCTCGAGGACCTATTCGAGGGATATTAGCCTTTTTACACACAGCCTTAACTTTCCTACACCAGCCTTAATCTACCGTTACACATTTTAAAATTTGCTTATAACTATTTTTACCTTTTGTTTTCTTGTATATTTTCACTGGCAGTTTTACAATCTTTTTATTCACGTCTGTTTCTTTGTTACGTGTTCGTAGATTGTTCATTTTAACCATTTTTGTTGTATAATTGTTTGGCACTAGAATATAAGTTTTACAATAGACTATTTATTATTCACAATACACTTTTTTTTTACGACTTGACAATTACCTAGTATTGTCCTTTCTATACACCACAAACGACATAATCTTAATTTTATCTATCAATAACAAAATAATTTTTAAGTTAAAACAAGTACGATCCTCGCGCACTGATCGTTAAGTTTTCCAAACAACAAATGATCTGCTGTTTATCGAGCCTAGCCCTTTTATAATTTCGGTCAGTTAAAAATTGGAATCTTTTAAAGACTTCCAATTTTTAACGATCTTTTGTCCTGGCAACAATTATTTATTGGATAATACCCTAGGTTTTGAATACCTTGGTTGTATTCCTAGTGGTATCTGTGAGCAACCCTGTAGGGGGGATCCCTCCGTCTAACGTGGACGTGGAGGGTTATCACACTTGCAGAGGAATCTTCTGATTGTATTAGAAAAGGCTTTCCCGAGCGAATTGCCCCTCCGTCCCAGACGTGAGACGCCAGACGTGGAGGGATATAACTCACTCAGTCGATCGCATCACCGTTTCTCTTGCAGATTAGTGAGAAAGCTTTCCGCCGTGAGCGACTCGTCCGTCCCAGTCGCAATGCGACAGACTTGGAGGAATATCGCTCACCTCGTTGACAGCTTTCTCAAACCTGTTTAGTTATGCCCGAGAGAGTTTTCCCAAGTGAGTGACTCGTCCGTCCCGGTCGCAAAGCGAGAGACTTGGAGGAATATCACCCACTCAGTAGACAGCTTCCTCAGGTTGTTTTAGATATGACCGAACAAGCTTTCCCGTGTGAGTGACCGAAGGTTTGGAGCGCTATCAATCAAACAGTCGACAGCTTGCTCAGAGATGGACTTAGGGAATTTGGATTGGGAATTATGAGCAGATTGAAAAAAAGCATTTTAAATTGGCAGAGCTAATTTTATATAAAATATGTAACCAACGGTTACAAAATTACGCAACTGACTTTATAGCTTAAATTCATCGTACCGTTTTAAAATTCGTCCTTCAAAAGTTTTCATCGTCTGAACTAAAAATCACAATAATGTTTACGAAGCTAGCGTGCATGTATTTGTGTAGGACAGCATGACAAATGTTATTCTGCCAAAGTTTCCGTAGGTTATGCAAGTTTTCCCGGCTGCAGAATAACAATAATGCGTTGCGTGAGTTATTTTCATTTTATGAATGACGTCGCTCCTGAAAAACCATGATTTTTAAACTTTATGTACCTTTTTCTCAGAAACTACACAACGTATTGGAACAAACTTTTTTTGCTTTGTTGGTAGTAGCTTGGCAAAGACTTTTATAACTTTTTAGCTTCTTAAACAAAACACAGCTTGAGAAAAACAAAAAAGAAGAAAAATAGATGCCTAAAAAAATGAAATTTTGTCTTCTTTTTTTTCTCTAGCTGTGTTTAGTTTACGAAACTGAAAAGTTATAAAAGTCTTTGCCAAGCTACTACCAACAAAACAAAAAAAAGTTAGTTCCAATACATTGTGTAGTTTCTGAGAAAAAGGTACATAAAGTTTAAAAATCATGGTTTTTCAGGAGCGACGTTTTATTCCGCCGAAGTTGTTCCGCGCCGCACTGGAATGCTTATGTGTATGATCGTTTTTCGACCACTTCCCGTGGTCGGATCATTACAAATTTAGTATCAAAATAAGCGGAAAAGATTGCAGAATCAAAATCTGAAATAAAAAAATAATGATTTTTTCAAAATGTTAAGTCGTTCATGTCCCCTTAAATAGATCTCAGCTCACTTTGATTGATCGCGTATGAGAAGCAACAAACTAAAATATTAGGGAATAACTAAATTTGCATTGTGTGTCATAAAAATCGCTGATATTTTAAAAATTTGTGTTGGATAGGACGGGAATAGGCAATTACGACAAAGCAGCAACTTACCCTACTTCTGAAGGGGATTTTGTGAACGAACCGTCTTCTTTCTTGAGAGTACCTAGTCCGTCGTGGTCTTTCACTAAAACAGCAATTCTCGGAGAGTCATGCTTGTCATCATAGAATAACTTACATATGCTCGTTTGAATACCTTGTATTCTTCCTTTGTAGACCCAGGGTTCTTGAATTAGGGCCATGTCCACAACGTCTTTGATAGACATCCTGGAAAGTATGCTCGTTGCTACTTTCACATGATGGAGGTTTATCTGCAGAACCCTAGTGTTTTGTATTTTAGTGGATTTTCCGCTCGCTGGCATATGACAGAGATGGAATCCCCGAAGGTTTTGGCCTCATGGAGGCCACAGTTTTCTTATTACCAGTACCCGAATTCGCTTTGGCTCTAGGGGGAACTGGCCTTGCGTGGTCTCGTCTTTCCCACGAATCTTGGTGGAGTTTCCTGGGCCACTTGTGGAAACTAGTTGGTCCTGGCACCGTCAGACTGTCAAGATCCATAGGCTTGGGAGACTCGCCTCGATGAATTCTCGCTTTACCAAAGTCTCTGATGGCACCCCTTTTAGTATGCTGTGGAACCACCTGTTGTTTGGTACCACTGGCTTCATGGGTGTCCTGATTATCAGGATTCTTGGAGTTTTGTGACAGTGCTGGCGGACCCCTGATCCGCTTTGATTTCGCTAGTACTGGTTTCATAAATGTTTGCCTCCATGTGCTGGCTTGTGATTTGACGTTGCCGAATCGGATTTGCTCTCCTCAGCTGAACTTCGGCAAAAGGAACGTTTAGCATGAAGTTTATGCTTGCGAACTGACGCATGGAAACTTCATCTACTGTTAGCGACCAATCCGCATGTATTCCATGCGGATTAGTTCGCATTGTGATTTTGTTGGTAACGTTTGGAATAGACTATTATAACTTTTGAACTTTGTACACAAACCACAGGTTGAGAAAAATAATAAAACAAATAAAATTTTGTCTTCTTTTTCTTATGTGTCTGACTCTGTTCTTCGTGTGCAATGCTTGAAAGTTGTAGCTGTCTTCTCAGTTCAAAGCGGCACATTTTGCAGCCAGCTGTTAGAATACATGATAATCGTAGAGTTAGTGCCACGATCCAATTGATACTAACAGTAACTCTCAGTCGAGATTCGAACATGCGACGACAAGTTTGTTAAACTATGAGAACTTTAAATATCACTTATCAAGTTTTGTGGCTAAAATTAATGCAAAGTTTCAGAATCTGCTTTACATGAATACATTCCTGTATTCTACTGAATGAATCCATCTGATGAAGACCAATTAATATTTTCAAAATAAAAAAGACCGGATCTGCTAGCCACAGTGCTAGCGGTAGAGGGTAGAACTCGCCACAATCAGTGCGCGCGCGTAACATGCAATCAACTCCAAAATTAATTCATCAAACCGTATCGGACTGGCGGTAGGCACCATCATCATTGGGTGCAAAAAATCAACGAATCCAATCACTTCGATGAAATGAAAAAAAAATACTGCTTGCCACCATTCACACGTCGCCATCATTGTGGCTTTGGCGGAAACTGTTAAAAAAGAAAAAGAAAACAGACAATCACGAACATGTTTTATACCCAAACCCCATTTAGCTTCGCAATCGATTGGCTTTCGAACGGAGACTCAAAAATCGCAGTCAGCTACAATGAATAGGCGCAGATTGCGATCAAAATTGATTAATTCTACACGGACCCATGATACCTCTAAATTACGAAGGCGCAATCTGAATAGAGTCTAACCTGAAATTTCGTAATTTAGTTTCCTCTCCTTTTTTCTCCTGGCAGGGAGAGCAGTATAAGCAACACTAACAAAAAATAGTTTTGTTGTCGATTCGATACCCTTCTATTATTGCTTGTCGGCATTTGAAATGTTTTTTTTTTTTTTTTTTGTATGCCGAACTAGGTCTTCAGACCGAGTGATTTGTCAGAGAAACGGGATTTTAATCAAAACTCGATTTGTGAAAAAGAAAACCCTTCGAGAAGCAGAACAACACACGCTGCCGCGGCTCGATTGTTCTCGATCTACGGGTTGTTGTCGTCGTCTCCGGTCAAAATAATAAAATCGAATTTCTTATCCCTAAAGTGGAATTAATTCAATCAATAAAATATTTATTCCTCCATCTGTGGCCCATAAATTCAAATTATCATGCAGTATATGCTCGAGACCCGCGTGCCCAGCTTCTAAATATTCCAGATGCAAATGAGGTGCGATCTGATCCAGGAAAGAGACCACCGCACCGTGCAGTCAGCACAGTGGAAAGAGAGGGAACGAGATACGGTGAGATGAGAACAGGTAAATGGCTTGCGGCTGACAATATGAATCGGTTTGGTGATTATTGGCAGCAAAGCGCTTTGCAAGCGCAATTGAGGCAAATAAATTGCCAATAAAATATGCGACGGATTAATAAAATTGTTCATTTACAACAACGCGAAACCTGTGAGCAGCCGCACCGCACAAATGGTGGCACTAATACTCGGAACCCGAAGCAGTGCTGGGAAAGCGAGACAAATCTAGAAGGGGAAAAATCATGCCATCTCGCTCTTCGTCGTTTAATCGGCAGATGTATTTCCAGTAAGAGCCAATAGCAGCTATGTATTTATGTACACTTCGTATGTATGTACGAAGAACGAGGTGGTTATTATGGCAAAGAGACGATGCTCTCCTCGTTGAGAAAATTTATCTCTCACT
Source organism: Sabethes cyaneus (assembly GCF_943734655.1). Taxonomy (NCBI): domain Eukaryota; kingdom Metazoa; phylum Arthropoda; class Insecta; order Diptera; family Culicidae; genus Sabethes; species Sabethes cyaneus. Next base: position 233,843,635 of record NC_071355.1, read on the forward strand.
CTCTCAACTTAAAACTGATTATTTTATAGCAACTTTGAAAGAGAAACCCTTCTATGGAGAAGTCGGTAGGATAGAACGGCAAAGAACATGAGTTGGAAAAAGGCGTTTCCTGTATTTCCGATGCCGCGATGCAGATAAAACATTGAAACCGGGTATCGCTTACGGTCGCCTTCTCTCTTTTGTTTCGATATACCTAGACCTACCAACAACGTCGATGAAGCGCCTGCATGCGGTTATGTTTGTTCAAAGCGCACGCGGCTGACCGCCCGGCCAACCGACGACCCGACGGACGAACGGTCCTTCGCAAAGAAAGCATCTGCGTGTGCGATTTGCTGCTAGACGGTAGGTTAGGATTTGCCGTCGCATCGTTCTGCTGCTACAGTGCAGCTGCTTGTTAGCGCCTGCTGCGATTCGTTGCCACGTTCGCACGTATGAAAATCATGATGATGGCGGATTTGTGTGTTCAGTTGACCGAGGATTTACACGCTATTCGGAGGGAATAGCTTGTTTTTTTGCGTACGATCTATGATATGTAGTGGATGTAGGCACCGCTGGAAAGCGGATGAATATTGGATATCTCGCTCTATCATCCATGTTTGCGTCCATCACTGCGACTGCGGTTCGTGCACTTGCGAGATGTATCATAATGTGTTTTAAATAATAAACTTGTTTGTCATAATTATTATATTACTGGCCGGTCAGTCGCAGCAGGCCGCTTTCTTTGACGGAGCTTACAATCTACATGCAATAATCTGTTAATGTCCGAATGATTGTTTGCATCCCGTCCCGGGATAAACGTTATGGTAGATTGAAGCAGTTGAAACTAGACAAGATGCTTTAGTGCGTGCTTGATACTTTTTTACTTAGTTTATTTTTTATTGACATAGTATTACGTCTTACTGAAAAGCGACAAAAAATTTGCGACAGCACTTGCCTAAAATGGTTACAATCGATAAAAGATCGTTAATTAATGAAAATTAGTCATTTTTTGCCATACAAGGCAACTTTAATATAACGAACCCTCGTTTGTTGCTAATGCAACAAAAGCAGTCCGATTTTCCGTTTAATTACGTATATTTCAGCAGCGTCAACGCGACAGTAGCGTTAAAAATTCCAGCGGGAAGTCCAATTCCACAGTAAGGATAAAATTGTACAATAATATCACTATTTATTTTGATTTGGTTATACTTTTTACATAATTTTTATGAACATATTGTGTATGTCAAAATATGGTGTAAGAAAACTTACGTTTAGTGTCCCTTCAATGTTTAATTACGGGATTGATCACGGGAATAATATTCTTTCTTTTGTCAAAAGTGCTTATTTTGTGTTGGGTCTGAGCGACGATCTTCGTATTTTCCGACCAGTAGATTCCCGATCAGGAGGACCTAACAAAATTATAACAGATCTTGTTATTTTGTTATCAAATTTTCTAACTACAGTTGTTATTAATTTGATATATTTGATCATATTACAGTGGTAACCCGATTTTGTCACTCCCCGATTTTGTCACCCCCGATTTTGTCACGTTTCTTACCCGATTTTGTCACGCTTTTGATTTATTAAAATCTTAGTTTGAAAATCATTTTCAAACATGTCAAATGTTTCTTTCTTTGGCAAAGTTCTTTATAATAATTTTCTCGAAAATTTTGTAGAACATAGTTTTGCTCTATCTCTTACTGCTTGAAAAATAAATTTTCTATCTTACTTTTAGGGGGATTAATCAAAGAATCGTTCATACCATAAGAAAGAGCTTTTTACGCTGTGAAATTTCTCTGAACGTAGTTAACCAGTATAATCAACCATTTCGGCGCAATTAAAAAACGCATGTTTTCATACCTGTGGGACCTGTGCTGTGAACAGGTGACAAATATCTACAGAGAGGTAGATGGAAGTGCGAAATGTCCTAAAAGTCAGAATGAAATATACGTAGTTCGTTTTAAGTTATCTGCAAAAAATAAAAATTGAAAAAATACCCGATTTTGTCACCCCTAAATTCATCATGGGGGTGACAAAATCGGGTCATTACTGTATAACAACCGTTGATATAAATTAGCCTCCATAAGTGGTTAAAATATCAAAAATTATAACTAAACTGCCCCTAATTAAAACCTGATTCATAACAAACCATGTAATGATTTTATCTTAATTGTAACACATTGTGTTAAAGGTTAATTGTCAACATTTCAAGATATTCCAAAAATAACACAGCTAATAAAGATATATTAGCAAGTATTAGTAACTGTGAAGTGACGTATTTAATATACTTTTAAAATGACGATGATAATTTAAATAAGTTTTGCAAGTAACATATTTTGTTATAAAAGTAATTTGTATGTAACATATTTTATTATTAAAGCGAAATGTGTCATTCTTAGTGGTGGAATCTATATAGCTCATTCATAACTCGATGTGTTACTTGTATCTGAATCTGTTACAAACTTGAATTTGCTTTCTAATTAGTTTATTTTTGATTTGTAACATAATATGTTAAAAATATCAAAATGTGCTATACAACCGATATGATCTATCTATTTTTGCAGAAGACCGCAAATCTCTTGGACCTTTACTTGCTGAGTTAACGCATATTTAAGCTTTAAATTTCCATAGCTTCACGTTCACGAGCCCATGGGATAAAATGGGGCTAGTGAATTTATGAAATCAGCGCTTTATCTTAAAGCTCAAGTCGACTACTATAAACTTGTACAGTTTCCGCTTGTCCCCAACCAGGCAAATGAGAGTACGGCAAGCATGCGTTTTATGTGTTTCGTGTTCGCTAAAGGATCGATACACGTCCATTTTTTTTGTTTTCGTAGACAGACACACGATTTCTTCAGCAAAGTAATCTAAAAATAAACAATTTTGCTAAAGAAATGACATTTCTATCTCTTTCGAGTGCAGAGCTATAGAGCATTTTCCTTGGAAATTCTTTAAAAATAAGTTTTCCATATTTAGCGTATGTTGGTTGCATTTTACAAGAGTATATCGTTCTAGGCGATCATTGAAAGACTTAAAACACATGTTTTCGCAGAAAATTGCAAATCTCTAGGAGCTTTCCTTACAAAGTTATCGCTTATCTAAGCTTTAATTTTCCTTAACTTCACGAGCCAAAAGCGATAACTTTGTAAGGAAAAGTCCTAGAGATTTGCAGTCTTCTGCAAAAACGTATATTTTGAGTCCTCCAATAATCGCCTAGAACGATATATTCCTGTAAAATGCAACCAACATAAGCTAAGTATGATAAATTAATTTTTAAACAATTACCTAGGATGCTCTATAGCTCTGCACTTGATAGAGATGGAAATGTCACTTCTTTAGCAAAGTTGTTTGTCTTTATATTTGCTATAACTTTGCCAAAGAAACCATGTGTCTATCTACTAACACAAAAAAAAATGGATGTGTATCGTGCTTTTGGCGAACGCGAAACTCATAAAACGTATGCTAGCCGTGCTCTCATTTGGGTGGTTGAGAACAAGCGGAACCTATAAAAGTTTATAGTACTCGACTTAAGCTTTAAAATGAAACACTGATTTCATAAATCCGCTTGCCCCATTTTACCCCATAGGCTCGTGAAGTTATGGAAATTTAAAGCTTGAATATATGATAACTTAGAAAGTAAAAGTTCCAGAGATTTGCGGTCTTCTGCAAAAAAGTGTGTTTTGAGAGCTTCGATAATTGCCTAGAACATTGTATTCTTGTAAAATGCAACTAACAAAAGCTAAGAAAGAAAAACTAATTTTACAAGAAATTTCAAAGAATATGCCCTGTAGTTCAGCACTCGATAAAGATAGAAATTTTATTTCTTCAGCAAAGTTGCTTGTTTTTACAATATTTACAACTTTGCCGTAGAAATGACAGAGCATTTTCCTTGGGTGCCTATTTACGGAAAAAGTACAAGGGTCCATGCCTAGTGGCACGGGCGCAGGCTTGAAGTAGGACTACGAATGTAGAGCAATTCGTCTCCCAATGCCAAAGCCGGTGAGTTTTGTACGAATTTCATATAATAGATTCCCCAGTTGCGCAGTAACGGAAGGTTTACTTGCCCTGTTGTATTTTGTACAACGCCTGTGAACCGTTGACTTTATCTCGGTATATCTCGGGAATCCAGCAATAAATCATATTATTGTTTTATTAAAGTTGATCCGCAGACAAAGATCTTTCAAATGGTGGAAAAAGTTCCATAAGTTTTTCACCAAGTGGCATTAGTACTCAAGTAAATTCTGAACGTTTTAGCGTGCCTATAAATCGGAGTTGGTGCGAGTAACGAAAGGTAAAGGATTGTGTTCTTACATGTGAGAAATTAATAATTTTAACTCTTCAGTTAATTTAAATGGTGGACCTGAAAAGGTCCGTTTGTTAATCTCGAATTCTCAAATGCCTGACTCGTGGTGTCCATTGTCTACTTTCGTCCATCAGATAGGTTATTGGTGTGTGGATTAATAGTGGGAATACTGTTTATCAGACAAACGCTACTGGTAGGATCTGTAATCAAGATAGACTTTTATGTTTATGATGTTATGAGTCGCAAGCTAGCTGCTTGCCGATGTGTCTCCAACGAAAGCCGGTGACCGACTGATGACGCGCACCGAGGCAAAGGCAAACAATGTTTCAAATACAACCTTTAAAATTATGCCACGGATGTAACTCGAAAACTGGCTGTCAGATGTTTCGCCAACGAAAGTCGGCGAACGACTGATGACGCGGAGAAGCAGCAACAGCTGAAGCTCAATGATTTTCGATCGGACTGTAACTGTATAGGGCGTAAATTAAATACAATCATAAGGAAGATTAACCCATAGCTCATCTCGTATATATTTCTGTCATCCGTGCTAGGGAAGCACTGACGTGGGAAGGCAAAAAAAAAGCAAATTGCAAATGCAAATTCAAAAATTAAATATTCGTCTCATATTTTCTCTACTATTAAACGTCTTTAAGGGAAACATGTAATCTACTGTGTTGTAATGGATTTTTTGAAAAATTTCCAATCGATTGATACCAATATCTCTAGAATCTATTGACGGATGACTGAGTTATAAGCGTGCAAACTATAACCACTTTTTGTTACATGTTCCCTTTTCGTTTTTCTAAAGTGCACCCCAATATAGAAATCAAAGAAGTAGTCCTACTTCAAAAATTACTTGTAAAAACGGTAAAATTTATGCTTCAATCAATTTTTAAAGCAAATAAAGCGACATATGATATTTACAGCTTCTAGAAAGTTACGTATTTTGGTAGTATCCTACAGTTTGTATAACATGTCGAACCTGTTAGATGAGGTTTTGTGTACAAAAAGTTTAAAAAACTGATTTTAAGGAGGTCACGACAGAAAGTCAATTATATGTCGCAAACCATATGAAACAGGTACTTAGTATCTTCAGCAAAGTTTAATGAAATTCAAAGTTCTACAACTTTGCTGAACACATGACCATGCTCCCATAAAAAATTAATTTTTTCAAATTTGGTATCCCCTTAATATCTAATAATATAAAAATGTCATTAGGTGCAAAATACTTTTTTATGAAACTTCTCCTAAGACACCTAAGCTCGAAAACGTCAGTAAAAGCGAGAAAAGAGTTTTGACCGCCTTTTTCCAGAATGGTCCCACTGTGCGCCGGCGGCACGTCATGCACGTCATGCAAACAAGAGTGGTACAGAAAAGATGCTTACTGTCGCTTCAGTTGGATGTGTTGGTGCGACGCAACATCACGTTGCGGCACTCGATATATTATACATTTTACCTCGATATAACGTACATATTTACAAGTGTTGCAAATCTCTTCAGAAACTCGATTTAATATTTCATTGACAATAATTCAAATACCCAGCCAATTTTGTAAATTTATAATGGTACTCTAGTGGCCTCGGTAAAGGTTCCTGAGCTCCAATCAGGACATCGCACAGTGGTGGTTCAGAATAAAAATTTTGACATCTGTCTTTAAAACTGTACGAGATAGCCTTGCAGTGCAGTGTTTTTTTGCGTAATGGAAGACCATTGTTTTCCATTAATTTATGGTCAAGGTAGTCCTATCTCTTTAATCCGCAAAGCTGACATTCTTCGTTTTATGCGCTACAGTTATACTACATATTTGTCTACTGAAAAACTATTAATCATTCAATTAAATCTTTTATATTTTCTGCGATATGCCTAGTTCCTTTGTCAAAGTTAGGGAGTGTCTGAAAAACCTTTATCCAGTGCAGTTTGTTTCAATTCTAGTTTCCAATGAAAACTACCTTCAAATAATATCCTACCTATAAGAAGAGTTAAGGCCTCTTTTTTGTACAAAATTAGGCCTTTCTCAAATGGCATTTTCTTCAATTGAAATTTCGCTACAACAACATGAAATGTCATATGTTCAAGCGTATTTAAAAGCTGTGAAAATTGTAGGAATCTTTTTCTTGTAACTCATTTAAAATCAGTTCTGTTTTACTAGTTTAAAATGAAAAAGGGCCCATAATTTTCGTCCTATAAAAGTTACAGCTTTAATTACTTCCGGAAAAATATGCACTTTTATAAGCTTTAATTTATTAAAAATTTATGTTATAAAAATTGTTTTTGTTATCAACCGTCGGCGTGAATGAAGGAAGCCAGTGGCAAACGAAAGAAGATTTTTCTTCAGCATTAGCGAAAAAATGAGAAAGCAGCATGACAACGCCCGGCCTCGCCTTGCCAAACCCATAGAAGCCTACTTGGAAACTCCTTCACTCCTAAAAATTCCTATCTCAACCGAGATACGATTATACCAGTCGTCGTATGTTTGAATCACGCGCGACTGAGAGAGGCACTAACAGTCAATAGGATCGTAGAACCAGCCCCCTAATTGTTCTGTATAGTAACAGTTAACTGTGAAATTCGTCAATCAATAAAGCATTAGACTAATCTCAAGTTTTTAGTCTTGACCTTAAAATACGGTCATACATATATATATTTTTTTTCTGTTAGATTATAGTCACTTTAACAGATTGTGTCATTCATGACTTCTGCGGGGTTGGGATTTGAACCTGGGTCCTCGGTGTGAGAGGCGTGAATGCTAACCACTACACCGGGACTGACCCCACATATATATTAATATTTTTTGAAACGATGATTCTACAATTGATGAAGGGACGGTAGGGGAAAGAAATGAAAATTTTTGGTGAATGAGGGGAAGAGCGGAAAGGAATTCATATAGGGTATTTTGCTACATCGTCGTAATTGCCTATTCCCGTCCTATCCAACACAAATTATTAAAAATATCAGCATTTTTATGACACACAATGCAAAACTAGTTATTTCCTAATATTTTAGTTTGTTGTCTATCACATGCGATCAATCAAAGTGAGCTGAGATCTATTTAAATGCTTTTTATCATTAAAGAAGTCCTACCAGCCAAATTTCCTACGTTTTTTCGTGCGACGAAGAAGATAATGTCGACTAATCGTTTTAATTTCGGTCATTCATAAATGAAAATAACTCACACAAGGCATTGTCGTTATTCTACAGCTAGAAAAACTTGCCTGACCTGCAGAAATTTTGTAGAATAACATTTGTCATGTCGTCCTACACAAATACATGCGCGTTAGCTTCGTAAACATTGTTGTGATTTTTAGTTCGGACGATGAAAAATTTTGATGGACGGATTTTAAAACGGTACGACGAATTTTAAAAATAAAGTCAGTTGCGTAATTTCAATAATATGCTTTAATAGTCGTTTTTCAGTGGTTTCAAAGTTCACGGATCGGAAGGTAAGCGTGTTTTAGTCAAATCAGCACAAGAACTTTTGGAGTATTCATTAAATTCATCCAACAAATGATGAAAATTAGAATGGCTTTACTTATTACGACGAGAATTAGAAAAAAAAACCCTACCTTGGTATGCTCGTGGCATGTGACAACGATGTAAGGGGCGAAGTACAACGACGAATTGCATTCTACGAATTACGTTGTAAGCTGAGGTCCTGTAGTTTGCAAATTCACACAAAAACGGGCGCTCTACAGAACACTAATCCTACCGGTGGCATTTTGCGGATAACAATCATGGACAAAGGAAACTGACCAACGAGTACTTGAGGTTTTTGAGCGTAAAATTCTGCGATCAATAGTTGCTGGCGAAATGGAAAATGGAGTGTGGTGCAAAAAGAATAGCCAAAACTATTTTCAGCAAAGAACCAAGATGACTTCGGGCTGGAATCCCGACGCTGGTGCTCGTGGGGATTGATAACGGATCGTCACCACTAGTGTAAGTAAGTAGTAAAATGAATTAAGGACCGATCAATCCGACCACTCTCGCTGTATTATTTAAATTAATAACTCTATCTTGATTACTTCGTTTTAATATTTACTAGGAGAACGAAGACAAACTTTTAAGGAACTGCCGTTTTGGTATTTTACTATTGTAGACCAAATCAAAACTTACCTACGGATTCGAACTCGTCACACACGGGAACAACTCGCAGTTGTTCTTGCGCTGCTGCTCCATTGAGAAAACACGTTCTTCCGTGATTAACGAGTCAAAACATATACTAAAGTAATGCGGTAGATACCTTTTCGCAGTAACTAGGCGATAACAATCTAGTCAAATGCGAATTACAAAAACAGTACTCTTTAAGTTTTGGAAATATGAGTTGAAAACTTTAAGTCTGATCTGCTTAAAAATTATTTAATTTCACAGTCTTGATTTTCATTAAATCAGTTGTAGTTGCAGTCCAAGATTTAGTTTCTCCCTCAGTACTTTCGTTGCCCCAACAAACAGAAAGCAAACCGCTGGCTGCTGCACAGATTTATCGACCGAATTCAAATGATGTCGCGGTGCTCTATTGCTAACGCTGCGCGCATTCATGTTGGTATTCGCTGTAAATCGTACCCACAGGACATAATTAAATAATATGCTCATGTCAAGCATTTTCTCCCGCAACCGGCAGCCATCCGAAGCCCAACCGAACAGGGGGAAGCCGTCGTTTTTCCGCGATCCATAACATGACAATTTACGACCGGCAGAAACGGCTGACCGTGCTCGACTGTTGCCCGCTTAATGCGTGTACTAATGTATGTTTTGTTTTGTCATTGCCATTTTAATAAGAGAAAAACAGCGATCTGGTTCTTGTCTTGTCTCCTGTCTTACCGCCGGCCGCCGCCGACTGCCTCCGATGGGCTCCGGCCTGAAACAGAGTCATCTGAAATGTGATCGCGCGCGAGCACCGCTGAATCTCCTGTCCTCCGTTTGGACGGTGGCGGCATTCGAAACGGCAATAAAGCATTCGAGCAAGCCACATATTACCCACTTCTCGAATGCACTTGGGGATCCATGATTGGGTCGACGGCAATGCAATCAGTTTCCTTGCGCGGCCATTCGTTTCTCTACTCCAACCAACATCGTCTAAATGGGGCTGGATTTTAGACATGCCACGGTAGGAACCGTATTCAGAAAAAATATGATTTTACTTTTTTCAGTTAGAGATTTAAAAACTTCGACCAAACGCAATGTGTTCAAATTTTTAATCAATACAACAAGTACCCCCTGAGGAAATTGTGCCCAAATTTACACAGTGACTGCTTGATCATATGCTGCTGATCGTTATGCTGCTCTCAGTCAGTTTTGTTTTATTGCGATCGTTTCGCTGTAGTGCGTATTGCCAACTACTATGCACACAGCATTCACCATAAAGGACACATGAGATGCTGCCAGCAGCATCAGGGTGCAAGAGCAAAAACGAAGCCATACATACATGAGCTATCCGCTATCACCCTGTTTCTCTGAACATTCACAATCGAACAAACACACGGGGACACGAGAGTTGGGGAGAAAAAACGGAGAATAAATTTATACATAAATTGAATTAAGAGAACAATTTATTATATTTCATTTCACTGCGTATAATGACAACTAACAAGATAACTTGTTATTTGGAAAAATAAAAGGTACGCTTCGCGTCCTACATGGAGTTTCTCCCGTTTCACCGTCCGCCACCGAGATGGACTGGAACAGGAACCCGAGTAACAGATCTAGTACCCCAACATAAAGCATTAATCGAGTGGTTTCCGATGTTGATGCTATTGCTGCTGCTGCTATTGCTGTTGATGATGATAATGATGATGATGATGATGATTGTGTCGATAGACCGGGGATGCGTTCCGAAAAGCGATCTCCACAGGGGATCGAGGTTCTTCTTCGGTAAATATTCCATCATTGTAGTTATATATGGAGCTTGCGAGGAGCATCTCAGATAACACTAATGAGCCGGGAGATTAAAATAATGGAGGCATTAGAGTGGTTGTGATGGGGGCTATGCATTACGAATTGGACAGGTTTCAATGAATGCGACTTAAATCTGGTCTACGCACGGGAACGGGTTTTGTGATGAAAGGGATGGCGGCCGAATGAATTTGTTTTTCGAAGTTTTTATTTTTCTGACTGTGGTAATGCATGGAAATTGAAAACGGAAAAGAACAAAAAACTGAGCACATTATAAACAAGTTTTTACTTTTCACCTTGTTTTGTGACTAAACTTGTAACTGTCACACTTTATCACTTTGAACTCACTGGAGATCAATTCGATCCTTGATATTGTTGTTCATCAAACTGACAAAAAAGTTACCAACATTGTTAAGAAAAACGCAAAGTGTCTTTATTACACAAGTAATATTTGGCAGTCCTGGCGCCAATTTTTTTTTATTCCTTGGATAATCTAGCGTCTTTTCATCGAATTTCTATGTTTTTTCCGCCACGTGGCCATTGACCCCGCCATCGCATCGACCCGAAAAAGATATTTCTCTGTATAACCAATGTTAAAACATATAACATGTACAAGAATATTACGCCTCACTAGCGCCACGCAACGGAAAGATTCTGAACTATTGTCCCTAATCCGAAAGGCCTTCATCAACTGAACAAGTTTGTCGAAGACTTCATACTTCCAAACGGTAAAGATTACAATAAATAAATTAAGCTGCATCTAAGCAACATACGCTACGATATTTTATACCTCGTAATTTTAGATGATTTGAGATGTTACATTTATGTGCATGTCAAAAGAAATAAAGTTACAAAATTTTTTCGAAGTGCGTACAAAGATTAGATTTCATTAGGGTGGTTCAAATTAGTATTCTTATTGGCGGGATTGCTGTACAAGCATACGTGCACTTCTAGATATGGCACTTTTGTCTTGTCAGAGACTTACATCCTTTTGTTTTTCCAGCCACTTGTACACCTTTTATCGGTTCAAATGTAAGAAAAACGCAACTCCTTTTACTTATTTGGACTCCCCCTTTTTTCAAGTACCACCCACATGAATACTAAGATTGATCAAGAAACGTCCAGGCGTTTTGGAGTTATGGCAGCCCAGTTAGCTTCGAGGTACGATGCTGGTCTAACAGTCGTCGTATGTTCGAATCTCGGCTAGCCGGTGCTTGCTAGATAGAGTCAGTAGGATCGTTGCACTGGCCCCGGAATTTTCCTGTACTCTAATAGCCGGCTGCGAAGTCTGTCCAAAGACGGTATAAACCCAAGGCTTTGCTTTATATACGTTAACTCTTGTAAATCTAGAAAAAAACGATATACGAAGTTAAAAATTTAAATATATATAAGTTTCCTAAACCTATTATTTTCAAATCTTCTTTACCTTCGATAACAATAAGTTCGAAAATATACAAGGTATTAGGTAGCTTAGTGCAGATATTTCAAGGGGGTAGTAGGGCATGATATATAACGAAAAAAATCCAACTACGCATGTGGCTAAACCTCAATCGTTACAGAGTTATTGAACGTTTTTAGTTTTCGGTTCTGTTTACCTTATATTAGCTGTGGTACATAAGCTATGCTAGCTGGCTCAATTCTGTTACTTTCATTCGAAAGCTGAGTGAATTTTGTACTAAAAATTGGTCTTAAACCTCCTGCTTCTTGAGATTTAGTAACTTTTTAGAAGCTAAAAGCTTTGAAATAAGTGAAAAAATGAGTGATAAAACTGATTGCTGTTATTCACCAATTTAAAACTTCAGTACTGTTCTACAATTCGCTTTTTGATGTAAAACGTATCTCTTTTAGTTTTGTTGCAATTTCATTTTAAACGTACGGTTTTGGGTGTTGAATTAGTATCTGAATACTGCAAGAATTCATATATCACGCATAGCACACTAGATTACCGCGTGCGATGAATTCTGACATGTATGAAGAAAAACAAGAACAATGTCTTTCATAATTTGAGGGCTCACCGCCACTTTTGCTTGCATAATCCTGCAAAATACAAGACGCTTAGGCTTATTCGCTGGCAGCAGCCCTTGAACCTGCAGTGTGGAAAGGATGCTTTTTACCCGGTACAGTAGGTTCCACACCTCCATGACAACAAGGGACTACGCCGCAATTTGCTTGTCGTGCTTGTCTTGAAATCATTTCCCACGATTCGCAAAATTTTATGGTTAATTGCTGACGCCACTTCCTGATGAGGCTGAGGCTTCTCTCAAAGCCTTGTTGAAAACAACGATCCTTCTCGGAAGCGACGGTGCGTTGTCATAAACGTCTTTGAATTAAAATCATTGTGCAACAAAACGTACACTTTTGGATTTGTGTTCACTTTCTTGGATTAGGTAACCGACGATCAGAAAATCTACAACCTTACTCCTGCTGGGCTGTCGTTGCAACACAACTAGCAAAGCATAACAAAGGAGAATGTCCGCGAGTGCTCCCAAAGAATACATTTTTATACTGCAATCGTTTTCAGAAACCATGTTTCCATGCTATGCGTGATGTATGAGTTCGAGTCGCTTTTAGATACTAATTCAATACTCAAAAACATACGTTTAAAATAAAATTGCAACGAAACTAAAAATGATAGATGTTTTACGTCAAAGAGCGAATTTCACAACGATTCTAGAGCTTTAAATTGGTGAATAACAGCAATCAGTTTTATCACAAATTTTTAGGAGAAATTCGATAAAAATGCCTTGAGAAACATTTATTTCAAAGCTTTTAGCTTCTAAAAAGTTACTAAATCTCGTGAAGTAGGAGGCTTAAGACCAATTCTCACAAAATTCTCTCAGTTTTCGAAAGAAAGAGATTTGCTTATGAAGGATTTTTTCATCAGATATGATCGTCTATCACTCTATCACATCCCTGAAATATTTACACTAAGCTACCTAACACCCTGTATATTTTTTCTTCAGTTACCTTGACGACAATATGCATTTGTAAACAAACATTTAACCAAACAATCAAGAACAGAACTGCTGCTGTCTTATTACCTTACGGCAACCAAAAATTGTTTTTATTACCAACACTTTCCCCACGTTGCCGACATTTTACCAATTCGATCCGTTTTTCTCAATAGTACATCTTTGCCATAACACAATACATTCCATTTTCATTACTTTTCCAATGAAATGGCAAGGGGTCAGTCCCGGCGTAGTGGTTAGCATTCACGCCTCTCATGCCGAGGATCCGAGTTCAAATCCCAACCCCGCAGAAGCGACGAATGACATAAGCTGTTAAAGTGACTATAATCTAACAAAAAAAATGAAATGGTAAAAACGCGCATGTATATATATGAACATCTAGTAACATATTCAACCGAACGGTACAGCTGTAACGCACTTCCCTAACACAGATATCAAATTGGCCTAGAGTTAATCGTCGAAAAGACTCTTCAACGTTGGGATTAGTGAAGTCCGAAATTTTCAATTATTCGATTACCGATTAATCGGTGAGCGTTGTCTGCACTAATCGATTAATTCATACCTAAAAATAAAAAATAAGAAAACTTGTCCAATTTAATTCTACTATGTGTATTTTATTCACGACAGATACGTATTTCGCCTACGACTTGCAGGCTTCCTCAGTGTCTGTTTTCGAACTGAGGAAGCCTGCAAGTCGTAGGCGAAATACGGTATCTGTCGTGAATAAAATACACATAGTAGCATTAAATTGGATAAGTTTTCTTATTTTTTATTTTTAGGTTTCGTATTCTACTAAGACGCTCCAAAAACTTCAGTCGATTAATTCAACTATTCGTGTCAGTGGTGTTCGATTAAAAATTATTCGAATATTCCATGTGTTATTCGATTAGTTGAATTAATCGAACGATTAACGGACATCACTAGTTGGGATTAGGAGGTTTTGTCACTTTTTCTGCAGCACTTTTCCAAAACTGACATCAAATTCGTCTAGGTTTAATCACCGTACGAAAACAAATCGTCAATTTGTTGGAACGAGCCTTTTCACTATTTCTCTAGCACAGATATCAAATTGGTATCCAGATTTTTCACGAGCCATAATGGCGGATGCCATAATCCGTGTTCGTAATATTTGAACAGTATTTTTGACATTTTAGTATTATATCGCACGTTTCCTTTCCGCACATTACTTTATTTCTACCGTGATTGCGTGGAAAGAAAACGTGCGATGTATTACTAAAATGTCAAAAATGCTATTCAAATATTACGAACACGTCGGATTATGTCGTCCGCCATTATACACACTTAAATAAAAGCATCGAGCTCGGCAAAATTTTGCCGAAATCTCAACAGCCGACCGTTTGGTAAAATTTTTTAAGTTCCCAAACGTTACTAAAGATCCGTAAACGTCGATATACACCATCGACATTTTTACCGAACGTTCGGCTGTTGAGATTTCGGCAAAATTTTGCCGAACTCGGTGCTATTTTTTAAGTGTGTAGCTCGTAAACTTACTTTTTTGTTAAAGGAAACCACTCTAAACAGATATTGTGTTTAGTTGTTGTCTTTGCCTGTCAAGGTAATCACGAAGAAATGGAGAAATGTATGGGAAAATTATAACTTGAAAGTTTCCGTTGATTCTCACTATGTTGTGATTAGAAAACAATCTTTCCAAGAAAGCCATATAATTACTGTATCTTTTATGAAACGAATGGTATGCGAACCATCAAAATCCGTTCTAAATTCGAAGAGCTACAGTCCCTCCACAATTATGGATCACTTCTGTGTTTCAAGTTAAATAACTCAGTCAAACAAACTGTTTGAAGGCATATAGTATTTTTGCAACAAAATATACCATGTTAAATAGCTTTTAACACATAAGATATCCTTTTTTCCTGACCTTCATACTTCATACTAATGAGTGTACAATGTTGTCATCGAGAATCTGTCAAAATGTCTGTCTTTTTTTCTCAATCAGCATAAGCAGTACGTTCCTCATTCATAAGGTTCCTATGTGATATAATCACCAATTTTAGTGCAAAAAATGGCTTGTAGATAAAGATTAAGCTAAGTTCATTACGATTCAGCTGAATGTTAGTGGTTATAAACGATTTTTCTGCAAAAATAAGCAATGTTCAATGTGTTCCATAATAGGGACCAAAACTAGTTACTTTTGCACAATTATGGATCACTTTCCTTTCAATGTGATTCAAATCACTTATCACTTATTACATACATTTTTACCCAGGAACGTTAATCGGAAACCTAAACGGAAGCTATACAGTGCCAAGTTTTTGGAAAATGCTGTTTCCGAAGCACGCAGAATGTTCTTTACGGTACGATTCATCGCTACCTTAAAGCATCCTCTAAGGCAGCGTTTCCCAAATGGGGGTTCGCCAAAACTTTAGTTCGCTGTAGAATAGTATGACAGACCTGGACCCTAGACCTTACTGCGACTGGAAGACGAAGCGAGGCTGAGATTTGACATACGCTGTGGAATACGAGTGAACCCCATTATGATAAGCATAACAGATTATAGGCATCATGGACGGCATAATGTGCGGAAGGCGTAACAGATGTTGGGTAATCCGTTGTTGCAAGAGGTCCAATTGACCAATTGACAGTTTTAAATAGCATTGCATATAGGGTGTGTTAGATTACCTGCGAATGGCCGAAACTCAAATGGATGAAATAACAAATGGCACAGGGGGAAGTCCCCCAGCGCCGGACAACTCTCAATACCAGACACTTCTAACTTTCATAGTTCAAATGGTGCACCTTAGCCGCCAATATGATAAAATCAATCAATAGGACAAAAATCACCATGTGTGATTTTATAGGTCAGAGTCAATCATGAAAACAGAGATTTGTTTGTTTTTATCTACCGCCGATCAAATTGTTATGCTTCGGCTAATTTTCGAATCAGCATTACAGTATTATTCGGTCGCATAAAATTTCATTTTTCATGTAGAAAATATCTTTTATTGAATATTTTCCATGCTCCGTAGTTCATTTTTCCACAAAGATATTCCTCGCTCTGAATCATTTATGAAAGGTCATAAAATATTTCTACGGCATTATGCCAAATGGTCGCTAATTTTGACGTAGGACTACGCCTTACGGCAAGGTTTAGAATAGGGTGTCATTTCAAAAAATTGAAAAATGCGAGAGTCACGAAAAATGAAAGATTTTGAGCACTAATAGCTTAGCGGTTTCCAGATCGTTTTTAAATATTGTTATCCCAATCGATCGGAAAATCGTCTACGCATCCACATCAATAATGAAACCTATTGATTTCAAAGGACGTACTATTGAAAAATTGAAAATAATGAAGTACTGTCCAACTGGAAATCCTCGCTTCGTGATTGGATTAGGATTCTTTGCGACGATCTAAACCTATACCAATTTGATATCTGTGCTTTGGAAGTAAGCCAAAACAAGTGACAAAGTTTCAACAAGATTTCTTAATACCGCGATTAAACCTAGACCATTTTGATGTCCTTGCTTGGGAAGTACGCAGAAAGAGTGGTAAAGCCCCCTCGTGCCAACAAATTTCTTACGTACGCGATTAAACTTAATCTAATGTTTTTATGGCAAACACGTTAAACCAAACAGTAGTAGTTTCAGATTGTAGTGTACCTACTGTACCTAATATGAGTTTAACGGGAAACTAGCAGTCATTAACTTTTCGTCGGAGAGCCCAATTTCGGAAGCAGTTTTTGAGCCTAAAAGCGGGGTTCTGTTTAAAAAAATATAAATACTGCATTCTTCTTGCCAATCTGAACACAACGAATATATTTTTATGAACAGAATTTTTGTTTCAAACAAAAAAACTGCTTTTGAAATTGGCAACTAATTTCACCTTAAACTTTTTTATCTCTTTCCAGAGGCATGAAAAACTGTTTACCTGTCACTGCGAAGCAATCATCATCTTTATTCCTATTTTTTGCTGCTAAGTACAAGTGTGTAATATTTTTTGCGTCGAACGAGTAAAATACACTTGACCTTGATAATAAATACAATCCAATTATTAACACAGTAGCTTCTTTGTAACATTACAGTGCGCTTGAGAACTTCTAGTTCTTGCTACGATTCCGTGATCGGGCAAGACCTTGTGCCCCAGGTTTCTCCAGGACGACCAGCGCTGAGCATCGCGTGACTCGAGGAAACCCAATTTAGCTCAGACTGCGGTGGGCCAACAGCTTGTGCATAATTTATTTCCAAATATTTACTTTGAGTTCGTGGTACGAGTGAAACCTTTGGCTTGGCGTGTTCTAATCACTGTTCATGCAAGCCGTATTTTCAATTTTCAGGATGTGCCACAGCAGTAGCTGCACACTCTAGATCTGGAGTGACGGCGCGGTGGAGAGCATGAAGATGCTTCTACTACCAACCGATCAAACTAGCAGCAATAAATCTTAGATGCACAACTGATGGAGTTCGTACGAACATGAGACGGCAAAATTAAGGTGTACGAATTTCGATTTTCAGGCTCGCTTTATGCCGCCTCGGTTTACTACGAACTACTGCGGGGTTGCCATTGAAACAAGACTGACTTGTAGAAGCAGTTCAAGCCCCAGGACCTCCGTCTCAATCTTCCCAAACGTATGAGGTAGAATCTTGCTGCGCCATTTATTTTCTGACCAGTCGAAAGGGCGAGGCGAACCAGTGAAAACAAAATAAGAAAAAATTCAAAAACAAAAATCCACCATAAATTAAGCATTCTCCTCGCTCGCATTGTATTTCTACCACAATATTTAGAGATCTTCACCGCATGATTTGCTGGGTTTTTCTTCTTCCTCCGGTGTTCGATCGAACGACCGACCGACCGACCGACGGTGACCGGCAGGTTCAAACCTCTAAAATTCTGTTGGCAGACAAGAGCCGAAAATAAAAAAGAACCAGAAAAGAGGAAACCCGATTCTGCCGAGACAAAAAGAAATAGACAGAAGTTCCCCTCTGGTTTTATTATGCCCGCGCAGAACGGCCAGCTACTGCCGGCTAGCAGCACCTTGCGGTCCGGATCCAAACAGCGCAGCGTATCCGATTCAAGCGACCGCCATCCTTTTGTTTCCGCACTGCCCGTTGCGAGCGAGTTTCACTGTCGGTTTCGGCTGCTGGAGATGTAGATGTAGAATAGAATAGTGCAGATCGAAGTTCAGGAAGGTTCAGATTCTTCTACGGTTAAACACCTTGGTGCCGGGATTCATCCCGGCGGATCAGTCCTTTGTGGCCAGCACTCGGTTGGGGGCGCTTCTGGATTTGCTGCGCAACCGATTGCAATTTTATTTCATTTTGACTCAATTTAGAACGACTTTAGTCGAATAGGTCAGAGAAGAAGTAGTACGAGAGATATCGAATGAACATTTGCAGGTGATCATCAAACGATGTAAGGTGCAATCATTTTATATCACGTCCGCGCTTCAATGGAAGTAGAAACAAGACGGTGTATAATTTAACATTAATTCTATGCTCGACCACTCGCCATTGTAGATTTAAGCAAACGCTGGCTGGTGGCCTTTAATTATTGTTCCGAAACTCGGCCATGCTTAGAGTCTGGTCTTTGGTTCCTTTGAAGTAAGCCGCCTGATGCGCTATCCAGCTGACTGCAGCTAACCAAATTTGATCATTTTCGGTCAAGATTAGCAGGCGCTGAACCAATCGAAGTCCGGCAGGACAAGACAGCACAGCAGTAGCTTTTGATTATCCTGTGCCGATGCGTTGCAACCTTAGGTTTACACCATCAGCCAGAATGGACTCTGCGTTGGGTGCTCAAGATGGAAGCTAAAAATGCTGTCCAATCCTCGGAGTTTCAGTTCCCAGGCCATGCAGGTAGCACCTGCAGCGATTTCCAGGCGGAGCAAATCGTGATGGGAATCGTAATCAATTTGCTTAGGACTGTTCCAATCGCAGCTCGACATATACGAATCGCAGCTTGGTGTCGTGCCATTTTATCGTGTGGAAAGTATTTCTACAATTATCAATCACCGGTAATGATATAATATATGGTCATTATCGTTAACGCGCTGCTGTCCCCAACGGCCTTTAAACAGTGGGTCTCTTTGCGCTTAAAAGTTCCACAAACGGGAAAAATGTCAGCAGCAGCGCTTTGAACAGCAGGCTGTGAAAATGCCACCAAAGTCCACATAGCAATCTCGGCCCAAGCGACCGCTGCTGCTGCTGTTGCTGTATGTAATTATAATTGATTTAATGATGAGTTTATAAGTCTCACTGATCCTACTAATGACCGTCCGCATTGCAGCACCGAAAGAGTAGCTGAACCACATTAATTAACTTTTATTATCGCCTCAGTATTTGTCCTTCTCTCTTACACAGACAGACATGATCGATTAAAGCCATTTCGTCGCCGACTTGCCACTCTATCTGCAGTTTATTTAGTAGCGTGTCAGAAAATCACCTCACGTAAAACTGACAATCAGCTGCCTGTGGAGCTTTCTGTGGGGCTTAAATGCCACTGCCACAGTTGCTGAGCTGCCACGGCAGCAGCCGTGGGGTTGAAACCGGAATGTGTGACTGAATGTTGATCCACGGTTGCCTCGCTCGATTGTCATTGCCTGAGCGCAGAGCTGCACTGCTTGTAGGGTCTCAAACCGTTAACAATACCGAACTGGTCCGGTTAGGAGTTCGACCCTGCCAACCTGCGTGCGGAGTGGCTGATAAATTCCCAGTAAGTGCTCTTCCAGGAAAAACGAAGTGCAAGCTAAAAACGCAACGCAATCAGAAGACGCCGATAAAAAGTTATGATCGATTCAGATATAGCCGGGAAGTGACACTAAAACTGGTGTGCTGGCTATAAAACCGCGCTCAGATCACCTGCTCGAGATACCGGCACAAAATTGCCATCTTTGGGCCGGAGGTACAAATTGATTGCGACGACATACAAACACACATACAAGCACGCACCATCGCATCGCGCAAACCAATTGTCAGTGGACCCGAGATCTTAAATAATGATGCTGATGGCCGGTGATCGATGCTCGCAAGTGCTGATCATTTTTGCACGATCATTCGATCTTCATCTTGCTGCTGCTGCTGCTGTTGCTGCTCTGTTCACTAGTCGGCACAGTGCGCGTGTGACGAATGATGTCGCCATGCAGAGGCGGCGGTGGCTGAGGCAGAGGCTGTACAGGCCAGGCAGGCTCCAAATCGGTGGCTTTTGCCGAGAAAATGGAAGTTTACTGCGGAATCGGAAAACCTATCATTAGCTGCCAGCCGACAGGTTTGGCGAGATTTAATCCACCTGCCTGCCCGGGTTAGGTTTTTCGAATTCCCCCAAGGGCCGCCTTGGCATGGCCTTCCGCTGATGCGCGATGGTGTGTGTGCTTGCTCAAAGAAACCCGACCAATCGATGTCATCCTTGAACGGCGGCTCCGGCGGTTTCTCGATGCCCTTTAATCTGGGGGATAACAATTTCCGGAGAAGATAAATATTTGACTTCGGGTCGGTAATTGTTGGGAGGTTTCGAAAATTCTGCGGAAATCCGTTGTCGGCTTCGGGGTGTTTTCGAGATTGCATTATTTGCGATTAATAGGTTGGACGATTGGTGGGGTAAAGTTCGAAATATCAAACTACTCGACGATCAATTTTGAATCATATGTACATGGAACAGTACTCCAGAGGGAAAACGAATAGAGAAGAATAGACAGCTTGGACCTACGACGTTACAGTGTACATAAACGAAATGTGTTCGATAGGTCATCAGTTATCAAGATTATCCATCAACGTCTTAAGGTACTAAAAATAAAACTCCCGGCCCGGCTCCAGTTCCGGAACCTGGACAGAGCCAAACCGAACCGGATTATTAGTCTTTATAGTCGGAATAACAAAGTTCGTGCTGACTTTTAACCGGACCGGAACCCGGACTTCAATTTTCGTTCCGATGTCAAACACTATCCAGTTGAAAAGAATAGTAATTAAAGCCTGGCTAAAAGTAAATTTGGATGACCCTCGTGCGTCGCCGGCACACCCCTTGTGGTAGGAACTGGAACCATTTGACTTACTCTGTTTACATGTTTATGAAGAACAACTACTAGTGCAGGTTTCGTTAAAATATTCTACCACGTTGCGGAGCAGTATAGAACGAACGACGTAAAAAAAATCTTGCACAAACACCTGGAAAATCCAGAATGGTCTGAATCAAAGTTGGCGAAAGTGCTAAAAATGTCAAAATCAACAGTGCGTTATGCTCTAAAAGAGTATAAGGAAAGGAAAGGCAATGAGCTTTGCGAAAACCGGAACCGGGGAACGAAAGCTGTGGGGGAAGATATTGCGTTACGTTAAGTCCAATCCTGGGATCTTAATCCGGGATATAGAAGGTACGATGCTAACTATCAAACCACGCGGAATATCCTCGCTCGAGAAGGGTATGGGTCTTATAGTGTTAGTAAACATCCAAATCGGTACTTGAAGCATAATTTGGTTGCCAAGAATCGTGCTAGGCGTCTGTACGAGTACGTTTTGAATTCAACGGATGCATTTTGATGGACAACGAAACTTACGTGAAATGGATTTCAAACAACTTCTCGGTCAAAAATTTAACATTGCAACTGGGCGTAGTAATGTGCCAGTCACGTATAAGTTCGTGTTTGATGATAAATTCGCAAAGAAGCCATTCATTTGTAAACATAACATACTTACTTGCCGTATCAAGAATCCTTCTCCATTGTACTCGGTCCTGGGCTACTCGTCGCCAATTCGTTGCGCGTCTCGACACTCGCAATTTGACTTCAACCTGGTCGAGCCATCTAACACGTTGAGCCCCTCTATTCCTGGAGCCGGTGGGGTTCGTGAAGAGAACAGATTTCACTACACAGTCGACATCCTTGCGACGTGGCCGGCCCCAACTTTCGCCAGGACCAGGAGTACGATGGGAATCTATCCAAGCAGTGCCTGTAACTCGTGATTCATAGGTCTCCGCCACTCTCCGCTCTCCGTTTGATCTTCGCCAAAAATAGTCCGCAACATCTTTCATTCAAATACGGCTAGTGCACGTATGTCTTCCGTAAGCAAAGTAACTGTCTCAAGTCCGTAAAGGACTACCGGTCTGATCAGCGTTTTGTACATCGTTAGCTTTGTGCGGTGGCGTATGCTCCTTGATCGAAACGTCTTGTGAAGGGAAAAGTAAGCTCGATTTCCACGCTGAATGTGTCGTTGGATCTCCTTACTCATATTATTGTCGGCGGTGACCAGAGATTCCAAATATACGAACTCATCAACCACTTCCAGTTCATCGCCGTCAATAGTCACTATCCGTGGGAGGCACACTTTCTAGGGAACCTCTTCCTACCATATATTCGGTTTTCGACGCATTAATTTGTAACCCTATCCTCCTAGCCTCCGTTTTCAGTCTGGCGTAGATTGCCTCCGTTGTCGCACGGTTTCTAGTAATGATGTCGAGGTCGTCTGCAAAGGCTAAGAGTTGGCTATTCTTGTTGAAGATCGTTCCTCTTGTTTTGATGCCCGCTCGCCGGATCACACCTTCAATAGCGATATTGAATAACATACAGGACAGTCCATCCCCTTGCCGCAAACCTCTGCGCGATTCGAAAGGACTTGAGAGTGTCCCCGAAACGCGCACGTAGCACATCACTCGTTCCAGAGTAGCTTTGATCAACCGGTCAGTTTGTCCGGAAAACCGTACTCGTACATTCTCTACCATAGTTGTTCGCGTTCAACGGTATCGTATGCTACTCTAAAATCCACGAAAATACAATGCGTGGGCACGCTATACTCTCGACATTTCTGGAGGATTTGTCGGAGAGTAAAAATTTGATCCGTAGTAGCACGGGCCCCCATAAAGTTACACCAGTCTTGCCGGTCGTCCTTGATTAACCTTCTCGTAAAACTTGCGGGTGTCATTAGCTCGGAATGGTTGTTCTAGCTCCTCACGATCTCTTTCCTCCTACTAGCGGTTTTTCTTCCTCAGGATCGTGGTCAACTCATTCCTCGCTCGTCGATACTTGGCCAAATTCTCTCTCGTGGATATGCTCAGATAGTTTTCCCAAGCTCTTTTTTTCCTCTCTATCGCTTCTTGGCATTCCCCGTCAAACCAATCATTTCGTGCACTCGAGGTTTCCACACCTACCACCGCGGTTGCGGCTTCGTTGCCGGCCGAGTGTATCCTACTCCATCCGTTTTCGAGGTTCGAAGCATCTAGCTCCACAGAGGAAGGCAGAGCTTCATTCAGTACGCGCGCGTAGTTTTCGGCAGTTCGCGAGTTGTCTTATTGCCGAATGTTTAGCCGAGGAGGGCGACTTTGTCGCGAGGTATAAACCGTCGATAGTTTTGAGCGCACTTGTACTGCTACTAAGTAGTGGTCCGAGTCAATATCTGCACTCCGTAGGAAGCGTCCGTTGGTGATGTTCGAGATAAACAGGCCCTCCAGGGCCCTGGAGGTGACTCCAGGTTGCCTTGTGGATATCTTTGTCGGGAAAGAAGGTGCTTTTGATCACCAAGACTCGGGAAGCATAACATAACATAACATAACATAGCATAACATAACGTAACATACACATTTAAAAAACAAGTGCCGAATTCGGCAAAATTTTTCCGAAATTTCAACAGCCGAACGTTCGGCAAAAATGTCGATGGTGCAAATCGACGTTTACAGATCTTTGGTAACATGAAAATTTTGCCGAACGCTCGGCTGTTGAGAATTTGCCGAACTCGGTGGTGTTTTTTAAGTGTGTAACGTAACATAACATAACATAACGTTACATTCTGGCCTGTCACTACTCTAAAGTGATGCTATAGTGATATGCAGCTAATAGCATCGATTTCGTTAAGGTTGAACCTTAAATATGAATACAAAAATCTTGCTGGATACTTTTATCATTTAGTTGGTTATGTAGGGTAAATTGCCAATTTTTGCACAGCTGACCACTCGTCTACAGTTGGGTATGCAATGAGGAAGGCAAATAAGGAGTGTCCAATATAGCTCTAGCCATCCCAAGCCCTTACCTAGCGCCTCCACGTGGCCATACCTGGTAATGCTCTTTTGAGTAGCCAAGCTAGGAGGTGCGATGCTGGGTGGTTCCCGGCTGCCTGATCTCAAAATCGAGGTTTTGGGCAGACGGCGGAGCCACACGACCTTGTTAATAGGTAAGCATAAAATAAGTTATTTCAATTATTTTTTTCGTTTTAGCTTATGAAGTCCTTCTGCTATATAAAACTTTGGTCAATACGAGTGTTAATACTGCACATGGACATTGGATACCAGAAGAAAAAATTAAACAAATTATTGGAAGCACTTATGGAAACTAAAAGGACGCAACTCTATTCTATTCGAAGGACTGCTTGTGAGATTGTTCTATTTTTATCCATATATACTACATTTCATAAACTAGAATGGGGAAGAGGGAGGGACCATCAGAGCACTTGATTGAAGCGGTGGGCCTAGGGAGAGTGAAACAGTCAACTTTCTAGGGTTAATCTTGGCCCGATTAACAACACATCGTGGATAATGAGCGGGCTCTTCTCCCCACCTGCTGGAGTCATTCTGCATTAAGACGGTTTATTAAACGATTGACTCAGGCGACTTAGCTCTTGGAAGGAGATTATCTAATTACCAGGGATGTACGTGTAGGCGATGTTGCTTATCGACCAATTCCCTTTTGGCCCTTCATTCAAGAGTTGGGAAGCATGACCAATCGTTGAATATGTTTAATTCTTTTTGACATGATAGGCTCATTGCTATGAACGGATGTTCTGCTAAGGCAGGTGGTAGTACCATATATTCATATTCATAGCTGATCACTCGTCTACAGTAATTTGATGATTTTGAACTACTGAAAGCAGTTTTTTGGCAAAACCGCTTACTATGCCGATAGACTAATAAAAAAATTAGTTTCCATAGCCGTCTGTGTGGAATCCCGAGCAGGAGCGAAGAGCAAAATAATATCAAAACTATATCAAACTAAGGTATAATACTATATTTTGTTATTAAATAGATATGGAGATACATTGATAACACATTTTGTTATTGAGTAGATATTCAAAACATTGTTTGTAAGATGAGTTTAATAACTGATATTGTTATCATATCTTATTATGATCGTAAAATGACATTCGATATATTTCATAAAAAAAATTTTATTGATTAAAGGGATATTAAATTATAAATATTTTATAAAACAGTTTTTTAATATGTCATATGCTACTACATTTGTTATTCAATACCTTAATAATACTCAAATATGTTATTCCAAACTCTGAATACAGTCATGTTATTGCTTTGTTATTCAAATAACACAAGTAGTTATTCTTTTGGCTTTAAAGGAAAGGAAAATTTTGGTATTATTTTTTGTTATTTTACCAACTATGTCAGCCAAGACAAGATCAAATTTTGATATGAGTTATTCGATTTCCATAATACATTTTGAAATTAATTTGCTCTTCGCTCCTGCTCGGGATTCCTTTCAAAAATCGTGCAAAACACGTATTTTGCGTGGCAACTCTGCACTCAATTATTGCACACCAAAATTTTATTATTACACACCGCACGCCCAATTGTTGCCCAGTTTTTGTGTAGACTTTCCCTCATTATTACATTGGCATTATTACCAAGTTGTTTTACTTGTGGACAAAGCCACTTACATATACAGCAGACCCCCGAATAACGCGATGGATGGTGCTGTACACCCATGACGATTTCTTAGATGTATAGTAACCAATAAAGTTGTTAATATTTTTTTGAAACGATGGTTCTACAATTGATAAAGGGACGGTAGGGGAAAGAAATGAAAATTTTTGGTGAAGGAGGGGAAGAGTGGAAAGGAAAGGGGGGGGGGATATTGGTAACTACGCTTGACAAGTAGTCATTTTGACTCCTACCTTTTGTCCAATGCTGGATGGTAGGTAGGTAGGAAAAAGGTAGGCAAGCTTGATCTACTTTACTCACTTATTCTTCGCTGCCAGTACTATCCCATATTATAACCATCCTTGGCGAGGACTCATTCGTTCCTCTGACCAGTACACTTAACTATAATAGGGACTTTTGGTAAAGAGCGGGTAGTCCGAGCTCTTAATTTTTTGAAATGCTTTGTTGAAAATTTCGATTTATCTTAATCGAAATTATGAAACAATATTGTTTACGAGAAGCAAACAGCACCCAACATTTCTGTCAACAGGCTAGCATAATTTATTACCAACGCATTCTTGTATTTCTTGTTGCATTGGAATGCACCGAAGATGTGTTCTACGGAAAACGAACCGCCCAACATAAACTGTAACATTTCATCGTCGGCTTATCTTCAAGGCTTCTATCGTACCGTGCGCTGAAGGGTGCGACGGGTTGCTTCCCAGTCCTTGCTCTACCGTTGCGTAGTACCATTCTGACTGGGCTATAAATTAATGGAGGACATCATATTTTCTCTTTTGTAATCCAAAAATAGTGACAGCAGTGAAGTCGCCGATCAGTCGGGCGTAACACTCGTGAGATATACATAGGTTAGGAAGGTACATGATATAAGGTAGGTCAGAGTGAATCGACCGCCTTTTTGCACCTTTTGTTCTGCTTTCATCTAAAACCTTTTCTTATAAACATTGGATGGACGATCAAGAGCGGTCATTTTTCGATCCGTGGATAGGGTGTGGGTGTGGTGCATTCCGTTCCAGCATGATTTCCACCATACATGTGTTTGACGAGATTGCATCGTAGCTATAATCAACATTAAAACAACAAAATTTATGGCTTATAATTTCAAACCACTTTAAAATATTTTTATACCTCCTTGCAATTTGTAACGCACATTGATTGTGTAATTAAAATGATTAAATTGTACATTAAGGACAATATTATGTTTTAGAATTGTCTCGTACAACATAAATGGCAATGATCATAAAACCGAATAGTGAAATTCCGCACAAGATAATTTTCAGGAACTTTTATAAAATATACTCAAAATTGGTTGAAAATATTAAATTTCAAATCAACGGTATTGTATAAACTGTCAATACATTTTCATGGCGCGGACTTAGCATATCCTCCGAATGGCAGCATTGTATGCATGCTGGGCTCTTCTTTTTTTACTCGGAAAACATACGACCTCTCACTCGTAACTTGCGGCAGTGATTGACATGTAGCCAATTGTATTGTGTCGCTTTTTGCACACTTTGCCGCCCTTCGTCGTCGTCGTCGTCGGTCGGTTGCCCGACCGTGGGCAGGCTGCACACAATTTCAATCGAACTCCCACAGGATCGTCGTACAATCGAATGTCCCCAAGTTGTTGTACGGTTCATCGTATACAGTGTGTTGTGTTTTTCTTTTTTTTCCTCTGCTCTTAAACTTCGCGTAGGCATTTCATACGTATCATCGGTGCACTGCGCGGCGAGGCATGGGCCGATCCCGAAACGGAACATTGTCATTTCGTACCATGCCGACCGACTCCGGGAGTTCGTCGCTTGCCGCAGCAGTCACTCTGCGCTTGATTGTTAATGCATCGCTTCCAATTGCATCGGCAGGAATTATGTATTATTAACCAGAAACAGACAATCGGTTGACAAATAAATTATCGATTATTAGTATGTCATGTGTATCTACGTTATTATACTGTATAAGGCAAATGGAAACCCGTTTCCCGGGAAGCGGTCTTCCTGGCTTTGGACCGGACAATCGTTTCGTCGTTGATTGTGAGTTGCCTATTCTGGATTTAATGAATGCCTGATATCAATGCGATATAATGTTTCGTTTGTGAATCTGCCTCACAAACAATGCAGCTGCATTTTACTTGTAAAATAATTATTTAAGCAAGTTAATGATGTTGAAAATAAAATTTGTTTCCATTTCCGCTGAATCGATGGCTTCTCAGCCATTAAATCCTTAACTAATTTTGTAAATTTCCTTAAATTGCTTAAGCACAATTGATCCTGTTTACTGCAAGGCATCAATAAATGGATTTTCAACCATTTCTCTTCACATCACACAAACTAAAGAGACGTACACCCAAAACAGTTTGACCCTTAAGCCCGGTGAATCCGATTAAAGAGTCAAAATATTGTCCGTTTCTGTTTTGGCAAAAATCTTGCACCTTGCCTCGGACCGAAAAGCTGCAACCGACCGTAACTAAATGGAAGAAATTCCTTGAAAAATATTTACACTTTTTAGCAGATCTCCCGCATCCGAACGTCAGTTACGCGTCTTAGAGCAAAGGAAACAAAAACTGGTACGACCCGGCAGTACCGTAACAGATTGCGCACAGGGATTGCGAGCGAAGGATTGACCCCGGTCACGGTGAGCTCACAATGCCACACATCTAAATGACCCGCAACGGATACGACCAAATTGGATAACAAGTGACTGACTGACGGACGGATGGACGAACTGACTGACTGACTCGGTTCTGTTTCTGTGACTGACAGACACGGCGACACCCACCCGAAAACGAAGGATAACCCAGCCGAGATGGATTCGACCTTCCTTCGCTTTGCTTCGGAGTGTGTAAGCGCTCAATTTCAGGATTTCATGGTTGTCGCATTTCTTTGGTGACTTTTCGAATGTTTTGTGCAATTTGCACACAGCCCATGTCCCGAAATAAATGGAAGAGGGAAATAAGATTCAGGTAGACTCACATTTGGCTGTGGAAGGAAATGGGCGACAACCGGACTATGGGCAGGAAAAACGCAGGACAGCGCAGGCAGCAGGGTAATTAGCAATGGTCAAGGAATACAAAAAAGGTGTCTGAAACGGATACATATGGAAGACGAAGGCCTGTCTTGTAATTGGGCTAGGAAATAAATTTGCCTGATAGGTACAATTTTCGGTTTATACTTTTTAATCGCCCCCATACAGGTTTATCGCCAAAATTTATTAACCACAATAACGGTGTAGCCGACGAATACACTCTTCCTGCTAACTGGCGTCTTTAGCTTGTGCGAGCAACGTACTGCTCGAAACAAGTTTTTGAACAGTCTTGATGATAGCGACAAAAATTGTAAATTTATCAGGAGAGGAGGATTGTTTATTTGAATACGATAAATATTCATGTTTACAATTACAACTGACCGGAAAGTCAATAGAAAGGTCATATCTTTGACGTTTTAAACCAAGGCCTATACGTTTTAAACCAAGGCGTCGCGAAAAAAAACTCAGCGGTTCCTCGATTAATTTTCAATATTTTGACGCCGATCGGTCAGAAAATCCACTACGCATCGACTCCAATAAAGAAAACTATTGACTGCAAAGCACGTATTATAGAAAATTGAAAATAATGAAGCACTGTCCAACTAGAAATCCTCGTGATTGGTTGGAAAATACGCCATTAAAGTTTTATCGCGTTTTTAGAAAAAAAGTGACAGAACCTCCTTGCCTTGCCTTGGTCGCATATTCTTTATGGCTAGTGATGTCCGTTAATCGTTCGATTTATTCAACTAATCGAATAACACATGGAATATTCGAATAATTTTTAATCGAATACTGCCAGCACGAGTAGTTGAATTAATCGAATAGTTCAATGAGTACGAATAATGCCCGAATAATGCTCGTTAATCGTTTATAATCGTTCGATTAATTGAATTAATCAAAGAAATATGCGAATATGAACATGAATAGTTGAATTAATCGATCAGCGCTGACAACGCTCACTGATTAATCGGTAAACGAATAATTGAAAATTTCGGACATCACTATTTACGGCGATTATACTTAGACCAGAGAGAAGTGCGCTTGAAAAAGTGGCAAAACCCCCTCGTCCCAACAGAACGAAGATATTTACGTACGTAGATTAATCCTAGGCCAATTTGATATCTGTGTTGGGGAAGTGCGCTACAGCTGTTATGTTCGGTTGTAATGTAATTCTGTAAAATGTTATTTTATGTATGTATGTATCATTATTGTCTCCTTGGGAGAGTAGTGAACAGAGAATGTATTGTGTTGTGGCAAGGAAGTGCTACTGATAAAATTACCAACACTAACATGTTATCTAATATCTTTGATTTCTGTAGGGTAACAGGACAGGAGTAGTTTTTTCCTTGATTTTCTTAAATTGTTTCCAAATGCACATTTTCGCCAGGCCAACTATAACGTTTTCTCGTGGTTTGGTTTTAAGTTAATGTTGCGAAGCCCGCACTCGTGCGGTGTAATCTTCACACACACGCGCTCTGGTTCTAATAAACACGCCGGTATGAGTATTTCATTCGGACTTTCACTCCTATTTTTTTATACACGACGACGAGCTTTTACGAGAGTATCAGCTGTTGGTCTCGTTCGTCATTGCAACCCGAGCAGCTGATGCCGATTATTCGCGGGGGCTCGCTCTCTCAACCGCATGTGTAAGGGAGGGCGTAAGATGAAGAAGAAAATAAAAAAGCAATGCAAAATCTGTATCCATACAACGTAGCGTGCCTCACGGGCTGTTGGCTGCTCACGGGTTGCTGGCCTCGTGTGGGACGACTGTGTAGAAAGACGCTACCAGTCTGTGCGTTTGCGAGTGTGTAGGTAGCATAATGTATGCACACATCACCAACTGTTGTTTGTTGTACGCTTGCGTCAGTAGTGTATGAGTTAGATCATATGCTTCTCATACTCGCTCGATTGTGAGTGGGAGGTACAACATATGAAAAGCGAAAAGGATGCGGCTTCGACTGTTTACCATATCATAACAACTACTCGCAAGCAAGGTAGTGGAAGACCAGCCAAAACTATGGACACAAAAGGACATCGTTCTCTTTTTCGTGCCTTCATCAATAAGAATTCCATGAGCCAACGAGATGCAGTAAAGAAGGTTCAACTGTTCCCACCAGTACAGCTGCAAAACATTGAAAAGAGTCGGAATAAAGTGCCAAAAAAGACAAGAACCCCGCAATTCACCAAGGAACAGATTTCGACGCTTAAATCCCAATGCCGCTGGTTGATTTGTTTTATTCCGGAAAATGATTGGTTTTGGTTACTTTCCTATTTCGAACACGCACATTCCTTGAGATGATCGGTATTATTCCATGGATAGTTCTACTGCACCTCCGAACATAAAATATAAGTTTAAACAGAAAGTGATGCTGTACATTGCCTTTTCCGAGAAAAGTATCTCTAAGCTGTGGTTCAAGCCCTCTCGTTTAGCTATCAATTAAGATGTGCACCCGAACGAATGTTTGAAAAAAAAATTGATCCCATTTCTACAAAAAAAAAATTCTTCGTGATTTTTAGTTCCGTGGTATACAAAAATAACTGGAGGGCCTCGAATTGCCAACAGTTGATTGGTAGATGCATTCGCAAAGTTGATATGACGGCCGTACAACGCTCCTGTTTGGACATCAAACGGAAGCTTCGCCGAACAGCCGATTACGGACCGTTTTCAAATGTACATTAATTTTTTTTCCCAACAATGGGATATGTATCTTTAATTTCGGTGAATCAGATCTTCTTCATGTATCTTTGTCTTGAGAAAAAAAACAGCTTGAGAAAAAAATTCCAAAATTTTAGTTGCTACCCGTTACGTTACGTGCTTGTTTTGGAGGCACTCTCGAGTCCCTTCGAATCGCGCAAATAGCAACACAAAGCGCACATGACGAATCCTCAAAAGGACGGTTTATTTCAGCTTCGGCACTGCCAGGAACGAACAATGGTCGTGAATTTATAAATACCTGAATTTATGTAAGAATGGTGCAATATTCCACAAAACTCGAAGCTGTTTTTGCGACGAGAGTCAGTTTCAAGCGTGTTTTGACGTTTTTAACAACCGTTTCCCAATACCCACCGAAATGAGAAGTTCGTGGGGATAAAATTTCAATTGAGCATATTTTAAAAAGACTGGAGCTAATCAACAACACAACATTCGGGTAAATTACCCAATGGTTAAATAATTTTTATTTGACCTGCATGAAGGTGTTCCTCATGAGTGTGTTCAAAATGGTATGACTGCTGGGCATAATCTTTTGATGGTTTATTTCATAAGAAAGCTTGACTCACTCGTAGGATACCATTGTCACATACACGGAAAGAAATCCGATTCCAATACCATGAAAAAAATTATGAAATCATAAAGTTTGAATTGCTGCCAAATCATGACTGAACTGCCATATCAGGCAGCACAAAATCATGAATAATAGTACAGGATGTTGCGTTGTTTTGTACTGCAAGAAGTTCGTGATATCATGATTATTATTCATGGCGTATTTTCATAAAACATAAGCTAGAAACCTGTAATCATGAGTCATTCTGCTCATTTTGGAGACTGAATTTCTATCCGTGTATAAGTTTACAGAACTGTGCGTACTTGCATGCAAAGTATGCCCGCACCAGGTCGTTCAAACTGTGCATGTAAAAGGTCACTGGGCTTGGAGTTCTGCTATGTTTTCTTTCGGATATGGTTGAAAGCGTAAACTCAGGATCATGCCATTGGTGAATTTCTGCTCATCAAGTAAAATGCCTCTGGTAATGTTATTTGCTGGATTGTCATGCGAACGTATGAATTTTCCAGCACATATATTCAGTAGTGTTCGCAATTATCACTGCAACACGTTTTCTAATTGAATCACGAATAATTATGTTTAGAAGCACTCTAAGCTAGACTAGTACCAAATTTCTGTGATAAAGTAAAATCAACACAATTTTGAACGCAGAACTTTAATGACAAACTGTTCATAAAAAACTATATATAGAAACATACTTAGTGTTAAGAATAAAAAATAATAAATTTTGTGTGCGTGTTTCAACTTTAAAAAATTTTACATTTAAGGATTCACTGATTCTGTAAATTTCAAAAGCAGTTTTTTTGTTTGAAACCAAAATTCTGTTCATGAAAATATATTATTTGTGTTCAAATTGGCAAGGAGAGTGCGGTGAATACATTTCAAAAAACAGAGCCATTTCTTCCGAAACTGTGCTTACTGACGAACAGTTAATGACTGCTCATTTCCCCTTAATATAAGATCAATAAAACGTTCGTACTCAACGTTGTACAATTCGTGCATGCAACTCATAAGCAAAACGCTCTAAACTCCAACCACATAATTAGAAATTAAGTTTGAGCTCAGCTTCGATGCCGATCCGTCGTGCCTGATGCCTCTTCACCCCAGAAACGGCAAGGACAAGTGCAAGCCTAGCTAGGCCCAGATCCCCTGTTGCGAATGAAAATTGCAAACAAAACGGCGATGATGTTTCGTTTGTTTTTGCGCCTTTGGCGAGAATGTTTCGTTTTCCGCGGGGGTACACATCTTCCATCCACGGTCACGGCCCCGCTACGGTCCTTTCTCGGTTGCAGTAGACAGACTGGAACTGCAGCAGCCTCGCAGACTGGCGCAAAAAAAAAACTAAACGAGAAGAAAAACGATGCATCCGGAGAAAATTAATGCACTCTTCTGCTGATCGAACCAAACCACGAGCGCAAAATGCTTTGCCGTTAAATTATGCACTGCCCGGTTGCGGTGGAACACTCCGGAAGGGTGCTGCATTCTGCAGTGGGATGTGAAGTCAGTCCCATTTGGCAAGATTGTAAACAGTTTTAAAAATTACACTAATTATGTTTCTTGGCTTTTGCAATTATTTGGTATGCCATAATCATCGGTCCTGTTTGTCGTGAACCTTAACCATCATCGGTACAAGTGTTGCAATGCAATCAAGTGAGTACTCGTGGTTGAAGCTGAAGTAAGTATGTATCTACCTTAACCCTAAAACACCATCTGTTGGTAACAACCACAGGGTTTATTTTATTTCTAATAGATGTTTGCAGTTCTTTGGTACAATGTCTTGTTTCTAAATCATCCCGCACGAAAGCGAGTTCGTTTACTATCCAGTTCACGAGTTAACAAATGAGGTGCTGTCAAATACGAGCAAATAAAAGCAAATTTGTTATTTAGTTGTAAACAGACTTGAGTAAACAAATTCAGCATAGTTTTCTAATTCTATCACAATCTATCCAGTGCAGTACAGGTAAGGCTTGATCACAACAAAAACTGGTCACCTCTAAACACGCTCATCTCCTGAAATATTTCATCATTCGAAATATTTCGAGAACCCGTTGACGTTTGTCGGTTCTTTTTGATGCACAAGTTTTGTTTTTGTTATACTAAAGACTGCATGGGATCGGAGGAATGACACTAGGCGTTTCTGGAGGCATTCTTCTTTATATATTTGGCCCTTGATGGTGCCATTCGTTATGCACGACTTGCTGAATTTGCCGCATCCACAGATCGCCTGCCGCACCTAGTACTTGGTAAATTTGTCGACCTTCTTCGTCCGGAATTTCTCCGTGCGTCGTGGATATCCGGTAATGTGAATAACTACTTACTTACTTTACTAGCCGAGAGCCGGGGTGGCTCTTGCCGTATCAAGAATTCCTCTCCATTATAATATTGGTCCTGGGTTACTCTTTGCCAATTCGATGCGCGTCTCGACACATGCAGGTCGGCTTCAACTTGGTCGAGCCAACCAGGAACATCCAGATTTTTCGATGAAAAAATGCAGACCGGGGTACGTCTCATCGTCCAATCCCAAGTAACAATTCTAAAGCCACTTGGTTTTACTTGAATTTTGTAAAGGTTTTATTGCGGTATTCTTCATTACCTCTGGTTTTATTGTGGTATTGCGCAATATCAAAAGGATACGAGTCCAAACACACTTATAGCTAGCTAGAAAACCATAATAAAACTGTAAATAAAGCAAATTTATTGTGATTGGTTATATTGACACGTTAAAACTTGTTGGCTGCACCACGTCTCTAATAAACTTACCATAAGTGTGGTGTGGCAATACAAAATGGCGCACCAATCAAAATTGATCTTATCGCGGTTACTTGTCAAACCGCAATAAATGCATTAGTTTTATAGAGCTATTGGAACGGTAACACCCTAACCAAACAGTTTTTTTGCTGCTATTATGAAGAATACCAAAGTTCAACACCAAAATCAATTTTTCATGCGAAGCCATATTGCCATATTCTAGTATTTTGTTTTAGCTCGCCAACTACAGTTCATCAAAGCAAAGTGTTTTGCAGAAAGAAAGTTATTATCAAACGGTTTTCCTGTCAGAGGAAGCAACTAAAATGATTTTGCAAGAAATCGAAATTGACTAACTGAATATTTTCAATTTGTTAAAACAACCAGTTTTCCAAAATTGCAAAATATCAGTGGCGCGCTGATTATATCGACCTATCATACCAATATGCACGATGAAATTAAATG
Organism: Sabethes cyaneus; assembly: GCF_943734655.1. Classification (NCBI taxonomy): domain Eukaryota; kingdom Metazoa; phylum Arthropoda; class Insecta; order Diptera; family Culicidae; genus Sabethes; species Sabethes cyaneus. Next base: position 233,878,903 of record NC_071355.1, read on the forward strand.
CGCACATGCTGCAAACAAAGGAAATTGCTTAAAATTTAATAAATATTCTATGGGATATTTTATTCTGGCCGTTATAAACCAAATCGTGCAACGTGCAGAATGATCTGTCAGTAAAATTTAAACTTTTCTGATCACGGATATATTTTCAAGTTGACAACTTATTTAGCTTTTGCCAAAAAAGCGAAAACCTTTTTTAAATTAAGGCGACAGCTGTCAAGCAGCGAAAGCTTAACTGGTTTTATTGCTGCTTTCGACAGAGCGTGATACGACTATTTGAGCTTATAACCTGGAGTGACATTGCGATTCTCATTTCGAGTGATTTTGGTTCGTTTCGCCCATTTGTTTAACGTGGTCGAAACGAACCAAAATCACTCGAAACGAGAATCGCAATGCCACCCCTGATTCTTATAGGGGTTATGAAAACATTCTGAGGAGTGGGCCACTTGGTCAGAAAGCAGTTTTATAGCGGTCATCAGAAAGTTCTGGTGGAGCTCATAGTTTTATTAGCGGTTTTATGAAATTGGTCATGAAAGCCACTATACGAACGTCATAAAACTTGGAATTGTTACTTGGGTTACGATGCATTTCGACTGCATCAACCACTCGCGGTACAGCTTCCTGGCGCTGGATTTGGCCACCATATTCTGTTTACTTCTTTCGGTTGGGTGTCTTCCTTACCTTGAAGACATGAAGTCTGGCCTTGCCTACTGGACAACCCAAACGGAAAATTAACCTTCTTGGTCACATCCCAAATCGAAAGGTTCGGATTGTGATTGAAGTAATCCTTCACCTTCCTTGCCTGCACGTTGACCGCTGGGTCAGGATCTCCTTAAACGATTTCACCACACGGGACACGGTCGAATGGTAGATTCCCAACTGTTCTGCGATCCACCTGTGGGACCGGCATGGATTTTCCGTGCTAAAAACTTTTTGTCGAAACACTTCTTGCATCCAACTTGAGATGGCTTCCAACTCGATAACCATTTGACAGATTAGGCCGTATGAATAAAACAGTTAGAGCAAATGCTCCCATACGATTTAAACGGGAAAAGCAAAGCAAACTATTTTATTCATACGGCCTGTTGTGTCAAAATTTTGCACATGTAAACATTACATTCTAAACTAGTTTTATCCAAAATTTCATCAATTGCACATGCATTAAAAAAGTATACACAAAAGAAAGTGATGTAATTTTGTTCGAGTACAGTCCTTAGTCGAAAGAACTGTGCAACAATGTACGGTCGAATCAATCGGTCTTCCTGCCAACATGGTTCTCGTCATTTTGAAATATTTCATCACTTGTTTTACAACAATTAGGAACACAGGAAACTATTGTACCTTGCAGCAATTCTACGTGTCCTACGCCAATCCGTTTTTTTAATAATTATTATCCTGTACTTACTAAATACACTGAAACTACGCTTGTCAAGCAAGGGAGGGAGCAGTGGGAAGGCAATAACGAAAAACTGATGGTTCAAATTGCTAAATTGCAAACATATGTGGTAAACGCAGAAAATAATCACGCTAATAATTTTCGCGCGGGACTCTAAATAGGTGGAAACTCCGCAATAAACAAAAATTGATTCTGAGAATGATCGGGAGGATGCGAAGCGGAAACACATATTACGGACGAGACCGGAAGGAGAAAGTAAAGAACAAGAAAGTGAAAAAGAATAAAGTAAACGAAAAAGTGAAGAAGCAAAAAGTATGAAAAAGTGAATAAGGTAAAAGTGAAGAATGAAAAAATGAAAAAGGGAAAAATGAAGTAGGAAAAAGTGAAGAAGGAAAAATGGAAGAAGAAAAAAGTGAAGAAGGAAAAAGTGAAAAAGGAAAAAGTGAAGAAGGAAAAAGTGAAGGATGAAAATGTGAATAAGGAAAAAGTGAAGAATAAAAAAATGAAAAAGGGAAGAAGAAAAAAGTGATGATGGAAAAAGTGAAGCAGGAAAAAGTGAAGCAGGAAAAAGTGACGAAAGAAAAAGGGAAGAAGAAAAAAGCGAAGAAGGAAAAAGTGAAGTAGGAAAAAGTGAAAGAGGAAAAAGTGTAGAAAGAAATTAACGAAGGTAAAAGTAAAGAAGGGAAAAGTGGAGAAGGTAAAAGTGAAGAAGTTGAATAAAGCGAAGAAGTAAAGCGAAAAGTAAAGAAAGAATAAGTGCAGATGGAAAAGTGATGATGATGATGATGATGATGATGATGATGATGGTGACTAATACACTAATACAGACTAATCGCCTAGTTCCAAACAAAGTTTAGGCAGGGCAATTACGAGCGTCTTAGTAAAACTAACAAATAAACGAGAGAACGATGAAATGAATTCCTTTTAGTTCAGCTATATTTCATATACATAAAACTAATGAGTAGAATTCATTAGTAAACAAACAATTGATAAGTTTTGAACATGGAATGAAGCAAACAAAAAACTGGAATCATTTGCATACACAAAGCCCAATGAATTGACTCGCCCCAGAACGATTTATTTCCCTGCGAAAGAAGTTATTGCACACTGGAATAATACCTTTCGCGCAAAAATCCTACCGTTTCCGAAAAAAGCAATATAAATAAAACAGTTCAAACAACTCTTCAGAGAACGCGAGGAATATCCATAAACCGAGATTATCGACAATCTGTTGTGCTTTGGGTGCCTCGGAGTGTCTTCCGAGTTCGTTCGGCTCCCACATGCAACCGAAAAAATGAACATCGAAAACTCAATAACCCTGCGCCAGCGCAGAGCCGTGGCCCGTATGATGCGTTCGACTACAAAAGGTGCTACGGCTCCTGCTGCAGCTCGAATTATTTAAATGTTATAAAATACGCTGCCAACGAGCTGCGACTTGCCATCGGCTTCAGCAGCAGCAACAGCAGCAACACCAACAAGAGCACCAGCAAACCTGGATGGAAACCTGAGAAAAGGACCACACACGTTGAATTCCCATCGCAGACAAACCGCGAGAAAACCGAGAACGAACCGTGCCGAGCGGCGCGTTGTAATCTTAACAACATGCATACCTTCGCCACCGCTGCGCTGCTGCCACGGATCCCTCCGGCGGCCTACAGGATGATGGTCAAACGAAAACGGACGGACGGACAGGAACAGAAAGAAATGCCACAAACATGAGAATCGGTTGCGGCGCGTGAAGACGAATGAGGTAAAACAGGCACATTATATCTAAATAGCCCCTGCGGATACCGAGTGAGTGTGTGCGCAGTCGAGAACCGCGATCTTTGATTCTAGGACGACTGGTTGCAATGGAGCATGCGCGGATTGTTGGAGCAGTGTAAAGGATAGAACAATAAGAAAAATGAAGGATTCATAATCGTTGTCAGGCGGTGGATAACGATCATCGCAGGTTCAGGAAGGAAATTAGTGAAGGTGAAAATTGTCTGGGTCAAGAATTTTTGGTACCGTACCGATTACGTTGATCACGCTGGAAAGAAACCAACAATTATCAATCATTGAAGAACAGTAATTAATTGTGCGAGTTTTTTTTTTCACGATTGGCACCTTGATCGGTACGCCCCAGTTCAGAGTAAAATATTGCACACAGCGTCATATCAAGGCTAATAAACACCCAATTAGGGTTCTCCCGGCAAAAGATCGTTGAGCCCTTCTGCCGGAAATCGATCGATTAACCATCCCAGGTGAAATAATCGCCTGCAGTAATGGAAATGTATTACATAATTGCTACTTTTCGCTGGCTAGTGCAGGACGAAGTAATTGCCGCTAATTAAATATTAAAACCCCGTTTTCAGACCCCAGCACAGACAGCTTTGTTTACCCCGTTTGACGGCAAGCAGTAGGTACATGCCGTATGTATGCACTTACAAACAAGCCACGGAGCAGCAATCATATGGCAATTGCAGTGTACGGGTCGAACAATCTCTTAATCGAGTGACGCGGCCTTTGTGGATATAGTTAGTGATTTGCAACCGGGAGTCTGTTGTCTAATTATTAACATTAAGAATTTAGTAAGATTTTTCATTAAAAACTTAAGTGGCACTTGTTCGAGGTTTATAGCAAGTTTCTTAGGAGACTGTAAAAATATAGTTTTGAAAGGCAAGCAAGGAATGCTTCTTAATTTTACATTAGAATGGATTGTTCTAGTGGACAATCCGGTCCATAACAAGCCTTCAACTAAACTCTAAAAACTATTTCATACCACCTTCACACCCTATCTCCTACTGACCACAGCATCCAAACCATCCAAGCTGTTGAACCGACACCAAACCAACCAGGTGCTGCGGTTAGCCACAACAACATAAACATTGCACTATATTAACAGGCCACTAAAAGGTGACTAAAGTGATCTCGAATTCCTCGCGGCCATCCTAGCTGTCGTTTGCGGCTAGCGTTTAGGTTCCATTTCGAAACTAGTTTATTGTCATCCTCACCGTGGGGAAGTTGTTGCCGCCGCCGTCGCCGCCATTGGACCGGTCAGCAGGAACGCCGCCGCCGCCCCCGCTGTATTTCAATGCCTACGCTATGATACGCTGGTCGGTTTCACTATGCTTTTATCTATATCTCTACCCAAGAAGCTAGCGCTTATGTTCATCCATTTCGTCGTCACTTCTACTGTTGGCGTGTTGTCTTTCTACACCGCTTTGTACTCCGACTCCAAGCGGTCCTGCCGCCTTTGCTACAACAGGGAAAACGGTGTGGGAGATAAGTGCCCGCGCACGCTATCTTCCAGCTTCTCCGGGACCGGAGGCAGTCGGGGTCGACTTCTTACGCATCGTCCACGCAGATAACATTCGGGGTTTTTACGAGGGCTGAACATATAAAAGCCGAAATTATCACCGCATGAAATCGTCGTCGCTTTCGTTACATCTCACAGGATGCTGCATTTATGCTGTGGCCAATGCATTTTCGATGTTCACAGACCATAATTTTCGAATGGAGATGGTGTTCCGAAAGGGTCACCGACTGTGAACGGACAAGGTAGGCCCACTTACATGAAAAAAAAAATACATGGGACATCGATAAAGTACGTTTTAGGGAAAACATTCCGGGAAAGGTTCACTACACTACAGACCAAACCATACATGCGTTTGCGAGGATTGGACGGACAAATGCTCAATAGAGTGCTTTCAGACACTGAAATTTCGGCCAATTTTGGCTACAAATCCAAGCTGGCGCGTAGCTTTTGAACTTATCATTGCATGATGACGATCAAACGCCATTTTCGAGTCAAGTGTGACACCAAGATCGTTAACGCAGTACACTCAAGTACTTTTTTACACAGTTTGTTTTTTCGATCAGGCCATTACAAACATTTAAAAAAGTTTTTGTCCCTCCGGGGTTGGGCCACTGAAGGGGGGGCGAAAAAAAAACAAAGAGAATTTTTTAATCGAGCAAAAAAAATATGGATTTTAGGCATTTTTATTTAAAGTTTAAACGTGAAAACCAAATCTATTCTTACTTTTAATATATACGTTGTTAATTTCCATGCAAAAATCCACGAAAAAAGAGAAAAACGAAAGAAATTTTTTTTGTCAGATTTTCGGAAATTCCGCTGTTTGAATTTCCATTTCTATTTCATGCTAGAAGCGTTAACTCAACTCGTTCATTCATTTTTCAAGTTTTTCAGGCTGTCGATTTTATAAAAAAAATTAACTCATATCCTACAAATTATTTTTTTGCCCCCCGATTTTTCAAGCCAATTTCCAAGGGGGGGGGGGGGTGACAAAAACTTTTAGAATGATTTGCAATGGCCTTATTAAGAAAGGGGAAACTTAGGGACCATTCCTTTATTTCTAAATTCATTTGGGAGAGGCCCGACATTCGTCACGTAGTTTTTAAATGGTCCCTCAGTTGCACCGTTTTTGAGAAATCGAAAAAAACAAACCGTGTAAAAAAAGACTTGAGTGTAAACCCTTTCAAATACCTAACCGTCAATCCTGTAGTTATATACGATCGGCGATTTGATACGGTGGAATGTCATTACCCCACATTTAGCAATGCTGATGGACAAGTAGTTCAATGTACACCGAATCGTCAAGTAAATTTTAAGATCGTCAACATATATCAGTCTGCAACCAGTTCCTAGAGCAGAGGCAGCGTCGGTAAAGAATAAAATAAACAAACGTGGACCCAGGTTACTGCCTTGCGGCACTTCAGTTTTATTTGTGAACGGCGACGATAACTTAGACCCAAGTTTCATTGGCAGAATCACACAATTACGAACGTAGCCATGTGACAATTTGTAGTGAAACACCCAATTGTAAAATTTTGTCAAGCAGCACTTACTTACTACTTACTTACTTTGCCAGTCGAGAGCCGGGCTGGCTCTTACCGTATCAAGAATGCCTCTCCGTTGTACTCGGTCCTGGGCTACACGTCGCTACACGTCGCCAGCGTCTCGACACACGCAAGTCGGCTTCCACCTGGTCGAGCCATCTAACACATCGGGCCCCTCTATTCCTGGTGCCGATGGGGCTCTTTAAGAGAACGGATTTCACTGCACAGTCGTCCGGCATCCTTGCGACGTGGCCGGCCCACTATGATAACTATGATTACTACTAACTTTCGCCAGCTATTCGATGGGAAAATTGTCAAGCAGTATGCGGTGGTTTATGCGGTCGACGGCGGTTTTTAAATCAGTATATATTACATCCACTTGTAGCTTACGTTCCATTTCGGCAATGTAACTAGAGGTGAAGTCTAGGAGATTCGTTGTCAAGGAGCGACCAGCCATGAAACCGTATTGGCCCGAGGAAATGTAGTATCTAGTATGTTGAATTACGGCGTCACTAAAAATTATTTCGAACAATTTGAAGGCAGCTGGCAAATTTGTAATACCACGGTACCTTCTGAGACTTCGGCGGTCCCCATTCTTAAAGACCGGAAACATAAAAAATGCTTCTAAATCTTTGGAAATTTCCCTTGTGCAAGGAATTTGTTGAAAATTCAACGTAACGGCAAAAGTCAATGGTCGGAATCAAGCCTAGCACACGATGTTTTTAATTTTTATTTGCGACAGCAGTAATCATATCCGGAACAATCCCAAAAATATCAAAATCGACGAAATCGGCTGGAACCAGCGACGCCCCACAATCAGTAGCCCTTGTTGGTCCAGGATCGCAAGCGAAAACAGACTAGAAAAACGTAGCAAATAGTTCACATGAATCAGATTCAATGGATAATTCGGTATCGTCAAAGTGAACTTCAGAAGGAACCGAGGAATATTTTCGTTTCGGACATGAATCATAGCCGCTAAAAGAAGCTGATCGACGATTGCCAATGATTTGTTCTTGAGCGTAAGATTCTGCGATCAATAATTGATGGTAAAATGAAAAGTAAGAACGCATGGACCACGGGCTGGTTCAAGCATACAAATATGCTGCTAGAGTGAAGGTAGTACAATGTGGCCGCAGTGGGCCGGACCTGTTGCCAGAAGGCTCGATAAAAGGATAGCCAAAATTGTTTTCCGCAGAGCACCAGGAAGCGGCCGTAGATTTCGGGGCAGATCTAGATAATATAGATTCACTATAACGGAGATAACCGGAATGTATGACCAAAACGCCTAAATGTACCTCTAACGCTAAGTATGTAACTCTATGAAATACAACGAAGTTACTTATGCTTGTCTTGAATGTGATCTGGCCGCCGTCGCACGCGGTGATCTAATGTGCTATGCGTAATGTATGAGTTCGTGAAGTTTTTGGATACGTTTAAAATTAAGTGGCAACGAATCTAAAAAAGATAAGCGTTTCACGCCAAAAAACGAGCTGTAGAACGGCACCAGAGCTTCAAATTGGTAGATATAAACAATCATATTTATGGTGGTTTTTTGCTTCTGGAAAATTACTAAATTTCATGAAGCAGGAACATTAAGGGCAATACTTCATATAAAATTTTCTTAGCTTTCAAATTAAGGTAACAGAATTGAGCTAGCTAGCATACTTTTTGTACTAATTTAAGGCAAACAGAACCGAAAACTTAAAACAACTCTGTAATAATTCAGATTTGACCATATGCGTAGAAGGATTTTTTTCGTCAAATGTGGTCCTCTATCACCCCCTGACATATTTGCACCGAGTTACCTTACACCCTGTATTATTATAGGCTTCCAAAATTTTTTTAGTTGGATACTTGATTGCTATTGTGCAGTGACAATTGACTGTATTTTAATGGACATTTCTGGTAAATAAACAGCTGAGCAATGGTACAAAATTTAGAAGACTTGAGACGTTCCCGAAACCAGACAGTCGTAGAAGTTTGGAAGTAAAGAATTAGTGACATTTTCCGATAACGATTCGAACAGAATATTCGCTTGAAGTTGATTGGTTGCGGTGGTGGCTAAAAATCGGCTCAGAGATATTGAATTTTTCCGCTTTCTGGCTTTGGCAATGAGATTGGCAATAAAAAATAGTGCAAACATGATGGAAAAAAGTTGAAAACACTATAATTTTTAAGCGCGAATAATAAGCAGTTCGCACTTTTGCAGCAATATTAGCGATGCCTACTTAGCTTCGAGGTACGATGCTGGTCTAACAAGCCAGTCGTCGCATGTTCGAATCTCGGTTAGACGGTGCTTGCTTGATAGAGTCAGTAGGATCGTTACACTGGCCTCGTAATTTTCCTGTACTCTAAAACAGCCGGCTGCGAAGTCTGTCGATAAAGAAGGGTAATGTCTAATGACGGTTTAAGCCCACGACTTTGCTTTTTTGCAAAGGAACAAATTGTGGAGTACAGAAAAATATCTGAACGTTATAACGATAGATTAAAAAACTAGTCGCAAATTAATTTTATCCAATTGATGTAACAATTAGGATCAACATTTTAATTGTAGTTTTAATGGTATTTTTTTGCGCTATTCGATGGTTCAATTAAGTTTTTAGGGCCTATCTAAATTTTTTCGGTAATTTAGCATTGGAAAAAATTCGAATTACGATCTAAGTTACGATATGTTTCTTCCAGCCCTTGAAAGTTGTTGAAAAGTTTATGACAGAGTTATTAATAATATCAACTGAATGCAAATCAAATGCAATTACATGTAAACATGCACTGAAAGAACGCTAAAGTTATGCACAATCTAACAACAACTTCGCGAGAAATGCACTGCAGTATCAGGGTGCGTTGAATATCTCTTAACCAGCCGCACCACAATTGAATAATAAATGAGTGTGCGACCTCTTTGAACTAACCACTCTCCAAAGGCACATTCTAGACGGCGAATCGCATGCACCCCATAACTTCAAGGGGATAGCCACTGTTCAAATCACGACACCGGATTCACCGGAGTGCGGCCGGCTGTGTTCGGTTGTTGCGCTGGAGCTATAGCTGGAAACGATTTGCGCGGAAAAGTGTTTACCCAGGAAAAACTCTCTTATCGCTACGAACCCGCATAGACAAACATTAACTGCAGCCAGCCGGCTTTTCGGCTGTGCACGATGGTCCGACCAGCAGCACCAGGAGTGGCCATGAAGGACACAAAAGGGGTGTTGAAATGGTTGTTGTTTTGCCACCGAACGCAGCCAGCGGACTCTTCGGAATAAAAAGCCATTAAAGTGGGAATTATCGCACGCGGAGAAATACCTTTTATGGAATTTGCTGCTGCTGCTGCTGAAACTCTGGCAGTGGCAGTCTGGTTTGACTTTACGAGACGGTTGGGCCGGGAGACGAAGTTTCTACCGTATAATGAATTGCAAACCAAGTGCTGACTACATTCTTTCCCTGCCAAGACAGCGGAGAACCGTAGAGAAACAGTCGAAGGGACAAAGTGAACAACACGAAACTAAGGGAGGTTATTTATTTTCGCTGACCCCGCAGCAGAAGCAGACCCATCCGTTTCGGAATATTTTATGAGTTTCGCGAAACAATGCATTTTTCTGTGCTGCCGTCTCAGCGACGATAAGGATGCCATCGGCTGATTGAATTATGCTAATTATCTCGATCGACTCATCAACGAAGTGCTTGAACCGCCCCAAAGACATTTCATGCTCTCGGACTGCCTTTTCAAGTACTGCTGTTACCAAAATCGAATATTAAGTTGCATAATAATAGACAAATTGAACGATTGGGGAAGTTCAATATTCAACAGTTTTTTTTTCTCAGTTGGTTGATAGACTTACCTACGGGATCTGCACAACTGTTCATTTCGTCACGAAAATGTGTAACCTCTGTTCGCTTGTTGTAGGTAAGGTATCGAACGAAAAATTCCTTTTCGCCACTTTTCAACCAGCCAAGCTCTCAGACCCCCGTGGGTACGCGGGCTCTTCGACTTGTGCAATAACCGGAGAAGGCGCAGTTGATCATTGCAAACAAGCTGGAAATTGCTGGTGAAAATTGCTGGCTTCGGTACCAGGTCCAGGACGTCGGGCAGGAGCTGGGCTGCTTTTAGGTTCGTTTCGTTGCTGTTTGCATTTTTATTTATGAGTGAGCTCGCGCTGAATAAAGCCATAAATAATAATGAACTGCGTGAGTATTTTCGCGGCACGGTTTTGCCAGTCTATCTGTTATTTAGCGGGCCGGCTACAATTGCACCGTGATCTAAATGCAAAGCATGAATATAACACAGTTTGTGAACTGTGAGCCTTTACAGTACAAATGGGTAGTTTGATTTAACTGTTCTGTTCATTGCTCTCAACAACGGAATTGCCTATAATGACCGTTTGTCGGGATAATTTCACCCTCACCGAATAATCAGCATAGACAGCAAATTCGAAACGGTACGATTTGGGTTTCCGGATGACCACTGATAACTGTACAGAAAAGCAAGAGATAAACATAGGCTTATACTTATTTTCTTTAGAGACTTAACATTTCAATATCGACAGATTTTGCAATTGGCTGTTAGCGTGCGAGATAATTGCGGATATGATAGAATCAATACTTCCAAGCCAGCTAAAGTTCGAATACCAATAAATGGATGGTATGATAGACAGGCATGCTATTTTGAAGCCGCATGTAATCAAAAGGCACATTTAAGGTCGGAACTACTATGCCTGTGCCCTTCATTAAGATTAAGCCTGATATCGAATGAAATCTAATTATGGACCAGCAATAATCTATGAACTCGAAAACTGTGAAATTATTCACTGCCCACGGTATCATGAAAATCCGTGCACTTTTCTTAATCAATTTCAGTAATTAATAAACGTGATTATATAGAAATTCTATGCACTTATTTCAGTACTGCATCGGTTCGATTATCTATAAATTATTCAAGCCAGGTTTTAAGTCTGGAATGATGAAAATGAATCGAGTAGAGAGAAAACCCCCCAAAAAACGGTTGGATAACGTTTCGCCGAAGAGCATATCGCGAAGTACCGTTTTGCGGAATACCATTTCGCGGAAAGTACCATTTCGCGGAAAGTACCATAACGCCGAAAAGCCTTTCGTGGAAAACCATTTGGCGGAGAAAAAAAGGCTTGGGCTTTCTAAGACTTAACCCTTCTTTATCGACAAATTTCACAGCCGGCTGTTAGAGTACAGGACAATTACGGGGATATGCAGTAATCCTACTGACTCTATCTAGCAGCACCGCCTTGCCGAGATTCGAACATACGACGACTGGTTTGTTAGACCAGCATCGTACCTCGGTACCAACTAAGCACTTGTCGGGGAAAAATGTTTTGCAGAAATCTATAACATTTATAACATTTTATAGATGATTCAGGGCGAGCCGGTCAATGACACCGGCGGATGTTCGCCGGTAACTAGCCGTCGGAAGCGCTGCTCCCCGCAGAAATCACATCTGCCTGGGTCTATTCGTTTTCCTACGTCTACTGACCTCTAGTTAGTTTTCCCTAGTCCTCGTATCGATTTAACTCTTGCAAAATATAAAGCGGCAATTACCTGCCGCGTCACTGTATCTTGAAGCCATCCAGTAGCAGCACAAAGCTCCGTGTTGTGTTTGATGCGACAGCCAAGACTAGCGAACTTTCTTTGAATGACGTGCTGATGACAGGACCAACCAGGCAAAGTGACCTGTTCAGCATCGTGCTACGTTTCCGAACTCATGCCTACGTTTTCGCCGTTGATGTGTCCCGGCAAATTCTCATCGACTCCTCACAGACTCGATATCAGAGAATCTTCTGGCGAAATCACCCGTCGGAAGCATTGAAGGTGTTAGAGTTGTTGACAGTTACAAATAGCGTTGGCTTGGATGAAGAAACCCTTGGATCGGCTCCAGGTCGTCGTTCGCAACCATGTGATCCAAATCAACAGGCTAACTGAACACTGCCATTGGAGTTACGTCAGCACGGACCAAAACCCGACGAATGAAACCAGCCCTCTTGAGCAAATGTCAGCTGTGGTGGAACGGTTCATCCTTTCTTTGCGAAACCTGCTACGAGACTGATCCGATAGAAGATGTTCCTGATGAGCTAATCCCTGAGTTGAAGGATGTGGTCATCGCAAACCCGATTGCGACAGAACCCGAACCCAGCTTCGAACGTTTCGATTCCTTTTACAAGTTGCAGCGTGTTTATGCCCATATAGCACACCTCGTCCGTCGTTTTCGAACTCCCAAGGATGAGCGAGTTGCGTGTAACCGATTGACCGTACAGGACATGCGTAAGGCAATGGATTACACTATGCGTGTCCTGCAACAGACCGAACTACAGGAAGGGATTCAGTGCATTCAACGTGGTGAGATACCAAAGCGTTTGACCGCGTTGCTGCCGTTCATAGACGACGACGGTTTCCTACGAGTCGGTGGACGTTTGCCAAATTGGAAATTACCCTTTGAAGCCAAGCATCAACTATTGCTTCCTCAAAGGCACCGAGCAACGGAGTTACTGATCAAGTAACTCAAGCCTAGTCTGGAAGGCGATTCGCCTCGAACTTATGTCAGACTTGTCATCGGAAGCATTCCTGGCCGCACTAGACCGCTTTGTCAATCGACGGAGCATGGTGCGCAGAATATTTTCCGACAATGGAACCTATTTTGTTGGTGCATCCAAGGAGCTGCGCCAGCTACGGGATCTGTTCGATAGTGAACGAAGGCCAACATAAATGATTTTCTACTACGCCGTGAAGTGGAATGGGAGTTCATTCCACCGAGATCGTCTAATTTCGAAGGATTATGGGAAACCGGAGTAAAGGTGGTAAAACTAACGGGTGAGAACTAAAATTTTGGAATTTTATTAAGGCCCCTATACTCCACAATAAACGAGCTCAGAGAGAAATGAGAGTATGTATGTGTTAGCTATTCGCAACTATACTATAACTATAACAACTATTCGCAAGCAAGGAAGTGAAAGACCAGCCAAAATTATGGATGCAGAAGGACATCGTTCTCTTTCTCGTTTCTTCAACAAAAAGCCATCTTGTTTGGCTATCAATTAGGATGCAGCAGACGAATGTTTGAAGAAAATTTTGATCCCGTTTCTACAGTAGAGAAAGGGTGTGAAGAAAATCATTGGCGTTTTCATTTCCATCATACTTCCTTGGAGCGGAATAAAGGCGAATACCACCAGTTCTTTTAAGAACTAATTTTGAAGAGTGAAGTTTTTCTCTTGAATGCCAATTCCGTTGCCATACCTTCGGTGTTTACAGTCCACCGCAAGCCGCCCCCAGTTCCCAGTGCGGACATAAATCAATTACATTCGTGCTAGTTTTTTCCGGGCTAATGTTATCTCACTTTAACTACTCAACTTTGTGTACTAAGTACTGTGCTCGAACAGTACAATTTCTACATACACCAATTAATCACTTTATCAACGTCACTTTTGGATCACATTGACATGCAACAAACGTTCGGCAAATTCAATGTAACGATTGTGTTACGAGAAAATATTTTTTTATTATGAAAAACTATTTTTGTTACATAATTTACAGGTATCAGCTTAACGTAACAACGTTACCATTTTTATTTTTGAATGTTGCGTTAAGTCACGATAACTTTTAATGTTATTTTTGCGTTACATAACAGCAATGTTTTGTTACATTCAATGTAGTGTTTAACACAACAATTCGAAAATATTGACGAAATATAATTCAGAAATCAGGATTTTAAAATCAAGTAGGCGATCGAATTACGTGGTTACAACAACTGTTAGCAACATAGGATTGTTATTTTTTCAATACAATTAGTTACTGGTTTGGTCTCATTTCGTTCAGTCGATTATTTTCCGTTCTCCCACGTCTCACTAGAATTGTAATCGGTATGGATCAATCTGTTAGATCTGAAGAAAGTTGCCTGGGCATTAATTGTAAAATAGTTTCAATTAACATGAATGGCCTGAATCTTTTATATGAAGGTCACATCTACAACAGAGATAAGCAGGTAAGTGTAATTAATTTAATGAGACGATATTTGTTATATGGTGACATGAGACATTGTTGGAGTATTGTATAGAACATGTAGTCATGTATGTAGTCTATGTCTACTATGGATACATTCATGATTGTTTGTTGTTCGAGTGTAAAAATGTAAACATTGTTTAATTTTGCAGAAAGGCTGGCGTCAGCTGTCAAAATCGTAGTATCTGACAACCGCTCTAGAACAACTCATGACCACGTAAAAAAGTTTTTTTAAAGTCCTTAAGTGAGGAGTTCTGGGGTCTGTTATCTTAATATTTTGAATATATACTTTCCAAATGTAACACCAAGATATTTACATATATTTTTCTTAAAAAAAAAATTAGGGAGAAAATTTTTTTATCGGGCTCTCCATGAGTGGCATCGGCAATATAAATATCGATATTCCTTCTAAATATCGATGCCGATATCGATATGGAGAAACATATCGATATGACAGACACAGATATTTATTTTTAAATATTAACAATCCTAACCGCGATTAAACCTAGACCATTTTGATGTTCTTGCTTGTGAAGTACGCCAGAAAGAGTGACAAAATCTTCTCGTGCCAACAGATTTCTTACGAACGCGATTAAACCTAGTCCAATTTGATGTCTGTGTTAGGGAAGTGTGCCAGAAAAAATGACGCAAGTTCGTTGTCCCAACAGATCGCAAATTCTTTACTGCGAGACGATTAAACCTAGGCGAATTTGATATCTGTGTTGGAAAAATGTGCTACAGCTGTAGTGTTCGGTTATAAGAACATGACCCTGTATGAATACGAATGCTTGCCGTTTCATTAGAAGTGTAGTGAAAAGATGTGCTGTTGATAAAATAAGATTGAATTGGTAAAATCCCTTCAACGTGGCGAACCATGGGTAATAAAAACAATTCTTAATTACTGTAAGGTAGCAGGAAAGCAAAAGTTTGTGTTCTTGATTTTGTTAAATTGTTTCCAAATGCACATAGAAATAACTCTGTAATCTTTTGAGGATTGAACGTATGCAATGTTACCACTTTGATAAATGTTGCATATAGCATGTATACATGAAGAATCGAATGATTACAAGCATGGATACATGCTACTATCATTACAAAGAGACTTACGTAGTCCTGCGTCACCTATATATGCGGCCGTGCCTTGTACACAACCCCGCTGATTTTTTTACGGGAAAATGTCAATGTCAATCCGTCAAATGACGAATAGTAATTGTTGCAACCAGCACGGATATATCAGGGATCACTAAATCAGAGGTTTTAATAATGTACGAAATGTTTTTATCTGCTCCAACACAATTCAAGCAAATATTTACCATATGCGGATCGATCAGTTTTGGAGAAGTTCAAAAGTTCGTCCCATTAGCAGTGTTGCCACATATTCATCTGTACTGGAAGGCAAAAAAATCTTTTTCGTCTGTACTATTGCTTTCAAAAACCTGTACCAAAATCTGTACCACTAGGTTTATTTGTTGCATAGGCAAATCTGGTTTGTTAGCTTTAAAAAATACATAAGGCGCAAATTACTAATTTCTTTGACGATGTCTGTACGTATTCTTACTAAACTTAAATACAGGCACGTTTTGTTTCATTTGTATGCGTGCCAAGAGATGCTCCTCTGTTGATTTAAAGTAACAATACTGAGAGAAAAAGATAGGTTTTGACACCCAAAAAAATCTGTACCTATCTGTACTTTATGACAAAAATCTGTAATCTGTACAGAATCAGTACCAAAACAATTGGAAAAATCTGTACTTTTCCAGATAAATCTGTACATGTGGCAACACTGCCCATTAGTATATTGTCTGCTGCCAAATCAGACGGAGGAAACATTTAGAAAAACTTTCCAGATACTAAAACGGGCGGCAGAGCAATTTAAAACCTGGCTGGATCCTTCCATAATATTAACGGACTTCGAATCCTAAGAAATAAATGCGATTTGTAGTTCGTTTCCGGATTGTAGCCACTTCGGCTGTTTTTTCATCTAGCTAAAAATTTTTGGAAACAAATCCAGAAATTGAATTTGGTCAGCGAATACTTCAGACACTGTAAAATAGAAATGGCATTCCACCAAACGGAAGCTTTGGCCTTCTTGCCACCGCAAGAAGGGATCGAGGGGCTCAAGAGCTGCTGCTCCCAAAAGCATGGGTCCCTTTATCGATTATGTCGACAAAACGTACATTGAAACGCTCTACTACCGGCGAACGTTGGACAAAGCCGCGTTTTGTTCCTGACTTCTGGTCAAAGGAGCAAAATACGATTAAAAATATACTGCGAACAAATGCCATCGAGGGATGGCACAACAAATTCAATTCCCAATTTAAGGGGAAAACATCGCTTAAATTCTATGAAGTGATCATGACATTTCATTTTTTAGCTTTTACGAGTTTGATTCACCTTCTCGTAAAACTTGCGCGTGTCATTAAAGGGTGTCACACATCAAATTGCACCACGGAAGAAACGCTGTAACAAATTACTCATTGGGTATTTTATCTTGAAAATTTGAGTAGAAGTAGTTTAGAGTATATCGTTTACACCCTATTTTTATCGCCTCCGGGGCTACTGTACTTTACCGCCTAGCACAAGTTTGATGTTCCGGAGGAAGTAAGGATACAGAAACTTTCATAGTTTGCCAAGAAATACATGATTTGGCCAAGAAATACATCGTGTGGCAAATGGAGTGCGCCGTTCGTGATTACCGGGTCTGTACACGGGCAGATCTACCTCAAGGAGTGTCCACAGAAGCATTTGCTTCCTCTGTCGAAGCAACACGAGGGCCCTACGATCTTCGTTGACCAAACTCGTGACTTTAGTCATGACCTTGAAATGCGGTCAGGCATATATCAATATTTTTTGAAACGATGATTCTACAATTGATGAAGGGACGGTAAGGGAAAGTAATGAAGAAACCTTCTATCTTCGTGCCAATATTCAAAGAATGTATTGGAGTGATACGAAGCCAACGGAGTCACTTTCGTACCCAAGGCCATGAAAGCTTCTAACGCACCGGAACTAAGGCCCATCTAAGAATACTAGGCTATTATGAAGCAGGCACTACGGAAGCATCCCATGGAGGTCAAATCTGAGGAAGACATGAAGAAATAGTGGATTTCCGTACAAATGAATCTGCAGCTAGGTTGTTCAATACTTTTTGAGTGGAGTTAAGCGTAAGGTGCGAGTATACGGTTATGGTATTAAAGTTGAATGAAACAAATATGGGTCATTCCACGCGAAGTGTCCGAGCCCCATGTAATCGACCTTCACGAATTTGAACCAAATTTCGCCAGATTGTGTTCGGTCAGAAAGCAAAAATCGAAAATTTGGTGCCGATCGGACATTCCCTCGATTAATGCGAGCACTTTTATTTTTAAGGAAAATACCCTTTTTTGTCAAAACCTCTTATTTTCTTTTGCTCATATCTACGGAAGTTTGAGTTTAGAAAGACACTATTTTCACATTTTTAAAGGAAATTACCCAAGGAATTCGAAAAAAATATTATTTTTAAGCACCAGTGCTGCTAAATATTTTTAAACTCCATTTAAAAACTAAATTTTCATTTTTCTCTCAATGAAGTCATTTTGATCTCAAGAATTTCAACTTCATCGTGTTTCGCAGATTTTTTTACATTACAATCACTCATCGCCCTGAGGTATTCTTTGCCGATCCCGAAATACAGCGTTTTAAATCAAGCAATACCCCATTTTTTATGTAAAACTATAAGCAAAATAACTTTTTTTGAGCAGTGATTCTCTACGCAATGTAAAACTACTTTGCCATATCGGGAAAGCATTTATACAATATATAGCAAAGGTTTTCTTAACATTGTTGTAAGCTTTTCAGTTTTTCATTTGATTTATAGCACTAGATGAGGAAATGTTACTTCAAAAAGGCGTAAAATATACGTTAGTTGTTTGATCATGGCCTTGTAAACTGTTTTTCATCTCGCTAATAGACAGAAGCTCTTACCTTCCTTGTTTATTGCGTTTATTGTTGCTAGGAGACACTTAATTAACGTAACTAATCATGCGGGAAACTGAAAATTTGGCAACACTGTTAAGAAAAACCTTTTTATATTCTGTATAAATGCATTTCCGATATGCCAAAGTATTTTTACATTGCGTAGAGAATTACTGCTTCAAAAAAAATATTTTGCTCTTAGTTTTACATTAAAAATGGGGAATTGCATGCTTTGAAACGCTATATCTCGAGATCGGCAAAGAATACCTCGAGGCGATAAGTGATTCCTATGTGAAGAAATCTGCGAAATACGATGAAGTTGGAATTTTTGAGATAAAATCGAGTTCATTGAGAGAAAAATGTAAATTAAGTTTTCAAATTGAGTTTAAAAATGTTTGGCAGCATTGATGCTCAAAAATAATATCTTTATCGAATTCCTTGGATAATTTCCTTTGAAAATGTGAAAATAGTGTCTTTTAAACTTAGTATTTCCGGAGATACACTAGAATCTCGTTTTACGTCCGTTCATTTTACGTGATTTCGTTTTACGTCACTTTTTTTACGTCCAAATTTTGAATTAACGTCCTCTCGTTTTACGTCCAAAATTTGAATTAACGTCCACTTTTTTTACGTCCAAAACTTGAATTAACGTCCTCTCGTTTTACTTCCGAAATTTGAATTAACGTCTTCGGGAAAGTCACTTAAATGACTGCCGCCTTCAAGATGCTATGGAAAATAACGCAGAATTGACTCACTACGTGGCGCTAGCGTATATGTAGCATTCTTATACAAGCTTTATCTTGCGCTGCAGGCTATCTAGAAAGTTACGGTCTTCGGGAAGGTTACTCAAATGACTGCCGCTTTCAAGATGGTATGGAAAATAGCGCAGAATTGACTCACTACGTGGCGCTAGCGTATATACAGTACTATTATACAAGCTTTATCTTGCGCTGCTGACTATTTCGAAAGTTGCGGTCTTCGGGAAAGTTACTCAAATGACTACCGCCTTCAAGATGGTATGGAAAACAGCGCAGAATTGACTCACTACGTGGCGCTAGCGTATATGTAGCATTCTTATACAAGCTGTATCTTGCGCTGCTGGCTATCTAGAAAGTTGCAGTCTTCGGGAAGGTTACTTAAATAACTGCCGCCTTCAAGATAGTATGGAAAATTCAAGGTGGTATGGAACCGGCTGCACTAGTGTATGTTTTTTTGTATTTGCCATAACTCATGATCTTGGTTGTACAAGAAGTTCCTTTCTTCGGAAAGGTAGTTTAAGTTACCGAACCGTCCATTCATTTTACGTGATTTCATTTTATGTCCGATATTTGAATTAACGTCCTATCGATTTACGTCCAAAATTTGAAAGTTTTTGGGGCCGGGGAAGTTTCTTAGGATGATTGTGTATTTTTTATCCCTCGCTTTCCGGCTTGGTCAACCGTCCATAAAAATTCTACAAAATTTTCACCCGTATTTTTTCAATTGGCACTTAGGGAGCCCCGTTTTGAGAAAGAGTGATCCCAAATCCCAACTTTTGCCAAGCTTTCCTTCTTTAATAATTTATCACTTTTGAACCACTGAATTGATTTTTATTATTTTGGTACCAAATATGGAGTTAAAGCTCAAGGTTTTCATTGACTGCTCAAACATTTAAAATATTTTGACGTAGGACTACGTCTTTGTTTACTATACTGGGACTGGGTACCACTTTGTGAAAACGAAAATAGAAGTGTAACGTTTGAATGAAAGATTTCAAATGCGAATAACTACTAAACTACTGAACGAAACTGAACAATTTATATGTCGTTGGATAGATAAAATGACCAGCAATTTTAAGGGTGGAGCAATTTTAAGAAGGGCGTAAGAGGGGGAGCTCCTATACAAATGCAACACAAATTTTCTCAAAACTCGAGAACTAATCAAGCAAATGGAACCAAATTTGGCATATAAAGGTTTCAGAAGCCAAGAATTTTTTCTATTATAAATTGAGACCCCTTCCCTCTTTTGGAGGGGGGCTCCCATACAAATGAAATTCAAATTTACTCATAACTCTAGAAATAATCAAGCAAAAGGAACCAAATTTGGCATGTAAGGGGTTTTGGAGGCAAGATTTTTTTCTATAGTGAATTTAGGCCTTTGCCTTCTTTAAGAAAGGGGATCCCATACAAATGAAATATAAGTATCCTCATAACTCGAGAACTTATCAAGCAAATGGAACCAAATTTGGCTTGTGGGTATTTTTGGAGACATGAATTTATTTTACGATGCTTTGAGACCCCTTACCCCTGTGGTACGAGGATAAGGACTCTCATACAAATAAAACAGAAATTTTTCCGAAACTTCCTGAAGACCGTAACTTTCTAGATAGCCAGCAGCGCAAGACACAGCTTGTATAAGAATGCTACATATACGCTAGCGCCACGTAGTGAGTCAATTCTGCGCTATTTTCCATGCCATATTGAAGGCGGCAGTTATTTAAGTAACCTTCCCGAAGACCGTAACTTTCTAGATAGCCAGAAGAGCAAGGTATAGCTTGTATAAGAATGCTACATATACGCTAGCGCTACGTAGTAAGTCAATTCTGCGCTATTTTCCATACTATCTTGAAGGCGGCAGTCATTTGAGTAACCTTCCCGAAGACCGTAACTTTCTAAATAGTCAGCAATGCCAGATAGAGCTTGTATAAGAATGTTACATATACACTAGCGCCACGTAGTGAGTCAATTCTGCGTTATTTTCCATACCATTTTGAAGGCGGCAGTTATTTAAGTAACCTTCCCGAAGACCGTAACTTTCTAGATAGCCAGCAGCGCCAGATAGAGCTTGTATAAGAATGCTACATATACGCTAGCGCCACGTAGTGAGTCAATTCTGCGCTATTTTCCATACTATCTTGAAGGTGGCAGTCATTTGAGTAACCTTCCCGAAGACCGCATCTTTCTAAATAGTCAGCAGCGCAAGATACAGCTTGTATAAGAATGCTGCATATACTCTAGCGCCACGTAATGAGCGAATTCTGCATTATTTTCCACGCCATCTTGAAGGTGGCAGTCATTTGAGTAACCTCCCGAAGACCGCAACTCTCTAGATAGTCAGCAACGCAAGATACAGCTATTATAAGAATGCTACATATACGCTAGCGCCACGTAGTGAGTCAATTCTGCGCTATTTTCCATACCAACTTGAAGGCGGTAGTCATTTGAGTAACGTTCCCGGAGACCGTAACTTTCTAAATAGTCAGCAACGCCAGATAGAGCTTGTATAAGAATGTTACATATACGCTAGCGCCACGTAGTGAGTCAATTCAGCGCTATTTTCCATACCATCTTGAAGGCGGCAGTCATTTGAGTAACCTTCCCGAAGACCGCAACTTTCTAAACAGTCAGCAGCGCAAGATAGAGCTTGTATAAGAATGCTACATATACGCTAGCGCCACGTAATGAGCGAATTCTGCATTATGTTCCATACCATCTTGAAGGTGTCAGTCATTTGAGTAAACTTCCCGAAGACCGCAACATTCTAGATAGTCAGCAGCGCAAGATATGGCCTGCATAAGAGTACTACATATACACTAGCGCCACGTAGTGAGACAATTCTATAATCCATACAATCCGACGAAAAGCCCTTGATCTGCTAAACAACTTTGTCGAAGACACCAACGTGCTATACGGTCAGGATCACGAGTTATTCCATGTTGGAACCAATTATGTCAATTCGTCCACTTTTTTTACGTCCAAAACTTGAATTAACGTCCTCTTGTTTTACGTCCAAAATTTGAATTAACGTCCTCTCGTTTTACGTCCGAAATTTGAATTAACGTCCACTTTTTTTACGACCGATTTGATTTACGTCCCCCCAATAGTGGACGTAAAACGAGATTTGAGTGTATAAGCAAAAGAAAAAAAGAGGTTTTGACAAAATCGGGTTAAATCTTCCTTAAAAATGGAGGCGCTCCCATTAATCGAGGGAATGTTCGATCCGTACCAAGTTTTGCATTTCTGCATTTCCAAAAACGAACAATCTGGCAAAATTTGGTTCATATCCTTGAAGGTCGATTACACGTTTTAACTTTTTCTCGGTCACTTGGCATGGAATGACCCATATGCCAAAAGCTTACTAATGGGTTATATTTTGTTGTCTGAAAGTTTGAAAAGGATCCGTAAATTAGGTAATTTTCTACAGCGTTTCTTCCGTGGTGCAATTTGATGTGGGACACCCTTTAGGAGACCTGGCAAATTTCGTACAGCCACAAATTTGACTAATTATTACAAATTGTAAATTTTAGATGAACTGATAGAGCTGCAGTTTTTTGGAAAAAGGAATATACTCAAGGTATAAGTTGGGTTTTGCAGTTTTTTGAGGAGCTGAGCGTTCGGTGTAGTCGTCGAAACACCGGATTTTCAGAGAAGGTCTATATCGAACAACAGTATTAAACCATTAGTAAGTAAGTAAATGACAATCTGACAAAATCTCAAAATTTATTTTTAAACGCTGCAAACATGACACAAACATGATTTTCAATACCCAACAGTTGTGCTTGTGATAGTTGTATCGAGCCTTGTCTCATAAACTCTAAACGACGCTCTGTTTGACGCTCTGGAGAGGTAATCGTAGAGCGCTTATTGCTCGTAGTGTGTCAGAGTAGAAGTCTCGGCAGGAATTCGTTAGAAAATACCCATTTCGTTCGAAGAATGACCAATGAACCTGCTCCAGAAACTTATATATGTGTATTGTGCCTTCCTAACACCCTTGGTGATGTTTTTTCAACCTTACGCGACTTTTGCCATTAACTTTCGGAGCTAATCGGCAAAATTCACCTACTAGGTATACATTTGAACATTTCGGAGAAACAAATTATGTAATCAAATAGTCTCTGTTTCATTAGAACGGGAATTTAAGGTCCGCCCTTTTTTGAAATTCTATCTTTCCATCGTCAACGTAACTAAAGGGCGTGAATTGTCGATACATTACTAGCAGGCCGCGAAACTGTTACTGTTTTTGCAACACGTAACAACGAAAACTGATAGTGTTTTGTATTGCATTTCAGGTTGTCTGGGAGGACTTAGCATAAAACGTAAAGCTGAGGATTTGAGATGTTAAATAATCAATATCCAAAACAATGACAATAAGACTAAAAGGTTATAAAAACGATGGATTTCACTCTCACATCTACCTGATAAAGGCAATGGATGTATGGATTTCATATCCTAAAATGCTCAAACGTGATTGGCTGGAAGCTCATGAGTATTCACTAAAATTGTTCAACTTTATGATAAAATTTTCAGCAGTTAGCTTTTAAAAATCTATCTTTTTTGTAAAAACCACAGAACAGACACACGTTATGTGAATCGATTGGTATGCAAACCAGCAAAATCCGTACAGAACTGACTGAGTTATTGTCGTTCAAAATCTATCACTTTTTCGTGTCACAATCATTTTTGTTTTCGCAGCATGTCACCCTATTAAAGTAGGACGTAGTCCTACGCCAAAAAAATAACTGCGCTAATAGGAGGAAGCCCCCAGTACCAAACACCTTAGAAATTCTACGTAGGTAATTGAAATTATCGGAGAAAAACTAACTAAAACTTTTCGATATAGAACACTATAGAACAGTAGGAAGTACAAATTTACTGTGATTCTAGAGGCATTATCCTGCCGTTTCCAACACGATGCCACCGGATTGTGTTCGCTTATAAAAACCCACGCCACCGCAGAATGATATTTTGCCTCTGCAACCACTAGCGGACACTCGTAAAAATTCAATATCTACATCATAAAAAATCCAAAAACCATCTTCGTGGCGTTCAGGTCGATCGAAAATGTCAAAGGTGAATGATTCAATTCCGTTGAACTATTATTTCGAATAATTTACTAAAGCACTACAGCAATCAATGCGATAAGCAGCAGCAGCAGCAGCAGCACCACCGCACCCGCCAACAGAATTGATCGACTTTGCTCGCGTTTGGGTGGATAAAATGGGATAAAACACGAAGCAATGGCTCTTAATGGGGAAAAGAAAATGTACAGTCGTGTCGATCGATTTATTGTTAGGACTTTATTTCTAGACGAAAACAGGCTCTCGGAATCGTGTGGTTTTTGTAGCAGTCGTTCAATGCCGACGACCAGGTCGTGTTGGGTACACGGTTTAAGATTGCCATATTTTTGTGGAAATAATGGCTTAAACAATTACTCGATTTACGGCTTCAAGCGCGCCAGGTTGTTGGCTAACCAATCTTTGGTTTGAAAAGCGCTTTAAATTTTATGATATTTTATTTCTTGTAGCAGAACATGATTTTGATTCTCGAACGTAAAGTTAAATTACCGACATTAAACCATAAATGTCTAAGAAAGAAACTGTTTGCAATCAAAATATTAAATAACAAATTGGATCTCAGAAAACAGCCAATCACTATAAATAGGAAGAAGCGAAAAGTTTCATTCTCACAGCTTACATACAATCGGTATTATCGCTTAACCAAACAATCAATTTGCTGCTACTTAATACATAATCCACTCACCGTTTTGCACTCTAGTTGAATTACAAACAGCCTGGCTGGCACAATCGGGAACGGCACATCTAGAGCAGACAGGAAACGACAGGGGCGGAATAACAAAAGCAGAGATACCGAGCGCACACGCATACCCCGCCCGATCAACTGTATGGCGGTACGAAAAGTTCTCTCCCACCACAACGAACCACCACCACCCCACCCCACCCCTATACTGTATATTGCAGTCCAATCCAATTTTCCTCCTTGTGAATTCCGCCATGTGCTGCCACGTTGTACCGACCGAAACAAGGGCGAATCCTCCGCCGGGCAGCCCTTCTACGCCATTTTCACGTTGCTCAGCTTTTTCCTTATCAATTTTCCACTTGAACCACAACGCCACCCACCCCCACGCCACGCCACGGCATCATCGTCGTCGTCGTCGTCTTCGTCGTCACCATCACCACACAGTCCATAAAAGCGAGGATACAATCTAATTCAATTTGCAAGAACGCAACGGAAGGACGCTTATTCGCTGCCTGTCAGGATTGGGGCTCGTATATCTTACCGGGAGAGAAGATAATGTGGCACGGACTGTCATCGGGCCGCTGCGGAATATAAGATTTATTGCGGTGGAAAGTGATGATAAGGGAGATTTCTATTCAGTATATACTCAGTAAGTAGTTCGTACGCTGTGGATTCCGCGTCCTGCTGCGGTGGTGGTGGCCAACGGAAGCGACGATGGTGGCCAAGTGTATGTATTCTTTTCTTAGATGTATAGATGCAAACCGAAGATTTATGTCGAGCTTCTTGCCAGTTCGCAAAATTGTTCTGTGAACTTCAATCAAGATTAGCACGGAAAGTTATTTTAATTTCAACTTGGAAATGCTGGAATTCCGTCTATTTGACGATACGCAACATCAACTGATGCTCAAGTTTAACGCTAGCGTTCGGTTTAAATTCATAAAAACTACCTTAGATAATTTGGAAGGAAATCTGCCAAATTATAATAAAATGAATTCGTATCGAAATAAGCCTTTCTAAAAACACCATGTATTGATGTTTTCTAAACTTTTTGTATAAAATGTTTAATTTAATTTTAATAAAATTACTGACTCAAAGAAAAAGTTAGGAGAACGCTAGTTTTCTTTGAACTGCTTTTCGCTTCCAACAATTTTTTTTGAGTCTTCTTCAGGTTGAGCTTGACGGTAGCACCATATTTCTATCTTCGGTTACCTACCACCAGTACGTTGCTGATGGGTAACGGCATAACCTTGTGTTCCAGCATTTTTCCAGGGTGCCAAATCCGGTCAAAACAGTACATAACAAACGATATTTCATATATGTAAATTTCTTGGTTGATATCCTCGACAGTAATTAAAATGTCGTTTTTCAAGCCGCTTGCATAAACAGGTTACCAAAAGCCGATTCTTAACGAATTTTGACAGTTTAATATGCTTGAAAATGTCCGTCACCTCTTTCCTTTTGGTTGCCGAATAAAACTCCCGTAGGTTTTATGGTCCATCACTTCACAATCGTACTTCATCGGCATCGTCGTGCTAAGCTTCCAGGTTGTGGTCATCTTGTTTGGTTTATTGTTACGATATTGAGTCACTACGGTCCAGCTCATACTATAGTGCAATGCACTGTTGTAGCTCGGTTGCAACGTTTCGAGTGGCGAGGTTTAGCTTAAAAGCGCTAAGTTTCGGCTTTCGAATTATCCGGCGCCAAAGGATCTAACAGGTTCAAAAAAAGTTAAATTTTGAGCATACCTTGAGATCTATATCATGTGATATTTCATAAATTTGCCATGAAACAACTAACAAATGGCCCGGTTCTGTAAAGAAGAAGAACAGGGCTTTCAAATGGAGTAAAACTTTTTTTGGCGTCCATCTTGGATTTGATCGCCACATTGGATTTTATCAAACGATCGCCGTTTTCGCCATGAGCCCTCCTAAGCATTGTTGTTCAGCTTTCCAATGGTGGTCTTAAAAGGAAAATCGGTTGGGAGCTCTTGGTGAAAACGGCGATTTTTTGATAAAATCTAATATGGCGACCAAATCCAAGATGGCCGCCAAACATTTTTTACTCCATTTGAAAGCCCTGTTCTTCTTCTTTACAGAACCGGGCTATTTGTGAGTTGTTTCATGGCAAATTTATGAAATATCACATGATCTCAAGGTTTGCTTAAAATTCAACTTTTTTGAACCTGTTAGGCCCCTTGGCGAACGAGGGGTCCACTATTTCGAAGTATCAAAAGTGTAATTCTCATTTTTTAACCATTTTCAACTATTTAAGCGCAAAAGTTCCAATATTTGAAGACCTCGTGTCAGTAGTGGCCCCGTTTCAGCGGAAATTACTTAATACGAAAAACAGACAATGAGCAGATGACAAAAAACGGTGTGAGGACTATGAAAATTATATGAAAAGATGGCAAAAAAAGGATGATATGGTGACAAAAAAGGAATGCAAAGATGGCGAAAACACGATAAAACATTGACAAAAAGACGACGAAATACGCCACAATTAACATTAAAATACAACGAAAACACCAAAACAGCGACGAAAAAGAACAAAAAATACAACAAATCTGCAATACAATAATGGAGAATATACGAAATCCCACCAAAACAGCACGGAATTCACGTTATTCCAGACGTAAATTTCTTGGTTGATATCCCCGGCTGTGATGAAAATGTCGCTTTTTAAGCCACTGGTACGTATAGCCCGCCAAAAGCTGATTCTTAACGAACTTCGACAGTTGCATATGTTTGACAGTATCAGCCACTTCTTTACTTTTGGTTACTGAATAAAACCCCCTGCTCCAGAATTTGTTTTTCGAAGTTCACCTTGATAAAGGCATCGTGGTCCAACTTCGACAGTAACGTCGTGCTTTCGAATTCTCTCCGATGCAGCCTTCCTAGCTATTTGATAAATATTTCCCGAGCACATCTATTATGTTGATGACCATAAAACGTTGATGAAAAGATGACGAAAGACCCTGGAAATAACATTGAAATACGTCGAAAAACGCCAAAACTGCGACAAAAAGAAACAATAAAGACGACAAACATGCAAAGTGTAAAAGAGACAACCAAAAAATGACGAATATTCGAATGAAATATGACGGTAAGACGACGAGTTGGTGGTAAAAACACAACATTTTTGTTTTCAAGATGAAAAAATAGCAAACTATATCAAAGAGACAACACAAAAACGACGTAGGGACGACAAAAGATGATAAAAAATTGATATAAAAGTGAATAACAAACGACAAAATGTCAACGACAGTAGACAAAGATAAAAAAAACTACGAAAATACGATGAAAAGATGGGAAAAAGACCGCGAAGAGACGATAAAAACGCGACAGAGAGACAATAAATACAAAGAAAAGACAAAAAAGAATCGACGAAAACGTGACTAAAAGACAGCAAAAAGACGATGGAAAGATGTCGAAAAACTGATAAGTTTGCGAAAAGACAATGACGACAGACGACAAAAGTACGTTGAAAAGACATCGAATTAACGCCAAAGAAGCGACAAATAGTGTCAGAAAAGACAACGAAAAGATCATAAATAAAGGCAGGAAAGACAATGAAAAGACGATATCCAGATAGCACAACAGTGACCAGAAATGCTAAAAAGACTACAAATGAAGACGCCATCTCGACCAACTAAAAACGTCACAAAAGATAACAATAAATTACCATTATTCGCCGAAAAGAAACAAAAAGACGATTCGCCAAAAAACATATGTAAAAAAAAAAGAAAAACGACTAATAGTCGATCTATTTATTTAATTTACATTATCAAGTGGTTTGAAATTCTTTTATAATTACGTTTAAGTGCATCCCTGGACAAATTAAAATCAACCCCTTTGGCAACTCTGTTGAATAAACGGAGAAGTTCAACTATACCACCGTAGGTCTCGTTATTCGTTCGTCTAACTGGAATATACAGACGTCCATGGCTTCGCAAAATTCTTCATTCAACCTGTAGTCGGATACTAGTGAGTAAGCTAGACATTGCGTTCTAGTACTACTTAGTAAGCACGTCAGATACGAAAATAACACGGGCAACGTTGCAGCGGACAGCTAGAGTGTCCAGATTCACGAGGCAACGATTTGCCGTCTCCTATAAAAGGCGTCGAAGAGCAGAGCGCATATATGAAATGGTTAGACTGGAGGGACAAAATTAGATATGAGACAATAAAATATAGGGTTGTGTGGTAATAGTTTAATTACCAAAACACTCGGGCGCCAACCGAGAAAGTGTAGGTTGGAGTCTCACTTACCAATTGAACTGTCCAATGTATTTTTGGCCTCATATCGAAAATTCCCAGTTTGATCCAGTCTACCTTTCTTCTCACCAAAAGCTCCTCTACTAATAAAAATGGTCTCAACGCGCGGAAATCACGAGAAGTAGCCCATTTTGTCTCATTTACCCTTATTTTCTAATAGTTTTGAAAGAATCATGTACAAACTGTTTCCAATTTGAGATTTATGGTAAGGAAAGAAGAAGAACGTTGGGAAATAGGTATATGAACAATTTTATTTTAACATAACATAATCTAGAAGTCTGTTTTGCCTCATTTTCCTCAAGATGTTTGTACTACAGGCAAAATACCAATTCGATACTTGTACAGCTTGTACAGCTTGTAACAGTCAGAATATCGAATGACGATCAAGTTTTCCACAAAAATGTCGTGTAAGCGAAAGGGAAATATGACAAAATATTGATAGGAAAACGAGCGACTGTAAAAGTGTTCCGATTTCGTTTAAATTGAGTGTGTTTGTTCCTAATCGAAAAATTTTTAGACTGATATTTTTTATTGGACGCTTAGGGTACCTTTTTCTAAATTGGGATGGCTATAAAAACCATCATATTTGTCATTTTTTCTTTCTTCAAATATATACAGTCAAATATATTTTCTGAAAAGTTGAAAAATCTTTTATATGGAACCAAAATCATTAAAATCGGACCAGTGGTTCAAAAGTTATGAAGTTTTGAATGTAGTAAAATCAGAAAGCATGACGATTTTTGTGACAACCCTAACTCAGAAAGGGGCAGCATAAGCGTCCAATAAAAAATATGGGTCAAAATTTTTTCGATTAGGAACAAACACATTAAATTTTAACGAAATCGGAACACTTTTACAGTCGCTCGTTTTCCTATCAATATTTTGTCATACTTCAGTGCAAGTTGTAGGGAAAAACAAGGCGAAACATTCCCTTACACGACATTTTTGTGAAAAACTTGATCGTCATTTGATATTCTGACTGTTTCAACCTGCACAACAGGCATCCCTTCTTGAAAATCTCTGGTAAAAGTATCGAATTGGTATTTTGCCTGAAAATGGGGCAAAACAGACTTGTTCTAAATTATGTTATCTACTATATAAAAATGGATTTCTGTCTGTCTGTCGGGATGTTCTTTATAGAATCAAAAACTACTGAACCAATCGGCGTGAAAATTTGCATGTAGAGGTTTTTGGGGCCAGGAAAGATTTTAGTGATGGTTAGAGACCCCTCCCCCCACTAAGAGGGGGGGCTCCCATACAAATGAAACACAAATTTCTGCATAACTCGAGAACTAATCAAGCAAATGGAACCAAATTTGGCATGTGGGTGTTTTTGGAGATAACATTTTTTCTATGATGAATTGAGACCCCTCCCCACTTCAGGAGGGGGGGCTCCTATACAAATGAAATACAAATTTCCTCATAACTCGAGAACTAATCAAGCAAATGGAACCAAATTTGGCATGTGGGTGTTTTCGAAGGCAAAAATATTTTCTATGGTAAATTAGGACTCCTCCCCACTTTAAGAGGGGGGGCTCCTATACAAACGAAATACAAATTTCCTCATAACTCGAGAGCTAATCAAGCAAATGGAACCAAATTTGGCATGTGAATGTTTTCGAAGGCAAGAATATATTCTATGGTGAATTAGGACCCCTCCCCACTTTAAGAGGGGGGGCTCATATACAAACGAAATACAAATTTCCTCATAACTCGAGAACTAATCAAGCAAATGGAACCAAATTTGGCGTGCGGGTGTTTTTGGAGACAAAATTTTTTTCTATGATAAATTGGGACCCCTCCCCACTTTGGAAAGAGGGCTCCTATACAAATGAAACACAAATTTCCGTATAATTCGAGAACTAATCAAGCATATGGAACAAAATTTGGCATGTGAAAGTTTTCGAGGGCAACAATATTTTCTATGATGAATTAGGACCCCTCCTCACTTTAAAAGGGGGGCTCCTATACAAATGAAATACAAATTTCCTCATAACTCGAGAACTAATCAAGCAAATAGAACCAAATTTGGCATGTGGACGTTTTTGGAGGCAAAAATAATTTCTATGATGAATTAGGACCCCTTCCCACTTTAAGAGGGGGGGCTTCTACACAAATGAAATACAAATTTCCTCATAATTCGAGAACTAATCAAGCAAATGGAACCAAATTTGGCATGTGGGAGGTTTTGAAGTCTTGAATTTATTTTATGATAGTTAGAGACCTCTCACCGCTGTGGTAGGGGGATATGGACTCTCATACAAATAAAACAGAATTTTTTGCGAAACTCAAAAACTAATCGAACTCGAGAAATTCGAGACTCTTCCATGAAACATTAGTCAAGAACAGGACCACAAAAGCTATCTATAGTAACACTGGATCATTCAGGACGAGACGGCCGCGAGTGTTGCCGGTTACCCGCCGTCGGAAGCGCCGCCCACTTGGAGGAGGCAACTCCCCGCAGAAATCACTACTGTCTAGGTTTATTTGTTTTCCTAGGTCTACCTGAGTTTCCTGGATCGAGCGACAGCGAGTAAGGAGAGGATCGCAAAATGGTACTTTCCACAAAAATGTTTTCCGTGAAATGGTACATTCCGCTTAAGGTTTTTCGCCAAATGATATTCGGCGAAAAGTTGTACAATCATGGCGAATATTACTATCCGCTTTCTGGCTATGCAATGAGGGTACAGGGGAGTTGTTTTCTACTTTACTGTGAGGAATAATTGCAAATTTGTATATTAAACTACCCATTCCTGATAACTAATAAGCATTAACATAACCAGCAAATCAGCGTATCAGGCATTTTATACTGCACGTTGTTGTATATTAGCCTTTTGACTGCATAGGTGTTGTAAATTGGCATCCAAAATTGTATTCAAATTCTTCGTATCGGTAATTAGCTGTAAATTAGCATTGTCAGCACTATAAGAAGGTTATCAGTAAAGTAGCTGTATATTTTGCCAAAATAGCATTTAAGTAGCATTTAAGGCGACTTAAATGCTTATTAGCCTACATTTGAATAGCATTGGTGATGCTTATTGGTTACCTGGGATGCTTTCAAAGTTACGTAACTGCCAAAATGAATCATCTAAGGTTGAACTCCTCAGAAACTTGCAAAACTCGAGATTGTGACAAAGATCACCCGAGATTCATGATTTATGTACAACACAGGTTATTATGTGGCAATACGAAGTATGTTGGGTCAGCTAGTGTTAAAATAAAATTGTTCATATACCTATTTTCCAACGTTCTTCTTCTTTCCTGACCATAGAATCTCAAATTCGAGAGAGTTTGTCCATGATTCTTTCAAAACTATTAGAAAATAGGGATAAATGGGGCAAAATGGGCTACTTCTCGTTATTTCCGCGCGTTGAGGCCATCACCAATCGAATTCTCGTGTTTTTTACATAAGTTACTTTTTACCCGATAAAAACAGCGGCAACAAAAACTTCCGTTTTTTCGATCGGTTTTGCCCACTGTGCGGTGGTTCTACAATTGACGGTAGGGAAAAGTAAAGAAATTTTGTTTTGGAGTGGAGGGCGTAGCGTAGCTACCAATAATCCCCCACCCCCTCACCTTCCCGCTCTTTCCCCACCGCTCCAAAAAAAAAAAATTCTTTACCTTCCCCTTCCGTCCCTCCATCAATTGTAGAACCACCGTTTCAAAAAAATATTAAACAAGAAATTCTCAGTTTGAAATTCACATCGTTGAAGTGTATAAAGAAAATCAATGGTCCAAGGTGGCTCCCCGACGGAGCACCAGCAAATTCCTCAGAACAATTACCATCGATTTTTACTGTTAGTCGTTAGTCGGATAAAGTAAAACATAAAAATTTAGCCTAAATCTCTGATGTATCTGATTTGATTAAAAAGTATTAATTTCCTTCAAATGCAATCAAGAAAAAAATTAATAAAACAAACGCGATCTAGGCGACCAGGTTCATCTGAGTAAAATGAAATTCTAGTATATTAGAAAACAGTACAAATCAAAATTAATTTACATTTTCAGCAGAATTTAAAAACACTTAATACTAACAAACCGTCAAATGAAGCATAAATTTCGGTCGAACTTTCTTCAGTGATGAAAGCACAGATGGCAAAACTGCTGATTTTTCTTCTGGCAACCCTGTTAAGGAAGACAAAGGGCCCCACAAAAGATAAAGCCGCCCTCTAGAAAAATCGACTCAGTTTTTTAAACTATGAAAAAGAAAACTATGAATGAATGAAAGTAATTTTATTACATCACTACAATAAAATATGCATATAATTTTAATTTGTCGATAAAATAAAACAATCGAGAAAACGACGGAGACTAATTAGGTCAATGGTTGCTACTTTCGCTTGGACGCCATTTTGATGACTTAAAAGCAGATATCAAAATTAAAATAGTTGAACACAAACACCTACAAAATGTGGGTTGTTCAAGTTTTTTAAATAGGGTTTATTTCTAATTCCAGTCGTAGTAAGGAAAGCCACTCTAATTTTCATCATTTCTTAGGTGGATTTAATGAATACTCCAAAAGTTCTTGTGCTGATTTGACTCAAACACACTTACCTTCCGATCCGTACACTTTGAATTCACTAAAAAGCGATTAGTAAAGCATTTTAATGAAATTACGCAACTGACTTTATTTCTTCAATTCGTCATACCGTTTTAAAATCCGTCCATCAAAATTTTTCATCGTCTGTACTAAAAATAACAATAATGTTTACGAAGCTAGCGCTCATGTATTTGTGTAGGACGGCATGACAAATGTTATTCTGCAAAATTTCTGCTGGTCATGCAAGTTTTCCCGGCTGCAGAATAACGACAATACGTTGCGTGAGTTATTTTCATTTTATGAATGACGGAAATTGAAACGATTAGTCGACATTTTCTTCTTCGTCACACGAAAAAACGTAGGAAATTTGGCTGCTAGGAATTCTTTGATGAAAAAAAGCATTTAAATAGATCTCAGCTCACTTTGATTGATCGCGTCAACAAATTAAAATATTAGGGAATAACTAATTTTGCATTGTGCGGCATAAAAATCGCTGATATTTTTAATAATTTGAGTTGGATAGGACGGGAATAGGCAATTACGACGAAGCAACAACATACCCTATATACGATTAGAAAAAATACTTCAAAATGAAGTTGACCAAATTGAGTAAATATTAAAATAATAAGTACCACGATTTTACTACTGAAGTTTTCTATTTCTCATCCAAATACTGTCATAATAATAGTAGTCATACAGATTGCCTATTCTGATCCTGAGATTGCCTATATGATATCCTTCACAATCAATCTCACTTATCGAGGGCCACCTCAGCACAACTCCATCAGCGGCAGCAATTAATTTAAACCACCGGAGAGCACGTACCAACCTCCACAGGGTCGCTAAATGGCGACGGCCGGTAATAAAACAATCAATTTTCGCAACAGCACTCAAAGCACGCCCGTGCTACTTCCTGCTTCCCTTCGCTCCCCTTCGGCACTTCCAGAGTCCAAAACCAGAGCGCTGGCACTCCGATTGCAATCTCTTAATGGTATCATTTTATAGCACCATCCAGTGTTCAGTGTACACTAATTATTACCCCTTCATCAACTCGGAACCCAAGCCAAAGGTCGTTAAAAGGTTCATAGCATATACCGTCTGCTGATCTACTCCTGCTTCCACAAACACGACCGAAACCCGTTTCGCTAATCATCATCTACGCCACCACCTTCGCAGAGAGTCGCTTATACGATTCGATCATGCTCGTTTCGCAGGATTACGCGCTGCGGAAAGTCGCCAGCTGAATACTGATGAGGATGATGATGGTAGCTGCCGCGCTGTAATCCCGATCTCCCAATATTCAACCTAACTTCCCACTTCCAACGGTGAGCGCCATCATCACCACCGAAATCAACCCCTTACCCTACCCTGTCGGCGGACAATCATCCAACCGAAAACGAACGGCTTGACAGTCAGTAGTGGCATGGCGTGCAAAAGTGCCAAATGCGATAAGGCACGCAGCAGCAGCAGGCACTCGCTCGTGGAGGCTTCTGGTTTTCCGGCCCAGATCTGAATTTTAATTTACATACGAAAAGGCAGCAGGCACCACAATTTATGGCACTCTTCCAAATAGTTGTGCCTGTTTTGTCGGTCGGATTTGCCACGATGACAGTGTGGAGGCCGGAAGCGCAATGAGTGGCTGAGATGAGGCAACATCCTTTCGGTGATTTCGGTGATCGGAATTGCCTAGTTGTTCGATAAAAGGGGTGTTTAGGCTGATTAGATAGATTTGTTTATGGAAAGACTTTCACTTTCTGAATTGGATTTCATAAGTGAAGAATAAGTTGGCGTCTATGTTTTTTCACCTGACAGTGTTCCAATGATATTCGTGTAGATTGATTACAACATTCGACAGCTTTTGTGTTTTAATATGTTTAAATTAATTATTTTTACTGTCTTAATGCTTATGTGTCTGTGGTGTTTCTTACTTCTTTACTTTCCGTCGGCTTTTACACATTTTATTGTAGGTACTAATCATTAATGTTAAAGGAAACGGCTTCACCCACAACTCAATAATAGCAAAACTATGTATTAACTATGACAGGTACCTTTCGCTTTACTTTCACTTACGATAGAAGGCGTCATCCAAAAATATTTCATCTCAGGAAATCTCACTACCGTCGGTAAGATCCAGGCCTAAAACAGCAGGGGCGAGGAGCAATCCTTCTTACTCCATAGCCACTTAATATATTTTTTGCTCTTATAGTCTATATCTATATCAAAATTTTATATTTTCTGATATTTCCTGTGTGCACAATTTCTTCTTATTATAATTAACCATTGAGGAACAAACCAATCAACCATGGAATAACAAACAAGATGCAAACCATTCGTTAGCATCAACAAAAGCACACGCCATACACCGCTAGACTGACCGGTTGCCAGCTGACTAATCTAGAGACCCGTCCGTTTAGGATCCCATGAAGGATGGAATTTAGTTCGCTGTATCCGCCGTTAAAGAGGCATTCCGACGATGACTTCGTTTGTTTTGCCCTACGCGGCGCACGAGATACCTCCGGTGATTGAGAAGCTGACCAACCATCGAAAAGATCGCCTTCCACAAAGAACGAAAATAAAACAATTAGATGTGCAAAACAAACCATGATGTGAAACTCACTCAACCTCATGGCTCATGGCTTTATCGAAGTTCGAAGAATCTGACGACGACGTCGACGGTGTGAACAGGGAAAGTCGCATCGGAACACTGCTGACTGAAGGTAGCGAGCGCGTACCGTATTGCATGCGGACAGTCAGGGCAATCCGCCGATTCTCAGCGATCCTTTTATTAATGCACACACGCGAAAACATCACCATTAGCAGCGGCAGCATCAGCCTAACAGCCTGGAGAAAATGAAAATGTAAGAAAAAAGAATCGCCAGCGAGCCGGTCACCCAGCAGGCCATGGGGCTTTTTTTCAAAAAAGAATGAAGAAGTCAACATCGTGTCGCATAAGATTTGAAAAGTTTAAATAGAAATCTGTTTGAAGCTTATTCAATCCACCATAAGGCGGAAAAAATGATATACTATTACTTCACTATAATACAAGAATAAAGAAGAGAAATCATGAATAACAAAAAAGTTAAGGAAAAGAGCGATAGTGAATAAAGGAGAGAGAGAGAGAGAGAGAGAGAGAGAGAGAGAGAGAGAGAGAGAGAGAGAGAGAGAGAGACTTTGTGAAGGAGAAATCGAGGGAATGCGAGAGGAGCCATCCAGATACCACGTGGACATACAAATACCAATTCTGAGAAATACATCGGGAGATTCCTTGAGATTACTGGAAAGATTCATTGAGGGATCCCGAGAGCAAAATCGAATGATTCCGAGAGATAATTCGGGGGATTGTTAGAGGTAGATGGAGGGATTTCAGGAAATAAAACGGGGAATTTTCGGAGATAAATCGAGCGTTTCTGAGGGATTGCAAGAGAGAAATGGAGGGATTTCCGAAAGATAAATCGAGGGATTCGGTGAGATAGCTGAAGAGATTCTGAGCAATTACTAGTGGGATATCGATGGGTTCCTGGGGCTTTTCCAATACGTTGAGGACTCCTGGGAGATAAATTCAAAGTTTTTGGGAGCCAAATCGAGGGATTCTGAGAGATTAATTGAGGGATTTTTAGAAATTACTGGAGAGATTTTGAGAGATAAACCGAAGGATTCCGAGAAACAACTCGTGGGACTCCAGGATATTACTGGAGATTCCTAGAGATTACCGAAGAGATCCTGAGAGATTAATCGATGGACTCCGAGAGATAGATCGAGGAATACTGAGGGGTAAATGCAGGAATTCCAGGAGATAAAACTTAGAATTTTAGGAGATAAACCGAAGGATTGTGAAAGAGAAATGAATGGTTTTTGAGAGATATGTCGAGGAATTCTGGGAGATAAATCGAAGGATTGCGTGTGATTATTGGAGAAATATTGAGAGAAAACCAGAGGGATTCCTTAAGTTGAATTAAGGGATTCGATGAGATTACTGAAATGGTTCTGAGAAATTAGAAGTGCGACCCCGAGAGATTACTGGAGGCATATTGAGAGATGAAACGAAGGATTCTGAGTGATAAATCGATGGATTCCGAGAGACAAATCGAGGAGTTCTGAAAAATTATTCCAGTGATTCTGGGTGATAAATCGTGGGATTCCGTGAGATTACTGCAGAGATACCGAAAGATTACTGGATGGATTTTGAAAGATAGAACTAAGGAATCCGAGAGATAAATCGACGGATCCTAGAGATTAGTTAGGAGAATTAAAGATTGATAGGGAGAAATCTAGGAGATTCAGAGGGAGGGATGAGGGATTTCGAGAGACAACTCGACGGATTTTGGGAGATAAATTGATAGATTCCGTGAGAAAAATGAAAGGATTCTAAGAAAGAGATAGAGGAATTCCGAGAGAAAAATCGTGGGATTCCTAAGGAGAAATCGAGTAAATCCGAGTGAGAAATCGAGGGATTTTAGGAAAGAAATCGAGGAATTTTTTGAGAAAAAACGGCGAACTTCGATAGAGAAACTGAAAAATCCCGACACCAAAATCGGAGGATCACGAAAAATAAATCAAGGAATTTCGAGAAAGAAATCGAGGTATTTTTTGAGAAAAATGGACGAACTTTGAGAAAAAGTTGGGGAATTCAGAAAGAGAAATCGGAAGATTCCGAGAGATGAATCAATCAATGGCTTCAGAAAGAGTAATCGAGTTATTTCGAAAGAAAAATGGACATATTTTGAGATAAAAATCGAAGGGTTTCAAAAAGGAAATTGGGGGATTCCAAGAGATAATGAGAGGTATTTCGGAAGAGAAATTGATGGATTCCTAGAAAGAAATTGAAGAATTCTAAGAGCAAAATAGAAGGATTTCGAGAAAGAAATCTAAAGTGGGAGGAGGAAATCTAAAGAGGGAATCCGAGAGAGAAATCGAGGGATTCCGTGTGAAAAATCGACGAATACCCAGAGAGAAACCGAGAGATGCCAAGGGAAAAATTGAAATATTCCGAGAACAAAATCGAGGACTTCCCAGAGCAGTCCAAGGATTCTAAGACAGCAATCGAGGAATGCCCAATGAGAAATCAAAAGAAATTCAGGAACTCCGAAAAAGAAAATCGAAGTTTTTCGAGAGAAAAATTGACGGATTTGCGGAGAAAAATCGAGGGTTTCTGAGAAAGAAATTGAGAGATTCCATAAGATAAATAGAGGAATTTCAGGAGAGATATCGCGGGATTCTATGAGAAAAATGGAAAAATTCCAAATAAGAAATGGAGGAATTCTTAGAGCAAAATCGAAGGATTCCGAGAAAGCAGTTCAAAGATTCAGAGAGAGAAATCGAGGGAATCCAAGAGAGAAATCGACGAATTCCCAGAAAGAAACCGAGGAATGACACGGAAAAAACGAAGGATTTCGAGAGAGAGAGAAATTGAAGAATTCCGAGGAAAAATCTGAGCAGCTTTAAGGTCTGTATATATTTTGAGAGATAAAACGAAGAATTCTGAGTGATAAATCGAGGGATTCCGAGAGACAAATCGAGGAGCTCTGAAAGATTATTCCAGTGATTCTGGGTGAAAAATCGTGGGATTCCGTGGGATTACTGCAGAGATTCCGAAAGATTACTGGATGGATTTTGAGAGATAGAACTAAGGAATTCCGAGAGAAAAATCGAGGAATTCCTAAGGAGAAATTGAATAAATCCGAGTGAGAAATCGAGGGATTTTAGGAAAGAAATAGAGAAAAATGCCAAATAAGAAAGGGAGGAATTCTTAGAGGAAAATCAAAGGATTCCGAGAAAGCAATCTAAAGATTCAGAGAGAGAAATCGAGGGAATCCAAAAGAGAAATCGATGAACTCCCAGAAAGAAACCGAGGAATGACACGGAAAAAAACGAAAGATTTCGAGAGAGAGAAATTGAGGAATTCCGAGAAAACAATTGATGGCTCCCAAGAGAGAAATAGGGGGAATACGGGAGAGAAATCCAGTGATTCTAAAAGTTAGATCGAGGGACCCCAAGAGAAAAATCCAGGGATTGCGAAAGAGTAATCCAAGGATTCTATGCCGGACGACGAGAATTTCTGTGACAAAAATCGCGGAATACAAAGAGAGAAGTCGAGAAATTCTGAGAGAGATGTTCAGGGATTCCGAGTGAAATATCGAGGGACTTGGTCGTGCAATAGTTAATGATCATTCAAATAAATGCTAAATGCCATATGATGGGAACTCATTGCTAAAGGTAAACAATACGAAAAAAAATCAAATCAATGCTATAAAATCAACATCAGTTTGGGAAAAGATTCCAACTACAATAAAACGTGCGTTAAGAATAAGTTCAAACACCCAATGAACGTCGAATATTCCTAAAAGGAGATTATTAGTCAAAAATCGAAACAAAATAGAATATACAAAATTAGAAAAACGAAGAACAAAAACTGTTGCAACAAAAACACCGAAAATAGCAAAAAAGAA
Organism: Sabethes cyaneus; assembly: GCF_943734655.1. Lineage (NCBI taxonomy): Eukaryota > Metazoa > Arthropoda > Insecta > Diptera > Culicidae > Sabethes > Sabethes cyaneus. The sequence goes on from NC_071355.1 coordinate 233,918,877, forward strand.
AGAACACAGAAATATAGGTTATAATAAAAGAATAACTAAATTGAAATTAAAGTCCCAAATTCGTGGATATGAATAAGTGCAAAGCAAGTAAAAGGTAAACCAAAAAATAGTCGATGGTTAGTCACAAAGGATATAATAAATCAGATAATCAAACCACAATACCTTTCTTGCCCGCTACCGAAACGTGCCACAAATAACCATCCGCACGCCGAACAAAACGAGGCGAAATTGTGTATCGGAAAAATTTTGATTGTGAACATAACTCAGAGGGAAAAATTTCTCAACTTGGGTGGTCCGATCTCGTTGTGCACTCGCCGACTGTTGCTGTGACTGCTGCTGCTGCTGCTGTTGCCGTTTCTCTGCTGTTGTGGTTCGAGGAGGCCCAGGGGTCCGAAATTGACCCGTGTAGTGCCGGGGTGCACGAAACAGCATCATTTGGCGAAGAAACAGCGAGCGTCGGATGATGGCGAAACGCGGTTCACAGCCACAGCGACGACGGACGACCGCCCGACCGACTGGGACTGCCTGGGCTGAGGCTCTGGACTCAGCTCGGTTCGGTTCGGTCGGGCATCGCTCTGTCACTTATCTTATGAGGCTTTTGCCCCAACTAAAGTGCCGGTAGAACGCGAAATGTTACGGGCAGTTCGTTTTCTTTTTTGTGTTTTTTTTCCAGCGTTTATATTTTTCGGAAAGTCAAAGCTGAGCAGGAAAATAAAAAGCTGCAAAACGAAACGAATTACTACCGGCGAAAAATTGCAGCTAGCGGTGTTTTAATGAACTGCTCCGGGTAAGCCAGCCGACGGCATATGTTGGGAATGCGATTTTGATTACATTCCAAAACCGAAATAAATTTCAAACAACCTGTTCAAATTGCTTGGTCTTAGGAACACATTTTCAAATTTCATTGTCAGGTTTAAGACACTTAATTTAGCTCTTATGCTCATCAAATCAGGAATTTCAATTGTTAACCAGAAGCTAAGTCGCCGCAAAAGCCGCGTGTAAACCTGGTAGGAGAAAAATAATCTTTTTTTCATCGACGACATAACTTCCACAATGCTAATAGATGGCCGCTGTGGAATTGTGCTGAATGCGATGAGAAACGACTTCCATCAGAAAGTCTGTAGTGTGACCGCATTTATGGCTAACAAATCACCTCCGGGCAAGATTGCGATCGGAAGGTTACCACGTCAGTGCAATCCAATCTTCCACTCGAAACGCAGCGGATATCAATCTTGATTTTTTTTCGACGTCGACATTTTTGGACCTGGACAACATATAGGAGAGAATAAAGAATGCACAATGCTTGTGTGGAACTCGAAGTATAAATTGTGGGTTCCAAGAGTGAAAAGTTCGGAACGATACAAGTTTTAGGTAAACCACAGAACTTTGGCATCATTTTTCATGATGAACCAACCGATCGTAGATTGGAGTGAAGTGCTATTCAGTTGAAATATGATAAACCCGGTCTGCCTCCAGGAATCTATTAAGATAATAGCTTTGACGGGTCTTTATAACACTTAGACCTCCAAAGCTTCCCACCATCGGGCAGTGTGCTGAGCTGACTAATTGATCATATCTTTGATAATTCCGTCTGTCACCCGCCAGCCAGCCAGCCAGCAGCACAGCCTCCGCCGGGAAGGGCAGGAATATTTTGACACGTGTGTGATTGCCCACTTGATGGCTTTCGGTATATATTAATCGAGCCAATTTGTCAGAGCTATAATTCCTCCGCATGATCAATCTCTATCATGGCTTCAGCTCTGACAGCTGCCTCGTGAATGATTTAAGTGTGTTGTTTCAGGAAATGTGTGACACTGTTGATTGATCGTAGGTAAATGAAGACAATTTCGAGACTTGTGTTTCTGAGCCGAAACGTCTGCGGAATAAAGTATCAAGATTGGTGGTCCAGATAGGGTGGTAACATAAACCAGCTTAAGCGAAGAAATATTCGAACACTGTGCCTATGTTATAAAACTAGATTTATTTTATATTTTTAACTAGTTTTCCAATCCACAAAATAAATTTAAATATGTTATTCGAAACTAAGAACCACAACGGTGCATTACAGATTTTATTTGGTAAGATATTTTTTATTGCTGAATATTTTCCGTCGGCACAACTGTTGTTGTCCAAGAGATGTTGTTCGGAGTAGTAAAGTGATTCAGGTTAAGCCCTCACTTAACGAACCATTAATTACTAATCCGAAGGCTCCGATAAGACCGATTGAGCCGACTAGAGATTTTCGGGATGTCAATATGTAAACTAAGGCAAAAATAACTATTCCAACGAGTTTAGCCATAAAACGCAATTTACGAGAAATTTATTTAGTAAGGAGTGGACTATATTGAGGTTATGTTTCAAATGTCGTTGTACCGGAAAGCGTTCTATTGATCACAAAGGTGGAAGACAATGCTCCACCAGGTCTAGAGATGGCTCTATGACTGTCAGATGCATTTACAAGGACCCGTCAAAGACATCCTTCAAAGTATAATAACAGCTAGACGTAACGAACCGAATTATTCAAACCAGATTATTTTGCCGACGCTCTTCGTAGAAGTTTGATTTCGATGAGAATTCAGAAGAAAAAGATAGGAGTTGAAGAAATACCGGACAGACTTGTTTAGTTATGAATAGAAGTTCAATTTTATCATAAGTGATCAAATTTGCCCTGCACGCACTATACGCACCCAAGCTGGAGCACACTGGGGTAACGTTTATTCTTTGCCAAATTTAATGAAAAATAAAACAATTTCTGTAACCCGGAAGTCCACAGATTTTAATTTATACGGTCACAATTTTTGCGAAGTGTAAATTAATTACGAAAAAATAGTTCCAGCGTCAAGTCCAATTTAAATTCTAGTAATAAATTAAATTTCAAGTTTACTACTGATTTCAGCTTCAGCTTAGCGAAAAAACCAAAGAGATTTTTTTAACCAACCAAAAAAACATGCATTTCAAGTATTTTTAAGTAAATTTTAAACGTGAAACCCGAATCTATTTTTGCTTTTAATATAACGTTATTATTTTCCATGCAAAATCCTACAAAAAGGAAGACAACAATTGCCGATTTCCGGAAATTCCTTTGTTCGAATTTCCACTTCTGTTTCGTGCTAAAAGCGTTAATACTTCGTACACTCATTTTTCAAGTTCTGTAGGCTGTAGAGCACACAGACAATTGATTTTAGAAAAAAAAAACTTGACTTATCCTATCCCACAAATTATTTTTTTGCTTCCCGATTTTTCAAGCCAATTTCAAAGGGAGGAGGGACAAAAACTTTAATAATAATATGCAATGGCCTTACAAACAATTCATTTTCAAAAAAGTCGGAAAATAATTTTTTGCCAAATGGAATTTTCTTCTTATTTGCCAATTCAGTTAGTCAATTTTTAATCTTGTAATGATAAAATTTTCCTTATAGCAGAAAAACTCGGTTGTCTTGAATATTTACCCAATTTAAAAACTCGTATTTCATAAATCAACGTAGAGCAAACAGTTTCTAATGGAAATGTTAGTAAATTTTCTTAGCATATTCACAGATGAATAGCGATGAATTTAGAGGAAGTTCGCTTGTTGTCGCTCTCTAGAAACGGGAAAATGGGACGGAAAAAGTAAAACCGGAAAGAGCACGAAGAAAAACGAAACAAAATCTGCAGAAACGAGTTAGAAAAAGAAGAAAAACGCGAGAATGAAAAGAATAAAAGCTTGCATGAAAAAAGAAACAAAGAACAAGGAAAACGTGACAGAATGGGAGGGAAAACGGAACAGGAAAAGAGACAAAAAGTGGAAAAAAAGAAAACGGACGTGAAAAAGAGGGAAACGACGAGACTGAACAGAAAAAAGATTAAGAAAGAAAAACAAAAGAAGAACAATGTGAGGAAATAAGAGAAACCTAAATAATATACAGAAAACAAGAAAGAAATCAAGAAAAACTGGCGAAAACGCGCGAGGCGAGACGAAAAAAATTGAACGAAAACCAGAGCAAATGAGATAGTAAAAGAAAAAAAGAAAAGGAAGAAATACTAAAGCAGGAAAATGGAGAATCAAGAACATAAAAAGAGGTAAATAATGGATAGAAAATAACGGAAATTGGGAAAAAGCTACAAAGCTTGGTCTACGGGCAACCCCCGTATCAGATACATTTAGATTGAATAACATTAAGAAAAAAAACGAACGACGAACGAATATAAAACAGAGTAGAATAGAAAAAGAATCAAAACGCGCAAAAAATGGAAGCCGGGCCCGAAAAAAAAGTCGAAACGGGCCTGAAAACCGGTGCAACGGAAATTCATGACTCACGAAAAGTGTAAAAAACGAAATATGTGAAAAAGAAAAAAGGAACAAAGAAAAAGAAGACGGTAAGCAGAAAAAAGGCAAATCGAGAGAAAAAACGTGACAATAAAGGGAATATGAAACAGAAATTAAGAGGAACCAAACAGGAAAATAATAATGACAAAAGAAAAAAAAGAGTAAAAAGACAGAAAAAACAGAATTGAAAACTGTAAAAACGGATTAAAGATAAAACGGATGGAAAAACGGGGCAGCGAAACGAGGAAAAGAACACATACGAAGCCGAGAAACGAGAAGAAAAGAAGATAAAACAAGACAACTACGAAAAGCGGAAACGATAAAAAAGAAAAGGAAAAAACTGAAATCGAGAAAGAAAATATCAAAAAACTAGTGAAAAGAGAATCAGGACTGAAAATAAGAAAAAATGGAACAAGACGAAAAAATGGAACGAAAAAAAAACGAAACGTAAAAGCGGAAAACGAGAGAAAATGAGGTTGACCGGATGGAAAGCGAAAACTAAAACCAAGGAAACGGTACAGAAAAAAGCGACCCAAAACCGGTAGGAAGGGGTTAAAAAATAGAGAAAAACACAAGAGGAAAAAGAATGAAAGTTAGCTAACATAAACAAAATAAAAATGTGACAGAATGGGGAAGAAAACTGGACATGAAAAGAGACAACAAGTGAAAATGGAGAAAACAGAAGTGAATAAGAGGAATTACGAGGATATTGAACAGAACAAGATAAAGAAAAAATGAAGTTCCCTAAAGAAAACGACGAGAACAAGCAAGTACATTAGGATAAACTGATCAGAAAAAAGATAAAACAGTTTCTATCCGGAAAAAGGAGAAAATACGAGAGCACGGGAACGAGAACAAAAGAAAAGGAAAACCGTGACAGAAAAGAAAATAAAATGGATCAAAAATGAAAACGGAAGACAAAAAGGATAAAACAAAAACAGAACGTGAGAAGAAGGAAAAGCAGGACATAAAGAAAGTCAGAACGGAACGGACGAACGAAAAACAACCGAACGAGGAACGAATGAAAACCGGAATAGAAAAGGAACTAAAAAGCGAAAACCGGTACCGGAAAATAGAAAAAAGTCGAACTAGGATAGAAAATCAGAAAGAACGAGACGGGAATAAACAGGAAACGAGCCTGAAAACGGAAGCAAAACTACACCAAACGGCGCTGAGAAGTAAAAAACATAAAAAGAGGAAAAACAGAATAAAACAGAGGGAAAACGAGACAAAAAATGGAATACAGAACAGAAAACAAGAGAAATCAAAAGGGAAAAGAAGAATCATGGAATATAAAAAAGAAACCCGATAGAGGAAACGAGAATAACGGGTAAAAGATGTCAAAGGGGGTTTATAAAATTAGAAAAAATGGAAAATGGACAAGAAAAAAATAACAGAAGAATAAAGGAAAACTGAAGAGGAAAAAAGAAAAAGGGAAGCAAAACAATCAAAAGACAACAAAGATGGCAAAACGCGGCATTCAAATAGGTAAAAGGCAGACGAAGACGAAAAACGAGAAAACAAAAGTAGAAAAATACGAAAAGTGAAAACGAAAATTAAGGGAAAAAAGAAGGAAAAGGCCGAAAACGGAAAAAAATAATAAAGAACGACTAAAAAAACCATGAGGAAAAACAGGACTGAAAATAAACAAAAATGGAACAGGAAACGAAAAACACGAAACAAGAAACAGGGGAAAGAATAAGCGGAAAACGATAGAAAATGAGTAAGAACAGGTAGAAAGTGACAGCTAAAACCAAGTAAACGGTACAGAAAAAGATTAAAACGACAAAAAATTAACAGAAAGAAACGGGTAAAAAATACAGAAATCAACCGAGAAAAAAAGGATGAAAGTTGACTTGGCAAAATATAAACAAAAGGAAAACGTGACATAATGGGAGAGAAAACTGGATACGATAAAATAAACTACTGAAAAAGGAGAAAACGGAAGTGAAAAAGAGGAAAAACGGGGTTGCTGGAGAGAAAAAGATTAAGAAAAGAAGAGAAAAATAGAAAAAATGCAAGAAAAAAACTCTAACGAAAACAAAAAAAAAGATTAAACCGGAGAAAAGGGAAGGGGACACAAAAGGAGATAGAAAGAGAAGATAACAAAAGGAAAAAAGACGAGAGCAGCAAAATGAAGAAACGAGAACAGAAAAAGAGGAAAACTAGGAAAACGAAGAATTACAAACGGAACAGACGAATAAAAAAAAACGAACGACGAACTAATGATAAATGGAATAGAAAAGGAATCAAAAAGCAAAAAAGATGAAAACCGTCTCCGAAAAACTAAAAAAGTCAAAACGCAAACCGGAACAGCGGGAATTCAGGACTCAGGAAAAGTGCGAAAAATGGGACGAGAATAGAAGAAAAAAGTACAGAGAAAGAGGAATCAGTAAGTAGAAAAAAACAAGAGAAAAAGAGGGAAAACGAGACAAAAAGGGAATAGAAGTTAAACGGGATATATGAGAAGAAAAATGGGAAAGTGAAACCGAAAAAAATGAAAAACAGGAAAAACGGTCTAAAGGTAAAACGGAAGAGAAAGAAATGAAAAACCAGAGATGAAAAAGGAAAATCGGACAGGAAATGTAGAAAAATGGAGCTACAAACAAAATAAATAGATATCAAAGACGAAAAAACGAGGCAGCAAAAGGAGGAAAATGGCACAGAACGAAGGAAGGTGATAAAACGAGTTAGAAAAAAGTGAAAACGCAAAAAAGGGAAAAAGAGAAGAGAAAAGATGGAAAACAGGAAAGAAATTAACGAAAAACGAGTAAAAAGCATGAGTAAAACAGGCCTGAAAATAAGAAAAAAATAGAACAACAAGCATAAACAGATAAAAACGGAAAACGAGAGAAAATAAAGAAGAATGGCTGGAAAGTGAAAGCTAAAAGCATAAAAATGGTATAGAAAATAAAGGGAAAAAAGGGAACTGGAGAAAAGAAAAAGCGGAACAGAAACGAGGTAAAACATGTGTGTGCATTAGGTGAAAATGTCAATTTTAATTTCATGTAAAACTGTAAATGTGTCTCATTTCGTGTCCATGTCCGGTTTGACGTAAAGTTTTGAAGTTCGAATCAGCCCATATTCATGTCTAATTAATGTCCAATACCAAGATGAATTTTCAATTGATGTTCGATTTTAAGCCTAATTTCAATTCTTTTTTAATTTCAATTTTAGGTTCAATTTTAAATCAAATTTAAACTCTGATTTCAAGTCGATTTCAATCCATTTTATTGCCAATTTCAAGTACAATTTTTAATCTAATTTCAAGTCAAACTGCAATTTTCATTTAAATCTAATTCCTAATCTAATTCAATTTGAATTACAAATAAAATTTTATGCTCAATTTCAAATAAAAACTTCAAATTCTGTTTTATGTCCGATTTCTTGTAAGTCCAATTTTGAAGTAAATTTGAAGTAAAGCTTCACGCCCAAATTGGTCCAAATTCAAGTCTAATTAAATGCCCTATGTCTGGAACCCGACTGCCCCCGAGTTCATTTTCAAATTCAAACATCTAATTTATAGTCCAGGTCCAAGTGTAATTTCTAGTCCTATTTCAACTTCGATTTTAATTCCAGTTGTATCCGAAAGTCCGGAGTTTTCAACCTTTTCCGCTATTTTTGTCATGTCCGATAGATTTGTCATTCTACGATTAGTCCGTTTTTCCCTCCGTTGTTACAGAGGAAAACAATTTTTTTTTAATTTTTGGAATTATAAATTCATCAATGCTATTATAAATGATTGTTGAAAGAAATCAGGAATATACCATTTCTTAACATTTGTGTACATATTTCTCAAAATTTATTTATAACTAGTTGCAAATTAACAGTTTACTGATTGTATATGATTGGTTGCAAATATTTTGTTCGGTTACGTAATGAATAACTGATGAATAATTGGCGAGTAGTAAAATTTGTGCGTAAATGTATTAAACAGTCGCAGTCGGTGTGATCGAGTGTTGCACTTGATTTAATTTTTACATCATCTCTCTAGAAATCCAGTTTCAAAATACGTTAAGCTAAATTTCCGACAATCGACCTCTCCGTAATGCAAATGCGTATTCATTAAGCAGGATACGGGGACTTTAGCTACCTGCCCAGTTAAGTCTAATGCGGGCTCGAAAGCATCGATCGAATGTTCGGTGAAAACGTTTTCCTGTTTCCCACGGATGTAGATCGACCGGCACCATCTGTTGTAGCGTTACCAAATTGCCTATAAAATAGCCACGCTAGCTGCTGAAGCCCGTTCGCTCGAAAGTTCGATGGTCTTACAATTTTTCATCTATTTTAGGGTTTTGTTTCCTCCACCAAATGGTCGATGATTATCGATTATTATTGCCGTCCATTTTGGTTTTCCTTTGATTGCCCCTGCCCGTTCTCTCCGAAAACCATTGGTTACACGATGTTTTACTTTTTATTGCCAGTTTTCAATTCGAACAATCACCAGTCATCATCATCTTCATCATCATCACCGCCGCAGCAGGAAGCGGGCAAGATGGATGTAATCGATTACAGCAACAAATTTGGAGGAAAGAATTCCGATAATTTATGTTACCGATCCGATGGCGGCGCCGCCACGCCGGATGCGCTACGGGAAAAAAAGGCTTAGAAGGCAGGTCCCATGAACTCCATGTTCTAATGTTTTATAGATTATTTGGCGGCTGCGCTGCCTGCGGTCGGGTTTCTCAGGGAAGAATTATTTATGGCGTGTCTGGTCCCGGGAAACACTACGGGATGGGACCGTGTCCGTGGGAGTGCTGCACCAGCAGCGACGTTACTGTTAGTGTTGTCCAATATGTCAACAGCAGGGTGGAATAAAGCTAACTCATCCCTGACTGGCGGGAGTAACTGCATTTTAAGTTTGAAGTATAAATGAATATAGCCAAAATTTTGCTTTTTGCACCGGCTGCAACATTTTTCATTTGTATAACAGCTTTTTAAATCATAAAATATAGTATCCTTATATTCCCACACAAATTTCAAAGCTTAACAAATATCAGTAATTTTTCTGATGCGGGTGGTTCGTTATCATAACTGTCTCTAATCAATTGAACATCAATTTAATGTAAAACATGCAATAAAAATTTATCACATGTTTTGCCTGGGAATCGAAACAATTACAAAGCGTCGTAAATCTCGAACCACTCTTCCAGGAACTTGTCCTCCGAGTGTTGGCTCCCGAAATACGAGTAGCATTTCTAGCGCCATTAATTACCTACGTGTTTTGCTGTTTCTGCTTTATCTGTCATAAATCGTAAGCGGAAGATAGCGATCTCGGAGGTTTTTGAATAACCTGTTCCAGGGAAAGGAAATATAATGGCAGGGAACTTTTCTGCTACAGTCCAAATTGTAGAGCTGGGTCAATTTTTTATATTTAAAACACGGCTATGACACAATAATAGACATGATGTTCTTAGAATTATAAGTCAAATTCAAATAATGTGAGGAGAGATTCCAACTTGAACGGAACTCATATAACGGTTAAACTCGTTACTCATTCGTTTGTCAATTAACCATCGATTTTTCACATAAATCATATATTCAGATACATTATAGCAATGAATCAATTTTCTTTTTAAGTTCATCAAACCCCTTCGATCGTTTGCGGAACGAAATAAAATCGCTGAAGTGATAACTTCGTTCCTGGACTTCGAGCACAAAACGAAAGGCTAAATGTCGCCAAATGAAGCAGAACGGTTTATGTGTGTAGATACTGGGTAGTAGGTACTGGATGCAAACCAAATGTATTTTTTTTTTTATTTTTGTGGTTTGGTTTAACGGCTGGTGTACAACAAACAGCAGCAAGGGGAAGAGACGCTGATGCGATGAAAATGAGGCAACTCAGTCAATTATGAATGTAAATTTTCCGAGCAACTGTCTGCAGTGCGGTTCTAGCTCATAAACCACTCAATGCACTACCGCACTGTCTGCCACTGATCGACCGGTGGGTTTCGTTCGAGGGAGATAGATTGTGTGCGATTGCCTGGAACCTTCTTCTTCTATTTATGTCCCGAAGTTTGTTTCCAATTGTATGCCGATAGCTATGCAGATTGTTAAATTACGTTCGTTGCTAATTCTATGTTGTGCGGTAATGGAGACTTTCCGGTTGGACGGTTGATTTATGTTTTCATTATGAGTAAAATGACATAGTTACGGGAATTGGTCTGGTTGTGGTTATTATTTAATGTTTCCTGTGGTAATGGCTGCTACTGTTACGGTAGGGAAAACACCTTTTCCTACTGGATTCGATCGATTTCGAGATTTTTTGAATTGGTTTTGGATACACCTCTTTGTTTATGACTTTTTCTTGTCTAAGGTGACCAGATTATTTCTAGATTATTGCTGAACATTGACCGGCAAATAAAAAACAAACAGAAATTTGATACCTACTACAGTTGGATTACGAATTTGGCATGGTTCGATTTTGGCATGCCTCGATTTTGGCAACAAAAGTATCCGTTTTTGGCAACACAAAATATTTCACCTTCAAAAATATGTTTAAATATCGGTCAGTTTCCGCATACAAGCTTTAAATGACGAAAAAACGATGCCCTCAGTGTATTCATGAAAAAAAGTTTGCAGTTACAGAATGTTTTTAATAAAATCGTATTTTTATTGCCGTAGAACTACGTCTTACCGTACGTTGCCAAAAACTTATTTTTCCCGGTCGGCTGGCTCGGATGTGGGACTTTTTAAACATAAAATGGTTGCAATCGTTGGTTAATAATATTTAGTCAATTTCTAGCGCATTTACATTCAATTTTTTCATATCAAAAAAGGGTCTCGATTTTGGCAACATAGGCAACGCGCATTTATTGCCAAAATCGAAATTTTATTGCACAGTGCATAATAAATTTCTTAATAGGGAACTTAATAAAGAATTACATGTATTTTTAGCTGTATATACTTGTTTTCACATTTCTTTGTTAATCGAGAACTTCTTTAAAAACGGATTTTTTTTGAAAAAGCAGCCTCATTTGTAGCATTTTTCTGAACATTTCAACATGCAACTGGCATGATAAAAAAAATATCAATGTGGGACACTTTTCGGAACACTTGGTCGTCCAATGCAGGCTATGCAATTGCGGGACGTCCGTTCAATTCAATATACAATATTCTTGTCGTTATTTCACGTTGGTGTGGTAAAAGAGATTTATGATTTTCCTAAAAATTTACAAAACAAAACGAAAAGTTGTATAAAAAATCGCCCTTTGCGCTCGGTTTGAACCGGGAGTGAACCATGAATGCACAAAAGATTCAGCAAGCGATAGCGAGTAAGGACAGCACACGCGTTACCAACAGAACTGACCGAAGGCTACGAGTGTTTCGTTTTCACAACTCGCCATTACTGGCCTTTCGTTCGCAACCCATCAAACAATTTACAGTCATGTTTACTGTGGAACTATAAACGTTGTCACTATCATAACAAACATACTATCTACTTGCCCTAACATATAAATTAAAGAGCCTATTTAGCAAAATAAGTCATTCGATAGCATTACCTTCTTGCAATCTGGTTCAACATTTTTAATAGTCTTTTAATAGATAACGCAGCCTGAAACGGCCATCCCAAGTAACAAATCTATAGCTGCTAGGTTTTATTATGAAGATTTTATTGCAGAATAACGATTACCTAAAGCCAATTAAACGTAAGGCCGATTACCTAAGTCCAATTCCCACTACTTCTAGACTTTAGGACGTTTTAGAACATTCTGCTTCAAAATAGCCCGTTTTTTTCGATTGTCCGCAGTTACAATGTATTTGATGATTAAAATCTTCCAAGTCCAAGTTCAAGTCCAAGTCCAAGTCCAAGTCCAAGTCCAAGTCCAACTCCAACTCCAACTCCAAGTCCAAATCCAATTCCAACTCCAAGTCCAAGTCCAAGTCCAAGTCCAAGTCCAAGTCCAAGTCCAAGTCTAAGTATACCAAATTTAAACATAAGCAAAGCCCAAATACAAGTTCAAACTCAATCCCAATCCCAAGTTGGTGGATTAGGATCCTTCGGTACGAAAATAACATTATTTGCCTTATACCAGTTCAGAGTAGTAAAAGACTGGACTAATGGCATGAAGCCAAATCCGGTCAGAAGATTGTAGTACAGTTGTGAGATTTCAGAAGAGGAAGAACTAGCTTTTGGAGACACCCATTCCATTGTCCATTCAGGGTATGTTGAAGTCCGCTTTCACGTCTCGTCGTCCATAACGCAGCAGTGTGATTTCGTCAGCTTTTGATCGAATAACTTACAGGCACGGTTTTTCACGACTGTATTCTATTCAGTTGGTAAACGGCTGAGTAATCCGTACCAACGGTGCCTTGAGCACTGGACATAAAATAGACCCTACAGTGGTCCTTGACCTCTTTCTCAGCAACTCCTATCCCTACCTGCTCGTGGTACCAGCCGGGATACGAACAACCTCGGTGGAGACAGAGACGGAGGCCGCTGACAGAGAAGGAAGACTCTTTCGAGCTACGTTGGCCCACCGGTGATATTTATGGGACAGGTTGTTGGCTTTGCAAGCCTGAACCAGTAAAAGCAACAATACTAGTCGTGAGGTATCCACAAACTCTTGCGGTCGAACAATCTGAGCCCCCGTACAAAGTGCACACTGTTCAAAATGCTAATTAGACCGGTTGTTCTCTACGGGCACGAAACGTGTACACTGCTAAAAGTGGACCTACGAGCATTCGGAGTTTTCGATCGGCGAGTGCTAGGAACCATTCATTGCGGCGTACAAGAGGCGAAAAATAAACCACGAGATCGCGCGTCTCTACGAAGAACCCAGTATTCAGAAAGTGGTTAAAATTGGACGGATACCAGACCAGAATGCCGGACAACTATCCTGCAAAAATGGTTTTCGCATCGAATCCGGTAAGAACAAGAGCAGATGAAGCGAGATCTGGCGAGCACCGGGTGCCCACGGAACTGGAAACCAGCTGCCAGGGACCGAAATAGATGTAGAAATTATGCTATGCAGGCCTTGTCATAAGACGTTAGGCCAATTAAGTAATTAAGTTGTATTAGGGTCTTCTGAACCTTGAACGTACGTAATCCAGATTGAGTTTTGACCTTCTGCACGAAACTTTTGCTCAGATTCAGTTTTTTGCCACACATCGAACGGAGGGGCTTAGTTTCCAGCCGAAGGCCCCAACTACGCGGGTGTCGCAACCTTTCGTTGCGTCGCACCAATACATCCAACAGCAGCAATAGTACCCACCTTGCGTATACCACTCTTGTTCGTATAACGTGCCGCCGGCTTGCGTCGGCACGTCGTGCTGAAACGTCAGTGGAGGAATAGGTAAACAAAAAAATCGACACAGATTGAAATGTGCTCATAAGTGATTGCAAGAAGATTACTTTTCTCGCTATTTTCCACGTTAAAAGTAGTTGAAACTTAAAGTTACAGTACGATTTAAAATTTATATAACGAACAGTACAGTGCTAAAACTTAGAACTAGTAGTACGGTGCAAGAAGGTTATAATTAGTAGTACAGTGGCAAAAGATTTTAGAAGTACGGTCGACAAGCATAGCGTGTACGTTAGTACATTCAATTACAATACTACAGCCTTTTGCTGAATCATGCGACTGTACACAGATTTTGATATTAATACTTTGTTTATGATGCAACAACTGCTGTTCTTGTTACTAGAATGGCTAGGAGATTGATTGTCATAAAATCTAATGCAAAATAACGCTCAAAAACACACGGAAAACTATATTGACAGCACCAGATTGCGTAACTAAACACTAGAGGGACACTAAACGTGAGTTCCTCTTATTTATACTGTTAAAATGCATACTAAGTACACAAAGACATGCGTTCTGTATAAGTATAACAGTAAGTATGACAAGAAAACAAAACAATGAATTTACACTATTGTACAAAACTCTATAATTTCGTTCTTTAGGAATTTTTTAACGGTAGTCAACAATACACGTTATTAAATCGGAAAATCGTCTGCTTTTTTCGTTGCATAACGCAACAGCTGGTGTAAAATTTAACAGTATACGGACGACTTTTTACTCCGCATCTTGGCCTACGATCAGACAGACTACGTCAGACAGTCAAACCTTCTTCGAACCGTTTTATGACACCAGAAGGTGCATAACTTTTCAAAACTTTTTACCGATGGCACGATGTGGTGGATTCTAATTTTCGATATATTCGTGCGAACGAATGGTTCTTTCGACGCTATTTTTCTGATTTTAGCACATATTTTTAATGCGTATTTTTGAGCTTAAGCATTTTTTCACGCGATTTTCGGAATTTACGCGGATATGCTCTACGCGTCTGTTTTTATGCGTAGTTCTGCAATTTTTTACGCGAATTTTTTAATTACGCCATCCTTCGGCCCTCAAGCGACATAATTTCTATTTTTTAAAGGAAAAAACGAAAAAAAAATTTAGCCCTTTTCAAAATTCAGCCTGAACTAACTTTCGAAAAACTAAGTCTCGCCCAACATGTGAAAAGGGCCTGTGTGCAAATAACAGATTCCTTTCGTGCCTCCTCTCTTTCGGTTATCACGGCGATATGAGTGCATTCCAACGCAATTTTTATTAACCAATAGCTAGTTAATAACGCCAGCGAACCGGATGCAAAAGTAATCCGTTCAAGTCAGAGCCGTAGCGTGACATTATGGCGCCCTTGGCAGAAACACCCCCTCGTTCCCCAAATCAGTGTTCCTTCCAAGTTTATCATTATTTCTTATTGGCTCCTTATTCAACACTTCGCTGCGCTTAACATATGTTTTGAAAAAGTGGACTAATTTCGGAAGGTGATGAAAAAACTACAAAAGATAATTCAATGAAACAAATTCCATAAAAAAGTTTCGACGCTCTACTAGGTGGCTTTGCAGCGGTTCACCGGAACCATCGCCTTGACCGATCAAAAGATAGTCATCATGAGCTCCTTCTTTGCTTTGGTCACAAAATTATTGGGGTAAATGCTCCGTTTAAGCTGCGCCCGAAAATTTTCTATTGGTTGCAGTTGGAGGACGTTGGGAGAGTTGGTGATCCACGGCACAACGTTTATCTTCAGCTGGTTCAACTCCCCAAGTGATCCCAAGCAACAGATTGAGTTTTATTTTAGTCTTATGGTGGTCTTTACGACTAAAATTGGCCATAAAAACCACAATAAAAGTGCAACAAAACTAAAATTGTTACTAGGGATCTCTTGGTATGACGGGCCAAGGCCAGGCTCGGTCGTTCTCTGGCCGATTGTTTGCTAGTTAGAGACAGCCAGCCTTGACTGATGCTTCCGCATAAACATCTATTTTGGCCAAGTACTTCTTCACCGTTTAGCAGGTGGCTCCAGGTCCAACGCGCGGAACGTTGAGACCACTTTGCTCTCTGTCTTCAACTTCAGCTTCTGCTACATGTTATGGTCGCGCAGAACTTTCCGGCGGTCGGAACCAGGCCTTCGTTCAACGCTTTCGCCTTTCTCGCGGGAGAGGATGTTGTGAATGTCGGATTGGCTCTATTCAGCGGATACGAAGAGCTTCACCATGTCCAACGTGTTCGCTCCGGAGTGGAGATGGTAGTACGAACAAAGCATCGTGCGTAGTTTTTTGATTGTTTTCGCCATGGCTGCTGCAGGCAAATCAACTGATAACGTGGCATTAAAAATAGTCAAATAAGTCCAGTTTTTTATGCATGTGATTGCTAATGCTTTACTGAAATGCAGGTTCTTTTTGGCGCCCCTAAGAGCCAGCGCCCTTGGCGGGGGCCAGTCTAAACAACCGCACGCTACGGCTCTGGTTCAAGCGCATTTGCATCGCCGTGATAAGCGAAAGAGATGTGAAGAGAATCTCTATTTGCACATAGGTCCTTTTCACATATTTCATACTTAGTATGCAAAGTTACATATTTACATGAATTCTTTACACACACCAAATTTTATTGAATTCTGAAAGGGTGCTGCCAATCCCATAGACGAATTGGTGCCGAATCCGTCAATTCTCGGGTACTTTTTCAGAAGAACGTCAGTGACAGAGAGAGAAAATTTTCTTAACACTTAGCTAACTAGTGACGCCAGCAACCGACTCGTACAAAGCTGATGTGTAAAAGTGCATTTGCATCGCCGCTGTAATAAGCAGAAGAGAGGAGGCACGAAGAGAATCTCTCATTGCCACTTACATCCTTTTGGAAAAGTACCCAAGAATCGCCCTTTGAGTTGAAGTGGTCTAAAAAAATTCATAAGAAAATCAATTTTAATAGTTTTGATAGCATAAAAAAGGTATTCTCACGAGGATACACGATAAATATTGCATTAAAGCTTGATCTTTTAATGGTTTTAAAACATAAAAATATACTAAACTGCATATAGTGGTTCAAAAGTTTCTAAATTTTTATAAAAGGTCTAAAGGCCGGACTCTGTACAAGACGCTTATTCGACCGGTTGTTCTCTACGGGCATGAAACATGGACAATGCTCGAGGAGGACCTGCGAGTGCTCGGAGTCTTCGAACGACGAGTGCTAAGAACGATCTTCGGCGGCGTACAGGAGAACGGAATATGGAGGCGGAGGATGAACCATGAACTCGCACAGCTCTATGGCGAACCCAGTATCCAGAAGGTGGCTAAAGCTGGACGGATGAGATGGGCAGCGCATGTTGCAAGAATGCCGAACAACTACCCTGCAAAGATGGTGTTCGCCTCAAATCCGGTAGGAACAAGACGACCAGGAGCGCAGTGAGCAAGATGGTTAGACCAGGTGGAGCGAGATCTGGCGGAGAGTACTCGATGTCCGAGGAATTGGAGAGCGGTAGCCCTCAACCGAGTTACATGGAGAAATTTTGTTCAACAGGCTTTGTATTAGGACGGCAAGCCACCTAAGTAAGTAAGTAAGTAAAGGCCGGACTCAGACTTTATCAACACGCAGAAAATGAAAAATTAGATGAACTGAACAACCTTGATATTAAGCTAAAAATATTGACCAAGTGAAGGTGGAGCACATATTCACATCCTTCAATTTGCGGTTGAGGTGTTCATCCATTTACACTACTAAGTCGTATAATATTTCGCAATCTAACAACAAGTTTTGTTAAGCTCTTCCAATTCTGTCATCTCCTACACATTTACTCAACTAGAAAACTGTTTGTTCAACTAGTTTTGCATTTTCGATTCGAAAAATCGAGGAAAAGTGAAAAAGGCTACGCTAGAAACTAAAATTGTTAATTATCTATTTTTCGCGATTTTCTGAAATAAAAAAAATATATAAAAAAATAAACAGTTGTTGGATATAATCAAACTTTTTTTTTTCACAATTATATTTGATTCTTTGAGACGACACAAGAAGTATTTTTGGTCACAGTTGCGGTATTGATCGTACTGATTTTATATCGCACTTGCCAACTCAAGCAAAACGAATTGGACAAAGACAAACAGGTTATATTAAATTTATTTTTTACATCTATTACACCACACCGTACACCGCCTTTCACCAAATTGAAAAATCACTTCAAAACGCAATAAAGAACATACCCACGCGTTAGTCTTCATCAAAAGGCCCAATCTGTGATTGTTCAAACATTGGCAAGCGTATATCTCTATCGTACCCCGTGATCCGAACGGTAACCGCATCTGGAAGGTCACTCCATTTTCGAAATTCAACCAAACACATTCCCGTCCACCGCCAATGCCAACGCAACTCAACGCAATGGGGGGAAAACTGGGAGGAGCTGGATTAATTTTTGAATTTTAAATTCAATTTTTAGTCAGGTCTCCAGCCGGTCATTTTTTCTCCGGTGTCCACCTCTGGGCATCTCTAACGCCAACCTCCGCACCACCGACCGGTGCGGTGCGGTCGCCGGCGATGAAAACGGGCACCGAATCTCACCGCCAGCATTATCTTAAACGGGAACGAAAATAAATTTGATAATTTATGGAGCTACATTAACATCTTAACATTTGGTGCCAGTCCGGCTTTCCAGCTTTGATTGGACCAGAAATTAGGCCCGCAGCTTAGAGGCCCGTCCGGATTGGTCGTAAGCCAGAGACACGCGGGTTCGACCGGGATTTTACGACTCTGGCCGCAGTCGGCTCGTAAACTCTTTATTTCAGTGCGCGGCTCGAACTTCCATTCAGGGGGGTAATTTTCGTGCCGCCTAAAATGAAGCTACCAATCTTGAGCTTTTTTTGTGTGCGTTTTGTGGAGGACGAGAATTGAATTTAAAAGCCAAGCTCTTTCGATAACCATATGTCCGAGCTAGACGCACATAAATAACAGGGTGGCGGCGCGGCGTAGTTTTCGGGCACAACGATCTGTATTTCGTGGGCAAGAGGATCGACATGATGTTCGGATGGGTGCTGGAGGAAATTTATAACTAATGGCTTTTTAACATCGCCGCTGGAGAGCATACTAAGGGGTTTGAATAAAATGGAAGAATTTCTTCGAGCTATTCAAATCATTAGAAAACTCCCAAATAGTCACAAAACAAGACCTTTATGAGCCCATTAAGGCGGGACGTTTCTGATTTGTGAGGGTCCGGAGCGCCTCGTCGCACTGCGGGACAAAATCGTGCAACCGGTGTGTGGTGGCCGGAGGCGGAGCACAGTGGGAGTCAGAGCGAGAGAAACTTTGATCGAGCTAATGAACATCGCCCTCACCGTTGTCGTCGTCGTCGTCGTCGTCGCTGTATTACGGGAAACAGGGAAAAGTAGTATCCAATTTCTAGAAACAATTTAATCACATCACTGCTGCCCAAATTGGCGGACCGCGTCCGCCAGGGGGTTGTTGGAAACTTTACGTTAATTGGATGGGAATGAATTAAGATGGTTGGTTCTCAGATCCGATTGACGGTTATCTAATTTGGAAGCAATCAATTTTAGCTCGCGGTTTCGGTCACTAATTGTACACACAGGTGGTCGTAGCTAGGACGATCTGTAAGATACTGCTGATAATATTCGAGATAAGACGCCTCGTGCCACGAGCATAAAAGTTTTAGACATGCACCGGTTTATACTAGATCAGTTTTTAGTATTTCAAGTGTTTGTTTAAGGCAAATTTCAAGGCTTGTGGTCAAGATTTGTCATGATAACTATCTTTGATGTCATTGAACTCCAATCAATGGGACTGATCTTTCCTTTTCAATTATTTCAGTCACTTTCCTGATAGGATTTCTGATTGTTTATACAAATATAAAAGCTAACTGCTACCTTACACTTCCTTTGAAATTTTTCAATTTTATTTTCATTCAACGCTACTGAAACGAACATCAATTTCAAACTCATTTCCGTCGTTTCAGTCACTGGCCACGTCCTTCTAATTAGACCTATCGGCCATCATCAGCCGAAAACTGGCAGTGGAGTTCGCCATCCACGCACGGGCATCAGCAGGCAACCATCTTTAATTGGCTAAAAAGAAAACGAAAAGATTGTTTTTCTCTCCCCACGTCCTAATGGTCTTAATTTTAACTGCCACGAAACGAAGCTCGGCCATGTTTTTGTTTCTTTTCGCATTAGTGGAGGTTCAACTGAAAATTGACCCGACGCGACTCGGTCTCGTATGGTGGCACCGGAAAGCGAAAAAAACACAGAATTTATTAAAAACAATAAACCAGTTGGCTACCTGTTGTGCTGTTGATGGCTGCCTCTCGTCGTTATATTTGCATAAAATCGTAATGAGCGTAGATTGACGGGGATTTATGCGGATAATAACTGAGCTCCAAAGCGCTCCGAGTGAAACGTGCGACGGGGCCTCGCCTCGGTTCGGTTCCGTTAGGTTTATTACGCCTTGATTGGTTCACCCTTGGGCGACTGCAAGCGGGTGATAAGCTTTAAAGGAGTCAAATATGAATTTAACCCCGAGCGGAAAATAGAATCGCTTTCAGTTTAATATATTTAATTTTTTAAAGCTTTTTAAAGCTACCTCATCTTAGCGTATTTTTCTAGAAAAATTTCATATTATTTCCCTTTCCTTATTTTCCAATGCACAGATAATAGAAATAAATCTAATGAGCTAGGCAAAACAAAAATGTATAATGCGAAATTAAATGTTTACATTCTTTTCACCGGACAACTTTTACTTAAATTTCTCGAATTTCCTACACATTACCTATTTCAAAAATTCGTTATTCTTTAATCATGCATCACAATACTAAAAATTCTATTTAAATTTTTTCAACATTCAAAAAAAATATAACCTGTAAAAGAATTGACACTGGTTGAGGCAAGCAAAGCCTTGAGTATAATCGTCTTTAAGGTGAAATTAGTCGTCATCGATTATGTAAATTTCAAAAGCAGTTTTTTTGTTTGAAACTAAAATTTTGTTCATGAAAATATATTCGCTGTGTTCAGATTGGCAAGAAGAATGCAGTGAATACATTTCTATAAACAGAATTCCGCTTTTGGGGCCCATAAACCGCTTCGGAAATTGGGTTCTACGACGAAAAGTTAATGACTGCTAGTTTCCCGTTAATACATAACCCTTCTTTATCGACAGCCGGTTATTAGAGTACAAAACAATTAAGGGACTAGTGAACGATCCTACTGATTCTATGGTAAAAATATAATGCAAAAGCTTGAAAAGGGCCGATCCCAAGTAGTAATTTTGGTTTAATTTCAATTATGATTTAGCTTCACGCGTGCAGGGCGCTATATATCTCTGCATATTAATGTTGATAAGCATTTCCTCCTATATCAACTTAGGGACTACATTGGTACACTTCATTGTGCCTGATTTTTAATTTCAGGTATAATAAATTTAAATTTGTCACGAGTGTATTTTTGATCTTACTTTTCTTAATTACTGGCTTTACACGAGAGTTTCCGAATATCCAGGTTAGTCTCATACAACCGGTGCTTACATACTGAGAATCTTTTCGTATGGTAATTTAGCATCGTTTGCTTTCGTGTCTCGCTCGTTGCATTTTTCCGACAGCGGTTGTTTTAGAACGCCATTTTGAATTAATTTAAGCACACTTAGCAATGGTGCGTTTACAAACCGGAAGTTTTATTGAAATCTTATAAACGTGCATTTTAATCGTAAAATCGGTTACCTAGGAGCATCGCGCGTTATTTCTCTCATATGATTATCAAATATCAAAAACTTGATAGCTTTTATACAGCTCCCTAATAAAGTAATCAGAGTTTTTAAGCAAGTTCTATGATCGAAGGATGCCAAAAGGTATCTCGCGCAGTCAATGTTTTCGATTTAATTGCCAAAATAAACTCGTTTGTCTCAGGACAGCTTTCATGCATAGTAACAAATGTCTATCGGCTAACTAACTGACCGCGCGCGATTTCGAACAAATTGAATATGTTGAGAGCACATAACTTTCGGTGCGGTAAACTGATTTCTCATAGTTTCTTCCTATACCGGTATGTCGGATTTCCACTACCTGTTTCGCAATGGCCACGTAACCAAAAACGTCCTCAAATCGTACGCGAGCTCGAATGACTGTGATCGTACCAGCTGCCGCGGTGGATCCAGATCAATTCTTTTCTACTAACAACAACTCCTTCCTGTGACATTTGTGGATGATGCAGAGGATTCCTCGGTCTCTAGTAGCAGCAAGTGACGGACTAACATTTCTTCCCCTCCCAAATTGACCTGTATGGGCGTGGCCAGCTTTGCTATTGATCATCACAAAGAATTAGATCACCAGAAAATGCACATTGAGAATGATCTGCTACTCCCAAGCATCATTCTGATGGTTCTTTGTACAATCTCAGCTGATCTAGATCAATCGCGGGCAACTCACGGGCGGTCAAACTATGCTATGCTATGCTAATTTCAACTATGATTTAACTTTACTATCTGATTATTTAGTTATTGTTATTTGTTATTTATTGATTAATTTCATCCGACATAGGTTGTCTTAATGAATATTCAAATATGACAGGGCCAAGCTACCTTGAAATGCGCAAATGACAGTTTCAAGCCTGCACAAAAACCCAGATGCTTTCACTGAATATTATAAAGTAATAAAACTTATCAACTAGGGTAGCTTGCCAATTGTTGCTCACCACTCAATTGATGCCAACGACTCGGTTTTTGAATAATATCTGAGAATATCAATATTATCGCAGGACTCCAAACGGTCAAACCACAAATACAGTAATGTTCCGATTTTGTCAGCCCCATGTTGAATTTTGGGCTGACAAAATGGGGAAACTGACAAAATCGGATTTTTTTTTCAAAATTCAAGACTTAAGACCTTGCAATATCGAAGACTTCTACTAAAAATTAAAATTTAACTTTCAATTGGTCAACCGAAAGCTTAATCAACCACAGCACACTGGTCCAGAACCTTTTTCGGTGCGCATTAGCTTTGAGCGGGAAAAAGAGGTTTTAGGTTTATGGAACCTTAGGAAGACTTTCTTAAAATTAAAAGTTCTATCGTCCAGTGGAATTTAAATTTTGATTAATCCCCCTAAAAGTGCAATAACAAAATTTATTTTTCTTCAGTCTCAATGTAACACATTGATGTGTTCTGCAAAGTTCTACAGCGTACTATTACAAGAAATTTTGCTGAAGACAGTAACCTTCTATCTCTTCACCAAAGATAGAAAAATCCTGTTTCTAATTAATGAAAAATCGTTAAAATCAGTTTTTCTATTTTAGCTGTTTTTGCAGTTGTTATATGACTTTTCCCTGTTTTACAAAGTAGTACAAATAGTAAAAATACCCAATATTGCTCAACATAGTATACCTCTATCTTTGCTTGTTTAGGAACTATAGAACTTTTACTATAAAAATACCCTAATTTTGACCCAGAATAACTCGCAAGAAGGCATCATTTTATTCAAAAACTCTCCCCAGAGAATCAGAATAGTTTCAAGCAGGCTGAAAAGTTTTATAAATGTATGTAGCGTGATGTAACTATGGAAGTATAAGCATTTTTTTGCAGGCAAAATTTTTACTAACAAGGGATATTCCGGAATGTCCAGATTTTTCCAAAAAGCATCCAAATTTTTATCCAAGAATTTGTCTTAGAAGATCCCGTGGTTGGATATCCCATTTGCCATATTTCTTTATTATTTTACAATTTATAAATGACCAGTTTTCAGTTCCGGTAGTACTCTAAACGGAAGTTCCGTAGTGTGAAGCATGAACCAGTGCTCTACAGCATAATGCATTCACTCTTACTGACCTAAAATGAGATGACAGCAGCAGATTTCGTTTTATTTCATCTGTTACTTACGACGTGAAAAAATAACTCCACTGCGATCTGGAATATCTCCGGGAAAATGGTTCCAAAATTTGCTAAAATATTTTTTCATCAATGGTCAATCTAAGGTAGTTCTCTTAAGACGAGTTGTATAAAAATCGAACAAAAAATAGTAAAGAAAGAGCTCGTTTTGGGGATTAAATTTCTATCCGTGTACGAATCTAATAAGCAAATGCGATAGATAAAACCTTTTGCTGTTTACACAAGATTTCGAAGATTAGACAATAATTAATGCAAGCACAAAAGAAAACTTCTTTGCAGCTAATTTTTATTTTTTGTACGATGGCTACACAAGAGATTAGTGTCATATAGGTACAAGTTTGACGTACAAGAGCAAAGGAAATTTTTTTTAAAAGTAATCATGTCCCACCTACACAATTGTGTGGGCTCTGGCTTAAAGGGATAGGGTGTTAGGTAGTTTAGTGCAAATATTTCAGAGGGTGGTAGAGGACCACATTTGACGAAAAAAATCCTCCTATGCACGTGGTCATATCTCAATCATTACAGAGTTATTAAACATTTTAAGTTTTCAGCTCTGTTTGCTTTAATTAGCTCTAATACAAGAATTCTGATACGTAATTCTGTTACATTCATTCGAAAGCTGAGAAAATATTGTACTGAAAATTGCTCCTAAACTTCATACCTCATAAAATTTTGTAACTTTTTAGATGTGCTTAGCTAGTTTCGAGGTACGAAGCTGGTCTAACAAACCAGGTCTCGTATGCTGGAGTCTCGACCTATAATCTCGAATCCTATATTCTAATAATTCGGTTATAACCGGCTGAGAGGTCTGTCGATAAAGACGGTGTTTAAGCCCAAACCTTAGCTTTGCCTTTTTAGATGCAAAAAGCTTGGAAATAAGTGTTTCTTAAGGTGTTTTTTATTAAATTTCTCTTAAAAAGTTGTGAAAAAAACTGAATGCTTTTATCTATCAATTTGAAACTCTGGTAATGTTCTACAATTTGTTCTTTGACCTGAAACGCTTATCTCATTTAGTTTTGTTGCAATTTAATTTTAAACGTATCGTGTTGGGTGTTGAATTAGTATCTGAAAACTGCATGAATTCACGCATACATCACGCAGATCATGGCGTGCAACGGACACGGTCTGACGCGTATGAAAAAAAATCTCGGCTCTAGGACGTTTCTGAAAACGTTTGCAATAATAACCTTTTCATCATGTTAGGTCATTTAGGGGAATTGTGTATAACGTGCCCCCCTGGCCAATGTGCCCCCCCCCCCCCCCCTTCGTTTTTCGCTAAACAAGCGAAATCAAAATGCATAACCACTCAGAAACCATAGTATTTGATGGAACTAGCCTACTATGCAAGTATGACAGTTGTCACATGCTGTAAAAACAAAACAAAAATAAATTTGTTTTTGAGCAGCTTCCGATGTAACTTTTGGCGTCATTTCCATAAGCTATTTTCTTGTCAAAATCTGTAAATAACCGGTTGTTGCGATTCGATTGCATAAAGTGAACTTCAAAAAGACATCCCTGCCAAAAATAACGGTACGAAACGCTTGATTTGCTTTAGCATTTAATAGAATGAAATGAATTTAATAGAATGGCCCATGCTATTAATTGCTTAAAAACGCGGAAACTATTTGCTAAAATTATGAATGCGCGTTTTGGTGTAAAACAAGCTAATTCATAATTGTGTAGAATGTAAAAGCATCAAACATAGCCACATCCAATAAAATCAAGCGATTATCCGCGATCTCATTCCACATGTAAGAAATCTCGGTTTTCTCTTAAGCTTTTACCACTAGTCGGTATGCAAATTTCATAATAAATACAGTCTATCTAATTGATATACTGTCATACTCGATGATTCATCACAAAAACGCCATTAACTAGGCATGTTTTTCACATATATTGCAAAAAACTTCAAAATACAAAATGTAGAATGCATCACAGCGGAATCGAACAGTTATAAAATATTTTTAATTTGCAGTACATCTTTTGTTTCGGAACATTATGTATTGCACAGGACTTAGAATTTGCCTTAAACCTAATTGTACATTGTTTAACTTACAATATTTCATCACACATCAGTTGGAGAAAAGTAGATGATTAAATTTTATTGCCAATTATGTTGAGATATGAACCCATTGTATCCTAGCCAACAAGCGTATGTAACAAACGCTATAACGAACGCTTCCGCCATTTCGGCAGCCTAGTTTTAGTAGTTTATACAACACGTGATTGAATGTAAATTTTTTGGTTGCGTTTAACGCCTAGCTGGGCAAACTTGGTGCGTTTGGTCCACGGGCTTTGGCGTTCTGCCTCACATAATGATTTTGATTCTTGCCAAAAATCGTCAAAAATAACAAAAAATGCTGGTTTTTGTTAGGAAATTTTACCAGAAGTAAGTGTAAAAAAGACCCCAAGGTCTTCTAGAAGTTGAAAAACGTGGAACAAACACGCCGTTGCTCTGCAAAATGATGTTTTACTTAAGCGGTGCATTCTGCACCACTTTACCCTAAGTGAACACAAATCCAGAAGTGTTCGTTTTAACACCACGTTTTGACGACAAAGCACCATCGCTTTCGAGAAGGAACGTTGTTTTCAAGGAGGCTTCGAGGAGAGCATCATCAGCAAGTGGCGTCAGCGATTGACCGTAAAATTTTGCGGATCGTGGGAAATGATTTCAAGGCAAGCACTGCGTCAAATTGCAGCTCAGCCCCATGTTCCCTAGGAGGTGTAAATCGTGCTGAATCAGGTAAAAATGCAATTTATAAGTTATAAAACACATTGTAGTTGCTGTTGTTGTGTTTCTTGCATTCCAGACTGTGTTCGTTGCACGCGGTAATCTAGTGTGCCATGTGTGATGTATGAATTCGTGCTGCTTTCAGATACTAAATTTCATGATGATTTCATGAAGATTTAAGAGCAATTTTCAGTACAAACTTTTCTCAGCTTATGAATTAGCATCAGCAAATGGTGTAAGCAAGCGTTTTGTTCTAGTGTGCTTGCGCATTCTTGTCCAGATATACATGCTAAATAAATCGTATTTCATGCGCAAAATTGGATTATCCGTACTATTTTGGAGGCGATATACGTGATTACGAATAATTTTGAGCGACGACTATATAAGTATTTATATACAATAATATCCGATTAGGCGCGCGTCGCTCCGTACTATTCTGCGATTTTGTGCTGAAAATCGTATGTATGTCAGTCATTATCATTATATACGACAAAAAATCAACTTGATCCCACTTTATCCAGCTTTAGTTACGATTTCGAGTTTGTTAGGAGATATTTACGATAGTTTTCGTACATTGATATACGAGTTGGTGCTAGCAGGGTGGTGCATGCCTTCATGCCTTAAGCAAGTCCGCTTAATTTTATCAGGAACGGTACGACCATGAGTGAGAAACGACCTATTTTGAAATTTCAAAACGAACTACACTAATTCATTGAATGATTTGAAAATTCTGAAAGAGGAAATATCGATTTATCGGCAAGTCCATAGCCTTTCCATGACTAATATTTCTTTGTTGAATATCTTACTAAGAACCTATGAAAAAAGCTTTATGAAACTTTTCTTGTCATTTATTTGTTAATCTGAAACAAAGGAATTTCTCTTCACCTTGAAACAGATACTGAAAGAGCCTTCAAGTTATAAGTAAAATACGTATCTGTTCGAATAATAATCAAATTGTTCAATCAAAATGAAAAACTTTCATCATTATCATCAACAGCTTAATTGTGCCGTGCCTATATTATAGTACATTTCCTATTGTTGGCAAATTACATCTCCAACACGGCAGCCAAATCTTGATTGGTTTCCAGCAGACCGAGCTGAAATAAAATCCACTCCGAAAAGTAATTCCCGTCTGCTTCATTCCTACCAATCAGCGGGTCCCGGTTTGATTGGTTGTTTTTGTGCGCTTTTCCTGCACACACTCTGTTGTGGTATCCTTTTCGCATATTATCGCAATCGCGAGACATGTTCATTTAAACCGATCGCAAAGTCCCCCTTTCCACCTACCGCCTGTGGCACACTCAATGGCCCCTCCTTACGTGTTGTGCGGTGGATGTTATGATGTTGCCAATAACCAACAGGACAATGAAGAAGGAAAAGGTTTTCATCGTCAGCCATGTTCCCCGTCTCCGACTGCGAGGTTAATAACGTGCATTCAGTCGTAAGCTAAATTGGTTTTTGCATTTTATTCTGTTTCTGGAAATAAAATTTATTGGCTGCCTGCGAGTTTGGTGGTCATGCGTTTTCGAACGTTTTCGTGGAATCATTTCATTTGAACGTAACCGTAACCTGATGTGATATTGCTGGCGGATCGATCGGAGCCAGAAGGTTGTTTCTTGAATTCTAATTGAGTTATGTTCAAGTACAGTATGGGACTCCCATCATTCGATGTGCTTCATAAGAAAACAATTCCATTGGTCATTTTGAAATCAATCAGCTTAACGGATCTCGCGAAAATTTAAAAATCGATTCCGAAATTCCTCCGAACCCGTAAACTCCTCTAATTTACGAACCATTATCGCCCGCTAGAACGGCACAATGCAATCAGTACGTGCCAATCTGGTTAGTTACAGTGGGTAGGATCATGCCATTCGTCCGGCTGGCTGGCATAATTTGACCTGATGCGATTGAATCCGTCCGATATGGCCGAACGCGCGCGTTTAGCTCCTGCGCACGACGACGACGACGCGACGCGCTGATGCTGATGGGAAACCGGACACTCCGTCGTCGTGATGGTGGTGGCCGGTAGATATAATTTCGCGCACAATTCAGTGGCAATTTTGGTTTCCCGCTTACCGGGGCAACCGGCCGACACCCAAAACCTGACCAACGGATACGGCCTGACGACGCAGGGGAAACCGTTTCAAATTTCCATAAGCTATGAAATATTAATGTGCGTATTTTTGGCTCACCGTTCGGCTTGATTCGAGTCCGCCATCAGTTCCCAGGAAACAAAAACACGCCCGGGACGGAACGTACAAACGTAATGGAATCCCACATTCTCCTTATCGAAGGTTCGTGCTGTAAGACGGCGGGTGAGGTGGAAATTTTCTCAGACTAAATTGAAATGAACACGGGAACTAATGTGTTATTTTTGGTAATCAGCGAAAACGAAGCTGCTCCGTTGGGGCCTGCCATTCATCACGATCTATATCTTGACGATGATGATGATGATGATGATCATGATCGCGTGGATGACGAGATAGGAGAGAAAAAACGGCGCAGATCGAAAAATTCGAGTTGGACAGCTATTTCGTTACGATTATGTTTTCGTTAAACTTTGAATTCAGCTAATAATTATCTTCTCGCTTTTCACAGAGCGTATTTCATTTATTAGGTAACTGTATTTTGTTCGGTGTTGTCTTACTAATTTTATTCAAAATTGAAATGAGGAGCTACTGATTTGTTACGGTTGATTTGGAATAGTAGAAATTAATAGTTAAACAATTCCTATTCGTCGGTTTTAGGTTTTTGTTCATAACGCCCAAATTTGAATTTTATTTTGAGTCAGCAAAGTAGAAATCAGTAAATAATCTTAATTAATTTTTATTGAAAATGCCTATATTTAAATAATAAGCACTCGTATTTATAAAAAATGAATAAAACAGAAAGTTTTGAAAATGAATGCATCTGTATCCCACTTGAAGCAAACAAAAAAAACTCAAAGAAGACGTGATTCAAATTTCTATTATTAGCTTAAGTCTGAATTCTGAATATAATACCGATTTCCCGGTTGGTCTTGATTGTCCGATACGTTAAATATTTAAACCCTCAATCAGTAAGGTAATCTCACAAATGGATTAGTTAACGATAACACGTCTGATCTCCAGCAAATTAGTGCATGATTTATTACATAAGTTCGAGATCATCTACTTCCGTCGTTTATCATCATCCAAACTTCATTCCGTAGCCAATAACTGCTTATACATCACCTACGTATCGAGAAACATTAGCGAAATTATTCTTCATTCGGGGCAAAAAAATGTTTCGCGTCGAAACAAATTAACAATTTACAATGTATCGTTTCGGTTCGCGATTGATGCTGAGTAATTTAATTGATTTATTACACCCAGCTGCAACGAACCGGGTCCGAATCCTTCGGCTTTGCAGCCCTCGCGACCAGTCGGTCCTCGGTCCAGTCCAGGTGCTGCGACAGCCAGCGCCCAGCCAGCAGCAGCGGGCAAGGCAAAAGTGGCAACCCCAGTCGACCACGCAATCAGTCAGCTAATTTGAATCATTCGAACTAAGAAGTCAAGCTTGCAATCATTGGGGAGTACGTGTTGGAGGGGGGTAAGGGCTTAAGGGCCAGACGACTAAGAAACCAAAAAAAAAAACGGAAGGCGCAAATGAGAAAGAAATCTTCGAACCCCGCGTCCAGTCCGAGACACGCTATACGCAATTACGTTGTTAATAGCTGATGGATAATTTATAAAAACAACTACATCATTTCTTAATTTTGTTCCACTCAGTGTTCGGACACTGACAGCTGAACAGTGGAAACCCAGCTCTACGGTTGGGTTTCTTTGCGAGCGTGGGGTGATGCTAGAAGGATCCAGCGTTTGAAGTTCATTTAGCATGCTCAATAATTAAGACTTTGATGAATTATTAAAATTTCTCAAACTTAATCCACATTTACAAACTGCCTGGAATTATAAATATTTTATTGACAAAACCACTAATTTTAGGGTTAACTCCAATGACCAATTCGTTGGTCACCCTATTGGGGCATCCTATTGAGGTTTTAAGCGATGATTGCCCGTCTCTTTCACTACTGCACCCCGAGAGTGTGATTAATGATACAAAAATTACATGTTCTGCTGAGCAATGTTCGTCCGGTCTGGGCGGAGAGGATCGTGTTCTTCGTTCCAGCAGAGCCTGATGTGCGTCTTCGCCGGGCCCATCACGATGAAGCCCAGCAATTTTCAAAGCGTTTTACGATAGAAGCTGAACCTAATTCCTGAACTGAACTGTGGTGCATGGACTGGACTGGCCAGGCCTGGCCTTGCCTGGCCGGGTCGAGAACAGACAAATGTTTAAGAAAATATTAAGACGAACAAATTTCTTATATCTCATTCTCCTCGGTTCCAACTTATTCGTCGTGGTCTGCCATCTTGAAAGATTTTACTTACTTAAGAAAAGCCGCAACGAAAAGCTGCGTCTTCCCGCTGATGCTGCTGCTGCTGCTGCTGGCTGGAACAACCCGAGAGCAGCATCATTTGTTACAGCTCCATTCCGAACGAGATTGCTGATCACACCCCGGCAGTCGCGTCCCGCCTCTTTGTCCACGTCAATGAGAGGTTGAAAATTGAATAAGCAAGTTTTTAAATTTACATATTTATAAATTTTAATAATAATGATATTCTCATTTATTATTAAATTTGCTCTTTCCTATCTTTGTCGGTTCGTTCGTCCGATGGTTTCGCTCGTAACTTCGCGGTTTATCGCATTTATACTGCTGACCGGAGTACAACCGGGGAGATGCCCCCTACTAAGTGAGTGGTTTTCGATATTCGAAAGTACATTATTTTTTCTCGTGCACGATGCATAAAATAATATCGAATTGTGTCTTTAGTTGATTGTTTCCCGGTAGGGAGCGATCAAATCCCGCTATGTTCCTCAGTGACCAAAGTGGATAACGTATTTACATTAGCTTTTGTCTGCCCTCTGGCTCAATATTGACAACTATACGATATTAAGAAATATATTGTATTTGCTAGGGATAAAAATGTGTTTACTGCCATGAACTTGGTGTAAAATTTGAAGTCATTGAAACATGAATAATCTGCTTCGAACTGCAAAGTTTCCGTAGCACATGAACCACTAATAGATATTAACGTACATCATCTTCCATTACTCGTAACATTCACCTGAGAGTTTGACTTTTCGCATTGCCACCTAGCTGTAAATAGAAAAAATTACGTTACGCGAAACTGAGTCCTATATCTCCACCGATCAACATGGCTTCTTCAATTCAAGTCGCACAAAA
Source organism: Sabethes cyaneus (assembly GCF_943734655.1). Taxonomy (NCBI): domain Eukaryota; kingdom Metazoa; phylum Arthropoda; class Insecta; order Diptera; family Culicidae; genus Sabethes; species Sabethes cyaneus. The sequence goes on from NC_071355.1 coordinate 233,950,332, forward strand.
TTAACAATATGAAAAAGATGGATCTTAAGTTGGTACTATCTGATATTACAACCGCATTTGACCGAGTCAATCACTCTATTCTGGTGACGAGAATCGCTCGATTGAAAGCTTCTTATAGCTTCGTCGCCTGATCATAACTAATTATTAACCTTTTTCTTACTTTAAATTAGAATTAGAAACCATGAATCGTATAGAGTGTTAAAGCCCCTCGTTTGATACTAAAATAATTCAAATCTGATTAATTATGTGGTAAACATCGTTGTAAATTATCGTAAATTTTCATGTGTTGTATACGATCGCTCATAACTTTAAAATTAAATATCCAACCAAAAAAACAAATCAATAGTGATCTATCCTACATTTCCCTCCAAATGAGACTAATAGCGCATAAATCGGTTTAGTCTCTGAGATCTCTGAGAAACAGGCGATAATTATTATCTTACCTAAACACGTTTTTTAAGCGTAGCTTTGATACTAATGGTTGGTTTTCAATAAAACTTCCTAAAAGTTGTTATAATAGCAAGAGCTTTCATTTGGTACTGAGATCGTTGAAATCGGTTGCGTACTTCCGGAGAAAATCGCGTCACGTAATTTTCACATTTTTGCTTATAACTTTTAAACGAAACGTCGGACCACGAAACAATAGGCCGTATGAATAAAACAGTTTGCTTTGCTTTTCCCGTGTAAATCTTATGGGAGAGTTTCTCTAATTCTTTTATTCATATGGCCTAATAATACCTTTAAAACAAAAGTAATAGCAAACAAATTGGTTCAGTCATCTCCGAGAAACAAGCGATAGAAAAAATCATCACACACATTATGGAATGAAATATTTGGTTCAGTACGACCATTTACAAGTAAAATGATTCGATACGTTCATGGTTTAACGAAGTATATTATTCGCTACGACCGTAGATGGGATAATTGTTTCAGTATGATCATTGTTCATTGAAGTATATGGTTCGGTACGACCATAGATGAACTAAGTGATTCGGTACGACCATTTATAACTAAAATGATTCGATACGTTCATTGTTGAATGAAGTATATGGTTTGGTACGATCATAGATTAACTAAATGGTTCGGTACGACCATAGATAAGTAAGAAGACTCGATACGTTAATTGTTGAATGAAATGTATAGTTCGGACGACCATAGATGATTCGGTAGAATCGTTCTTCTTCTTCAGCAGCATAGAGCCGGGGTGGCTCGTGCTGTTTCAAGCACTCGTCTCCATTCAACTCGGTCTTGGGCCACTCGTCGCCAATTTCCTAGTCGTCTCAGAAGTCGTAAATCGCTTTCCACCTGGTCAAGCCACCGTGCACGTTGCGCCCCCCTGTTCCTGGTGCCGGTGGGGTTGTTGTAGAGGACTATTTTCGTAGCACTGTCGTCCGGAATCCTTACGACGTGTCCGGCCCACCGTAGCCTGCTAACTTTCGCTAGATGTACGATGGGAGTCATACGCCTCCGCCACTCTCCGCTTTCAGTTTGTACTCCGCCAAATATCGTCCGCAGCACTTTCCGCTCGAACACGGCAAGGGCGCGTATGTCCTCCGTGAGCAGCGTCACGGCTTCAAGTCCATAAAGAACTACCGGTCTAATAAGGGTTTTGTACATTGTTAGCCTGGTGCGGCGGCGTATGCTTCCTGATCGTAGCGTTGTACGAAAGGCGAAGTAGGCCCGATTTCCCGTTTGGATGCGCCGCTGGATCTCCTTACTAATGTTGTTGTCCACGGTCACCAGCGATCCCAAATACACGAACTCCTCTACCACTTCTAGTTCGTCGCCGTCAACGGTTACCGTCCGTGGGAGGCGCGCGTTTGTTTCCTTTGTGTTTGTACAAAACACATCACTCGATCCAATGTAGCTCTGATTAGTCGGGTCAGTTTGTCCGGAAACCCGTATTCGTGCATTATCTGCCATAGCTTGTCTCGATCGACTGTATCGTATGCTGCTTTGAAATCAATAAAGATGTGATGCGTAGGCACGTTGTACTCTCGACATTTCTGCAAGATCTGTCGGATAGTAAAAATTTGGTCCGTAGTAGCGCGAGCCCCCATGAAACCTGCCTGATAATTCCCTACGAAACCTTGTGCTATCGGTGACAGACGGCGTAACAGGATCTGGGAGAGTAGCTTGTAGGCGGCGTTTACCAGCGTAATACCACGATAGTTGCAGCAGTATAGCCGATCACCCTTTTTGTAGATGGGATAAACTACTCCTTCCATCCATTCCTCCGGTAGCTTTTCCTTCTCCCAAATCCTCGAAATAACCCAGTGTAGAGCCTTTGCTAGCGTTTCTCCGCCATGTTTATAAAGCTCTGCCGGTAGGCGGTCCTTCCCAGCGGCTTTATTGGTCTTCAGTAGCCCGATTTCTCGTTTGACTTCTTGGAGATCAGGTGCTAGGACATTACTATCTCCCATGGGCTCTTCATTTCTCCTCTTCATGATTGCCCAGTATTTCTCAATGGGGCGGAACTGGGGGCAATTGGGTGGGTTAAGGTCTTTTGGAACAAACTGGACTCCTTTCTCTGCATACCATTCTTTAACGACTTTGCTGTAATGACAGCTTGCCATATCTGGCCAAAACATCACGGGATGGTGGTAGGATCGAATGAATGGAAAATTTTGGTACAGTTCCGACATCATTGTCTTATTTGTAACGAAAACTTTCGTTTTTCTGCCACACCTGCAAATGCCCTGCCAAATCATAAATTTTCGTGCAAATTTGTCGATAAAAACAAATTTAAATTTGCTTGGAACATCCCCCGAGCCGCTGCCAAGTAAAATTTTTGACCTGGCGTTTGCCCGAAGTCAGCCTTGGAATAGGTTTCATCGTGTGGCGGCTGATGGGTATAACTTTCTAAAGGGCACAGTTCGGTTTTGACATTCAATGCAGCCGAAAAAGAATTTAGTTATACGGAAGCGCAGTTTTGTGACTATTCTTTGCTGAAATATTGTCACATTGACCCAGTGCAAAGATTATTTCACAAAATGATAGCAAAGAATGCACTAAAATTCGCTTCCCTTCATCTAAATTCCTCTTCGGCTGGTCTGCGAAACTAAACAATGTTTACATTTTTCCACTCAACCAGCAAACAACCGTAGTGGCTTCCACTCCGATGATTAGCTTGAGGCTTCCGAATTGTCGTCAATGTGTCCTTGTACCGTTTGATAACGCGCCATACGGTATTTCTGAACAATTTCAGCTGTTTAGCTAGCCTAGATGCAGACCACAATGAATTTTCCAAATAACTCATTTTGCGTCATTTTGCGGAATGTCAAAAATACATAGGTGAAGCTAACAAAATTTCCGACACGTGGCTGCCAAGAACTTCCAAATCCGTCCATCAAAAGCGCCACAATATGAGCAAAAGTTTGTTCCAATTCTAATTGAAGCAAGCTTTGAATGGTTTGGTACGACCATTTATAAGTATAATGATTCGGTGCGATCATTATTGAATCTAGTATATTGTTCGATACGACCACAATTCAATTAAAAGTTATGTATCGTTAAGACCATTAATTAATAAAATGGTTTTGTACGATCATTGTTGTAAAGATGACTTTATTCAGTATAAATCAAATACCAGACTAACCGCCTGGTTAGTTTAGAGATATATTGCTAATCTAACAAGCCAGTCGTCGTATGTTCAAATCTCGACTAGGCGGTGCTGTTAAATAGAATCAGCAAGTTGCACTAGCGCCGTAATTGTCCTGTACTCTTAATGCCGGCTGCGAAACCAGTCGATATAGAAGAGTCAAGTCTTAGAAAAACATCCCAGGCTTTGCTTTGCATATACCTGATTATATACATAGGCAGCTATAGGGTGTTTACGCTATTTTGGACTTTTACGGCAAAGTCAAATGGTAAATGTCCAAAATAGAGTAGGCGTAATGTGTGTCAAAATATATAAATCACCCTACAAGTTTAAGCTATTGTTGCAGTTGGATTTTTTGCATATAAAATAATTGATCTATTTTAAAAAAGATTTCTAATGCTACATTTTATTCTGAAAAACTGCAATGTGTTTAAGTGCCATTTAAAATGTATGACATGAAGCTATTTTTTATTTAGAATTAGCTTGCAGTAAGCTGTCAATTCAAAATTCAGATTCTGGCCGTCACATAAGAATGAAAGATTTTGACCGTTAATAGCTCTTCCAATTCAGAATGGCATTTGTTGGTTCGCATACCATTCGATTCACAAAAGATGCAGTAATTGTGTAGTTTTCATGAAAACATTGTTTTCCAATCGTTAGATTGTGAAAACGAACGAAAACTTTCATGGTAAAATTTGTCCATACATGTTCTGTGCAATAACTTCACAGGCACAGACGACTATTACATACACCGATCGTACGGCTGCTGCTGTTACTCATGCTGTCAAGAAGAAGAAAATTAAACTTACTACACTTGCGTAACCCCGACTTCCTGATGTGTAAAGCCTACTGAAAGGCCATTAAAAGAAAAGCCAAACCGTTATCATTGTTTATTCGTTCGAGTATCGTGCTGTTCAGGTCAGGAAAATTATTGTATGCGCTTCACTCTCGATCCAATTTTTCGCTCACTGCATCAGGCGTCACACACGGAATACCCGGCTGTACTGCTCGACTTGACTGCCCGTCTGAACTGCTTGACTCAATTGTTCGACTCGAATCGACGGCTCAACAGAACTGCTTGATTCGATTGTTCGACTCGACTGCTCGACTCAACTGATCGACTCGACTGCTTTAGAGTGTTCAGACCAAAAACGTCAAATTCAAGATAAAGCTCGAGTCATTCAATTACTAGACACACTGCTTCTTTTGGTGCTCCTAGTGATCGGATCTGAAATGATTTAGCAGCAGTTTGTTTTGAAATGTTTCCTCTTTTAGTACTGAAAAATTCATCAGGATTTTGTTTCAAAGTAGTTATACTTGATGAAAACCACATATCGAAAACAAATTTGCGACACCCACATCGAAAATCCGACGAGGTTAGGTTAGAAAATTGCGATATCATTGAAATTGTCTATATAGACCATGTGTTCTCATTCATTTTCGTAAGCGGCATACTATAGATCAGAAGTGACATACTCGTTGTAGTGGAACTAAGGATCGGACAGAAAAGGACATCATTTTACCAGCTGCCTTGTGTTCCGCCCAATTAAGAAATATTTGGAAAGGTGACTCTGGATGCGACAGAGACGAAAACATGATGGAACAAAACAGCCGTTCAGGTTAGCCAAAAGACTGCTCAAAATATTATGAGCAGTATTTGAAGAAGCGTTCGAGATTTCATCAAAAACAAGTCGGAATATTTTTTTCGCAATTTTTACGCAAAAGTACAATGGATGACCTTCATTTTGAGCACTGTACAATGTTTGTCAAAGTCGTGAAAAGGCTTTCTTATTCAAGATTGAATAGCAAAAAAACCTGTCTAACCTAGTTCTACGTCCTCTACGTTGCTCTACGCAGCTGGAAAAGAACCCGAATTTGTCATCGAAAAACGGGGCAAAAATGGTAAGAGTTTCGCGAGCCAGAACAAGCTGAGAAAGAAGCTGGTTTGAGAATTTTCAAAACGCAGTTTGTACTGAACTGCAAACACTTACAAAAGCTCGACGAAAATTTGCTTGCGAAGTACGATTTCACCATTAACGATGATGAAATGTACTACAACGCACTACGTATGTTTTTGAAAAAATAAAAAAAATCATGCCTCGTTCGATCAACAGCGGAAGACCACAAAATGAGGTCGAAGTTCGTAAGAAAGTTCCTTGTTTGATAACCAATCTGCAACAGTGGACTGAAAAGCGGTATTTTTGGAACTTCTGGAACCATAAAGTAAGACATTTATCAGAAGAAGAGCATTTTCGGAGGCTGGTTGTCTCCTTTGGTCCGACGAAAAAAATTTCATAAGTACAAATCAATTGGTGAAGGTTTTATGAACAAAATATTAAAATATTAAAGTATTAAAATGTGTTTGTACTTTAGTATAAAGTTTTTAACTTGATATCTACATATGTGATGCTTTAAAAATTTAATAGTAATTTCACGTTATTAGCACAAATCCTCTCTGTATTATAATTTAATTTATTTGCCGAAAGATGAGATCACCACTCAATTCCCATTATATCTAATTTGCCTAATTCAACCTAGCTGTTTTACCCATTTAAAAGCAGCTGCTCTGGCATTCATTTATCTCGCTTAACTTCTCTACTTATGGTCGCAAAATATCATAATAGCATGCAAACTAGCTCGTATGGTTTCGGTAAGTTAGTTAGCCGTGGCGCGCGGGACCCCACACACCGGTAGCAGTTCGCTTCAGATTACCGGTTCCCGCGTTTGGCAAAGTTTCACATTTCATCGTGACAACAACGCGCTTATTCCCACAGTCCGGAGCTGAACAAACGACTTATCATGATGTGTTGATTTTCGCCAGGCCATAACTTCACCGGCTGCGCGGTCTGCTGCGACTTCCATTAGCGCATTTCTTCTCGCTAAAATCCGCTAAATTGAATATATTCCCAGCTCTGGTTGGTGGAACAGCACAAAAAAGCAGACCATCGCCCCGAAAAACTGCCACCGATCCATAACACGTCCAACCAGAAGGATCAGGTTCCTGGAAGGCTCGAATCCTGCATCGCCGAGTGTCTGCCAACATGGTCTGCGGCCAAGCCTCGACGATTGTATAATAACATAATTTTTATGACCAGACGTCAAACGAGCAAGAAAGAGACGGAGAGCCTGTCCAATTGATATATTTCGACTAACGTCTAATTTTAAATTTTAAATGAGAATCATCATTTTTCTCGCAGCTCCATTAGAATATGCGCGGCTGACGCAGCACGAAAACAAGATTCGGGCGATGACGATGGGTCGAAGCAAAAAAAAAAATAAACTCGCAGCATGAATTCTTGAAACGATAAAGATGGTTTGCTCCAGCTTTAGTAATATTTCTCGTTATTCTCTTCAATTTGTTATCCGTTCGCTTTAGCTTTCGATTCCATAACAAACGAAGGATGTTCCCAGCTTCGGAATTCGGCAAAAGTTCCAACGTCGGTCACGAATTTTCAACTCCTGCGAAGATTCCAAACTAAGAAACACCCTCTCCGGGCAGCTAATATTTTCACTGTCTGGGGGTCTTGATTGGATTCGGAACGGCCCTTTCCTTTCCCCGCCAGCCATATTATTTCACGAGCGCGCAGCTCTCGTTGCACGACCCGAAAGGGGGAGGTGTTCTAATATTAAGCTAACAGAAACAACAGCTCCAGCATCAGAGCTACAGCAAACAGCAGGTAGACGTGCTGTGGCCAGGTATGACAGGAACCTCCGATCGCCCCGGTACCACCCCGTAAGCCTCAACCTGGATCACGCTGCCACGATCCGCCAGACGTTCATCTTGAATTTCTTGAAAAACATGTTAAGTGTAACTAACTCATTATGAATGCTTATGACTGTGGCCGCCGCGTTCGACCCGCCCGAGGTCCTAGCAAACGATGGGCTTCGAAACAAAACAAAAAACATAACGATAGCGAAAGAAAGACAGCAAAGCAAAAGGAGGGAATTGAGAACATTCGAGCCGGGATGGAGTTTTGCGCTGTTCGGTCGCAGATGAAAACCCCGCTGGGTGCTTTGAATTATCTTATGCCATTGGACCTCAGCTGTAAGCACGGGTGGTGGTGCAGGGGCAGGAAGCAGAAGAGAGTGAAGATTTTTTGATAACTCGCCGTGGACTTGCCATGGTTCGATAGCGACACGACGACGGAAACGTACACAGCTTGAGCTCGCCGGCGGCGGGGGGAGATGGAGAACGAAAATGAGCTCGAATTCGGAGACTTAATTTTAAAACTTTAAATTATCTCATTATGGTTTACCTCTTTCTAATGATGGCGCGCGGATGTGCAGCTCGGTTTTGCTTCGTCTGTGGTGTAAATAAATCAATCGAGCGAGGTATGCCCATGCTGCTGAGCATTGTAGGATATTAAACAGCAATTCTTCTCGCTGAGTACAAAATCGGAAACATTACGGACTTTTTTTAAATTTTTCTAATGACATAGAAAATTTGAGACCATTGCTTAGAAAAATCAACAGAAGTTGCCATTTTCTAGAGCTCATTTCTTTCTAAAAAAAATAATTTGTTGTAATTTATGATCGTCAGAGTATCCCATAAAATTTATTAACTGATTATGTCACGATGAAGTAGACCTGCAAAATTTGCAGTCTTTGGTGGAATTTGCGTTCTTTTTATGGGTCCTGAAAGGCAAAATGAGCATGATTTAAACAGGTTCATAATCTTGTTTCTCTTTTCGGTCAACTCTAGGCCACTGAATAATTAATCATTCAAATTATGTTACAATTATAATAATATTATAATTCAAATTATAAATCAAATTATTTGCCGCAAACATATTTAGTTATACGTTCCTGAAGCAATTCTTATTTCGACTATTAAGCAGATTTATTAGATCACGATTTATTTTCTTTTTTCATAACAGCGATGTAATGTAGGTTTAAACCAGTATTGCGACACGAAATAGCTCTAACAAACCAAAAACCCAAATACAATATTCGTATACTTTTTTCTCAAATCAGTTTTGTCACCACTATGTGTTTATTCTGTTGTCTTTCTATTTTCCTACTAATTTCTCTCTGTTTTATTTCAATTTACTATATAAGTATATCTAACTTTCCTTTCGTATTTGCATGTTCATTACTTCTATTTTCCCGTAATCACTAGCATGCAAAGACATAAACAAAAAGTGGGGCACTCTGCCTTTCAGAAGAATGTTTTGGTGTGGGAAAGGGAGTAATCGTAGAATAGCGAACTTTTTATTACCAATCACAAAAATACCGGCCGATTAGGTTAAAACTCCGAACTTTCGGGTGCAATTGTGTTCAAAACCAGAGCTGAAATTGGACTAAAATTTCGACTTGAAGCCGGACTAGAAATTAGACTTGTAATTGGACTTTAAATGCAACTTGAGTCGTAAAATGAGGCTTAAATTTGAACTAAGGCCATTTCAAATATTTTTTAAAGTTGTTGTCCTTCCGCTGCTAGACAAACGGGGGGGGGGGAGCAAAAAAACGCGCTTAAAAAATTAAGATACTTAGGAATTTCTACTTGAAGTTTAATGGTTTAACCTTCCTTTTTGCCGATTTTCGGAAATTACATCATTTGTATTTCCATTTTTGTTTCATGCTAGAAGCGTTATCACTCCGTACAGTCTTTTTTCGAGTTCTTCAGGCTGGCTAAAAACCACAGGCTAAACTTCAGGCTAAAAACCACAGATAATTGATTTTATTCAAAAAAATTACTCGGGTTTAACAAATTTTTTACTCCTTAATTGAGTGCTTGATTAGATCTCGAGTTATGCAGAAGTTTGTGTTTTATTTGTATGGGAGCCCCCCCCCCCTCTTAGTGAGGGGAGAGGTCGCTAACCTAAAACCCTGACCCTGGCCCCAACACCCTTATATGCAAGTTTTCACGCCGATCGGTTCAGTAGTTTTCGACTCTACAAGGAACATACCGACAGACAGACAGACAGAAATCCATTTTTATAGGTAGGGGAGAGTAGTTAAAAGTGAGACAACAGGAACAGTGAGTCAACTGGAATAGCTACGTCATAAAACATTCAAGATCCATGATATTTTCATGCAAAGTCAAGTTTGTGAACCTACATTGCATAATGTAGTTCGAGAAAAATTTGTTGATTTTTTAACATATTTTTCAACAAAAATTAGTTTTTTTTGGGGGGGGGGGGGGGGGTAAAAGTAAATTTTGTTGCAATCATTTTCAAATGATTTTCAACAACAAAATACCGTTCTGATTCAAACTTAGAACAGTCTCAAACTTCGAACAGTTCAGAATAAAATGCTCGTTTGTATCGCTAATATGATAAAACATAACGTTTATTGTACACCACCGTGTTCGTTAGAATGTCCTCTTTCCGGTGAGGTATGACATTAAACTGTAGGACTCCTTGTAAGAAATCAGCAGGCGCTGGAAAAAAGTGAGAACTCAGATTTTAACTTCGTTCGCATACTACTGTTGTAGACAACATTAATACTTTTCAAAGTAATACAAGTGTTCGATGTCTGAGACTGAAATACTCGAGCTTTGAATGTGGACCATGAAAGTGTTCGAAGTTTGAAACAAAACCGAACAGCAGTTTTTTAGTGTTTTTCAATGGAAATTCATATTTTATCTCATTTTCAAAATTTTAACATGAAAATAATTAAATTGTCATGCTATTAAACCATTTATGAGAGTAGAATAAAGATGTTTTCGAACATTTTTCTTTGAAGAAAGTTTCAGCTAGGCTTAAGTGTTCGAAGTTTGAATCAGAACGGTACATATTAAATTAAAATTAAAATTACTGCATGGCATGGCAAAAAATATGACAATCGAATTGTTTGCTAACTCCGCTAGTTCACTATTTTTCATAAAACATTCCTATTGGCAACGGCGAGACACAGAGCCGTGGGTAACACTGAGACATAGCTTTTGCCATGCAAATTTTTTTGAAATTTTGTTTTTGTGTTCAATTGCAAATCAATCCTTAGGAATTGACTGTAAATGAATTCTGAAGTGTAAGTTAAAAGTCAGATGTCCAAGATTTGTGCTCCATATGAGCATAAATGTATGTGTGAAAATAATCGGAAATTTCAAACATACCCATAATAATGTATGCTTTATAGACACAATAAACAACACGACACAATAAACATGTTCTTTATTACCCAAAAATATGGTTTAAATCGATTTAAAATTGGTGTCTCAGTATGCAATACTTGTTGTCTCATTCTTCCCACCTATTGGTTAACAGTGAGACAAAAATATACCTCCACGTTTGTGGTTGTAACCAAAACGACTGAAATTTTTTTTCAGGTAACTAGAAGGATATACCTTTCAAATAGATTGAAGAGCGCGTTGGTAGCTATCATCAAAAAAATCTAAAATTTTTGGAAAAAAAGTGTCTCACTGTACGTCTCTCCCCTACAGATTGGTTTTAGCATGTGGAGGTTTCTGAAGGCAAGAAATATTTCTATGGTGGTTCGAAACCCCTTCCCCTCTGCAGATAGGGTGGAGGCTCTCATACAAACACAAATTTCAAACATACATAAGAACTATCCAGGCAAATTAAGCAAAAAAAGTGCATTTCTCGAGTAAGAAGCGTGTTCTGATAGAAGATTGAACCCCTCCTTAATCAAGAAAAAGGGATGCTTGAGCTACTCTCAATGGTACAATATGCACAAGACATTAATCATTAAGGTCATGCAAGAGAAAATTGCGCTCAAACTAATACGATACGGAGTAGTTTGAAGGTAATTTTTTTGTCTATGAAATACTTCTACACAGAAAGAAAAACCATGGCAGAAACTACCGATCCGAGGATTAAATTAAAAACACGCACCTACATTTTTTTTGCAGATAATAATACATTTAGTTCTACTATGATACCATGCTGCATCAAAATCCGGACGGTACCAATATCCGGACACCTTCTCTAATTTATCCTCAATAAACAATAATATATACAATTTATGAGGTGTAGCTATGTGAATTACTTGGCAGATATATCTAAGATCCTTTCAACATAATCGGTGGTTAAGTAGGTTGCGCGAAATAACTTTAATAAATCCAAAAGTAACGTTTGTTGTCAAACAATATCTTTTTTCTGCGAGTTTTTTCAGATTACTAAAAAGTAGTGCTTTCGCGATTTAAGGTTTCCTGAACTTATTATTACGAAGAAACCAACTTTTTAGGTTTTGCATCAACAAAGAAGGTTAGTTTTAATTAATTGAGACGGTATCATTGATTAAAGTGGTGAAATAAAGTGTATTTTTTATAAATAATTACGCTGTCCGGATTTAAAACCATGTTTTTAAATCCGGACATGTATGATGGTAACTACCTTATGTTTTTCTTAGAAAATGAAAGGACACGTTGAACCAGGTAGAATGTGTGGTAAGAGAAAGAGTCTCGATCCACGGGACGGAACCGTCAAAATATTTGGAAATCCAAAATACTTTAAGGCATTTAATGTAGAAATATTTAATCACTTTCGTTCACTGGTTATGTAAGGGTCAGTGTAGCACGTGACTAAAATCGTACCATTAATAACACCAAAGTGGCATTAAAAGTAAAAACAATGTATAAAGTTATGATTTTTAATACTACATTTTAGAAGTGATTAGTTGTTTACTCTTAGGTATACATTTCTTAGACAAAACATGAGAAAGTTTTGCCTATCCGGAAAATGATTCAAAAGTGTCCGGATATTGATTCACTGAGATGTGAGGTACCCGGATTTATGAACAAGACAAGCCAGTTTATTTCTCTTATTTTAATGTATTTTATTGAGTTTTCGTTGTAAAATTGACGTGTTATTGCAAATTTAAGCTTTATATTTGATTATAGTACAAAGCAGTTACTAGAATGTTGCGAAATTATTGTTTACGGAGCATATTAAACATATGACCTGCTTAAGTGTCCGGATATTGATGCAGCATGGTAATACACTGGTATGTAAGCTTGCAGTAGAATATACAAAATTTATGGTAGTTTCCACAATACAGGGGTTAGACAAAATGATCGGGACAGGCAAAATTTTGATGAAATTCAAACGATCATAACTTCCACAAAATTGAACATTTTTAGAAGAAACCAATTGCATTCGACGGCGAAATCTTTCTAGTTTTTCTAAAATATTTCAAGATTCGCAATAGTCAGCTGATACCGGAGATATTCCGGGTTATCTGGGGGTATGTCAAAAACTGATTTTTTTCATCGCTTGTATCTTTTTCTGTCATGGAAATTTATTCATATTCATATTTTATCCCAAAACTAGATTTCATTTCCAGTCGATTGGTGAAAAAAGAACGAAAATCCGACAAGAAACAACCAAGCTACGGCCATTTTCGTAAAATCAGTACTAGTAACATCTACCGGCGGAAGTGGTCGTTTCAGGGAATATTCGAAATCATGTCAATATGGCTGTCAAACTTCAGGATTTTCAACCCTCGTAAATTTTTGAAGTTTGACATCCATATTGGAATGGTTTTAGTCATGTTTTAAAATGGTCATAAAGGTGAGACATTACTGGCAACATTTCCAGAACTGATTTCACCAAAAAGGCCATATCTCGGTTGTTTCTTGCCGAATTTCCGTTCTTTTTTCACCAATCGACTGGAAATGAAATCTAGTTTTGGGATAAAATATGAAAATTAATAAATTTTCATGACAGAAAAAGATACAGGCGATTAAAAAAATCAGTTTTTGACATACCCCCAGACAACCCGGATTATCTCCGGTGTCCGCTGACTATTGCGAATTTTGAAACATTTTACGAAAACTAGAAAAATTTTCCCGTCGAATGCAATTGGTTTCGTCTAAAAATGTTCAATTTTGTAAAAGTTATGGCCGTTTGAATTTCATCAAAATTTTGCCTGTCCCGATCATTTTGTCTAACCCCTGTATATTTCTAAAGTTATCGAGTTTATTTTAATATTTAACATTTAACAAAAAATAAATTGTCACCCACACAACTGCTGGGTACTGTAAATTGAAAATTCACCATATTTCTAACGGTTATTTGACAATAAATTTTAAGACTTTAAAAAGATTGTCATTTCTAACTAACAGTTCAGCACAGTTGTAAGAAACAAATGTTCTTTACAAATCCGGTTGTCAGTTAACCATTTCATCAAACTATAAACTTCTCAAAAATGCAAAACTTTAGTTATACTTTGAGTGCATATGGTGCTGGATAACTTTGTCAACGGCGGGTTTTCGTCTAATTTCCCGACATAGGCATGAAAAACCAGTACCAACTTTGATGTGAATTACATTCAAACTAATACATACTTGGCATCACTATTTATGGATTCTCCCTTTGTAATCTATAGAAGATAATGTAAAAAACCACTACTTGTCACTATTTTACAAAAATAAAAATCCTTTTGGTTTTACTATCCGCTTTGAATATGACGAAGAACATCAGCAGCAGATCAGCGGATTAATCGGAAGAAAATCACCGAAATCTGAGCTCTGATTTAAACTGCTCTGCACTTGCACTTGCTTGCCCTACTTGCAGTGCAGTTTCCGTATTACACCGCTGAACAAGAAAATTTGTTTCAGTAAAAAAATGTAGATTCCGAAGTATTTTATCTGTTCATATGGGTGTACATGTACAGGCAAGAAGTCAAAGATTCACCTCGTGCCAAAAACTTGAGTGCTTGTGGATATAATTCCTTTAAAAACTCGAAATAAAGTGTGATTCGTGATTACGTATGACGAGGTGGCTCCGTCAGCCTAGTAAATATAAAATTTACGTCATTAAGCTCTAATTGTGGTAGTTTGTCGGGACCCCTAGTATGTGATAAATGAATGTAATTTTCTCAGCCGCCGATTTTAATGTTCTTTGTTGCATATAAAATGCCTGTCTTGTCAGTCGAATGCCTATTTGGTTGGACAAAATTTACTATAAATCTTTGATTTTCAAAATAGTGACATTTCAATTCAATCCCCCCTTAGAAGGCTCGACAACAAATTTAAACTTTTCATTACTAAGCAGCCAAACAATAGGTTACTCGTAAGTTTCCCTTTTTCACATCACTATAATTACAGCTCCGTGAAATGTCAAAGTAGGCTGGTGTTACAGAGCCACTATCCGCTAGTCTCACTTGTGGAAAGCTAGGTTGTGGCCCCATCATCATCATCATGAGAATAACATTTTAAATTGACAGCCTCTTAATTGGCCCCAAATCCCGGCCTCACGTTCCGTTGAAAGTCACCATTAACCCAATCAGTGACACTACGATTAACTATCTGCAAAATAGTACCTCCTGCTTTCTGCCATTTCTGTCGGCGAACATCTCCGTAGATATCCACCGAGCTCGAACTCGAATGCTATCGGTTGGCCGGTACGGTACGGTACGGTACGAACGGTAGATACGTGCGTATAAACCAAATTTAATAACGGCGATAAAACACCAACCGAAAGCAAAACAGGGGTAAATTATTCGCACCCTGTCCCGGGTCTCTGGAATGCCAATTCCGCATGCATTTCGAAGTCGCTATCGTGTCGGTGTAATATACCGCCCGATTGTACGGGAGGAAAAAAAAACCTCAATTTGTTTATACGGCAGGCAGGAGAAATTGGCAGGGTACCCGAGGTAAATATAAAAAATGAGCAAGTAAGTTTAATGAGATAGCGCACCGTTTATTAGGCAGCTCAGCTCCCTGCCTCGCAGTATCGCATATCGGGCTGGTAGCAGCCCGTTCGTCCTCGGCTTGGTTCTTCGGGGGGACCGTGGTTAGTCCACGGCTCATGGCTGTGAGTTAATAAGCGAGCAAACAGGGTTCATTTATTCGCACTTTTTCATTAGCAATTCACACGGTGTGCGCGTATAAAATAATTGATCGTGTAATAATGGTGGTGGTGGTTCTTCGGTTTCTTCGTTCGTAAAAGTATAGTTAAACCGCGCACCGGCCGGGCTGGTGCTGGGACTGGGAAATGGCGGCCCAATTAGTCGAACGCGCCGGACCATTATCGTTGAGGATTTTTTTTTTGTCTGTAACTTTGCCGTGACGCTGTCGGGGTTTCGTGACAATCAGTTGTACAGTGCGCGTAATGAGCTTCACTAGGTGCCTCACTGAATGAAATGATTGAAAAAAATCCGAATACGTAACTGAAACCACGATTTCTCGTAGATCAAGCGACGAACCCAGTTCGACGTGAAATCAATGGAGTCGCTTGGTTAGCAGTGAAATACCACTGATCTTAGTTTTAATTGTCGCTTAAGCGAATTTATCACTACAATACCGTTTACAAAATGAATCAATTTACTTGTAACTGCATTTGCCTTTTATTATTATAAAACCAATCCTATCAGAGTTAATGGTTAACGCTACTCTTGCCTCATGTAGCTCTGTATCTTACTCTGAAGGCTTGAAAATCACGTTGTAAGCGAGAAGCATTGCGGCTTTTGCTGACGTGCCTTCGAGTACCACGCGACTTTCCCCGTCTGCTGCACTGGTAAGCAGCCAACCAGCCAACTGACAGTTCACCTTCCTTCAAATCCATCAATAATTGAGAAATTATGCATCATTTAAATTAATGTGTTTGATAATTATTTCGTCTCTGCACGACTGCTACCGTGGTGTTGGCAGGTTGTGGATTACTACAATGATGATGGTGAGGAAGATGATGATGATGAAAACGATTGCCACGAAGACGATTGGCTACTGCAACAACAGTTGCAACAGGAGCGGCAGAGCGACGACGACGGGTTGAACGATGGACTCAATCCCGTGCACTGGCAGTCGATTGTTGTAAAGTTACTTTTTAGTGCGGCATTTGCAGGTAAATGAGCTGACCGTATGTACCTATGTGCGGTACACTGACAGTTAGCTGACTGCGAAATCGGATGCCTGCCAGATGAGTGAGTTGCTTCGAGCGACCGCTCGTGAAGCGTGATGGGATCGTTTATCTACTGGAAAATAGACTTTGATTACACGTGTTGCGATAGCTCGTGCTCGTTTGCAACTCATTGACAGCTAACTTTTTTTAATTGACAGACGTTACCATTGCAAATTATGGCAATCGGTTGATGCTACACTTAACTTATTAAAATTGTTTAAATTATTTAAATATTGTTAGAAGTGAATATAAATAACAGAACCTGTCAATTTCAATTCCAATCAAAATTCAACGCATGAAAAGGAGCCACGTTATAAAACATTCAACAGATCAATCGAAAAGCCGATAGCCATCGTCAAGCTAGGGAAGCGGATTGCGTTCATCAACAACATTATTTTGAACGATCGTCGCGTTCGAATGAGCACTCTTCCAGTAGTGGACCGATGATGGCGATGTGTGCAAGATAATACCCACTGGCCAGCTCAGGGTGAGGGAAAACACATATTCCATTATACCGCTTGTCTGGCGGGTCTCTCTGTGCGAATCTTCTGCGCTGATCGTTGTGTAGTAATATTGCAAAAATTACGCGACAAGAAACCCTCCGGTAATTGAGACGGCAAAAAAACTCCGTTGACATAATTTGACTCGGTCCCATAAAGTCACCAGGCAGCAGTGAGGTGGCAAGCTACTGCATACAGTAAAACTGTGACAAGTGAAAAAAAAAGAGCGGCAAGTCTCGGTCGGCGTGTCATTCCGCACTTTTGCAGGCTGGACCATGGTGGGAACAGGACTGGCGCAGCAAGATAGAGAGACGATCTTTTCAGCATGTTTTTTGTCGGTGCCGGTATGCGTCATACTGGAAAATGTGCGCAACGAAGATACCAACACGAAACCCTAGTAGGATAAAGAAAACAATTTGCAGCTCGGTAAACAGGATACTGTGAAACAGTGAAAAACCTCAAACTAGTCGGTTGACAAAAACAGGTCTTTGCGAGGAGAGATTAGTGTGGAAAAACGCTGACTGTTAGAGGTTAATTGCTATTCATTTTCAACACACAAGTCATTTTATGCTCTCTTTTATAACAACACTGAGCTTTTCAGAAAAATAATCATTCATTTTCCTGACTAATTTTCTTCAAGAATATTTCATCATTAATCGAATAATATATCAATTATAGGTACCTCAGCTCAGGAACAGGTAGCACAAGAACAAAAAAGCGCTATCGTAAAATTAAAATACAGCGAATCAATCAAAAACATTTCGAAACTTTCGGACAGAAATTGAAAACGCAACTAGCGTGTTCAACATATCATTTTGTGTTAACTTTCAGTTCGATACAGTGCTGCCAACTTTAACATGTTAGTTAGTCCAATGTATTTTGTGTTAAAGATGAATCCCGTTGAGTTGTCGGGGTTTTCTAGTTTTTTATGTCTAGGTTTTTCGACGCTACTTTGGCATCTTTTAGTCGTTTCCATCATATTTTTGTGATATTTCCGTCCTTTGTGTGTCGTTTTTTTTGTCCTCTGGTTTTGGCCGAAAAAGCAAGAAACGTTCGGTGGCTTTTTCCCGTTTGTGTGGTTTTTTCTTGCCATTTTGCGTCTTTTCGTCGTTTTTTTTCATCACCTTTTTTCGTCACATTTTTTGGCATATTTTCGCTGGTCAGTTTGTTGTTCAGACTGGAGAATTTTTCAATTTTTATTGTCTTCTCGTCGTTCTTTCTATCAAGCGCTTCTTTGTCTCTGTTTTACCGTCTTTTTATCGTTCTTCATCGCCTTTTTTGCATCCATTTATTACCATTTGGTCGTTTTATATTGTCTTTTTTACATTTTTTACTACTGCTCTGGTATTTTTTTGCGTCGTTTCATTTTATTTTTTCCGTCTTTCATCATATTTTCGCTTACTCGACATCACTTTTTCGACATTTTCCTTCGTCTTTTCACCGCTTCTTCGTCGTCTTTTCGTCAGGTTATTTCTGCCTTTTCAATACCTGTTCACCGTCTTTTTGTCATCTCTTTGTTGTCTTCTCTTCGTATAAGTCGTCTTTTTGTCGTTCCCCTACCATATTTCTGTCGGCTTATCATGGTCTTATTGCCTTTATTTCGTCATATTTTTGTCCGCTGTTCGTCGTGTTTTGACGTCTGCTTTTGGCGTTTTTATCGCTTGCTTTGTCGTTTAAATCATCTTTTTTGCTTCGACGCCTTTTTGCCGTGTTTTCGTTTTGTTGTTGTCGTTCTTAGTCATGTTTTGTCGCTGATTTGGCTTCTTTTCGTTATCTGATTATTGTCTTTTTGACGCATTTTCGCTGTCTTTTGTCATCTTTCTGTAGCGTTTGTCATTTTTTGCTGTTCAGCGTGTAGGGTGCTATATCTCTGCATATTAGCGTTGGTAAGAGGAAATGCTTATCAACTTAAGGACTATATTGGCTCGTTTCATTATCCCTGATTTTTTTTCCAGGTATAATCAATTCAAGTTGTCACGTAGTTTTCGAGCCGTAAATCTCGCATGTGCATAGTATTTTTCGTTATTATTTCGATATATGAAATTAAATTATGGTTGTATATGCGCACCTTTGGCATTATATTAAATTTGTTAATTCTATTTTTTTTATATCTTAATTTTCGTAATTACTGGCTTTACAAGAAAATTTTCGAATATCCAGGTTAGTCTCATATAACTGGTGCTAGCCACTTGTGCAACAAATGTTGCTTCATTTACTGAGCGTGCTGCCATCTAGCTAAACGTCCCACATTCTCTGCAATGTATGTTGAATCCGGAAGAGCTACAGCTGGGCGGCTTTAGCATAGCTTCAGTTTGTACCAGAAACGTATTCATTTATTCAAACGTTAATCTTGTTTCGCCGAAAACCCGTCTGAAGCGAAATTTCATTAACTTAACGCCAACTTCCCAAATTCCCCCGGAGTAAGGACTTCTCTTGAGAATAAAACGCAATCGTATCCGCTACACAGAGCACAACTCAGCTAACTTCTACCAGCTCATTTTTCGCCCCTACGAAATAGTAGGAAAACACGTCATTCTAAGGCCCATGGCAACCTATGGAGCATTAGAATGCAGCTATGAAACTTCCATTGTCAAGTTCGAAACCAACTCTAGGTACTACTGGCTTAGTGGCTTGCCGTCTTAAGAAAAAGCCAGTTTAACAAGGGTTCTCCAGTTAACTCAGTTGCGGACTATCACTCTCCAATTCGTCGGACACCGAGTGCTGTCCGCCAGATCTCGCTCCACCTGGTCTAACCATCTTGCTCGCTGCGCTCCCGGTCGTCTTGTTCTCCTGGTCGTCTGCAAGACTTCCAATCTTAAGTCGGTGACTGGTGAAAGCATCTGTATGTTTGGAACAGCTGTCAACAAATTTAGTAATTGTTTATTTTTACTTCGATTCTCTCGGATTAACTTACCAATTGTCAAGTTTTTTAAGAATTTTCTGGGCCCGATTGTGATCGTTATTATTAATCACTTTAGAATTCCACCTGCATAGTAATGTTCCGCCAACAAACTCGATCCATGACTGTCCGTCTCCAATTGCTCGAATGTCCCACATTTTCCAGGTCTTGCTCCACTTTATCTAACCATCGAGCATGCTGCGCTCCTCTGCGTCTGGTACCAATCGGATTCGAGCCAAACGCCATTTTTGCGGGATTGTTGTCCGGCATTCTCACAACATACCCCGCTCATTGTACCCTTCCAGTTTCAGCAACTTGTTGGATACTGTAACCGCCGAAGAGCTGCGCTAGCTCGTGATTCATCTTTACGTAACCGAGCAGGAGCGAAAAGCAAAATGATATCAAAATGTCTTATGGAAATCGAATAACTCGTATCAAAATTTGGTCTTGTTTTGGCTGACATAGCTGAAAAAATAACAAATTTTTTTTTTTTTTTTTTTTTTTTAAATTGAAGTATTTATTATTATCTCTATGCTTTTTTATGATGGGAGCAGGGAAAAGCCCTTGTGAGTAGGATTACGTTCAAATCCTTTCTCACATGGGCGCAAAACCTCCTCGTCTTTTCATTTTTTACAAGTTAACAAAGCATATAATTCCTAAATTTGCTAACCCAGTGAACACGTTGTTCTTTGAAGGGTAGGCTAATGAAGCTTATCAAGGTATCTTTATGCAATAATAAAAGTTTTTTCTATTTATAGTAATTACAAGAGAGTTCTTATAAGTAACGGATCAAATTGTCGCCTATATGGGTTTTTAATAGTTTTTCAAATTGATTCAATTCTATAGTCATGTAGCGCTGATACAGGGAAAATGTTCTTGTTAGCTTTTTCCAGATAAAGTTGAGATCTGGATGAGAGAAAAGGTAGTTTGAAGATCGAACGAAGAACTTTGTTTTGCAAAATTTGCAGCTTTCCAATCAACGTTTTAGGCGCTGATCCCCAGATTGATACAAGATATTGCAATTTGGAGTGAAAGTGAGCATAATAAATTTTTAATAGGACAGTTGACGGTATGAATTTTGAGAACTTGTATAGAATTCCACATAGTGGTGCTAGTTTTTGGAGAAGGGATTCTATGTGGGCTCGCCAACATAATGTTTCATCTAGTACAAGCCCTAAATATTTGTACTCGATTACTTTTTCAATAGTTGTTTCATTTATATTTATATTTATATCAGTTGCTATATTACTTCTCGAGGATCTAAATACCATTAGTTTAGTTTTTTTGATGTTTAACGATAAAACATTAATTTTAAAGTAGTCATGTAATATTAATATATCCGCCTGCATGGTACGCTCAATGATTGCTTTGCATGACCCTTGATAAAAATACGCTGAATAGTCTGCAAATAATTTTAATTTTCCTTTTAGTTTTAACTTTCCTATATCATTTATATATAACAAGAATAGTAGGGGGCCCAAGTTACTCCCTTGGGGAACCCCGACAGTTACAGGTTTATTCGAACTTCTGTTTTTGTCTATTGTTACAAACTGTATTCTTCCGTGTAAATAGGATCTCAACAAGTCGTTTGCTACGCCCCGAAATCTTAAGAAGTGGAGTTTTTTGAGGAGGATATCGTAATCTAGCGTATCAAATGCTTTTTGCAAATCTACAAATAAGCTAGCGACGATATTTTTTGAGTCAAGTGCATTACGGACGTCCTCTATCACTTCAATGCATGCTGCTTCCGTGCTTGCACCTTCTCTAAAACCAAATTGATGACTAAAAAGTATTTTATTTGTGTTAATAAACTGGTTGATTCTTACAGTGATAAGCTTTTCAAGCACTTGAAAGCACTAAACACCGATATAGTGGAAATTGGCCTGTAGTTCTCTAACAGTTGAGAATCTCCACCTTCAAAAACAGGAACAACGCGTGAGATTTTAAGACAATCGGGAAAAGCTCCTTCTGATAGGACGGTATTGAAGATTCGAGTTAAAGCTTAAAGACTTAAAGCCGTACAATATTTTTTCAAATCGACAATCAGAAAGCCATCGGGTCCTGGTGATTTGTGAGAATCTAGTGAATTGATTGTATTGCGTATTTCTACTTCACTAATTGGATTCCAAAATATCGATTGACTATTGTTTGTTAACGTTTGATATTTGTTAAAGTTTCTATCGCTATTTAGTTTAGTTGCTAGATTTGATCCTACATTCGAAAAATAATTATTGAATTCTTCTGCTAACTGCAAAGGGTCGTCGATTGCGCGATCGTCCCTTTTGATCGTAACATTTTGTTTGTTTTTAGTTTTGGTTCCTAAAAGATCATTTATTTTTCTCCACATATTTTTTGAGTTACTATCTAGGAAAACTCTTCGAAAATAATTAGATTTTGCTACATTTTTTGCGCTGTGAAGCCTGTGATTCACGTGCTTTAAGAGATCTTGTAAATGTATATTACTAGGATGTTTCTTTGTTTTTTTGAGAATTTTAATTTTTATTTGCATTAATTTCCAGACGTCAAATGTGATCCACGGGCAGAAGTTAGTTTTAACCTTTGCAGTAACTGTTACCGTATTCGAGTACTTCATTTTGAGTTCATTGTATTTATTAGTAATAGACAAAATTGTATCATTGGGGCTGAGCGAATCTGGAAATTATATCAAAATTTTGCTCGTATAAGGCCAAAAGAATAACTCCTTGTGTTATTTGAATAACAAAGCAATAACATGACGTATTCAGAGTTTAGAATAACACATTCTAGTATTATTAAGGTATTGAATAACAAATGCAGTAGCATATGAGATATTAAAAAATCATTTTATAAAATATTTATAATCTAAAATGTTAAATCATTTCTTCCAATTTTCAAAAAACTGACAGCGATAAATATACAGTGTGAACAATACACTCTAAACTACTTCTACTCAAATTTTCAACAGAAAATATCTATTGGGTAATTTTCTACAGCGTTTTTTCCGTGATGCAATTTGAAGTGAGACCAACCTTTAATATTTTTTTTTGCTGCGGGCTATCAATTACAAACCGATTTGCATTCATATGTCTCACTTGGCAAGAAATAGCTATTTGAATACACTAACACTTGTTTCATGGGCACGTTTGGTCATATGCTAACATCACTCAAAATAGAATTTCAGCATAGTGAGTAAGGTTAGTAGCATTTTCCGTTACGCTGCTGCTCACTGTATCACAACAACCCAAAAATGTATCCGCTTCAAGGACATGAAGGACGAACAGAAAAAACTAAATGAGATTTCAAGCATAAGAAATTTCAACTTTGATCAGAAGCGCCGAACTCACATATGAATTTCTCTCGCTATTATATGCGATGTCTCTGTTGCTATGCGATATGAACCAAATGCAGCTGTGAGCATTTTGCTTACTTCTTCCACAGCTGGCATTTCATACAACGAACCAGAGAGCGAAAGAGAATTAACCGCCAGAGAAAACATCAGCTGCGAAAAAAGCTAGCACACATTCATGAATGAAGATGGCAAACAAATTGGCAGAATTTACATTTTTCCTTCGCGGGAATCAACATTTTCTTAACTAGAAAGTAAAAAGCCTAATAAGAATTA
Source organism: Sabethes cyaneus (assembly GCF_943734655.1). Lineage (NCBI taxonomy): Eukaryota > Metazoa > Arthropoda > Insecta > Diptera > Culicidae > Sabethes > Sabethes cyaneus. The sequence goes on from NC_071355.1 coordinate 233,973,739, forward strand.
GATAAACATGTAGTTTAAATGTGTGTTTTAGTTTAACTTTACGATTTATTTAGAGATTCATTCTCTTACGCTCAGTCACAGTTACGTATCGCACGAGAGAATGCCTATGCTGTTCAACAACGAATTTGTATGTATAGGTGTATAGCTCCGGGTAGCAGGTGAAGCAAAGCAGAATATGATCAAGCGGGAAGAAATATGTGTGAGTTTTGTGCTTCTTGTTATGAAAACAGAAAAACTCACGCGTGAGTTTTTGCTGCATAGGATCAAGTTGACATGATTCACAATTGATTTTGATTTTTGATGAGTTTTAAGATTTTGAGTTTTGAACATCACTGCAAACACGTTTAAAACATGAAATTTCATAGGGCTTTTGAAAATTTGTTTTCAGATTCGGTAGGGGTAAAATGCGCATAGGCGTGTACAAAACGAACCACAACAAAGGGTCAAAATGCGCCACAACAAATGGGCAAAATGCGCTGATTATTTTATTTTACCGCAAACCCCGTGCTACCTAGATCAGCGGGGGTACCTACCTACTTGTTAAATCTGTTTTTCCGGATTCCGGTTTCGCGATCGGCAGGTCCATCTTCGCAGGAGCGGTCGATGCTTAGATATCGCAAAAGGGGTTTTCTTTGTACCTTGTAGATACCTGCAACACGTCATTCCGATATCCATATTCGCACCGCATTCACTTCACCGCAAGTGCAGGTTCAACCAAGACCGACGGTTAGTTTTTCTAAAATATGTAGCTTCGCGGCTTTCGATTCTTTTAGAGTGAGTTAGAATTAAAACAACACTTTGCTCTTTACCAACGTTTTGACGTTTGCCTAAATGCGCTTGGGCTACTAGATCGATGAACTGCATGTAAGTTCATGCTTCTCTTGCCCCGCTAAGACGTGTTTAAAAAAATCGTTCAAATCATACAAATAAAAATTAATACAATTAAGAAATTTTACGTTGGCTGCTAAATACCAAGATCATTGTTTATAAGAAGAGCAGTTTACAGGTATGTAATTGAGACCTTAATTGTCGTTTAAAAGTTAGTATTTCGTGAAATATAACAGCGGCGCATTTTGCCCCGACTGGGCATTTTACCACCAGTTACTCTATAATATTGCTATAACTATTAATTCGATACAGTGCTGCCAAATTTAACATATTGGTGGGCCCAATGTATTCTGAATCTACACATTCAGTCAGTCATTTAATCGTTCAGTAGCCTCAATAAATGATGAGCCTGCGACGGCCGTGTAATTCTATTTTCTGCCTATGTGTATTCTATTTCCAGCAAGCAACAAACACCGGTAACGCAATGGGTGCGCCCACCGTAATTTCTTAATTGCTCAATAAACAATAATGCTTATTTTTGGCATAGTATTTGGGCTCATCAAAGGCTTATCGCTTACTAAAAATAATTGAAGAACCTTGACCAACTGCAATGAGCAAACAGCACTACCTGTACTTCAACAACAGACCAAAAAGGTGTCAGCTCGTCTATAAGTTGTGGTTTATTAAGTGCTGCCAATATACCGGCAATATCATTTGTGAAAAATTTCTAGAATAAACAATTGTGAACAAAGATGCGTATTTTTGTGTGACTAAGTATTTATTTAGGAAAGCGCAGCGAAAGAAAACGAATGTAGACTGAAATTAGAAGCAGGCTGAAAATACCCTCCCGTACCCTACTCTCTGTTTTTTTCTGCGAAAACTCAAAGAAACCCCTCAGCATCCGATGAATCGTAATTTTAATTGGATTAATTCTTTGGCCAGCGCCTTCCTACCGTGTCCGGATGATAAATTAGTTTCTTCCATCCATCGGCCGCCGTAATTGGTGCAAGAATTGAGCCGACGATAATAAAACCGACGACGATCATGCCTTCGATAATGAGCAAAGCTCATATTAACTTCCCCTCTGATCCTCCCTGCTCTACCCTCAAGCACCTGAACCGACCAACAATGGCGTATCATTTTACTGCACACGAACAGCACCAACAAAAGAGAAGAAAGTTAATTGAAAAATCAATCAAAATGGCACCCATCAAGATGGCGTACGATTGCCTCTGCCACCAAACGAAGGTTCCCTATCGGCCGCCCGACCAACCGACCGGTCAGAAGGCAATTAAAAGAGGTGAAAAGAAGGCTTTCACATATTGATGCCTTTCTCCTTGATGTGCAACTTCCAGCTTCCCGAGGCCCTCTATTAAATTGATAGCAATTTCGCCATGATGAGGCCGCGCCGGAACAAACTGGTCGGTAAATAAAATAATTTAAAAATCAGCTCACACACGCATGTTCGTTCGTGCGGGATTTAATCAAACATTCATCAGAGGGTTTGAGCCAGCAGCGGCAGGACGGACGGTATTCGTCTGAAATGCCGCAGCCTCAGTAATCAACACACACGGTGCTGGAAGTGGCTTTCCGGTTTGTTCTCGATGATTACGAAAAAAAAGCTGCATTGGTTTATTACCTACACGAGGGAAATAAATACGATGAAATAACTTTTTCCAGCGGGGCCTCTCTGGGAGCGAGGTTTGAAGGCTTCCAGTATCTATAGAAGTCGATTATTTAATTTCAGTAGTTCGAGGTTGAAGGTGTTTCCAATGCTCCGTTTTTCTTTTCAAATAAGCATTTCAGGCGAAGGTAAAGTCGTTATTCTTTTATTACTCTCCAATCGAATAATTTTTCAGCCGAGGCTCCCGGGTGCCGCTGAAAGGGGCGAGGGGTGAAAGGTATGTTTTTCAAAGGGTTAAAGTATTATTTCAAAAGTAGGATAGAGAAAATTAACGAATAAACTGAAACTTCCCACATTGGTCGTAAGTTGACTATCTCTCAATTGGATCTTAATCGTGACAAGCAGGCAAGATCTATTCTAACGAAACTGTTTAAATAAAAAAGGCCAATTTTTTGCTTTGTTCCACTAATTTACTTTATAGCCATGATATTGAAATAACCTCAACATGCTGTTGACTGTTAATTTCAACTTTAATAGCATTTATTTGAAAGAAGTAATTTAAGGGTCTAGCTTTAACAACACCTGCTCATTGCAATTTATGGGGCACTATTTCTGGAAGCAAATGTAAGTGATACTATTTTCTTTAACTAACAGTGGAATGTATTGCATTTTATGGTGATAATTTAACTGAAATGCATAAAAATGAAACAACCACCTGGTCCTGAACGACACTGGTGATGGTTTGTGTGCAAACTCTCAAATTGCTTTGCTGAACTTTTATTGCCCGGCATTGAAAGAGTTTGATTGGTGCAATCTGATCGCAATTACGCAAGCTGAGTTGCCTTATTATCTGACAAATTGATTTTTTTTAATGAAACAACATAAAATTATTTATTCACGCTTTTATCTTTTCATTCAAAGCATTAATCTGACCGGGCTCTATCTCTATTGGCGCCTATTTAACATTCAATGATTAGCACTGCTAATTTAGCAGGCTTCTGGCGAATAGTATATATTTCCGCATACTGTTAATGTAGTTACAGTACATTAAATCTTTTTTTACGTGACTTTTTACGCGGTATTCAAAATTTATGCGCTTGTTTTCACTGATGAGCCAACTGATATGTCGGTTACAAAAGTTATCTACATGAACAAAATCAAAGAAGGTTAAAAATAATGACGATTATTCGAACAGTCCTTACTCAGGAAAAGGCATTAAGCACCAAATAAACAAAATATGGGTCTAAAATTTTCCATCCGTGCTGCCAGCCATCCGTAATTAATTTTCGCGTATTAAAGGGTGCGGCATGAGAAAAGGCTAAAATTTGTGGTATTTTTTCCAAATCCTATTTTCAGCTACTTCAAGCAATAATATCAACTTTTTCAAGTTCATTACTAGTTATTATTTCATTTCTATTTAATAGGTTAAAACTACAGAACTTAAAAGAAAATTAGTATTACGTGCCTGTTTTCAAACAGATTGATTCACAATTGATATATCTTTTAAATTACTTTGCTAAACCATTTCTGAAATTATTAAAAGCCAAAATTATTTGATGATAGATTAATCAGTTTAACATTGATCTTGAAACAATATTTTTATCAGTATTATTCGAGAAAATAGTTTTCGGCGAGATTCAGCAGAGTTGGGGTTCGGTCTTTCGCTATCCTGTTTCGGTCTTTCGTGATTTGGCCAAATACAATTTCGGCCTTCTATGAGAGTTGTTGAAATTCAGTCTTTTCGATTTCGGCTATTTATAATTCGGCGATTCGATACCAAGCCCAAAGAATTAGGGGACATGAACGACCAAAAATTTTGAAATAATCATTATTTTTTATTTCAGATTTTGATTCTGCAGTCCTTTCCGCTTATTTTGATACTAAATTTGTAATAATCCGACCACGGGAAGTGGCCGAAAAACGATCATACACATAAGCATTCCAGTGCGGCGTGGAACAACTTCGGTGGAATAAAACGCCTTTCCTGGAAAACCACGATTTTCAAACTTTATGTACCTTTTTCTCAGAAACTACACAACGTATTGGAACAAACTTCTTTTTATTTTGTTGGTAGTAGCTTGGCACTTTTGAGGTTTATATACGAAACACAGAAAAAAAGACAAAATTTTATTTTTTCAGGTACCTATCTATTTTTCTTCTTTTTCGTTTTTCTCAGCTGTGTTCTGTTTACAAAACTAAAAAGTTATAAAAGCCTTTGCCAAGCAACTACCAACAAAACAAAACAAAAGTTTGTTCCAATACGTTGTGTAGTTTCTGAGAAAAAGGTACATAAAGTTTTAAAATCATGGTTTTTCAGGAGCGACGTTTTATTCCGCCGAGGTTCTACGCCGCACTGGAATGCTTATGTGTATGATCGTTTTTCGGCCACTTCCCGTGGTAGGATCATTACAAATTTAGAATCAAAAAGCGGAAAAGACTGCAGAATCAAAATCTGAAATAAAAAATAATGATTTTTTCTAAATTTTTGGTCGTTTATGTCCCCTTAATGCGAGGGCTAGGGAAAACTAACAAGAGTCGGTAGATCTACGAAAGCGAATAAATCTAGACAGACAGCGGCTGATACTTCCGACGGCGAATCGCCGGCAACACTCGCAGCCTACAGTCGTCTCGCCCTGAATTATCTATGAAAAGTCATAAAAAAAAATTTACGGAATTATGCCAAATATTTTTCTACCAAATGATCACCTGTACTTACTTACTTAATTGGTCTGGAGTCTGTCTAACGGCTTATGACAAAACCTGCGTAGCATAATATCTCCATCTAGGATAGTTGTCCGGCATTCTAGCAGCATGTCCTGCCCAATGTATCCGTCCAGCTTTAACCACTTTCTGAATACTTGGTTCGCCGTAGAGACCCGCGAGCTCGTGGGTCATATACCGTTCTCTTGCACTCCGCCAAAGATGGTTCTTGGCACCCGCCGTTCGAAAACTCCGAGTGCTCGTAGGTCCTCTTCTAGCAGTGTCCACGTTTCGTGCCCGTAGAGAACAACCGGTCTAATTCGCGTTTTGTACAGTGGGCATTTTGAGCGGGGGCTCAGGCTGTTCGACCGCAAGCGTTTGTGAAGTCCGTACTAGGCTCGACTTCCGCTGATAATACGCTTTTTAATCTCACAGCTGGTATTGTTGTGCTCTATTGTCAGTGAGCCAAGGTATACGAACTCGTCGACTACCTCGAACTCATCCCTGTTAATTACCATGGGAGTGCCCAAGCGGGCCCTGTCACGCTCGGTCCAGCTCGCCAGCATATACCACGTTTAGACGTATTTATCTTCAACCAAATCTTCTCTATTCCGCGTTTTAGTCTGGTGTACTGATCTTCGTCGTCAACAAAGCAGATAAATTAACTGGATTTATTGAAAATCGTGCCTCGCATTTCGATCGCCACTTGTCTTATAACACGTTCAAGTGCAATGTTGAATAGTAGGCAGGAAAGACCATCTTCTTGTCGAAGTCCCTTGCGAGATTCGAATGGGTTCTACAATCCACCCAATATTGTCACTCAGCACTGGATCCTATCCATCGTAGTCATGATAAGTCTAGTAAGCTTACCCGGAAAGCCGTTTTTGACCAAAATTTTCCATAGCTGTTGTCGGTTTACGCAAACATATGCGGCTTTAAAACCGATGAACAAGTGGGAACTCGAAATTCTCGACACTTCTGGAGGATCTGCCGTAGGGTAAAGATTTCATCCGTTGTTGACCGACCCTCCATGAAGCCGGCCTGATAACTTCCCACAAATTTATTGGCTATTGGCGATAGTCGATGGAAGATGACTTGGGACAGCACTTTGTACGCGGCATTCAGGATAGTGACCGCTCGGTAGTTCTCACAATCCAGCTTAACGCTTTTCTTGTAGATAGGGCAAATAACCCCGTCTTTCCACTCCTCCGGCCAACTTGTACGGAGTTCCGCTCCATTGCTATCCTATCCCACTGCTTTGTTGTTCTTCAGCCGTTCTTATTCTTATGTTCTTATTCTTATTCTTATTCTTATTCTTATTCTTATTCTTATTCTTATTCTTATTCTTATTCTTATTCTTATTCTTATTCTTATTCTTATTCTTATTCTTATTCTTATTCTTATTCTTATTCTTATTCTTATTCTTATTCTTATTCTTATTCTTATTCTTATTCTTATTCTTATTCTTATTCTTATTCTTATTCTTATTCTTATTCTTATTCTTATTCTTATTCTTATTCTTATTCTTATTCTTATTCTTATTCTTATTCTTATTCTTATTCTTATTCTTATTCTTATTCTTATTCTTATTCTTATTCTTATTCTTATTCTTATTAATACCAACACAGCCTCAATAAAGGATTCCTGGAAATAATTTTAATTATTTCTAATCAAAGAAATATTTAAAATTATTTTCTTGTCTGTATTAACATTTGCAAAATATCAGAGATATATTGCAAATGTTTAATCGGCCAGGCCAACTGTGAAGTATTGCCGCAAAGACGATTATAAGAAATAAATCTTGTGTGAATAAGTTATTCATACATAGATGCATTTCAAAATCAACAGGGGAAGAAGAAACGGGGACATCTCGTACCAACCGTTTCTGAGTCACGGTCGTCAGTCAAGATACCTCCATCTTAATCTCTGCATATTTCGGCCCACGGCACAAAGCCTTTGCGAGATTCGTTCAGTTTCTGATAGAACATCCGCTACGCTGTTAATGCTTTTTTTTCACGGTATTCCAACAATCCTCAAGAGGTGCACCTCAAGAGTAACAACAACAAGTCAGTTGGACGGAACGAAAACCAGCCCACTGGTGAAGGCTGAATAACTAATATGAATGTGGCGTAGATACTAGAAGAATGCGTCAGACGATAGCTGAAGAGTAGTAGGCTGAAACGTTACGCGATATATTCATCAGTTTTATTATTTCACCGAAAATTTTCAACTAAACCTGAAGATAATCCTCAAGAGGGGCTTCATCCAGCTCACCCTCTTCCGGCAGCGCGGTTTCGAGGGATAACGCGTAGCTTTCGGTGGCATCCGGTTACTTCAGTCGCGCTAGATTATACCTTGGTGGGGGCCGATATCGTATTTTTTTCACTACAGATAGTGTTTGACGTATCCTTACCATCACTAGGTAGTGATCCAAATCAATGTTAGCGCCCGGATAGGTTCTGACGTCGATACTGTCTGAATCAGAACGTGGTCGATTTGTGAGTCTGTCTGGTTGGGTGATCTCCAGGAGTACCGATGGTAGTGTTTATGCTGGAAAAAGGTAATATGTATGGTTATATTCTTGGAGGTGGCGAAGTCGACAAGTCTAAGGCAGTTTTCGTTCGTTTGCGGGAGGGCGCTGAACTGTCCCATCACCGCACCGGTTTAAATTCCTCCTCCTGGCCAACCTGAGCATTTCAGTCCCCGATGATGATTTTGATATTATATCTTGAGCAGTAGTCCAACTGCGAGTAAAATTCGTATTTCTCATCATCGGTACTTCCGAGGCTAGTTAGAGGGCTGTGCACGTTAATTATGCTAATATTAAAGAATCGGCCCTTGATTCTTAATCTGCACATTCGGGAGTTGATCGGCCACCCGCTTCTGCATCTCGCCCATCACTATAAAAGCTGTGCCCGGCTCGTGGGAACTGCCGCAGCTCTGGTAGATGGTATGACCATCCCTGTACGTACGTACCATCGTTCCTTTCCAGCATACGATGTCGAACTTGCGACTCTGCACTTCTTTTGAAAGCATGTGGGTACTTCCGAGGTAATTTAGAGACCGACTGTCCCCATGTTCCTAATTTCCGTTTTCGTCGCCTGGGTCTTTGCCGATTGTTCCAATTAGAGTTATTATTGCTTACGGAGTTCATTGCTTTGGTTTTTCAGTGGTTCAGGCTTGCAAATCCCGCAATCAACCCCACAATATCGCCGGAGGTCCAATGTAGCTCGAAGAAGCCGTTCTTCCCTGTTAGCATACGACCTTAGTTTCCACCGGGGTTGGTTACCAGTCATTTTAAAATGAAACGGTATCTATGCCAAGGCATCGAAGTTTTGTTTTTTTTGTAGTGTTTAAGTATAGTTTATAGGCTTAACTCGTAATATTAAATCCGTAATTCAATTTTGATCATTTATGTGGCTCTTCTAATTGTTGTTAGTTTGCTTTTGTTTTGAATATTTATCATTGTATTTTTGTTTCACTTAGAGTAGGCGTACTAATCCCTTCCTTAAATAATTCAACCGGTAATTAGCCATCGAAAAATTGCGCAAAAATATTATTGTGAACGTTGCCATTTAGTGAAGTGAGGAGACACTGTCTGAATGCGGACCTGAAGGAACCTAAAAGAGACCTTCGGCGTCCACCCCGGAACATCCAGACCAGATGTTGGGGCTTCGCACGGAGGCTCTATAGGCTCCGTAAGACATCTTAAGTCAGGGACAGCCATACTCACTAAATGGTAACATCCTCGAAAACCCTTTTGTAACGGATAGACCACAACGATAAAAGACGGCAAAATGTCCGCATTAATTACACAAACCCTAATAGTTCCCGATCATGTAGCAAAAAGTATACCTTGGTTGCGTTGACTGCACGGAAGTTCGATATCCGGAGGTATCAGGAGAGGGAGAGGGAGAGAGGATACCGGAGGGGAAGAGGAGAATTGGTGGGAGATGATCGCAGGATGGAGAGATAAATAGGGAACAGTTGATCGACAGTTGTTGTCGAGTACGGAGGGAAAAGTTAAATTTGGCCAAGCAGCACACTTTTCGTATTTTTGGTTGTAAAAACTTATTCATGACTGAAATTAGTCATAAATCGGTTGCCACAACTGGTTTGTAACAACTGTGCTAGAAGGGTCCCCATCGTGCAGTTCGAAAAACCGCGTGTTTTGCGTCGTCAAGTGATTCCGGTCAAAAAGAAAAGTTCGAAGAGCCGAAAAATATATCAGGCTGAATGGTTAGTGAAGCCGATACGGAGTTCCGGCTTCCGAAGAACCCTGTGATACCCACTACGATCTGGAACTCTTCGGCTGTCAAGCGTTACGGTAACGTGCGGTGATTCCCCAAGATTCCTGGGATGGACCATTCCGAAAGCTGCAGGAATTTACCGATCAACGAAGAGGCGCGACGACCCTATCACGTGGACGGCGCATATCGCTATAACGGCAAGATTTGTCGCTGCACTACCACACGGTCATCATGGAAAGTCTATCCCGGTAACCCGGCGTCTTGGAAATTCCCCGTAAATTAGAACCAGTCAAACAGCACAGTCATCGAAGCATGTTCTTCTCGTCTCTCTCTTCGTTCTTCATCATCAGCTTTGGGCCCCAACTTGTGACTTCCAGCGCTGCACCAATAGAACGGTTATAAAGTTTTCATGCATGGAATTTACTATTCTTTTATATAAGTAAGAGCCACTAGTCCTTTCCATTTCTTTCTTTGACGCTTCTGGTTCTGGTTCTGCTTCGTTTCGAGTAAGTTTCGGGTTGCACGAGTCCTCCGAAGGTCGGTTACCGACCCTGAGATAAAGTAAAACTGAGCTAGCTGGGTTGAGTGTGAGAACCAACACTTATAAGGTCGAGATATGAATTGCTGGATAAGAGGCTATAAACCACTGTAGGGTCTATTTTATGCCTAGTGCACATCGTCCTTTATACCTAATGTCAGTATGCACCCAATTGGAGCAACCATGAATGGTTTATGCACTAGCTTTATTCTCTGTCACTCAACAGTTATAGATCAACACAATTTTAAAACCTCTATTTAGCCGAATCAATTCCCTTATAGTTTATTTTCTAGTGGTTATATTAAATGGAAGTTAATTTATTGAGCAAGGATATAAAGAAGTAATTCCTCGGTAGTATTCAGCATTTCGTTTATCACTTTTCTTGAACACAAGTAATATTAAAGGAGACTTCCAAATACGAGGAAATCCTCCTGACAATTCAGGAAGAGATTGAATAATGAAGCGACTGGAGATTTTAAAATCTCACAGTATTCCTTTAACTTCACAGCAGGGATGTCATCTGGTCCAGGGCAACAGCACTGTTTCAGTCTACCAACGGCCTCAGCAGCTTCAGAAACACTAACTGTGAATGTTTTAGCTACAATCTCAACACTCGGAACAAAACTTTCGAATAAAGCTAAAAATACTCTCAAGGAAGAAGTGTGGAGGACCTGTGGTTTCACCTAAGCGGCGCAATATGCCAAACCATGCATGCCATAAAATTGGTTAATTGAATGAAACATTCGGGAAGTGATTTATTTCGAGTAATGGTACTATAAATTGATCTCCAATTTACAATTTCACTCCGTTGTACTATTTTTTGCTGGGCTATGTGGATCCACTGCGTCTACTACTTCGATAAAACACAGCCCGCAAGCTGCCGAGAACTACATGCACCTACTGGAGAAAGGCTCTAATTGCCTCCGTGGAGCTCTTATCACATTTTGTGATAAGAGCTTTTTTTTCGGAGATTTGTGAAGTTTCGTTTTCAATTTTTCTGACATTTATCAACAGTTACGACTAACCTATAAAGCAGCCGTATTCGACATTGTGTAATACCACAATACTACGTCTATAAAAAAGTGCTTTCTCTGTTTTAACTCGAGATCACCAAACTTGTATAAAACTTCTTGTTCACCTTTATTTACTTTTCCGACAATTTTTTTTATAAGATTCATTTCTAATTCCCGTCATAGTAAGTAAAGCCATTCTAATTTTCATCATTTGTTGGATGGATTTAATGAATACTCCAAAAGTTCTTGTGCTGATTCGACTAAAACACACGTACCTTCCGATCCGTGAACTTTTAAATCACTGAAAAACGATTATTAAAGCATATTATTGAAATTACGCAACAATTTCTGCAGGTCAGGCAGGTTTTACTGGTTGTAGAATAACGACAATGCCTGGCATGAGTTATTTTCATTTATGAATGACGGAAATTAAAACGATTAGTCGACATTTTCTTTTTCGTCGCCCGAAAAAAAGTAGGAAATTAGGCTGGTAGTACTTCTTTAATGATAAAAAATCATTTAAATAGATCTCAGCTCACTTTGATTGATCGCGTATGATAGACAACAAACTAAAATATTAGGGAATAACCAGTTTTGCATTGTGTGTCATAAAAATACTGATATTTTCCATAATTTGTGTTGGATAGGACGGGAATAGGCAATTACGACGAAGCAGCAACATACCCTAATTCACATGTTGTTTCCAGTAAGAACCTTTAGATTATCGCCCCATATCATCCCTGCCGTTTGAATGGAATCAATGGAAACGCTGTGTTTACTATTTAATAATAACTAGCTCAATTACAGCATGCCAACTTAAATAATCGAAGTTGCTAGACGTTAATTGTTCTAATTTTCTTCGATATACATTATATTTTGTTCCTAATGTTATCGCTCAGTGTCTATATAAAAATGACTAGTATTACCTCTTACTTGGATTCAAAATCGAACATCAAATATTGATTGACGGCAAAACCAATCTTACTGACACAATGAGTCATGCAGAGAAACTTTTCTATACTTTAACTCCTATAACTCTATCAACTACTTGTCTAGTTGGCTACTTTTGTCTGACAAAAGTTTTATGTAAGCTGTCGATTTGCTACATCCAATGAAATTCTAATTCTTAATTGCATTGACAGATTAACTACGACCAAGGGAAATACACACATGTTTGCTGCTCTTTAGTTTCCAGCTGCAACAAATTCCACAAATAGAACAACCGACATTACGTGAAAGAAGGTGATAATTTATATTTACTTTAAACGTTTCATTTGCACTCGCGTACAAGCGAGGGGAAGCAAGAAAAAGAATCCATTAGAAAATCGCGTGCTGCGGCTAGATATTTCTTCCACCGCCCGTCAGCTTCGGTGTGTTACTCAGCGTAGATTTTCTATCTATTGACACTATCTACCGGAATGATACCTAGGTATAGCAGATACCTTTTGGTTCGGCTTCGAACGGCCAAACTTGCGAGATTTGCGTTTTTCCCATTTGCTGCGTATTTGCGCCATTTCCGAGCCTATAATTAAAACGAAATCAACCTCCTTTTTTGACTTCCCGTACCTGAAAGTTCACCAGTATGCCAACAATCGCCCCAGCCAGAGAGTCATAAATTCGTAATTTCATCTACGCACGAACTTCCCCCGTGTGGACCGGGGAATGTGCGTCCGAAATTCAAATTTAGCCATTTTGGTCTGCCAGTTTGCCAGCGCGCAGCGTTCGGACGAACGAGGTGCCGCGGCTCGGGGCCGGCCGGTAGGAATGCCACCCATTTATGGGATGGCCAAAGGAAACGACCAAGCCGCCAATTATTCTTACATCATTCTCCACTCCGAAAGCGAGGATCCATTATTCTGCACGCAAAGGCTCGGCACATTTAATTGAACAATAAAAATTATGAAAATAAATGCGAAAGAGTAATAGCGCAAAAATATGGCTTCATGATGAGGCTCTCGATACCCAAACGACCGACCAATGAGTACCAGAAGGCGGATAAAATCACTGTAAGGTTATGTATAGATCTGGCCGGGTAATAGCCCGCAGCTAATAATTGGCATGCTGGGTGCTAGAGGGACTGAAACTCGATACCCGGCCGTGGTGTGTCGCGGACCCGAAGGTGGGTTGAAATTTCCATTACAGCCGCTGCGGGAACGCAAAAGGGAGGTGTTATGGCCTCTGATTGCTAGGTTCGTAGGTTCGGAACTTAAACTTGCCCGGTACAGTGGACGGCCGGCGGATAAAAGTGCGAATTAGTGTTATTAGAGATGGCGAACGGTTACGGAGGGAATAAATTTGTAATTTAGCTAAATCAAGGGTTCGTCGTCGTCGTCGTCGGAGGCTCTTGATTTTCATATCTTAATGATGAGGGCACAATCGAATGGCCTAAGTCTGTGTGGTTAAATCGAGTCCGCCGATCGCTTTCTCGCTTTGCTTTGCCACGTAATAAAAGGTCAAATGAATGACCAAAGAAGTCCTCGGCTGGGTTGTTTCACCTCATGAGAGGCATCGAGAGGTTTGTTCATTGTTGGTTTAAGAAGCGAATTACATTTTACAGCACCATGAAATGAGCTTTCGGTCAGATCTACGCTGCTAGTTGTGGAATTACTTTGCTAGATTGAAAACCCCAAATCATCACCCTATCCCAGGACCCGGAGACGACCGACGATTGATAAGCGAAAAAGCAATCAATCGACGTTCAATGGTTGCCTTTTTACGACCCACATCCGATGATGAACTCAAGCCGCCGGGTGGGTGGGGGGATCAATGATGGGATCGAACGGCGCGATCAATTCTTTTCTTTCACATATTCTTTAGCGGCTGCGATGAGATGATGCTTTCTATTGTTGTCGCCATCAAATGGCTGTGGGAAGGCCATTTGCGCCCATTTCCACTCAGACAAGTGAGAAAAGGATAGTAAAGTACAATGGTAAATAAAGTCTTATTTTTAAATTAGATTAATTTTGAAAAGTTTTTGTTATTTTTTTACTAAAGACATTCGCAGTAGTTTGAGAAAAAGAAGTATTTAAAGAAAGATATATGGAAAACCACCAACCAAAAAGTGGAAAAAGCAGCCGTGAGGCATTGTTATAGTTATCAGCTTATAATCTAACCAAAACCCATCGATGACAAAATTAATTCTTTACAACTCTCCACAACTTGCGTGCTACATGCCAGCTGAGCCTAATGAATAAATCATAACACATAATAATATCCGAACCCAATTGAAGTTGTCAATCTTGGCAACATGTTACCTTTCATAAATTGTTTCGATAATCATCTTACACGTTCCTTCGGGTTCGGGTTCGTTTTGCTTGCTTGCTGATTTGCAATCTGCCGAACGAGTTGATTGCCACGCAGTCCGCTTTTTGGAACACACGGCGAACGGAATCCGGTACGCTTGGCTTGTAATTAAGTCATTGTTTATTTCACCGACCTCAACTGACTCAACTTTCGAGAAAAAATTTCCATTCTACATATCTCTTTATAAGTCGGCCGCATTTGCCGAGCAGGAAAAAAACAAGCGAACCTCGCCAACCAGCCTTAATTCTCCGAGAGTGCGATGATTACAACCTTCAGACCTTTTGGGTTCGGAAAAAACAGGCTTGGTATTCCGAAGTCTTGTATCTCCCCGGTTGGATGCGCGAACGCGGACAAGACGAGGCTTTGCTGTTTTTTTCTCGCTCACTCGTAGATTCTGTGTCGTAAACGGCAACCAATCACAATGGCATGCAACGCCAAGCTGATAGCCGTAGGCGCAACCAGAATAGGCCGGTTGTACCAGCCGATGCTCATTTTTTCTTCCGCAAATCAATGAGAACCCAACCGAACCTATGGTTATAGCCATTTGCAGACAATCGGTGGGTTCTAAACTGCGAAGTAGGACGAGAGAGAAGTGGAAAAAGAAACTTGTTCTAACAACTTTATTTTTCATTTCTGTAATGTCTAAATAATTTAACGAATCGTTACGATGCATCTCGGCTCTTCAAGGGGCGTTCTGCGCCAGTGACGAGTTGCAGTTGCAGCAGTGACTGCCAGCCACAGCCGAGACCGGTGTTGCCGAAGAGGATGTTTGTGCTATTACTTAACAACAAGTCAAACCAGGAGGAAACAAGTTACTTACCTGTAACTGGATTTGGTCTCCAGCTAGTAGGGCAGATCTGGGCAGATAGGCAGATTCGATGAGAACCATGAACGGCAGCCTCCAAGACAGTATCGAATCTGGATGGGTCGCGGGTGGAACTTACTGAGCAAAGCATCGGCAGGGTGCCACTTGAAGGACGCTATTAGTTATTAATTACGGTATAAGTTGTTCGAAAAAAAATGTTACTTTGTCTTTGGGGCGTATTGAACAGCTTATGCATATTGAAAATATTCTGATTTTATTTCTGTTCTGTGTCGAACTTATTTTTCTATTATGTACTTATTACAAAATACTTGACCATCACATCATACTGAAAATAAGAGGTTCCTATTTGCTATAATTACTCTCAAATCTTAAGAGGTATAAAGAGGTATGTGTATGTAAATGTACACTATGAACATATATTTATTAGTTGCAATCGCAAAAAGAAGCTGCTAGAACATTCCAAAGATATCAAATGACGTTGTGTTCAAAATTATGCATTAAAATTTGGGCATGTAAAAACTTTTATCTTTTGGCTGCCGCATTTGCTTACAGTGTATCTTACGAGTTTAAAGATTGGTTGTTATCAGTCACAACAGTGCAGTGGATGAAACGTGCATCTTTTTACACCGGAATCGAAAAATGTATAGTAGAGAGTACCAAAGCATCCGAACAATAAACCAGCCAGCACGCAAAATTATGGCCCATGTATTTCGAGACACAAACACAACTGCTACATTGCGTTAATGGTTCGAACCAATCAAGCAAGTGAGGTCTCAAAAGGCAAAGAAAGAACCGTTGTTTCACCAAGGTAATACGTCGATACACAAATCGTTAAAAAATTGCTACCGTTTGCACATTTTACCCCATATTCCACGTAGGAATAGCAACGCGAGAGAACGGGTATACTGCTATTCAGTGTGATTTGCGTCAATTTAATGTTGCTATAATTTGTCTAAAGTCCCGTCATATTTATCATTGCTAGTTTTTTGAATAATTTATAATAATTTTTATTTGTATATTAAGAGATAGGGTTAAATTTGGCACTAAAATAATTAATATATGGTCTAAAGGTAGATTTAGAATAAATATCCAAATTGTTAATACACTAAACACGAAAACTGCTGAATCTGGGAAAGCGGAAATACCTGACTAAAATGAGCACTGGAAGGAGGTTTGGTAGAGGAAGAAAGGGGGTCGGAAAAGGGAGGAAGGAAAGGTTAGAGTTATAGAAGCCAATTATGTCATGCCATTCATCATTAAACCGTTTAAGCCAACAGAGTGAAATAACTAACTAATAAAGTATATTGGAAAATAAAAATTATAGAGATCGAAATGAGAGAAAAGCTGAAGTGAAGTACTTAGAAAGATAAGTTAAAGATAAGCAAAATTGGACAGAATCAGGACCCATTATTGTCTGGCTGGAAGCCAACCGCGTGGCTAGCAAGCCACGGTCCTTTCCAACCGAGCTAAGTGTCAACGAGAGTAACGCTGACGAAGCTAGACCAGGAAGTTGGCCCACAGATTTCGTAACCCTACTGAACGGATAGCAACCCCAGCGCGAAGCTTACTACCGAACTTCGCCTTCGAGAGAATGAGCACCGATCCAGAACCAGCATTAGCCGGCCGGCCCAGCATACATATTACACTACACACATCCAGTAAGTTAGAATAAAAAGTTGGATAAAAAGTTGGAGAAGGCCGTGTTTGGACTTCTGATTGGTGTCACATAGTGTGCCAGAGCCGACCTTGAGCCTCCGGACCTCACGCTCGAGCTAGCCATAAAAAGAGGCCTTCGGAGCCCAGCCCCGGATAGTCCCCAGTGGTTCGACCAGGGACTGAGTTCGATTGCCGTGGTCCTTCCGACTCGTAAGTAACAAAATATAGTGAAATTAAACGTTCCAAATTACTTCCACCGAGTGGTGTGGTGTCCTCTATACCTGGTCTTGCAAATTTCTCGATCGAAAGACCTTAATGACCCACCTGTAAATGGCTACCCCGACGAATCATCTCCTACCTTTACGAATTAATTTGTTGGAAATTGGTCTCCAGCTAGGTATATCATCCCCGCATTAATCACCACTAGCGTGCTCAAATAGTTACAAATGGTGGGACACCCAATAACCCTTAAAAAAATGTTTTGGGCTGGTAAAACTGAGTAAACATGGAATGGATCTATTATTATTTATCACAAAAATACTGGCCGATTAGATTGAAAACTCCAAACTTTCGCCTCACTTTGAAAATCGCGGCATCACGTTACATGTAGGGGAATTGTGTATAACGTGCCCCCCCCCCCTGGCCAATGAGCCACCCCTTCGTTTTTCGCTAAACAAGTGAAATCAAAATGCAAAACCACCCAGAAACCATAGTATTTGATGGAACTAGCCTACTATGCAAGTATGACAGTTGTCACATGCTGTAAAAACGAAACAAAAATAAATTTGTTTCAGAGCAGCTTCCGATGTAAATTTTGGCGTCATTTCCATAAGCTATTTTCTTGTCAAAATCTGTAAATAACCGGTTGTTGCGATTCGATTGCGTAAAGTGAACTTCAAAAAGACATCCCTGCCAAAAATAATGGTATGAAACGCTTGATTTGCTTTAACATTTAATATTTTTTCAAATAAGTAAAAGCAGGTCAATATGCCCCACTTGCGGTGGTGCAATTTGCCCCCCTTGCAAATGTGGTTATAAACATAGGTAAACAGATCTAAGTTGAAGCCAATTGCCATTATTTAATTCAATTAGTATTGTAGAGCAACCGTGGTGGGAATAATTTATTACCAACGTCCAAATTCTAGGTAATTCAACTACCCGGTACAAAACGCCACAGCTGCAGTATAATGTGCCCCATGCAGAAAAGAAAAAGTGCACCAGAAGGCCGAAACTAGGTTTATTTTACATAAAATAACGATATTTTGCAAAACAAAGGAAATAGTTTTACTTTCTACAAAATAGAGTTGGTCTGTCACTGGTAGAAATACTCAAATTACCGCATTGGGCATATTGTACCGGGGTGGGGCATTTTACCCCGCGCAGACGAGAAACACAACATTTAGGTGCTTTTATTAAATAATTCCTAGCATGTTTATTCCACAATACTAAATGAAATAAACAATTGCAATTGGTTGTCAGCTTAAATACCAACATATACACGAAGTTGTAACGTTAATTTGGGGAAGTATAACGGAGATATATCCATTTATTCTTAGGGGGGGCACATTATACACATTTCCCCTATGAACATTTCGTCAACCTTTTTTTCATATAAACTATCAGATTTGATTAAATTCTTGCATGTGGGTACAATCGGGTGAATATTTATTGTTGTTCACAGTCTTCAGTTCTGTACAGACTAGTATTACTATCAACTTAAATTAACAATTGCCTTTCTAAACCTACTTTTACTGATATAACGGGTGGCAACTAAAATTTTGAAATTTTTTCGCGGCCCTTATGCTCAACAACAAACGAGCTCAGAGAGAAATGAGAGTATGTATGTGTTAGCTCTCTTTCTCCTCTTTTTGTTAATATTTTTTGTTTTGTTTATGCTTGCTCGGTTTTGCTAAAAATGGCGTCGAAACAAGAAGCATTTTGAGAGTGAAACCTCGGCAAAAAATATACGTTACAACATTCAAAAAGCAAATATATTGCGGCTTCGACTGTTTACCATATCCTAAGATGCCCAACAACTATTCGCAAGCAATGTAGTGGAATACCATCCAAAATAATGGACGCAGAAAGATATCGTCCTCTATCTCGTTTCTTCAACAACAAGCCATCTGGTTTGGCAATCAATTAAGATGCACCAGACGAATGTTTGAAGAAAATTTTGATCCCGTTTCTACAAAAGCATGATGGAGATGGACAATACGTGTTTTGGCCGGATAGAGCATCATCGCATTACGCCAAAAAAACACAATCGTTCCTGAATACCCATTCGATCCAATTTTTATCCAAAAACCACGACCCGAAAAATCTATCTCAAGCGCCCAATCGAAGATTTCTTCGAGATTTTGAGTTCCTTGATGTACAAACATAACTGGAGAGCCACGAATTGCAAACAGTTGATTGGTGGAATCAAGAGATGCATCCGCAAAGCTGGCATAACGGCCGTACAACGCTCCTGTTTCGACGTCAAACGAAAGCTTCGCCGGACAGCCGATTATGGACCGTTTTCAAATGTACACTAATTTCTTTTCAACAATGGATAATGTATCTTTAATTTCGGTTCTTCATGTATCTTTGTCTTTTTTGACAGCTTGAGAAAAAAATTCCAAAATTTTAGTTGCCACCCGTTAGAAGTCAAATGCGTGAGATACTTCGTTAAAAAGCCTACAACAAACGAGGGGTGTCGCTCATTTTTTAATAGCTGTTCACTTTCAAGACACCAAATTGGACTAGGTTTGTCGCGATCCCAAGAACCCTTGTTAGAACGAGAGGAGTTTATCACTTTATCTGGCGTACTCCCCAAGCTCAGATATGAAATTGGTATAAGTCTGAATGTCGTAAAGAATCTTTGACCTGTTGGGATGAGGGAGTTTTGTTGCTTTGTTTTTCTAAAAATAAAGTAATCTAAATCACAGTAAACAGACAGCGTATTTAACTGTCGTCCCTGCCTGTGAAGCAAGGCGATGACGAAGTATGGGGATATTTGACCCTGGGAAACATCACTAGTTTTCACTCATTCAGTCATTCGTGATTGAAAAAGAGAGTTATAATGGAAATCACACCAATTGCTACAGCTTGAATCGATCGGTATCTACACCATGAAAATCCGTTCATAATTGGCAGAGCTATTAGCGTTCTAGATCTTTCAAATTTTCGTGACACTCGCATTTTTTTATTTTTCGGAATGACACCATTATCCCAAACGTTACCGTAAGACATAGTCCTACATCAAAATAATTTGCCTCCAGCAAATCAACAGCATTCCATTTTTTTTTATCTTGCGAATAAATGCTCGTCAAAAGCCGTTGCTAAAGTTTGATTACAGTTACCCCAATGTTTTCATTACCTTGACATTGCAAAACTTCTGCATATTTCGCAATTAAATGTTTGGTCCCTCGTTGTCCACATTGGTTGATAATAAATCATCAAATGATGTTACCATCTCGCGTGATTCAGAAACCTTAGCTGATGATTGTTGAAATAAGTTTTCGATTCAATTTGTTGTTCAGTGTAACAGGACAACAGTTATACGGTCACAGCAGAACGTCAGCTATGAGTTAACATAATGTTAGTTGTCAGATGACGCCAACTGTCAGAACGACCGTCAACATAGTGACCCAGAATCATGTGTTTAGATTTATAAGTATTGTTTTCTTACCTATCGCTAATAGAATGTAACCTAGAAACATGACTTCGATACGTATTTCTATTGTATATTATACAGCCAAGATCCAACGGGAATTCGTGTTATCAATTCCTGCATTTAAGATGAAGATGGCATACAACAGCGAAAGCTGCTACTAAGCAGAAACCTTCGACTCCTATGGAGGAAGATGAGCCAAAAGCAAAGCAGCTCGGCCGTAAGGGTGTTGGCGCAAAGAAAAGACAGGTTGAGAGATACAGAGGCAAAAATAATCAAGAACATTATGCCAGTATGGAAGCCCGTAATCAGAAACTACGCGACAGTTACTGTCATTTCGACGAATTGGATGAAACTATCTGAGCAAGCAGGCAAACCAACCGTAGAAGTCGAGATAAAGGTCGAGTCTACTATTGAATGGCTTCAATCTCACTATAACTCACTATCTCACACTATCGTCAACTTTTTAAACTACAATAAAATTACGCCTGAAAATTATGACTCTAATGTAATGCGTCAGGTGTTACATCTGCAAGTACAAATGAAAGTCGCAAAGTCACACGAGGGTTCAACCATTCCCTGCAACCTGTGGTTGCAGACGTTAATGATAAGCTGTTCAACAGATCGTCGACCGCGTTATTCCTCGATCAAATAGGATGCTTTAAAGTCGGGGGTCAGCGGTTTGTCCCAAAGCTAGAAAATCTGGCCGATCGCGCTGAGGCAAGACTAGATCCAGCGACGTGATACGTGATGATCAAGTAAGTAAATTTAACTCGAGAAACATCCGGTTAACCACCGAAAATATCAAGTTAATCATCAGTGCTGCACGAGGGTCGAAAACCCTGAAGTCCCGCAAGTAAATTGAACTAGGGAACTATCCGGATTGATCCTCTTGCACCAATTAGCTACTTTTCCGTCAGTTGCCGCTGGGTGCGCTGGTATCGCCAGTAAAGCACTGGAAACCTAGGTTTCCAGTTACCTACTGGGCCAGCTGACTACTAGTTAAAATCAGAATAAAATTTTGAAAGTGATTTTGAAGCCTCCTCCTTGGAAGAGTACATTAGCATTACGTAGACTTACTGGTGTTGAAACGCTAAATGCTATGTAAAACAAAATGGTAAATGGTTGGATAATGCGTAAAACAGACCCCATTGTAGTCCCTAGCCTCTTATCTAGCAGCTCCTACCCCTACCTCCACGTGGTACCAGCCGGAATACGAGCAACCTTAGCGGAGATCGGGTTACCAACCCCGGTGGAAACTAAGGTCGTATACCAACAGGCGAGGAGGCACAGTGTGTCTCGACACTGCAAGATGGCAGCCCCATCACGAGACTCGGTAGTGTAAGCGCTAGTACGGCTACCTATCTAAACCCAAAAAACTACCAACAAGAGTCAAGGAATATCTTCTCGGAATATTCGGCATGGACCAAAGCGACGAAATAAGGGCATGGAATGGAGACTTGGTACCTGAAACTGCAGATCGCTAAACTTCGCTGGTGGCGACAGGGTGCTGCTCGATCAGCTAGAACTCCGAAAGTTTGGCATCGTGGCACTGCAGGAGATCTGTCGCAAGGGCGAGAAGGTGTTGAGGATCCGTGGCGGCAAAGCACAATTTTTCCAGAGTGTTGGAGCGACCAACGAGCTGGGAACGGGTAAAATGCAGGTTCGCGTAATGGACTGGAAAGCGATCAACGAGAGGATGTGCGTTCAACTACACCATCATAAACGTGCATTGTCCACACGAAGGTAGACCCGACGACGAGAAGGAAGGGTTCTATGCGCAGCTGGAGGCAACGTACGACAGCTGCTCACCACGGGACATCAAGATCGTCATCGGAGATATGAACGCCCAAATCGGCAGGGAAACAATGTATAGATCGCTGATCGGGCCCCGTAGCCTGCACACCGACACGAACGATAACGGCCCAGTGATGCACCAACTTTGCGGCTTCCCGAGGCTGATCACCTGACCAACGAACCTCGAACCAAATCGACCATATTCTCATCGAGTGCCGGTTTCTCTAGAACTTCACCAACGTACGCTACCTACGGAGTGCGGATATTGACCCGGACCACTATTTAGTAGCAGCTCAAAACTGTCGACGGTTTATACCTCGCAACAAAGTCGCCCTCCTCGGCTAAACATTCGGTAACTAGACAACCCGCGAACTGCCGAAAACTACGCGCGCGTACTGGATGAAGCTCTGCCTTCCTCTGTGGAGCTAGATGCTTCGACCCTCGGAAACGGCTAGAGTAGGATACGTTCAGCCGTCAACGGTGCTAGGTGCGCTGCTAGGTGTGGAAACCTCGAGTGCACGAAATGATTAGTTTGACGGGGAATACCAAGAAGCGATAGAGAGGAAAAACAAAGCTTGGGAAAACTATCTGAGCATATCCACGAAAGAGAAACGAGTAACGACGAGCGAGGAATGAGTTGACCACGATCCTGAAGAGGAAAAAGCGCCAGAAGGAGGACAGAGATCGTAAGGAGCTAGAACAACTGAATCGTTTGTTTGAGAAACCCCACAAGTCCACTCGACACTATTGTTGGAAAACAACAAAAAACTGATTTTCTCAAAATTTTAAACCAATCCTTATATTTTTTGGTATGAGGTTCTATGATAATATCTAAAATACATTATGTAGACTTATCTTTTGATCAAAATATTGATTCTAGCTGAAATTACAAGGCTTTAAAGTTGATGGATATTTGGGGTTTCTCAAACAAACGAGAAATTGACAGTACACTTAAGTAGTTTTAGGCCGTTTTTATTCAAACTTGTGATCTTTCCATGCTCATAGTATGTAATTTGCTACCATATATCACTGCGGATGTTAAAAAAGTACGTACCGCTAAAAAGAAGAAGAGGGGAGGGGCGCTAAATATCATTTATTAAAAATTTTGAAGTAGAATAATACAAGTTTTAGAAAAAGTTTTGTTCTTTTTTAATCCAAATTTTTATCATGGTTTGCATTTACCTATTAAAAAATAAAAGGTAAATGGAGTAACGGCGGTTTTTGAACTGCAGAAATGGACCACAGTAAGTTACTGTCAGTAACACGAATTCACATCGAATAGGATACCTTGATACTTTGCTAGTTGTAATTAAAGATATTATAACCAGAAAATAAACATTTTAAATCTTGGATAACAACCGTACTATGATTATGGAACAGAATCTGAGAATAAGGGCCTGTTCTCAAATTACGTTATACCAAAAGTAAATGGAGATACGTGAACAGCATCTTAAATATTTCGAAATGATAAACTATTGATTTTACAGTTACTCGAGAGTGCTCGACGGATTACTTACATTAGGAAAAGCAACGAGTTAACAAAAAAGATAAATAGAAGATTAAGCCTTTTATTTATATATTGTGCTATTATTAACCGTTATGTGTGCGACAGGGTACCCGGGTACCTTTTCAGTTTTAAAATAGTTATAACTCATTCAATTTAAAACATACGTCATTGAAATTTTGCGACATCGTAAAACTCGTTGATCTTAAGTAATTGAGGTTTTTTTGGTGCATATCCATAAAGGGGTTTAGCAATGAGAGTCACTTGAATTTTTTTATTACGTAGGAGGGCGACAAGGGTACCCGGGTACCCATGATTTGCTATGTTCATAACTTTAGTTATGTTGAACCGATTTGGATGAAACCGGTGGCATTTGATTCGTACATTTATCTAGTTTTCATTAGATAAAGCGTTTGGCCATCAAATGACAAGTAGTTCCCGGGAATCAGTAATTCCGGAGCAACATCCGGTAAAACGTGGGAAGCCGCATGTTTTGAAAGAATATCAGCTTTCAGTTAACCTATTAGCTTTGAACTTGACACTGTGGACCCTTTTTTCATCTAATTATATAAATTGGTGACTTTAGATCGCATTGGCCACTCCAGAATTTGGTTCCTGTAGGGATACAGATGGCGAGTTGGGTGCCTAATCCAATATTAGAATTGGTTTAGCGGATCTTTTAGATATTTTGAACTGAAATGGTCAGTTTAGTACTGATTGATAATTTCGGAACTGGTTCCAAATGTATAACGGATGGTTCTACGTTTTGAACGGTTCTGATAATGCTAAGCATTATCTTGAATCCTGCGGTATCATCTGTGACCCCGTAGAAACCATTTTCGAAATAACCAATCAAAATACATTGAAATGTAAAAAATATCACCTACCGAACTAATTCCAAGAACTTTGATACCCATATTGCTAGGTTTTACCTGGAATCCTGGACTGGCCACCCATGACCCCACAGGAACCTACTCCGGAATGGCCAGCCTGATTCATCTCATTATATGAAATAGTACATTGTATGAATTTTTAGAGTTTTTATATCCGCATGACTGATTTTCCTGCAATACAATCATTTCTCTTCCTCACAGCGGACACTCTGTCGGAATTCCGGATTTTCGGGCCCCGTATGTCTTTTAGTGGCCAAATGGCCAAATGATTCAAAACTAGATAAATAAACGAATCAAATGACACCTATTTCGTCGAAATCGGTTTAAAATTGTTGATGTTATAACAATATCAATTTTGGGTACCCGGGTACCCTTGTCGCCCTGCTAAAGGTGTTTTTTTTATCGCACACATAACGGTTAACATTGTATAGTAAATGGTGAGTTACTGCTTTTGTTAGAAACGCATGGATAGTTTAGTCTGTCGATTTCTGGAATGAGATTGCTACAGTTCTTACTGTATCTAGATTACAAGTACGGATTATTTACGTTTATCTTGTCGACTAACTAATCCAAGCTTATCTGCATTTGCAATCAGCTCGAACTTTTTCAGCTAAAACATCCTTTTCTTTTCGATTTTATACGCCGTTCTTTTACTTTTAATAACTTTCGCCTTGCATTCTGTAGTCCGCCGAACACTATGTTTCTTCGTTTCGACTGTGTCCAACTCGTAATTTTTCGATTCCGAAGACATTTTTATACTATTGAATTGTGTTGCGATTACTGCTTACAACATTGCACGTAAATATTGAATGATAATTTTGTACCTATCGCAGCGCCGCTCTAGGTGATTATCGGAAACATGGATATTTGGGGTTTCTCAAACAAACGGATATTTGCAACCCCAATTAAAGAGGGTTCGTGGAACTAACTTTTTCTGGAATTTTGAGGGAAGGTGTGGATCTCCTCAAGGATTCGAAAACTGTTAAAAAGTCAATTTTCATAAAAATGGCGTTTGTGGGGTTTCTCAAACAAACGATTCAACTATTCCGGGCTAATAACACCCGCAAGTTTTACGAGAAGGTGAACCAAACTCGCAAGGCCCACACACCAAAACCTGACATGTGTAGAGACGAAGGAGGGGATCTTATCACAAACGAGCGCAAGGTGGTCGACAGGTGGAAGCCCTTCTTCGATGAGCACCTCAACGGCGTAATAGCAGCAGGATACTCAATGGAAGTGAACCTCGGCGTACCTACAAATGACAACGATGAAGAGATCCGGCGAGAAACCGGTCTGCTGAAGAATAATAGTGCCGCCGGAATGGACCGACTCCCGGCAGAACTCTACAAAAATGGCCAAGAACCGCTAGCAACGGCACTTCACTGGCTGATTTCAAGAATTGGGAAGAAGGGAATCTACCGGAGGAGTGGATGGAGGGCGTAGTCTGTCCCATCTACAAAAAGGGCGACCGACTGGACTGCTGTAACTACCGCAGCATTACGCTGGTCAACGCCGCCTACAAGGTACTCCCTTAGATTTTGTTGCGTCGTCTATCCCCAATAGCAAGAGAATTCGTAGGGCAGTATCAGGCGGGCCTTATGGTGACCCGTGCTACTATGGATCAAATTTTTACTCTCCGACAAATCCTCCAGAAATGTCGAGAGTACAACGTGCCCACGCATCATATTTTCGTGGATTTCAGAGCAGCATACGATACCGTTGAATGCTAACAGCTATGGCAGATAATGCACGAGTACAGTTTTCCGGACAAACTGACGTGGCTGATCAAAGCTACTCTGGAACGAGTGATGTGCTCGAGAGGAACGATCTTCAGCAAGAGTATCCAACTCCTAGCCTTTGCAGACGACCGCGACATCATTACTAGAAACCGTGAGGCGGCGGAGGCAATCTATGCCAGACTAAAAACGGAGGCTAGGAGGATAGGGTTACAAATTAATGCGTCGAAAACCAAATATATGGTAGGAAGAGGCTCCCGAGAAAGTAACGTTTGCCTCCCACGGACAGTGACTATTGACGGCGATGAACTGGAAGTGGTTGATGAGTTCGTATATTTGGGATCCCTGGTCACCACCGACAATAATACGAGTAAGGAGATCCAATGACGCATTCAAGCTGGAAATCGAGCCTGCTTTCCCTCCGCAAGACGTTTCGATCTAGCATTCGCTACCGCACAAAGCTGACGATGTACAAAACGCTTATAAGACCAGTAGTCCTCTACGGCAACTTTGCTTACGGAAGACATACGTGCACTTGCCGTTTTTGAACGAAAGGTGTTGCGGACTATTTTTGGCGGAGTACAAACGGAAAGCGAAGAGTGGCAGAGACGTATGAATCACGAGCTACAGGCACTGCTTGGAGAGATTCCCATCGTACACCTGGCGAAAGTTGGAAGACGACGCTGGGCCGGCCACTTCGCAAAGATGCCGGACGACTGTGTAGTGAAATACGTTCTCTTCAAGAATCCCACCAGGAGTAAAGGGGCTCAACGTGCACGATGGCTCGACCAGGTTGAAGCCGACTTGCGTATGTCGAGACGCGCAACCAATTGGCGACGAGTTGCCCAGGACCGAGTACAATGGAGAGAAATTCTTGATACGGCAAGAGCCACCCCGGCTCTCGGCTAAATAAGTAAGTCAGCAAGGTATTTCCCTCAAAAATTGCTGCAATCCTCTATTGCAATGATTAGGTCTCTTTATAGATCATAATTTAGATTAAGGTAGGTTAGATGTTAGGTTAAGATTTTTTATTTTTTATTTTTTACCTGACACGTAGGGTTTAATCCCTACTAGTAAATACTTAAATAGGCTTAATTGTCGTAACAAATCGTAATAATAGAAAGTAATGCAATATTAATAGTGCAGAAAAGTCACCAAAAGTTGTGATTGAACACTCAATATGATATAGTACTTTATGTTAAGTACTTAAGTACTCTTAAGTACCTTATGTAATAAAATATTTACCCCAACAAGAAAAAAAACTATGTTTTATATCGTGAAAATTTTTTTACAGTTGATTGTTAAAGTCAGCTATCCGTGAAGTCTGCCTAACGAAAGCAGAAAATATTTCTGCATTTCCGAAGAATGAAATTATCGATGTAAAAATACCTGGAAATAAGTATGTAACAAAAAAGTAAGTGGTGAAAAAAATAAGCGTGAAAGTGGATGATGTAACAGTGAATGCGTATTACCATGTTCACATGAATAATAAACAGCTTACCATGTAAACAAAATTGGCAACTTATCGCACTATCGAAAACCCTTTGGCCAAAATTCGATGACAAGTTTTACCTACCCTTTTCTCACTGTCAGCTAGATTGAACTAGGTATAAAGTTGAACAGGAAAACAATCACAAAAAAAGCGCTTTCCAAGTGTCTAATTGATTGACGGTCACCTGCTAACAAGATCGTTTGCGTTTTTCCCGTTTTAATTAAATTAAATAAATTTGTAGCCAGCCAGTTAGCGCGCAGTAAAGCGTGTATAAATTGCAAAAGATCGCTTACGCCTGATACCGGGCAGCGGCGAACCTTCGATGCCGATAGGTTATACCTACTGTCTGCAGGAGATACCTCGGACTTCATTATTATGCCGCTGATCTACACACCAGAGCCAACAGGATGGCCCTCCACTCGGAGGGTTCGTCACCGTTCCCCGGGAGGACCAGACTGTCGTCGTATATGTAGTTGTAGGGTTGTGATGTGATGGCGATGGCGACGATAATTACACACCTCGCAGCACACCGGCGGTGGCGCCTGCTGTACCTACCTACTAGTGTTGATGCAATAAGCATCATGCGCTATGTGATTAAATAATTATGAAACCTAAACTATTAATTATATGCTACAATTTATAACACTATTTGTTGCGCGGTCGTGTGCCCAGCCCAAGCGATATTAGATAATATTTTATGTTACATATTATAATCTCTGTTTTAGCTAGGAACTGGTTCTACAGAGCAAGGTTACTTATTGAATTAAACTGAACGTATTTCAAATAGGTACGTGAACATAAGCTTATTTCAATAGAACAAACAAATAGCTTTGAAGCTAGAAACATATCGGCATAAATTCATACGGCATTATTCGGGGAACGTAAATCAAGCCATGACAAACGAAAGTCTCGGCCTGTCGGCAATCACGAAGCTAATAAAGTTTCAACCATTAACCGACAGAATAGAAAGCGTTTGGAAAAAGCAAAAAAAATCGCGTGATAGATATGTTGAAACTTTATTACCCTTCCGAAAAGAAACCGAGTCGTTTAGATTTTTATATGCCATCTATTTCAAATAACGCTTCCTGTGCAAAGTCGCAGTCCGGTCGCGAAGCGAAATCAATCAAGTGCTGGGTTAGCAATCCAGTATTCCTCCGGCCACCAAACCGATAAACTAACAACCCAACACGACTGTCGTTAAAATGTCATGGTGTAATTTAATAAATTGACTCTCTACTCAAAGCAGTACACGAAACGTCGTCGGCAACGTCTGATGTAGAATCATCCCAAGAAGGAGGGCATTTATTTTTTTCAAAATCAATCGAAATCGTAAATCTGTCAGTTGTAAATCATGCCACAGTGGATTTTGCAGTCCAACAAAAGAATTATAATCAATCGTTCCGATGCAAATTTCGATCCAATTCCGAACGAGTCGCGTGTTTGAAATTAGTCACTCTTGCTTAAAATAAAAAAAAACACACGATTAGTCCTCCACTTCGGTCATTTGGAATCTCAACTCGTTTTCCGGAATATTGACTATCGCTCCGCGAATCTTCAGCTCGTCATAGTTCCACCGATAGTCAAACAGGCGAGTAATCCGTGCAACCAATATTTCCATCTCTAGGTTAGCCATCCGTTTACCGATACAGGTTCGAGCGCCAAAACCGAACGGAAGATAGACGAACGGATGAGCGCTTTTTGCCGAGGGACAACCATCAATCGGTTCCTTTAGCCATCGCTCTGGCAGGAAGCTTTCAGCGCAGGAAAAATGACGTTCGTCAGTATGCAGCACCATGGCTGACATTGCCACATCCGTCTGAGGACGAAAAAAAAATAAATATCATAACAAGGCATTTGTTTTCTAAGAAGTTACCTACCCCTTTCGGAACTTGATAGCCCTGTAGCACTAGATCCCTCCCTGCGGCGCGAATGTTACCAACGGTTGGTGGGTAAAGTCGAATGCCCTCCTTGATGCACGCCCGCAGATATGGAAGGTTTCGCATATTTTCCGGTGTCAGTGGAGAATCCTTGCGCGGCAAAATGGTCCGAAGTTCTTCCCGTAATTTTCTTTGCTTTTCGGGGTTCTTTGCCAAACAGTACAACACACCGATCGATCCCGATGATGTCTGAAAATTAATTTTATTCAGTACTAACATGGCCTGAGGAAAATTTTTAATCAGAATACCGTATCAACGCCAGCCATCATCATATCAAATGCCATTAGAATGGCCACATTGCGATCGATTTTCAACAGCTTCTCGAGAACACTCTGATTGTCATTGTCCGATGAAGGGTTCTTCTCCAATCTGATTACTGCTTCGTCTACTCTGGTCATAATAATTCTGCAAAAGCAAACATAGTTTCATAATTTTCCGGTTCCGGTTTGTAAGTTTATACCGGGTCAAATCATCAAGTGTATTCATCAATTTCCGAAATGTTGGAGTTTTGATGTACATCCATATCGAGGGCATAACGTCCACCTGGTAGGTCAATTCGAAGAACTGACGAATACTCTGTGAAAAACCATGGAATCTAATAGAAATAACTTGCTTATGGGATTACAATCCACTCTACTAACCTTTACAATATGTTCCGCTTCATCTGATTGTTGCTTAGCCAAAACTCCAAGCCTAGTATCCAAAGCTAGAACCCCCATCGTTTCTAAGGCCCACCGATTAAGCCATTGATCAAAATCAGCTGGAAGTTCGTTTTTATCATCTCGAATATTTTTCACACTAAAAGGCACAGACAACTAGTAGATGATAAATCCTAATAAAAAACCACTAAGACCTACACTAGCATAAATTCCCGAGCAACATCGTCCACTTTATCAACGTACTGCTTTACAATTTTGGGCTGCATCATAACTGGATTCACGATGGTACGAAACTTATGCCAAGCTTCACCTTGCCTAGAGATATCAGCGCACAAAACATTTAGAAATTTCCTCTCTTCTACGAGATGAGAACAGTCGTATCAAAACTTACTCGGAAACTAACCCGCCCATGTCGTGGAACACATCCGGTCGGACCTTCTTCCGATAGTAGATAAAGCTGTCGAGGGCTTTACGAATTGGCCATGGGCCTTCCGCGCGGAACAGCTTCTCGAAATCGTTCGGGTTGAAGGTCAGCAGGACTTCTTTGCGTCCGAGCGATCCCTTCAAGCGAATCAAATCACCGTAATCCTCCCGTATGCGTCGATGTAGATCCGGTATAGATACGTTGTAGTAGCGTCCTGTGGTAGAGAAATGAAAAAAAAAAAAATGTTTTAAATCACAATTATTTTTCACACTATTTGATTGTATTTTACATGGTTCACGATAGCTAAGTTTCAATAAAAACATTTGTATGCTGACCCAGCAAAAAAGAATCCTCACTAAGTTTGTTCACAAGTTGGACTTAGGCCCTATTGAAATGATGGTCGTCATATAATAAAGCTTTTGTTAAGTGTTGTCAGCTTTTCATTATTTCATAAATAGCCCTTCACCAGATTTTGAGGCATAATTTAAGCTATCTTTAAACAATGAGGCAAATCGGAGGAGATATTCATATTTTATGATTTTTATCATGTTTTTGCAAAGTTTTTTCCAGAATAATTTTTTCCAAAAATACACGAAATTTCCTGTAACTTTTTCTTGACGTCATTTTTGATCAAATAAATAGTTCTCAATATGTAATTTTTTGGAAAAACAAGTATATTATAAATACGTCCTCTTAAAATGTAACTCTTGACAAAAAAATATATTTAGTTGAAAATGAATCTTTACGACGCATCCAATATATCAGCAAAATTTAGCAACAAGCAATTCACTATACAGTATCTATAGCGATACTGCAATTTTGATGAATAAAGTGTTGATGTATCTTTTGTATTTACGGTGGTGCAATGCTACTAGCTTATTTGTAACTTAGTGAATTCCACCTTGCACGTTGGGCCCCGCTGTTCCTGGTGCTAGGGGGGGTTGATGAAGAGAACTATCGTCCGGCATCCTTATGACGTATCCGGTCAATCGTGGTCTACCGACTTTCGCCAGATGTATGATGAGAATCTCTCCAAGCAGTGCATGTAGCTCGTGATTCATCCGTGTCCACCACTCTCCGCTTGCAGTTTGTACTCCACCAATTATCATCCGCAGTACCTTTCACTCGAACACGGCAAGGGCGCGTGAGCAGTATTACGACTCCAAACCCATAAAGAACTAGTGGTCTAATAAGGGTTTTGTACATCCTCAGCTCTGTATTGGTTATTTTGGCTGTGTTACTATTACAGTTAGATTCCAAGCTTTATAAGATTAAACCTCGTCAAGGATCGTCAGTTCGAAAGCTGCATCACTAAACTCGTTCTCTGATGAAGAGCTGAAGACTGTAACTCTTTTCGTAAAGTACGGCTGCGATGGAACCGCAGATCTTAACGAGTATAAACACAGAAGTCCGTGCGTTTCGTTTTCGACTCATCAGTATGTGACAGTTCTACTTGAACCGTCCATAGACGCAATGTCTAAATAGGTAACACTACTTGTGTACCATGTATAAGCATAAGTGTAAGCAAACATTCATTGATGACACGAAGTCCGATTCAAGCCTTTTTGTCACATCAATTGTTCCCATCAAAGCAGTAACAAATGGAAAGAATTTATTTATAAATCCACATTCATATTCAACCAGGTAGGGTACGGGAGGGTATTCCCAGCACGCTACTAAATTCGGCATACATTACCTTTTTTTGCTTCGCTTTCCCAAATAAAAACTTTGCCGCTATATAACAATACTAAAACGAATGTAGCACTCATAAGCTTTAATGTGGTATAACTATTTTCATAAAAATGTAAGTAATTTGCTAAATTTTGTTCAATAAACATCAAAACCACTGTTTTTCCACTGGCACGTAATCAGACTGAAAAAACCAGCAGCAATCGCTTACGCGTATCCGCTCTTGATGATGGTTTGGAAAACACACAATCATGATCACGTTTACTTATTCTAGAAACTAAACTGCTGTAAATATGATATCACAGAACAATTCTACTTCTTTTTATCACGGAAGAACACAAAAATTCCCTTCTGATATGAAAATATAAATCAATTTTCATTCACTAGCACTTGTAGCATTTTGTTTTTAATTTCAGCATATGGAGCTCTATTTACACTACTACCAATGTGTAAGGCAGTTACTCCTGAAACTATTCTATCGTGTTGACAGAGTTAGTATTTGAGTGACAACCACTTGCTTCTGGTGCTAATGTATATGGACGATTCAATGATACACTAGCGCCAGCAGCAAGCTGTTGTCACTGCAAAACTATTAAAAATTTTCGAAACGATGGTTCTACAATTGATGAAGGGACGGGGAACGGGGGAAAGTAATGAATTTTTTAATGTTTTGGAAAATGGATTGGAAAGAGTGGAAAGGTAAGGGGGGCGGAATACGTAGCTATGCTTAACAAGTCGTCCTTGTGACTACTCCTACCACTCCAGGTAGGACTCCATTTTCCAAAAAAAATTCAATACTTTCCCCTACCGTCCCTTCATCAATTGTAGAACCATCGTTTCAAAAAATTTTAATAAAATATGTTTGACCGCATTTCAAAGTCAAGATTAAAAACTCGAGGTTGGTCTGCAAAACTAGTTATCTTCAAAGAGCCGGTATATAGGCTATACCGACACGTTATCAATCGGTCTCTCTTTTGCTCTGTTTTTGAAAAGCATTTAATCCATGTGCTGGCTATTTCGGCCGGTCGGATTTAAAAACACAGACACCACCATATAAAATGGGCTCAATTTAGCCGCAGCAACTTCATCATTTCTCGCGACTATAACTCAAATTCAGCAGCGTTTTATTAAGACCAAAATACACGCCGATATTCAGTAAATATTATTTGGTATGTATAAATGGTATAAAAATCTTGTCTCGAATAAATATAGTTTCAACGTAATTCCTGAATGTTGTTCAGGCTACCGCTTAATGTGCTGGAAATACCCTCCCGTACCCTATGTTTTTTTAAATTATTTTAAATTTAAATTTATTAATACTAGTCTTCGAAGGTATCGTACAGACAGTTCTAATATATACTAATTCTAAGTTTAAAAGCAGTTCTTGTCACATTATAGTCAAAACAATTAGCGTAATTTATTCTAATTTCATCGTCTTCGGTCAGGTATGGACAAGGGCATGAAGCTGCTCCGAACTCATTTATCAAGAAAGATCTACAGAATGGCTACAAATACAGATCTTCTGCACGGTGTCTTAGAATCTTCTGATCCGCCAACTTCTGGTATGAGAGAACTACCAAAAAACAAAAATGTCATATGCTCCGAAGATGCACTGCAACTGTTGATCAATACAGATGATATGCACTGTAAAACAGCGATAGTGAGGATGAAGAATCTTCAAATACATTTCGAAATTTGTACACCTCGAACTGCAGTACTTAAATGTCATGCAAAAACGAATTTTGAAAATATTTTTCCAAATCTCTACAATCAATCCTTGGTGTTTGGATTAGTCATTTTCATTAATTATTTGCGCTCTTATTTGATCGGAGTAACACGGTTTTTACACTACGCCATATTGATTTCAACCGAGTAACAATTTTCAATGCGAGTGTTTTGGTAGAGGGATAGCCAGGGTCAAGCTAATTTGTTTTGCATTTTGTAGTATTTTTATTATGCTGTTACATGGGTAATAAACTTCTTGCATGTATTTGAATGTTTAGGAGTTATTGCTATTGAAAATTGTATGATTTTTAAAAGAAAACTTTAATTTTCTCCTCAAATATTGACGGTAGCAAGTTTGTATATACTAAAAAAGTAAGTAATTTGACTGTTTAAAAATATTTGCCGAACATGTCAAATGTGTATAAATACTGTAGAAAAAAATGTGGTCAAAAAATTGATTTTCAAAAAGTCTCCACAAAATTTTTCCTTATCTCTATAATACCTAGAAGGTTACTTTCTTTCGCAAAGTTCTTTATAATAAGCTTCTCAAAAATTTTGTAGAACATTGTTTTGCTGTATCTCTTACTGTTCAAAACATAAATTTTTTATCTTACTTTTAGGGAGATTAATCAAAGAATCGTTCATGCCATATGAAAGAGCTTTGAATGCTAAGAAATTTCTCCGAAGGTACTTAACTAGTATAATCAACCGATTCGGTGCAATTAAAAAAACGCGTGTTTCGATACCTGTGGGGTGGGATAAAATAAGAAACAAAAATGCGGATAAAATTGAATTCGTGACACTTTTACAATAAATTAACCATAAATTTTGATGTCTACAATAAAAACTGTAGTAGGCCAATGGTTTCTACTACAAACCAAAAAGTTACCAAAAATTTCCGAATAATTCAGAAAACCTGGAAAATTTTCTCCGTCTAATGCAGCTAATCGCATCTAAATATATCTTTATAACTCACTCACAAATACCTCACTTAATTCGCCAAGAGGCGGCGTTGGATACCTAAGGGTTAAGCGGTCACTATCCATGCATTCCTTTGTTCCATTCCTTTACTATAATGAATCACCAATAGTTTGTTTACAATATTACCAAACACAAATCTTAATCACAACATACGATATCAGCGAAAACTTAGACGTATCATATTTGTAGTAGGTGTCTTCTTCCACAGCGCATCCATCTAGTTCAAGTCACCGTGACTCACACCACAAGATTTCTAAGTTTAATTTAACCGCACGGTTGGATGAGCACAAGCAAAAATGATGTGCACTGAATCAAATGTACAGTAATCCCCCGTATAAAGAGGAAGCTTGTATTTTCCCCATGTTGTTAGTTATCGACTTCTTCCAATTAACCATAAGTATATCTATGTGATTTTCAACACGCAACAAACAACCGTCTTCCTCAAGGGATGACTGTACTGATTTGAGAGCAAAAATAGTTTTTTTTCTTCACAATTATTTCTTAGATATTAAGAAGAAAATACACACCCACCTCCAGGAAGAAAGTTCCTCATAGCCTCAAACGATTTTGGGGTGGGAATTTCCTCATACGGCTTTGCATTACGCCACTCCAAATCATCCCTCGTTTCCGATGACGTAGCTGCCCCGGCGGGTTGCGTCTGCGTGCTGCTGCAACGAATTAACGCAGCCAATACCTGCTTACCGGACGACGGACGACATCTGGCTTTCAGTTTTATACCTCCGAGCAACATGATTATGGAACTGTGAAAAATTGTTGTCAAATTCACATTGACCAATGCTAATAACTTGGTAATCACGTTATTCACTTGTTGGTTATCAAAGCCAAACTAGAACTGGACGCGTCGCTGATAGCTGACCCGTCAATTGCTGTTCAACTAATAAAGTGGTTGAGTGAACGAGTTCGGTTACACTCTAATTACGTTGTTAGTGCAATGATGTCTTTGAACTAATACTAAGTTATGGATTCGAGTAATAAAAAAAACCTAATAAATTTTTAATGCATCAAAAAGCTGAGTCCAAATTTGATTACCAGCATGTGAGTAAAATGTGGTAACCGTGTACTGCCTTGCCTCAATGTCAGATGTATTCGATGTACTTAGCTTCTGCTAGCTGACAATTGTGCAACTCACGGAATGATTACTAAGCCGGGTGGCGTTGCAAATGCTCTGCACTGTCATTGTTTGATAAAAACAACAAATGCACATTCGTAGGTATACATACGACAGGAAGAAGTGCAAGCATGCTTTTTTGTAATCAGCGCAAACAATCTTAGCTTATCAAGCTTTATTGCACCTCACTGATAATTACCCATGAAAACCAATTTTTTTCGATAAATATTCGCGGGTGTTTGCAATATTGTTTTAAAACTTTATAAACATTTATAATTTAGGTACCGAAAAACTCGTTTTATAATTTTTTTTATGATAATACCTTAATTTAGGATATTTTAAAAATCGCGGCTTATTATTTAAAATCGCTTGTTGTTTCTAACAAAGAAAATTTTTTTTCCTAAAAATTTTCTTATTACATCTGTTTGACTTCGACTTTTGTTTGCAAAAAATATTTTTTACGTCTCGCATTTCTCAAAATGAACGTCAATAATATTTCGATGAAAAGTTGGTTTTTGAAATATCTGTTACCGGTTAATAAATACAACAACATTTATCGTTAATTTTCAAATGATAAACGATACCTATAAAGTATTACTTTTCGACTTCCCTCACTTCGAACTTCAGCTCGCTATCCGGAATATTCACCACGGCTGCGCGAATCTTCAGCTCACCGTAATTCCAACGGTAGTCGAACATGCGCGTAATTCGGGCAACGATAATTTCCATCTCCAGATTGGCCATTCGCTTGCCGATACAGGTCCGAGAGCCGAAACCAAACGGCAAATACACGAACGGGTGGGTGTTCTTTCCGGCAGGACAACCGTCCGTTTCTTCCTTCAGCCAGCGCTCCGGTATGAACTCCTTTGCCCGTGAATAATATTTTTCGTCCTTCTGCAGCAACATCGCCGCCATCGCAACTTCAGTCTGTGTCGTCGGAGAAAATAGTGAAAGGTTTTAAATTTATGGGTTGTCGTTTTTAAAACTAATCTTACCCCCTTTGGAACTTTGTAACCTTGCAAAACCAGATCCTTTCCAGCGGCACGAAGATTTCCAGCCGTTGGTGGACACACACGGATACCTTCCTTGATACATGCTCGAAGATATGGGAGGTTTCGCATGTTTTCCGGTGTTAGCGGAGAATCCTTGTTTGGGAGAATCGTGCGAAGTTCCTCGCGTAGTTTTTCTTGTTTGTCTGGATTCAGGGCTAAGCAATAAAGGATTCCAACGGTTCCAGATGAAGTCTGAAATTAGATCATTGTATCTATCATGCATGATTAAATCCAGTGTATGTTGCATACTGTGTCAACTCCAGCTAGAAGCATGTCAAACGCCATCAAAACCGCGATATCTCGATCGACTTTCAGTAGTTTCTCCAGTACACTCTGATTATCACTACCAACTGATGGGTTTTGATCTAATCGCACAACTGCGTCATCAACTTTACTCTTAACCAGTCTAAAATTAATCTCTTAAGTTAGCGAATCCGTTTATACTGTGAGATTTTACCTCGTAAGATCATCGAGAGTGTTCATCAGCTGATAGAATTTCGGTGTTTTTACAACCTTCCATATTGATGGCAATATGTCTAAGTGATACGTAAGTTCGAAAAATTTACGGATGCTCGTAACTATATGTTCAGCTTCATCGCTAAGTTGCTCGCCCAGAACTCCAAGTCTGGTATCCAAAGCCAAAACCCCCATCGATTCCAAAGCCCAACGATTTAGCCACTGATTGAAATCGGCAGGAAGTTCATTTTTATCGTCCCTTATGATCTTCATACTAAACCAACAGAGCAAACCTAATAAAATTTATAATCATACAATCTAATGAATACTAACATTTCCATAAACTCTCTAGCAACCGCATCCACCTTGTTCACATACAATTTGATCACTTTTGGCTGCATCATCACGGGATTGACCGCTGTACGGAACGTTTGCCAGGGTTCTCCTTGTCTGTTAAAGGGAATCAACTTCAGTGTGGTTCAATCAATGTTTTGACTTCACTTACTCGGATACCAGACCACCCAAGCCATGAAAAACTTCCGGCCGTAGCTTCTTCCGGTAGTACACGAAGCTGGCCAGGGCCGGGCGGATTGGCCACTGCCCATCCGCTCGGAACAGCTTCTGATAATCATCCGGGTTGAAGCTAAGCAATATTTCTTTACGGCCGAACGCTGCCGGCATACGCAGCAGATCGCCATATTTTTCACGGAAAAATTCATGAATGTTCACCAGCGAAACGTTATGAAGGGGGCCTAGGGATGTAAAAGTTGTATAGTTTGCTCATTAAATGCATGGTTATGTCCTTGTTCTTTTTTCTTTATTTTTGCTCTTTCATTTATTCAATGAAGCTTCATAAATATGATAGTGAAGCTTCGTAAAGTTTTTCTCCAAAACAAGATACACCCCTTTTTCGAATTATTTTTGGTTTGAGCACTGTAACCAAAATAACCAAGATAAGAAGAATTTAATTACTCTTCACATGGCAACAAACCGATTCATAACAAACCGTCAACCAAGAAAACAATAACGAGAAAGCAAAACTCACCTCCAGGAGCAAAATACCTGATCATGGTAAAATTGCCCGGCCCGGGAATCTTTTCGTACGGCAGAGCGTCGGCCCAATCGGGATCCACGGTCGGTTCTGCGCTGCCGGTCACCGCATCAGGAACGGCCTGCGCACTTCGGAGGCGAACGAAAACCGTCCGCGGCGACGCATTCGCCATCGAAAAACAGCCATCGCCGCTCAGTTTCACAATGCTACGCAGCATGTTCGAAGTTGCCCCGAACCGAAGGTTAACCACCACTAATTGGGTATATTATTGATCCGAAAAATTCGACACCTGAGCACTGCTGCTGCTACTCACTTATCGGTCACCAACCGACTGTCCGAGAAAGCCCAGGTCGTGATATGATTATTAGGTACACTCGCAGTTTTTCCAAATGTTCCACCTGATAACGGAGTCTTCAAGCGAATCGTCGTCGGTGTCTTGCAAATGAACTGCGCAAACAAAACACACTTCGTCGGCTTATCTGCCTGAATGGACCGCGACTGTATACTAATATAGACGTCGACCCGTTCATTGCAGGCGATTTTTGGCATTTTTCATTCCAATACTACGGTTTAGTAGTAAGCAGACCACGCGAACAAGTGTGCGCGCGGTGTTATTATTTTTGTTTACATGCCACCGTTCACACCGCGCCGCGGCGAATCATTACAATTGCGTCGCGGCGCTCATACTGGTAAACTCCACACATGTTGCTTCGCTTTGGATGTGGAAGATGCACGCGTACAAGCGAAACCAGCAAAACGGCTCAATGTCACCGATGTTTCAGCTCTACTAGTTCCACACCGATGAACTAGTATACTGTTGAACGCGAGTTTATGACTCCGATGTTTTGTTGTTGTTGATATTTACTGTTGTAGGTTGAATTTGAGTATCTGACATTCCGGCAACACTCGCATACAATGAAACGACTGATATCACAACTCGTTTTAAGTCTGCGCCTGCGACTGCGACTATAAACAACTTAATTTTTGGTGCTGAAACGGTGAAGGTCAATTTTAAACGATTGCCACTTGAAACTGCAGTTTTCATTCTCGTTTGATAATGTTTTCAGTACTGGCGTCTCTACAAGATTCATCAGATCAATTATGGTGGTTATTATGGTTATTATGGTGGACTAACAGGATTAAATTGGCAACGTAAAGATTAATATAAGAATAATAACATAAGGCCGCAACCGCGCTACTAGATGAGGAACGCTCGAGCACACAAAATGTTTGGTTTGACGGAGAATGTCAACAAGCGATAGAGAGGAAAAAAGTTTGGAAAAACTGTCCAAACATGTCCACGAGATTGAATTTGGCCAGGTAACGACGAGCCCGGAATAAGTTGACCATGATCCTGAGGAGGAGAAAGTGCCAGAAGGAGAACAGAGGGCTACACACCTAAAACTGACCTGACATGTTAACCTAGGAGTGCCTACAAACGTCAACAGAGTGCCGGCTTCCGATGTCGAAGAAATCCGGCAAGAAATCCGTCCGCAGAAGAATAAAAGAACCACCGGAAAGGACCGACTCCCCCAAAAATGACCAAGAACTGCTAGCAATGGTACTTCACTGGATAATTTCAAGGATTTGGGAGGAAAAGAAACTACCGGAGGAGTGGATGAAAGGTGTAGTCTGTCCCATCTACAAAAAGGGCGATCGGCTAGATTACTAGATAGTAACTAGATAGTAGGCTAGATAATAGCTACCGCGGCATTACGCTGGTCAACACCGCCTACAAGGTGCTCTCCTAGATTTTGTTGCTTCGTCTATCCCCAAGGTAATGTGGTATCAGGCTGCTTTATGGCAACCCGTGCAATTACGGATCAAACTTTTACTCTCCAGCAAACCCTTCAGGAACGTCGGGAGTACAACGTGCCCACGCATCATATTTTCGTGGATTTCAGAGCAGCATACGATACAGTTTAACGCGAACAGCTATGGCAGATAATGAAGCACGGTTTTCCGTATAAACTGACGCGGCTGATCAGAGCTACCCTGGAGTGAGTGATGTACTACGTGCGCGTTTCGAGAACACTCTCGAGTCCTTTCGAAACGCGTAGAGAGTTGCGGCAAAAGAGATGAACTGTCCTGTATGCTATTGAATATCACTATTGAAGGTGTGATCCGGCGAGCGGGCATCGTAACGAGAGGAACGATCTTCAGCAAGAGTAGCCAACTCATATCCTTCACAGCCGAGCTCGACATTATTACTAGAAACCTTGCGACGGCAGAGGTAATCTATACCAGACTAAAAACGGAGGCTAGGAGCATTGAGTTACAAATCAATGCGCCGAAAACCAAATAAATAGTAGGAAAAGGCTCCAAAGAAAGCAACGTATGCCTCCCACGGACAGTGATTATTGACGACATGGGCAAAGAACTGCAAGTGGTTGCTGATTTGGGATCTCTAGTTACCGCCGACAAATACAAGAGTAAGGAGATACAACGACGTATTCAAGCTGGAAATCGAGCCTACTTTTCCCTCCGCAAGACGCTACGATCAAGGAGCCTACGACGCCGCACAAAGCTGACGATGTACAAAACGCTAATTTGACCGGCAGTCCTCTACGGACTTGAGATAGTAACTTTGCTTTCGGAAGACATACGTGCACTAGGCGTATTTGACCGAAAGGTGTTGTGGACTATTTTTGGCGGAGTACAAACGGATAGCGGTGAGTGGCGTAGGCGTATGAACCACGAGCTACAGGCACTACTTGAAGAGATTCCCATCGTACATCTGGTGAAAGTTGGGAAACTACAGTAGGTCGAACACATCACAAGAATGCCGGGCGACGGTACAGTGACATCCGTTCTCTTCAATTCAAGAACACCACCGGCACTAGGAATAGAGGGGCCCACCGTACTAAATGGCTCGACCTGGTTAAAGCCGACTTGCGTGTGTAGAGACGCGCGGCGAATTGGCGACGAGTAGCCCAGGCGCAAGGACAATGGAGAGGAACTCTTACACGCCAAAGCCAGCCAGGCTCTCGGCTGGTAATGTAATTAGGAAGAGATTTGGTGTTCTCGACACTTTGGCAGGATCTCCCGCGACACAAAGGATTAGTCCATTGTCAATCGATCGTCCACAAAACCGGCATGATAAATTTCCACGAATCCACTTGCTAGCGGCGACAGACGACGAAAGGTGATGGGAGAAAGCACGTTATAGGCGGCATTGAGAATAATGATCACTCGATAGATCACACATTCCAAATTATTGCTCTTCTTGTATATTGGGCTGGGCACATTACCCCCTGCTTCCACTCCACTTGTGATTTCCAGATCCTGACTATCAGCCGGTTTGCAGACAGCAAGCCAACCTATCCGGGTCCATCTTGATAAGCTCCTCTGCGACGCCATATTCCCCAGCTACCTTGTTGTTGTTGCCGTTTGATGGCTTTGCTCACTTTACCTATTATACTGAGGTAGTCATGCCTTGGTATTCTGTATTCACGCCTTTTGACCATCCTACATTCATTCGATAGGATCCCTCAGTCCCGCGGCGCAAAGCCTTTGCGGAATACGATCAGTTTCTTTTAGAATTTACGCGTTTCCTGACAGCGCTTATGCTGTTCCATGTCATCGCATTGCATTTCTTCCAGGTGGCGCTGCTTTTCCCGCAAAAAAACTGGGTTTCTTGGTCGAACCAGTCGTTCCCTCGACTACTTTCAGTGAACCCACTGGCAGCTTCCGCTGCGTTGTTTGTAATATCTTACGGTCCACCATCTAACACAAACTGATTCCTCATCCCATTTACGCGGGAAGCTGTCAACCGACTCCCCACACTTTCTCTCTGTGCCAGTTACACGCTATCGACGGCTACCCAAATAATGTGTGATTACCACTCATTACACATCCAACCTCTAATATGTTATATATACCAGGATGCCACATCCTCCCCCTGCATAAAATGAACAATCCAATATATGATATTATTCCAGGTCCATTACAGATTATTTAGATTGTTGGTACAGTCTTCAAATTATTCTTGATTGTTAAATTGAAATTTGTTAACCCTTGTACATTGCCTGTAGACAAATCACTTACTTTTGTAATGTGATGACCTGAAACAGTAAATACTACTTGTCATAAAATCTTTGATAGGACATACACACCCTCTAACTACCATATCTTGTCATTGATATTGTAAGCGTATGAATTTTGTGTTTTCATAACATTGGCCTTAGACTCATCTGGACCCTATCTTCATAGGTGCTGGCGTTGTGCTTTTTCCAACCCTAACCAATGTTTGCTATGGGCTTTTCCAAGCTCGATCTTCCCGAGCAGGAGCGAAGAGCAAAATAACATCTATTTGAATGACTGTATTCAAAGTTTAGAATAACATATTTTAGTATTATTAAGGTATTGAATAACAAATACAGCAGTATATGAGATATTATAAATCATAAATAAATCATTTTATAGAATATTTATAATCTAGTATCTCTTTAATCAATAAAAAAAATTGTATGAAATATATCGAATATCATTTTAAGGCCAAAATAAGATATGATAACAAAATCAGTTATTAAACTTATCTTACAACCACTGTTTTAAATATCTACGCAATAACAAAATGTGTTATCAATGCATCTCCATATCTATTCAATAACAAAATATAGCATTATAACACAGTTTGATATTGTTTTTATATTATTTTGCTCTTCGCTCCTGCTCGGGAATATACGTTGGCCATAGCCAACTCGTCTTTAAGGGGAAATTAGCCATCATCGATTCTGCCAATTTCAAAAGCAGTTTTTTTGTTTGAAACAAAAATTCTGTTTATAAAAATACATTCGCTGTGTTCAGATTGGCAAGAAGAATGCAGTTTTTACATTTTTACAAACAGAACACCGCTTTTGGGCCCAAAAACTGCTTCCGAAATTGGGCTCTCCGACGAAAAGTCAATGATTGGCCATGGCCCTCTCGCCGCCTCCTCTCGGTTGACC
Organism: Sabethes cyaneus; assembly: GCF_943734655.1. NCBI lineage: Eukaryota > Metazoa > Arthropoda > Insecta > Diptera > Culicidae > Sabethes > Sabethes cyaneus. Next base: position 234,017,606 of record NC_071355.1, read on the forward strand.
TTGGCACTCTCGCTGACTTAACTTTCACATATTTATATATTGTTGTTCACAGTCTTCAGTTCTGTACAGGCTAGTATTACTATCAACTTAAGTTAACAATTGCCTTCCTAAACCTACTTTTACTAATATTGAAGTCAAGTGCATGATTTACTTCGTCAAAAAGCCTCCAACGAGCATGCAACGGGTTATTTTGACCATTCAATGTTCGGTGCGTTGGAGTCCAAAGCAACGTATAATTTCACAATTTCCCACGAGGTGCATGAATGTTTAGCTGCTTCAGGAGGTAACTGCAATCCACAGTCCCTTTTAGTAAGTCGAAAATAAACAGCCTGCACGTCACCACTCTTCTTCCAGCTAGCGTACTAAGCCTTATTAACTGACAGCGATTTTCATAAGCTGGGAGCCGTATCGGGTTCTGCCATGGCAAACGGCGCAGTGCAAACCGGATGAGCGCACGTTGAATGCTTTCAATTTTAGTAATATGCGTGAGAAAATACAAAATATATTCAATATATCTTACCTCTAAAATCACACCGAAGATTCAATTTCGTCAAAAGATCGCCAATGTGACATCTTGCGGTTCACCATCTAACACAAACTGACTCCTTATGCCAGTTGAAGTTTGATAAAATTTAATTTCAAAAATAAGTAGATACAAAATGAGCAAACTAACTTATGGTTTTAAGATTCTAGCTCATAATGCATAAAGTAATAATACTAATACTGCCGCTACTTGCATAACAGTCCCATTTATATAGAAAACTGCATAGAAAATGGGAATGTTATATGAGTAGCGGCAGAATACACCATGAATATTAATCATGGTACCATGAACTTCCTGCACTACAATACAACACAAGATAATTAATTATTTTGACGTAGGACTACGTCTTATGGCAAGGTTTGGATGGATAGGGTGTCATTCCAAAAAATCTTTCTCGAAAAGTGGTCAGGTTTTGAACGCTAATAGCTTAGTGGTTTCCCAATCGATTTTCAATATTCTTACACCAATCGATTGGAAAATTGATCGGAAAATCGATTTGAAAAATATTGAAAATATAGAAAACTATTGATTTTCAATACGCGTCGTTGAAAAATTGAATTATTTTCATATTTTTGCCTTCCCTCGTCAGTGCTTCGCTAGCACGGATGACAGAAATATATACGATATGAGCTATGGGTTAACCTTCCTTATGATTGTATTTAATTTACGCTCTATAGAATCCGATCGAAAATTGTTGAGCTTCAGCTGTTGCTGCTTCCCCGGATAAGGCAACGAAGACATACAAATTCACCAAGCGAGACGCCAACAAACCGAAGAATCCAACGACTCATCCGCCAGTGAACGATATGGTTTTGGCTGCTATGCCTTTTACTGCGCATCGTCAGTCGGTCAGCGGCTTTCGTTGGCGACACATCGGCAAGCAGCTAGCTTGTGACACATCGGACAGGCAGCTGTCGAGTCACATCCGTGGCATAATTTTAAAGGTTGTATTTGAAACATTGCCTTACGGTGCACATCGTCGTGAGTTGGTCGTGTTCATCGGCTGCTGAGGAAAGGAAAGTATGCTGAGCGTGTTGGAGTTGGAGCACTCGTCTCGCTGCCGTAATGGAATATCTGGCTGCTGAAGTTCTGGAATTGGCAGGAAATATGCTGCTTATGACAACAAAACGACCAGAATTATGCCATACCACTTGCAGTTGGCCACCTGGCCTGAACTGCTATTTCATCGAACGGCTTCGTCGATCGCATAGCTGCTGAAGCTTTCTGGCTTGTCCGTTGCAACAAGCCGTTCCTGGTTAGCGGTTATCGGTACTTCAATTTACCGAAAAGAGAGTTACGTTAGGTGCGTTAGTGCGAGTTTACTGCAAGGTAGAGCTATGATAATGAAACAATCGGTCCTTTTAAGGATTACCCAACGATTGAAGAGTTTATTATATTTTCTTGTCTAGTTAATACCAGAATAACACAGGCAACGAGGGAAAAGTTGAATTTTTCGCCGTTGCGGACGACTAACAAATGGCGGGATTAAGTTTACTGGTCATGACTCATGAGCGACATTTTCTGCTACTTCCAAAACGTCTGCAACTTGTAAATGCTTTATAATCAGTGTTCTTCTTTTGTAAACTGCAGAAAAGTTTTGCGCAAATTTTTCAACTTTTTGAAAACTCGCGCGTACCGTCTACCGATTACCAGAGGAAAAGCACTATTTAACGTAAAAACAGATCATGAAAATTTATTTACTGTTTGGTTTAGTGTGACTTCGATTCGTTTTAATAAAATAGATTCAATCAATTCATGGATTTAACTCCAAAATCGGTTGAGAATTAAACTTATACAATGTTACTACATTGATAAACATTGCGTATGTAGGTTATATAAATGAAGAACATACATGGAAACATCCTACTATCGCTACAAAGAGACTTACGTAGTCCTACGTCACCTATGCGATCGTGTCTTGTGCACAACGCCTCAGATTTTTTCATGATTTTGCGTAGCTCGATATGGCAGTTCAGTCATGATTTCACAGCAATTTAATCCAATCCGAATTTTGTGAAAATCCAGATCGACATTTTTTTTTATTTTCAATGCAAAATAGTAAATAGTAAATAGATAATACAAAGTAAAGTAATCTAGAACAAGTTAGATGATATACTCTTTTAGATACTCCTAAAATATAAATAGGAAAAAGCGAATATTTAAATTACTATAAAAACCCGCTATTAAAAGAGTCGCATATGAAAAGGATTGGTTGAATAAAACTAAAAGTGATGATTTACATAATATGAAGCGTTAATTGTGAAGTTCTTTGCACCATAAAATTTTGAACCAGCCGCCGGTTTTCATGTGTCTGCCACGACCGAACATCTGGTGGGTTCCCGAAAATTTGTGACGGTCATTTCGGCTTAAATAAAAACCGAACAGCAACAGCCCCTGTTTAAAGTCAATTTCCGCCCAAATTGACTACAAAGTGGCGCAAACATCTGCCCTCTGCCACCACCGAGCGAGCGACGGACGCAAGCATCCTCCTAACAGACATTCCGGCTGTCTAGAGAGCCATTATCGACAAAAGGTGGCAGCAACGCAACACCTTTCGCCCGTTCGCATTCACGTAAACGATCGTCCATCACCTACCGCATAATAGAGCAACACGACCAAGCAGATATGCAGCTTCTTCGGTAACCGCAGTGACATTGTCATCGAACTGCGCTCCATTTGTTCGACAAAGGTAAACAAATCCTTTCAATAGGCCGAAGAGGCAGAATCCCCTCCGTGAGACACGTGTTCTTTAAGCTTCTCTTTTTTTTGAATGTTTGTTTTGATTAGTTTTTGTTCGTGTGCGGTGTGCCCAAACAAAACGGACATGATCCTTCGAGGAATTGAAGTCGAGACATCATTTGCTGGATGGACGATCTTCGACGTCATCTTACTTATGATTTCATCCCACATTGGATTGTTTGCACGAGTATTACTGGGACAGCCACCTACTTTTTACGTTATTGTTATGAAAATCTTATGGCTCGTGGCTTCGAACATTTGAACTTGAATTTTTGTCGCCAATAGCGAACAGATATCATTTCTTATCTAATCGTTAATTTAAGTAAAGATTAGTGCAAGCTATAACCATTTTAGGAAACTAAAAAGCACAAATCTATACAGCACGATGGTGATGCAATATTTGTTCAATTTTATTACTCAACAAACAAACAAATACACGGCATGCATACATAAAAACAAAAAAAAACTATTTCTACAAACACTTCAATCATCAACCTCTCGCATTTCGAATTTAAGCTCATTCTCCGGAATGTTAACAACCGCTCCGCGGATTCTCAACTCGCCGTAATTCCAACGGTACTCAAATAGCCGTGTAATTCGGGCGAGTATAATCTCCATCTCCATCATGGCCATCCGTTTGCCAACGCACGCTCGTGGACCGAAACCGAACGGAATATACACAAACGGGTGGGAGTTCTTGCGAGTCGAAGAAACAACGCTTTCCTGATTCAGCCATCGCTCGGGCAGAAACTCTTTAGCCCGTTCGTAATATTTATCCTCCTGTAGTAGTGTCATTGCCGCCATTGCTACGTTGGTCTGAAATTGCAGGCAAGTTCATATCAATTTCGGTGCAGGAGCCGGACATTCGAATGTTACCCCTTTTGGAATTTGATAACCTTGAAGGACGATGTTTCTTCCAACTCCCCGTGCTGTACCGGTTATAGGAGGACAAAGCCGAAGACCCTCTTTGATGCAGGCTCGCAGATATGGCATGTTTCGCATGTTTTCCGGTGTCAGTGGGGAATCCTTTTTGGGAAGAATCGTGCGCAGCTCTTGGCGAAGTTTTTCCTGTTTTTCAGGATTTCTAGCTAAGCAGTATAGGATCCCGGTTGTTCCAGACGTAGTCTGAATGTAATGAGGATTTGTAATGTAGAAGACATGTAAAGTATGTTGAAAACAATACCGTATCGACACCTGCTAGCAACATATCAAATGCCATCAACACTGCAACGAAACGATTATGGCTTAAAAGTTTTTCAAGCACACTTTTATGATGGGACTCAAGTGATGGATTCTGATGGAATCTGAAGACAGCTTCGTCGACCTTACTCTTGACCAATCTAAAATAAATGATAGGAACAGTATGAAGGGCTGTTGGAAATCCGTGCAATTAACTTTACTCATTAAGCTCGTCCAGTATGTTCATCAGTTCTTTAAACTTGCGAGTCTTAATGTATCTCCACGTTGATGGCAGAAAGTCCAGTTGATAGGTTAGCTCGAAAAACCGTCGAACATTCTATCGTAATCGAAAGTTAATAGAAGCCTGAAAGTGAATCAAGATTGCATCAAGTAACCTTGACAATATGTTCCGCCTCATCGGATGGTGTCCTCTGTAGAACGCCCAATCTGGTGTCCATGGCTAGGATTCCAATTGTCTCTAAAGCCCAACGGTTCAGCCATTGGTCAAAATCTGCCGGAAGCTCGTTCTTTTCGTCACGAATATTCTTCATACTACAAACGGTCAAACAGTTAAATTATGAAATATGCACAAAAACTTAGAACTCACATTTCCATGAACTCTCTTGCGATTCCATCAACCTTATCAATATAAAGCTTAACCGTCTTGGGTTGCATCATCACAGGATTTACCATGGTGCGAAACCTTTGCCAGGACTCACCTTGACTAGAGCAAAATTTTACAATTAGAATCAATTATTAGTGACAGCAGTAGGTACAGCAGCATTTACTCCATTGTCAAGCCTCCCATTCCCATGAATACTACCGGCCGGACTTCCTTCCGATAGTACAGAAAGCTGTCCAGTGTCGGTCGAAACGGCCACTGCCCTTCAGATCGGAAAATTTTTTCGAAATCGTCCGGACTGAAGCTCAGCAGTATGTCCTTCCTTCCAAACAGGCCTGGCATGCGCAGTAAATCGCCGTAGTCCTTGCGAAGCAGCCGATGCAGGTCGGGAAGATTTGCTTTGTAATAGCGACCTTTTGTTATCGGAATACAACAACTATGGTTGAGTGCTTAAAATACTCAATCTAGAATCTCAACTAACCTCCAGGGGCGAAATTTACCACCATTTTAAATATATTTGGCCCGGGAATTCGCTCGAATGGAAGCGCATTAGCCCATTCCTTTCCTTCTCTGGTTTCCGACGTCGGCGGTGGTTGAGCACTCCATGGACGAACTGTAGATATCCTACCGTTCACAATTGAGCACAAGTTGTTTAATTTAGTTAAACTTTTCAGCATTCTGACGGCAGTTGCTTTCTGACGATAAATTTCGACTAACCGAGTCACTAAATTAGATTTTTATTCTTTTTATTTAATTCAAATAAGTTACATATGTTTGAAACACAATTTTATAAATTATATTAAATCAACAGTTCCGTAACAAACTTTCACTTATTAATAACAAAATATCACTCGGATCAACGGACACCAAAATTATTCGCCCGCTTCGATCCTCTAAATTTTCGCGTCTACGATCACTAATAATATTTTCAATGTATGACATTATCTATACAAAGGCAGCTTTGTGTGTTTGCTAAGGCTGATCATTTTGCTTCTATTGTACCAATCGTACGTTACGTAGATAATACGAAAATTTCTAACACTCACCGTTACCCGGATCGAACCGATGCGCGTCGCGACGTCGATAGGCACAATGAAATCTACATTTACATATCAGTGCATTTGCAAGTGTGTTTGTCATACGTTCGCTGCATCGTTCTTCTAAATTGAATTTTCGGATTTAAGCCATCCGACCGTCGGCGCAATTTAATTGCACTGAAACAGTGAATATACAATTGAAAATATTTTTCTGATCTTCGCATTGCACGTAGGGATATATTGCAGCTGCCTCCAACTTAAATTTGGAAAAAATGTTTGTAAGATTAATTCAATTGAGGCACCTTTGAAAAAATAAACGGTTGCAATTTGAAGAATCATTATAATTTCAAACACAATCTAAAACTGGAAAATATCTCTTCCTCGCAACTTTTTTAAAATCGGAAAATCGGTTACGCATTAAAGCCTGACTAAAAGTTAATCTGGATGCAGAGAACAATCTATAACTCCGGACAGGAGTGTCGCAAAAAAATCCACAAATGTCTGGATTGCAGTATTTTTATTCAGCTTTAAGTTTCATAATGTTACTTTATTGCATTTCTCTGGTTCTAATAAAATCTCGAACTTTTTTCTTAATAGCACTAATCATACCCTGCACAGTTCAAGGTGCGACTGAATCAGCATGTTTCTTCTTCTTTAGATGCATTTTTAGCACTGTTGACTGTCGCCCCGATTTACCGAAGTCATTAGGGCGTATGAATAAAACAGTTTGCTTTGCTTTTCCCGTGTAAATCTTATAGGAGAGTTTGCTCTAACTGTTTTATTCATACGACCAATTGTTTGACAATTACCCAAAATTTGTCAATGAGTCTAAACTCCGGATAATTTGGAGGATACATCATTAGCTGCATACCACTCTAACACCACTTTAGAGTAGTGACAGCTAGCTAAATCAGACCAGAATATAACGTTACCTTATAAACGCGTTTTTTCAAGCATTCTTCCATGTATAAACTTGATGTGGTTATTGAGGAAATGATGAATGGCTCAGTATTCAGTCCACAGCTACATATTCCTCATGGTCTTCTTTGCGAATTTATCACCAAGAACGAACTTATACTACCTAGGCATATCGCCACGCCCTGTCGGAATGTAAATTTTTTGACCGGGAAGTTTCTTGAAATCCAGTTGCACGTAGGTTTCGTCGTCCATTAAAATACATCGATTAAATTTCGTCAACGCTACTACGCTTCTTAGCTGGCAAATTCTACCTCAAGTGCTGATTCGGATCTTTACTGGCGCTGTAAGACCTATAGTCTTCTCAAGCGAGGATATTCAATGTGGTTTGACAGTTGGCATCGTATCTTCTAACCATACCCCGGGTGGAGATGCCAGAATTGGCCTTAACGCACCTCAATAACTTCCAGCTCAGCTTTCGGTTCCTAGTTCCGGTTTTCTTCAAAGTTCTTTGCCGCCTTTCCACACCTAGGTTCTCCTTATAACCTTTTAGAACATTACACACTGTTGATTTTGGCATTTTTAGCACTTTCGCCAACTTTGATCCAGACCACTCTGGATTTTCCAGGTGCTTGTGCAAGATTTCTTTACGTCGTTCGAGTTCCATTCCGTATTGCTCCGCAACGTAGAGGAACATTTTATCGAAACCTGCACCAGTTGTTCTTCATAAACATGTAAACAAATTTATGTGAAGTCAAATGGTTCCAGATTCTACCACAAGGGGCGTGCGGTGACGCAAAAGGACCGTTCAAAATTACTTTTAGCCAGGCTTTATCAAACGAAAACCGCTGATTGCTAGAAAGTCTGAAATCTGATCCAGCGAGATTGGTTGTGTGACCATTGCTATTAGAGTTCCCAAACGGTATGGAAGCATTCGGTTATTAAGCTTGCAGTACGAATACTACAATCGATCCTCTGAACGAACCAAGCTATAAAGGGAGACAATTATAACTGTAGCCGAACTCAACTTCTCCTTACAGGCCATGTTGATCTCAGATATTGATGAACTTTTGAACCACAGCGGTCTGAATAAAAAGGGAATTCCACAACCCGCCTAATAGGCGCTTTCATGACACGAATGAGGTTATTATGTGTTTAACCATACAAGGTCGGAGACCACGTCACTGGATTGTTCTACAGAAACAAAGCTCTCACGATGTCCAAGCTTCTGTGGGCAGGTTTCCTGCGGAGTCGATGCGCCCTTCATCTTTTTCATTAGTTTATTGAGGCATTACTCCAGGGGATTAAGCCCGCGTCGCAGCATCGCTCGTGGAAACAGGTTTTCCTGCTACGCCTAACCTTTTTTTGAACACCAACCTGGCCGCTTTAAGCTCTATCCCACGCGCTTCGATATCCGCATCTATTCGGGCCCTTTTAATTGCAAGTAGCCGCAATCAATAGTACTATTGATGATGTTATATGTTTTGACGTCATCGGCGTAAAACAAGCGACGCCAAATGGCGGTATGACATAAAGTTCGTTGATAAGTAGCGAAAACAAAAGGGGCCTAAGATTACTACCCTGAGGGATGCTCGAAACATCCGTAAACACTTAAAAGAAAGAAGCTCCGATCTTAACGCTAACCGATCGGTTTTTCAAATAGGATCTGAACCAGGCAATTAGGAATGTGTAGACCCCAAGTTTCTCTAGAATTTCGTGATCCACTCGATCAAACGCTGATCAGTGGATTTGAGTGATTGAGATCAGTGCAGGCAGCATCAACTTGTCCACCGTTGTCCATTGCGCGCTCGTAAATTCGGTCAAATTTGTCGCAATCGACCGCTTGGGATAGAATCCATACTTTGCAGTTGAAATAGCATAGCATAGCATAGACAACCGTACACATCATGGGTGGCTGATATGATATACTCGTAAGTACACCATACACCTGGCCATGTCCTCACGATTGTAGAAATGGGTACGTTAGTTGAACGCCTACTTTAAGAGGATGCGCAAAAACTCACGCAATCTTCATAGGTATTCTTGAACCCAGCAATATACAATATGAATATAATATTGCATCTAATAATAGTGTATCTAATATCCAATAATTAATTTAATTTTTCCTTGCGATATCCACGTGCATTATTTAAGCTTGTTACGGCTAGAGTCTTAATTGTACAGTCGGAGGTGCTTGATGAGCTAAAACGAAACAAATAATTAAAATAACATATTATACTTACCTGCTACCAATGCTACACTGCTGAGCTACACCAGTCGTCTGCATCTGGGAATCACGCGGCATCGCACCTCCTAGCTTAGTTACTCAATATAGCATTACCGAGTATGGCCACGTGGAGGTGCTAGGTAGGAGCTTGGGCTGGCAAAAGCTATGTTAGCCGCTTTCTCGTTTGCCTTCCCCATTTCATACCCAGAATCCATACTTTGCAGTTGAAATGTCATTTTTATTTTGAGCCGAAAAGCGCATCATTGATAATGATCTCAAAAAATTTTGAACAGCAGCATAAGTAGGTGATGCATCTGTAATTCCGAACGTCTCTCTTATCACTTTCTGATAAACTGGCTTTCCACAGTTCAGGAAATTTGCTCTCTTGCAATAATCTGTTAAATAGTTTCGTAAGTGGAGTAAGTAGTGACAAGCGAGTGGTCGTGGGTTCGAATCTTAGTAGAATCAAGCCATTCGATGTCAAGTGACTTTAGCATGGGTTTAGTCTCAGGCCCCTCATTTACCCTTCCATCATGCTAGGGCTAGGGCTAGGGCTAGGGCTAGGGCTAGGGCTAGGGCTAGGGCTAGGGCTAGGGCTAGGGCTAGGGCTAGGGCTAGGGCTAGGGCTAGGGCTAGGGCTAGGGCTAGGGCTAGAGTGTGTCAAACTCAGACAGCGATGCCAGACTTTACACTAATTTTTTTTTATTATAGATTTTAAAATTAAATTTCTTTCATCTCTTACCACTTTATACTAGTATTTTGTAAGATACCCGCACAAATTATAGTTTTTCTAATAGAGTTCAGAGGTTTCAGTAAGCATTTTGATTAAATTTTTCAAAATTTCAACTGAACATTCTTAGTTACATAAAGGTCTTTGAAGATGCTAAGTTTCTTCAGAATAAAGTCAATAATCATTGTTGTAAAGTATATAAAACTCATAACAAATAGCTAGAGACAAATTGATTTTTCAAAGTCCAGATTTGAGCAAGTATCATAACAGCTTCAAAACAAATCGGCAAAATCTATTGGCAGAAAGAGCGAACCCTGAAGCGCTCGGTTGCACCACGTGTGTGTGGAATATAAGCACGATCCTCGCTCGTTTGTACGGCAAAATGTTTTTGCTAACAAGCAGAAACACAGCAAAATTACAAGCCACTGGACGCACAGGGTGTGTGTCCGTACGTGTGCTACAGACAAACTCCTGTCTATTATCCTCCCGGGGGGAAACTCGTAAATAACTCATCCTTTCCCGATCGGGAGAGCGTAACAAAAATGCGCGGAAATTTCATTCTCCACTAGATACAGGAGTTAGACAAAATAATCGGGACAGGCAAAATTTTGACGAAATTCAAACGGCCTTAACTTCTACAAAATGACGTTTTTCGATGAAAACAATTGCACGCTACAAATTTTAAAAAACCTAGTAACGAGAAAAACTTTATGGTTTCGGTGTTTGCTGTGGTTTCAAGCAACACTTTTGCGCTTCCCTGGTGAATTTTTGTGTCTTCAGATGCACGCAAGAAATCAGCCATTCAGGAAGCTGACTCTTTTTTGACAGGAAATTGGCTCTTTTACGATACAACGTGTCACGTCCTGTCCTAGTTCGGTATTACCAAAAGAAACGGTAAACTAAAATTATAAATACACTAGGTCTTAGTACAAGTAAGCCATGATTTAGGTAAAATGAAGCTTGTTTGACAAACGTCAAATATGGAAACCATTATTAATACAAACATCGAAATATCCGAACCATCATCATCCTTCGAATCGATCACGAAGTTAATCGCTATGCACCGAAAGGCACTACGGAACGCCTCCAGGTGCCACATTCCGTTTCGAGATCAGGACGAGTTCAGTGCAAAATTGACCACGAAAGTAGCAAACGTACCAGTTTCGTCGTCCGAGAGTGGCCTAACCTTTGTGCGGCATAATATTTACACCATCGAGGAACTTACCGAGGATTCAGCTCTGTCGATTTCCAGAGCTAAACGCTCGAAATCTAGTGAGGAAGAACTGATGGCAAGATTGGAAAAAATTAAACAAATCACTACCGCAGCTCGGACTGTTCAGCGACCGGTAAGCCGAAGAAGTACCGATATTAGGTAATGTTTAATTTACTCAAAATAACAAATACAAAAAGATGTTGATTATTGTTTTTTCAAGGCCTCCTACTGTCCCCGTGCCAGCTCGGTTGATCTACCAGGAAGAAATATCGGCAAAATTTGAATTAATGAACCGTTTCTTGAAGGATCAACAAGAGGTCAAACAGGATCCTATTCCTATCAGCAGCGACGAATCCGTTAGACAGCGCTACCTAAGCTCGAGAAGCGCTTCCGAGAAAAATCGAGTAATTGGCAGTTTGTGCTGTAGTTGTATATCAAGACAATAAATGTGAGAGTGAAAAGAACTAAAAATTCAATTTTATTTACTACTGTGTAGTTGAAACACCACTGGACAGCATTGTTTTTAACAACCGCTGTTAAGCAACGATTTTGTTGTTTCCTTCTAATCGGGACTAGCGCGGCGAACCAGCTTTCTGGCCGTTCATCGTCTTCAACGCACCGCGTTCCCCTCCGGTATGCCGGCGAAACCAATAAAGTAAGTTCTTAGACATATGTGCAGACAAGATATCGTCTGCAGATTGTGTGGAAGGGGTGCAAAATGGCATAAACTTTAGTTGCGTTGTTCGGTGTTTTTTCTCCGATCTCGTCACCCCGAAGGGACGTTTGCAAACAACATCCACATTATTGGACGACGGGCAGACTATCCGTCTGTAGGTATCCGTACTGTCTTGTGTGTGAATGGAGTGTGTTTTTCGTGGCGAAATACGGCCATCACATGGTTCTTATATGCGGTTTTTCCTTTATGACAGCCCATGGCCAATTGACGTTTATTGTTTCAACAACAGCTTGTAAATTCCTAGGCTCGGTAAGTGGGAAATAAATTAGATATTTGATGTGAAACAACTGGCGTGGCGCAAAAAATGGCGGCTTGTTAGCGATAGGCCAACATGGTTCTGCGGTGCGAAAACATGTGTACAGGATTGTTTTTGCTGCGATGTAATTGGTATAAGGAAATATGAGATAAAAGTTTTAATGTGCCATACTTTTCCTGTGCTACAGAAACGGTTCGGTAACAGCTTTCCTCGTCCACGGTTTAATATGTGTTGAATGTTAGGAAATGAAACGTTAGTACTCGGAGTCAAAAAAATGCAATAGAAATAATCTCAAATTGAAGGACAATTCCACATAAAAAATTCATTTTAAACAATTCATAAATATACAGCAAAACTCTACTCCCTTGTCACTTCCAGCGTAAACAATGAAACTCGAAACATTTTGGCAAAAAAATTAAAATGTCCCCTGCACGAAATTCGTTTCCACCATTTTTGCTCAAAGCACAGCCAACAGCCGGGAAGACGGGACGAAAATGGTAAGCAAAGCACGACTGTGCCCGGTTACTGCCCGGCGGACGGTAGTGTGACGGTGAGTTGGGACGAACAAGTCCCCCCGGGGCGGTGCGGCGGGATCGAGCGAGCGAGCCCCAGCGAGAAGCGCAACCACTCGACATTTATTTGTTCGAATTTATGTTTCACAATTGTAAAGCATGATATGCTTTTCAGTGGAATTGTTTCTTCACTTTCCAATCCCTTCGCTATTCGCGGGCTGTCTGTTTTATTGTATAATTCCTCCTTGGTCGGTGATTCGATTCGTTAAATTGTTCTCGTTTTGTGTTCGTGTACCTTTGTTCTGTTCTGCACTGTGCACTGTGTTGCAACGGGATGGAAAAATGATCCAAAGTCGGGATTCCAGCCGGGACAAACTATCGCTCGCATGTTCCTGAACGAGGAAGCGAAACAAACCCGAAAAAAATGAACAACAACAACGAGTTGAGATAGCCAGATCGAGCTGTTATAATAATAACATAATAAAGCCTAAAGTTGGTAAGCTTTTTGCACCCCTTCTTGGAAGTTTTGGATAAGCCCACCTATTTTGGGACTCACTCGAAATCATGTTTCGAACAATCTATTAGTTTTCAAACTCCATACCTGAACACGTAATGGGGTTGCATGGTACTTGAAAACTTTTGGGTGAATCACGAAACCGTTACCCTAATAATTTAAATAGGATTGTGGCAGAAGCACATTCGTGATCACCATTTACTGCCAGCACCCTTAAACAACCAAACATCCAACACGGCGGAGGTTGAATGTTTAATTTTTCCTGTTTTTTTTTGTTTTCGGCAGCCAGAGGAGATTGGTGTGATTTAGTACACACACAAAAAATAATAATACCCACCACAATCCACCCGATCCCCGATGCAGGCAGCTTACCGTGTGTAGGATGTTGTTGCGATAATGCTGGCAAGGATGCTGCGGACGGAGTGTATTGTGTTTTGCGGCCAAGGATAGGGAAAGCAGCGAAGCGTCATGAGCGTCGAAATGAATAAACATGTAGATGGAAAACGTGAGAGATCATATCATTAGAAGCGGGAATCAGCAGAGGAGAAAATGAGACGGATTTGGCGGGACCTCGGTTTCGGGCGATGCAGGCGAGCCAGGTATGCCAACAAAACTTTTTCGGGTTGATGATAAATTGAAAAATCACGGATGCATGGAATATGCTAAACACAAGGATCAACCCACAGCCAACGCGTGCTTTAGGTTGTGATTAATGCACGGAGGTCTGCATTGAAGGGTGCTGTAATACAGATGATGCGATTTGTATGATTTACCTTTTTTAAGTGTTGGTCAATGTTAACCGGTCATTATTGCTTTCAGTACATTTTTCATATTCGATTACTGAGCTGGAAAGTAGTTTTGACAGAAATACAAACCAGATATTGGAAAATTCAGGACACATGGATGAGTATAAACACTGCCGTTGGCACCATAGAGCCCCTGGAACTCACCACCATAGTTACGTAACTCGAACCTGCGTTCATCAGTCGTCCCAGCCCTATATTTGTGGTGACTGTGAAGGAGTTCTCCAAACCGCCATGAGTAGCAAATATGTTTATTCCTCAAACCTTCAAAGCGTTGATCCTTGTTCCGCTTTTAGCCTTTCGACCAAACTACCTGGTTCCGTTTCATCCGAACGTTTTCAAGCACTCTCTCATCCGATCCATAAAGTTGTTCGTTCGCTAACAATATTCTACCAGAATGTTCGTGGATAAAGAACGGAAACCAAAGATCTTCGCTTGATTCTTTCCTCCAGCGACTATGACGTCATTGAGCTGATTGTAACATAGCTTAGCATTGTGATCAACGTGTTAAACTCTGAGCATTCGTCCGATTACAAAATCTACCGGTTGGACCGTAATCCTACCTCTCAACTGCTGCGGGGCGGCGACGTGTTGATAGGCGTTAAAAACATCTGCGTCGTAAGTTGGTTCCCTTGGTTTAGAGCAAGTCGCAGTTTGGAGTTTAGAGAAAGTCACGCCAATGCCAATACAGGTTGTCCCATAAACACCTCAATGACGAAGTTGCAGAAAGTCACGGAGCGGAAGTTAGCCAAGGAGTGCCCATGCAAGACAGTAATGTTCCAGCACCTGATCTCCTAGTATTCAAACGAGAAATCAGGTTTCCGAAGACAAGCAAAGCCGCTGGTAAGGACTGCCTATCGGCAGAGCTGCTTTAATGTGGCCGAGAAATGCTAGCAATAGCTCTTCAGTGGGCTCTACGGTGGCCAAGATTTGGGAGGAGGAGAAGCTACCGGAGAAATAATGGATGGAAGGAGTGGTTTGTCTGACACTGAACTGACACGACTTATTAGAGCTACACTGGATCGAGGACTGTGTTTCGTGTTCAGCTTGGGGACACTCTCGAGCCCCTTCGAGACGCGGTCAGAGTTGAGACAACGTGACGGCTTATCTTGCATGCTATTCAACATCGTTCATCGTCGTCATCGAAACGAAATGTACTACTTTCACCAAAGGTAGCTAACTCTTAGGCTTTGCTGATATCGTAGACTTTAATATCATAGCCAGGAACTTTGCGACGGCGAAGGCAATCTATGCCAGATTGGCTCTGTTCCGGTTCCGGAACCAGGACAGAGCCAAATCGGACCGGATTATTTTTCTTTATAGTCGGAATAACAAAGTTCGTGCCGCCTTTTAACCGGACCGCCGGACCGGAACCCGGACTTCAATTTTCGTTCCGATGTCGAACACTACCTGACAATGTACAAAACCGTTGTTGGCCCTTCGGCGGTTCTTTATGGTTTTGAAGCTGTGACGCTGCTTATGGAGGACATAATTGCCCTTGCCGTGTTCAAGCAAAAGTTGCTGCGGGCAATATTTGATGGAGTACAAACTACTAGCGAAGAGCGGCGGAGGCGTATGAATCACGAGCTTTCCCATTAGGCGAAAGTGGGTAGGCTACGGAGGGCCGTACATGTCTTAAGGAAGCCGCCGCGGCTCTACGCTGACGAAGACGACAACAAAATAATTCAAATAATATTCGAAAAACCCTGTCAGTAAGTAGCTTTTACTAACTAAACATAAGCATAAAGGAAAATTATTTTACACTTCCAATTTAAAAACGACTTCTTAAAGCAAACCTAAGGAACACCAATGAGAAGTCCCCTTTTACCTTTCGACGAGCACTTTTGTCAGCATATATAAGCAAAGAAATAAAAGATACACATACTAAGGTTACCCGCCCTAACAAGCCAGTCGTCGTATGTTTGAATCTCGACTAGGCGGTGCCGCTACAGAGTTAACAGGATCTTTGCACTAGCCCCGTAATTTTTCAGTACTCTAATAACTGACTACGAAGTCTGTCGATAAAGAAGGGTCAAGTTCTGAAGGACGTTTATACCCATGGTTTTGCTTACATATAAAGGTTGTATTCGAAAAAAATGAGACCCAAAATTGATCACCAACATTCATTTTAAGTCGAATTGTCTTCAAATTTTTAAGGAATAAGCTACAACACTACGGCTAGTTGTCTTCTTCATTGTTTTATTGGATGCCCGCTCCTCCGCACTTTACACCACCCGATAGCTTTTGAGCAATGGTGGAACCGACTTATGTGGATACTTTACCTACTGTTTCTTCAATCTTATACTTATCAATCGGGCGAAGCTCCGGCGAGTTCGGTAGGTTAACGTCTTTTGGTCAACATTGTTATCTCTGATCTGTAGGTATCAGTCTAACACCGGCCGCGCGTACTGATGCCGCAGGATGCCAAATCCGTCAACCCACAAGAAGGGCAGCAGGTGCTTCTAGAGGCAGTCGTCCCGATAGATTTGCCCATTGATGGTACCCGTCGTGATGTGTGTCTGGCTCAGCTTGCCGCACCCACAGATGGCCTGCCAAACCAAGAACTTTTTGGCGAATTTGTCCTCCTTATTTTCCTCTAGCTCCTCAAGTACGGCCAACCGTGATGTGGAAGGTGAAACTTCTGTTTTTGTCCACTTTGATGTAAGTCGCATCATTCAACACGGCGCACCTCGGTTTTGTTCTCGATACAGCTTTCTAGCGCAGATTTTAGTTACCGAGTTTTGTTTGTCGTTCCGGTTCGGTGCCTTCCAGACCTTGAATACGTGAATACCGGCACATTTCATCGTTTTGTAGACAAACCGGAAGGAAGCATCCACGTTCATCGTCGCATCGCAAATCGAAAGTTTTGCTCAACACTTAAACAGACTCCACACCTTTCGGGCTGTACTGAACTGCAAAAGTGGTCATGCTTTTTTTACGTTCTTGTATGCCATAGCCGTTCGATGACAATGAATATCTCTCGCCGAATGCCTGTCATTGCCTCAATGCTCAATGTCAATGCCTAAGAAGCCTTTTAAACACAACTAGACCACTTTTGTTATCTTCTAGGTCAGCTGTATCTCCTTGAATGACTTCACCGTCCGGGACACAGCCGAATGGCGGATTCCCAAGTGTCTGCGGATTTTCCACGACGGCGCACATGATTTGTTGGTGGATCTGCGCTTGCTTCGATGCCACTCAATAAGCACTTGACACATTGTGATGCAATTCTTCCAACGTAAATATTCCATTCCTAGCTAATTTCAGTCAAAATTTCATCAAATTTTACGCTAAATAGTTATAAACTAATAAATATGTCCCATATATTGTTGATGACTAACTTAAATTAAACCGTTTGTGCTTTGGGACGTCGATGATCGAAACCGACCACAATCGATCATTTTAAGCATGATGCGGGGATTGACGAACAAACAACTTCTCATAAGTAAAGATCACTTCGGAATCACCGTGCAGACGGAGCAGTAGTTTGCATCTTTCCTGCCGTTATTGTTTTGTTGCTTCCATTAATCCATGGATTGTACGTTTTTTGAATGTTTTCATGTCCAGATCCATTTTCAAAATTCTTCGAAGAATTTTCCTCTTGATATTCAGTTGAACTGCCATTCTCCGTGCGGACCGATCGCAACTGCGACGAATTTGCTCTCGAATAACCTTTTTGACCTCTGCAGTTTTAGCGCTTCGTTTTCTTCCGGTTTTTTACGGTTTTCAACAGATCCCGTCTCGGCAAATCGTTTTAATTTATAGTACACAAATCCTCTTTTTATGCCGTGATGTTTATTATCAACGACCGTAACTCAAACTCTGATACGTGCATACCGAGCGAAACACAATACGAAAATGAAACTACGTCAAGTAAGACTTAAGTCATGATGACACGCACACACGTGGTCTTAGTTTGGTTGTTTAATTGTATATGCCGCGGCTAGCATAAAATGATTTTTGTTCGAATGCGTGTCGCCTATGTTGCCAAAATAAAGACCCTTTTTTGATATGAAAAAATTGAATGTAAATGCGTTAGAAATTGGCTGAATGTTATTAATCAACCATTTCAACCCTTTTATGTTCACAAAATCCACCAAGAGCTATCCGTGCGGTGCAAGGAAGTTTTTGACGACCAGTGGTAAGACGTAGTCCTACGGCAATAAAAATATCATTGTTCGAAACATTGTATAACCGCAAATTTTTTTTTTTTGATGAACACACTTAGGGTAATATTTTTTCGTCATCTAAAGTATGTATGCGGAAACTAAATGATATTTAAGCATATTTTTGGAGGTAAAATATTTTGTGTTGCCAAAAACGGATACTTTTGTTGCCAAAATCGAGGCATGCCAAAATCGAAACATGCCAAATTCAAAATCCCACTGTATTCCAGTGACTGCAAAGCAAACTAATCGCAATTTGGAGCCATTCCTGTAAAATCGCATTTTTAAAATTTCCTCTTGAATGTACCATTTTCTCGAAAACTAAACAACATATTGAATTTTATTTTTGGTTTTGCTGGTAGACGTTTGAAGAAGGCTTTTACAACTTTGGACTTTGAAAAACAAAACATAGCCTCAAAAAAAAATGATAAAAAAGATGATCGAAAAAATAAAATTTTGTCTTTGGTTAGATGTTATGCTTTGGTTAAAATGTAATTTCTTTTCCTAATTATATCGATACCGTCGGTAAAATGTGTGCCGAAACTCAATTATCGTTCGTATAAAAATCGGGTTGGTTGCCTCATAACCCACTGAAGAACTTTTACTAGTTTATGAGTCTGCCAAATAGCAAATTACAACCAAATCAGTTACGTAATGTCATAGCAGAAGGTTTCCCTTCGCAAAAGGAAGCACTTTCTATGGGACCACATGAGAACGATAAATCCCAACCATCAGCAATTTTATTGGTTGTAAAACAGTCATCCAATATAATCCAGTTCGGTTGCGTTATTGAATCCCCGAAAACCACCATTTGGGCGGGATGACGGTTGCTTTGCTTCTTCCCGAACAAGATAGTAAATCATCCCTCCGGCTTCGATCCGGGGTCCCTGTCAAACCAGCATCCACACAACCTCATTATCGACAGCGGTGACGAAATTGCTTCCAATAATCGGGAAGAAAAAACTCAACCTCAAACATAATGATGATTCTGCGGGAATCTTCCTTCTACTTCCCCTATTTCCAACTTCGGTTTGCAACTTGGAACAAAACTGCGGTGCTATCAATTACAGATCAAATATTGATATATCGTTTTTTCGCAACCATCACGCGCGCACGTCAGGAAACTACATTATAAGCCTTGAACAGAACGAAAAACACGCAAACGAACATCATCGCTGTCGAAATGTTGTTATTCGGTTTTTGCCCATTTAGGCATCTCTCCTCCCTATTCGGAACCCATTGCCGAGCTGGGAAACGAAAAAAAAACAGGAAAGACAAGATAAAATGGTTCGCCCTGTTTGTGTCCAAATGGGTAATCCCTGGCAGGCAAAGGTCCCCTCAACTGTCGTCGTCGTCAGCTGGAAGTTAGGTTGGCTGAACGAACAAACAGGAGCAGATAGCGCACCATCAGCAGCATCTTCCTCAGCCGCTTGAACCATAATTCAATTTAATCCAATAACATTATTACATTATTAGAAAAATCTGTGTGAGAACGACAGATGGTGGGAAGTGCCCTTTTTGTGCGATTGTGGTATTGTTCGGTCATGCTGTGATAAAAATGGCAAAATTTAGTGTTTGTTTGGCACAGCTAGCAACGTATGTGGTGCACATTTCTACTAATAACATTTTTTCAACTATTTTGCACGTAAGAGAGCATTTTGTGTAAAAGTTATTAGATGGTTTTGATTCCATCATCTGAAATGCGATGCGAAGTTTGCAATATGATAAAAGAAAACATGACGACCACTGTATGAATGTTGAACTTACAGATTCGAATTAACGATTAGGCACTTTTCCATTTTTGTCGATTAAACTCTCGAATGGGTTTGACTTCTGTATAATTGACCACCCTCTCGCTCGCTCGTTCGTTCGGTTTCCCACTCAATTAGCAGCAAAATTTATTCGCACTGACACAGCATAATTTCGCTATTGTTTACCCGATCCGAAGCCTTCACGCTTTGGGTGCGCTTCAACACGGAATTGTTTCAGTTGCAGTTGATGTGCAAAATAGCATGAAATGGAACTTCTCGCCAGGATGCGCATTTGGCAGGCAAGCGGCCAGAATACGGGAGGATGAGCAAAGGGCTGGCCACTGGGGGGCTTTGAGCCAAGACAACACATTAACGAGTCTTATCTCTTTCACACCTCGTTTTCTTCGTCGGTTTGCTGCTTGTTTTGGGCTGGCGAACGGACCGCAACATCAGAACATGACCACGTGATTTCCACCGGAGGTACCCTGCCCAGTGCGACGGACGGAGGCACTTGTCGGAGTTAATTTTACACGATTTTTATTTTAGATCTACAAATGAGCGAACCGTCAGTAGGTACCTACTATCGTATGGAAGGAAGAGCAGGAGGAGTGCTGATTTCAGTGATACAATGCGAGTTGCCCGGGTCCGCACAAAACGGCAAACGGATGGAGCCGATTAGTTCCGCTACTGTGATTGTGTTAATTAGTGGCGAAAAGTGGTAAACAAGCTGAAGAAGACTCAATGGGCATGGCATAGGTTCGCATGTTTGGGTGGATATTATGCAGGATCATGTACTGACAGTAATGCTACCGCGCAAATTACGTTCCGCAGTCGGAGAAAGCGTATTGTTTGCGGTCATAATTGAATGGTGATAGGCTGAGGCAATTCTCATCTCAAGCGGCAAATGACGGTTGTAATTATCTACTTTGCGGTCGTCGTAATTGTTGGTTGCGCTGCGAGTATTCATCGAGCTGTCACAAAAATTTAAAAGTTGCTGTTTCATTTTTCTTAGTATATGATTAAATAATGTCATTTATAATGTACGAAACAAAAACTGTGCATCTGTTTACAACAACTCTTTCGCAGTAAATGTTTCTAAAGTTACAACGAAACAGAAAAAAATACCTGGTCGAAAATTCAATTTACTGTTTAACAAGAAACAAGCGAATTGGAGATAATTCCAAAGTTATGTAATAGAATTAGGTTGGATAGTGCGTATAGCAGACCCCATTGTGGTCCCTAGCCTTTTATCTAGCAACTCCTACCCCTACCTCCGCGTGGTACCAGCCGGAATACGAGCAACCTTAGCGGAGATCGGGTAACCAACCCCGGTGGAAACTAAGGTCGTATACCAACAGAAAAGGAGGCACAGTGAGTTTCGACACTGGAAGATGGCAGCCCCGTCACGAGACTCGGTAGCGTAAGCCCCAGTACGGCTACCTATCTAAACCTAACAAAAACTAACAAGAGCCAAGAAATATCTTCTCGGTACATTCGGCATGGACCAAGTCGACGAAATAAGGACATAGAATGTAGACTTAGTACCTGGAACTGCAGATCACTAAATTTCGTTGGTGGCGACAGGGTGCTGCTCGATCAGCTAGAACCCCGAAAGTTTGGCATCGTGGCACTGCAGGAGATCTGTCGCAAAGGCGAGAAGGTGTGGAGAATTCGTGGCGGCAAAGCCCGATTTTTCCAGAGTGGTGGAGCGACCAACGAGCTGGGAACGGGCTTCGTAGTGTTGGGCAAAATGCAGGATCGCGTAATGGACTGGAAAACGGTCAACGAGAGGATGTGCGTGTTGAAGATAAAATGCCGTTACTTCAACTAACCATCATAATCCTGCATTGTCCACACGAAGGCAGACCCGACGACGAGAAGGAAGCGTTCTATGTGCAGCTGGAGGCAACGTACGACAGCTGCTTACGACGGGACATCAAGATTGTCATCGGGAATATGAACGCCCAAATCGGCAGGGAAGCAATGTATAGACCGGTGATCGGGCCCCATAGCCTACACACCGACACGAACGATAACGGCCAGCGCTGCATCAACTTTGCGGCTTTCACAGACTTGGTGATCAAAAGCACCTTCTTTCCCTACAAAGATATCCAAAAGGCCACCTGGAGATCACTTAAGCAACGAACCTCGAAGCAAATCGACCATATTCTCATCGAGGGCCGGTTTTTCTCGAACATTGACTCGGACCACTACTTAGTAGCAGTACATGTGCGCTCAAAACTATCGACGGTTTATACCTCGCGACAAAGTCGCACTCCTCGGCTAAACATTCGGCAACTAGACAACCGCGAACTGCCGGAAACTATGCGCGCGTACTGGATGAAGCTCTGCCTTCCTCTGTGGAGCTAGATGCTTCGACCCTCGAAAACGAATGGAGTAGGATACGCTCGGCCGTGAACGGTGCTAGGTGCGCTGCTAGAGTGCTAGGTGTGGAAAACTCGAGTGCACGAAATGATTGGTTTGACGGGGAATACCAAGAAGCGATACAGAGGAAAAAAGAGCTTGAGAAAACTATCTGAGCATATCCACGAGAGAGAATTTGGCCAAGTATCGACGAGCGAGGAATGAGTTGACTACGATCCTGAGGAGGACAGAGATCTTGAGGAGCTGTTGTTGTAGCTAATGACACCCGCAAGTTTTACGAGAAGGTGAACCAAACTCTCAAGGCCCACACACCAAAACCTGACATGTGTAGGGACGAGGGAGGGGATCTAATCACAAACGAGCGCGAGGTGGTCGACAGGTGGAAGCAGTTCTTCGATGAGCATCTCAACGGCGATATAGCAGCAGGAGACGCAATGGAAGTTAACCTCGAAGTACCTACAAACGACAACAACGTACCGGCTCCCGATCTCGAAGAGATCCGGCGAGAAATCGTTCTGCTGAAGAATAATGCTGAAAAACCGCTAACAACGGCACTTCACTGGCTGATTTCAAGGATTGGGGAAGAAAAGAAACTACCGGAGGAGTGGATGGAAGGCTTGGTCTGTCCCATCTACAAAAAGGGCGACCGGCTAGACTGCTGTAACTACCGCGGCATTACGCTGGTCAACGCCGCCTACAAGGTGTTCTCCCAGATTTTGTTGCGTCGTCTATCCCCAATAGCAATTTTTTTTTTTTTTTTTTTTTTTTAATTCTATATTAGAGAGGTTTTCAGCCTGCGGCTGGTTCGCCCAATAGCAATAAAATTCGTAGGGCAGTGCCAGGCGGGGTTTATGGGGGCCCGTGCTACTACGGATCAAATTTTTACCCTCCGACAAATCCTTCAGAAATGTCGAGAGTACAACGTGCCCACGCATCATATTTTCGTAGATTTCAGAGCAGCATACGATACCGTTGAACGCGAACAGCTAAGGCAGATAATGCACGAGTACGGTTTTCCGGACAAACTGACGCGGCTGATCAAAGCTACTCTGGAACGAGTGATGTGCTACGTGCGCGTTTCGGGGACACTCTCAAGTACTTTCGAATCGCGCAGAGGGTTCAGGCAAGGAGATTGACTGTCTTGTATGTTATTCAATATCGCTATTGAAGGTGTGATCCGGTGAGCGGGCATCGAAACGAGAAGAAGAGTCTACAGCAAGAGTAGCCAACTCCTAGCCTTTGCAGACTACCTCGACATCATTACTAGAAACCGTGGGACGGCGGAGTCAATCTACGCCAGACTAAAAACGGTGGCTAGGAGGATAGGGTTACAAATTAATGCGTCGAAAACCAAATATATGGTAGGAAGAGGCTCCCGAGAAAGTAACGTTTGCCTCCCACGGACAGTGATTATTGACGGCGATGAACTGGAAGTGGTTGATGAGTTCGTATATGTGGGATCCAGTGGCGACTCGTGGTGGTTTAGCTTACCTGTTCAACCAGCGAAAAATACAAATTAATACGCAGCTTTTTTTATTATCGAAATTCTATATTTTATTCATAAAACAAACATTAGGTGTATGCACGTAGCGCTTGCTATGTTGCGTAAACGGTGTATTTCGTGTATATGCTGCCGCAATTCGCATAGCAGTTCCGGTTTCTATGGAAGCGGCAGAGTAGCGGCAGTATAAATACGCAATACTCCGTATACGCAACATAACAAGCGCTACGGGAATACCCCTATTATTTAAATAACAACGGAATACGGCAGTTTACTTTACCAGCAAACCCGTCTCTGAATTTTAACTACGAACCTAAGACTTTCCGTTCAATTTACCTATTGAACCAAATTCAAGAATAACCACCACAAGCAATATGCGTAAGTTGTTCAATGCTAAAGATGAACGAGTTAATGAGAAAATTTTGCGAATAATGCATGCCATCCCCTTCGTACCAATACATTGTTCCTGGTGCTAATCTCTAAAGTAACGTTCAAGCGTCGTATTGAACGTTTTGCTCATTAGCTGCGTGACTAGATAAAATGGAATCAAAGCGCAGGCCATAGGGATATGTGGTAGTAAGTTGTTCAATGCTGAAGATGAACGAGTAATGAGACAATAATGCGCCCGCGCTTTCGAGTAAAAGCTGTTTCACATTCTCTTTTTATCTCCTTCGTACCCAGAATCAACACCAGGAATAATGTGTTGGTATATGCTTGTGCATTGAGATCAAAGCAACGTTCAAACGTCGTGTTGAACGGTTTGCTCAGCAGCTTCGTAAACTAAACTAATAATTTACCGAATTATTCGTATTGCATGTGCGTCGGTTCAAACGAAATCATGAACTAGTGATGAAAAAAATTTTTGTCGGGTTGAATTTTGTTGCCTGTCCTATGAACAGGTTGAACATGCGGACGAGTCGCCACTGGTGGGATCTCTGGTCACCGCCGATAATAATACGAGTAAGGAGATCCAACGCATTCAAGCTGGAAATCAAGCCTACTTTTCCCTCCGCAAGACGTTTCGATCAAGGAGCATGCGCCGCCGCACAAAGCTGACGATGCACAAAATGTTAATCAGACCGGTAGTCCTCTGCGGACTTGAGACAGCAACTTTACTTGCGGAAGACATACGTGCACTTGCCGTTTTTAAACGAAAGGTGTTGCGGACTATTTTTGGCGGGGTACAAAGGGAATGCGGAGAGTGGCGGTGACGTATGAATCACGAGCTACAAGCATTGCTTGGAGAGATTCCCATCGTACACCTGGGGAATGTTGGGAGATTACGGTGGGCCGGCCACGTCACAAGGATGCCGGACGACTGTGTAGTGAAATCCGTTCTCTTCAAGAACCCCACCGGCACCAGGAATAGAGGGGCTCAACGTTCACGATGGCTCGACCAGGTTGAAGCCAACTTGCGTGTGTCGAGATGCGCAACGAATTGGATACGAGTAGCCCAGGACCGAGTACAATGGAGAGGAATTCTTGATACAGCAATAGCCACCCCGGCTGAATGAGTAAAGTAAGTAATGTAATAGAAAAGCGGTTGAATCTTTAAAATGGTTTCCATTTAGCTGTCGCACCGTATGTTTCCAAATATTTTGCATTAGTACTGGTTTAGAAAGCCATTTTACTCTAGTTTTCCCGATATGAAGAAATGTAAAAGATTATACATCCGGATTCCGTTGGGATAAAGTTGATTTTTTTTCACGATAAATAAGCTACTTTGATAAGGAATCTGACGACATGGTGTTTGTTTGCGGCACATGGTTATTTCTTGATGTTTTGATCAAATGAACGGAAATTGGTTTGGTGTTCCACACGCTATGTCCGAAGGCAATTATTATTTAACTTTCATGCACCTCAGATTTTTCTTCACAGAATGTTGGTATTGGTCGAACCAATTAATTTAGAGAAGGTCTTAAAATATTCTATCTTGGGCTTTTTACAAAATTAAATTTTCAAGTTTATATAGGGGTCATTCCCTCTCAAGTGATCGTATCCGTTGTAATCGACCACCTCCGATTTCAACCAAATTTGGTTTAATTACTCATTCCGACCCCACATTCAATTTCCCAAAGTTTTGCACGGATAAATTATAGATTTTTATAATAAAATATCAAATCATCATCAAACTCGACAAATAAAAATGTTTTAAGAAAATGCAATAGCTAAAAAAAATTTTCGCAGGCAAAAACTGTGCTACAGTAGCTAGTTTTGCTAATTAACCACTAACTAATGTAAAGCAAATTTTATTTTAAAAGCAGCCTGCATTCTGAAATAAACAAAATATGTTAATTTTTTCTCGATAACCATGCAAAAGCAGTGGAGATTAATAATATTTACCCTCCACTCACCTGCACTTTTATCACCATCTTGCTCGAAAGTGAAGTTACAAAACTCTAAATCAGTAGAAAAAAATCATGAACAAACAACTGCACAACAAATTAAATCCCTTCACAGCAGCTGCTGCTGCCTGCTGCAGCAGGGCCGCCTTCCCGCTATTGTCCTTCTCGATCGAAACCATGAACGTGCATAAAAGAGTTTAATAAGATCCCTACACCATCCAACGCAACGGCAGGTAGAGGTTCCGGCTATGCTGTTGCTATTTTTTACCGTTTGTTGGTTGGTTGTTGGGTCCTCCAGTCAGGGCAGTGATAGCAGAGGACACCGACACAATCTGGTTCCCATTTAAGCCTGCTCGTCCCTCTGTCTTGCTACATTGTTGCTCGCATCTGGACCATCGCAACAAGACACTGCACAGCAGAACCACACCCGGCTTGCACAATTTAGCAAACTGAAAAGAAAACTAATTAAATTTGAAGTGACTTTCTCGACCAGGTAGGAGATTAAAGGAAAGAATCTCTGCGGTAAGCTGTTTACGAAATATGTTCAGCACAAAGTAGCAACAATTGCAACCGATGTAAGAGGTTGTTGTCAGAAGGAGTGCACAGCTGGATTTTCGGTTTCGAAGTCCTTGTACAATTTCAAATGTACACCCATTTTTTTAACTTCAAAATGAAGAATATTGCATGCTATTTGTTAAGTGTAATTGGTACATCTTACACGTACAAGTCTACGTAATCCTTAGCTGTATATCTGCAACTTTCGAAAGCAATCAAAATGTTGACAGCCAAAACTCCCATACCGGGATTAACTTTACCACCTTTGGAACCAAACCCAACGATGTCCTCCGAATCCATTAAGATAAATTAACTACCCTCAAACGGTGCATATCGTTTCGCCATTCTACTGTCGGCAGACACAATTTATCACTGGAGCATAAAATTGCCACCCATGACGAAAAAATCCTTCTCTGCAATGCCGACCAACGAGCGCGCACCACCGACCGAACCGAAGAAAAGAGATTTTCTTCAGGTGACCTTAATTTATTGTCCGAAAAACCCTCCGGTATTGTTCCACAACAAATTCGAACCAACAAAAAAAGAGCAGAAATCAAACGCCGACGGCTGTTGTTTGTCCCATCATCCCGGCCAGCAGCAGCACCAGACGGCACCGTAAACAGTGCAATATTTTGACTGCACTTCGAATGGGCGAATGGGTGTTTTGTTGTCCTGTTTGGATCGTCCTGCCGTTTGTGGCTGCTGCTGTTATTGTCCATCCACAGACGTTCCGTGCCTCACCGCATAGAGATCAAACATTTGTAGGTAATATATCCGTTTTGGTTTCGTTGCGGTGAGGACAAGTCCCGAGGAGGGTACCTTTAAAAGGATAACTTCGAAAAGGACAATCAACAAAATTATTACGTGGTCTTGATTGTATCTTCTTCTATATATTTTGCTTTAAAATATAGGCATTGCCCTTTTCGGTTAGATGCAAAATCAGAATGGAACGGTACAAAGCACGACAGCAGATTAGTCCGGTAAACATTTGTGTAGTGATCATGAAAAATAAAATGAACGGAAAATCGCAAGAATGGAATAGAAATCGTCAGTTAATTTATGATCGGACTAATGATTTCACTCAGTTATGTTCCGAACTTGATGGTTCTTTTTTGAACGCAATATATTGACGTCGAAGGATTTCGTTTGTAGTTTTTTGTGACAATTGCTTTTGTGAATAGTCGGTGAAAAACGTGAGTGGTCCGAGAGAGTTCGGAATTTGGCTGTCGTAACCTTACTAGTTGACGAGCTAGTTTAACTGATTATTCACCTTTCAACCAACTTTCAGATGTTTACTTTCTACGAATAACCCTTCTAGCAAGCTTAACTGCGCTACCCACAGAACAATATATTATCATAATCAAGCGAATCTGATCTCTGTGTTCCCATTTGTCACGGTCACGTGATGTTTTTCAAATCTGCTAGAAGGTCCACTCTCAAGCACCAAACCAAACCACTCACTCACTCATGAATAACTAATCAACAATTTCCATCCATCCCACTGCGGGTTGTAATCACCACCCATTACGAATTGTGCCATTCACTTGATGAATTTAGCCGTCAGTCGTGATTTCGCCCGCCGCTGTTTCACTGCTTTCTAGTAAGTAGGGAGCAACCGTGACCCCAAATACGATGTTCTCGAAATAAATGTTAACATTAACGGACTAACGAAATTCTAAACTAGACAAATAAACCACCGGAATCCCACCCACTTGCAGTTTTGTTTACTGGTTAGCATCTGGAAAAATAATTAATTACTGCTCGAGACTTATTTACATACGCGTATTCAATTATGTAGCTTCCGTACGTCTTTGAAAAAGATTGGTTTTCCTGCACAAAACATAAAATAGGTACAATGTTCAACAATGTGTTAGAAGCAGTGATTCGCCCGTCCATAGACGATTCCATTCCGCGGCGATGAGCCTGCGTGGGGTGGGCTGGTGGGTGCGTTGGTGATGGCCGGCGCGGCCGTGATAAATAGTATCATTTATCAGACCCCGAGTCAGTCACGCGTTTCATTCCTTCGCATTGTAACGCTATTTGCTCGAGTGGTAATTACACTAATGATAATTATCATTGCTTCTCGCTCTCTCAGTGGTGGTGATGGCGGCTACAATGCCCAGCGCGAGTTCATGGTACCTATTCGGAATCGGAATGGAGGAGCCCATCGCATCGAGCAGAAACCGTAAAACGGGGAGTGTTTGATTCCGATTTGGCAGAGTGATTGCGGTAATGGGAATGCATTATCAGTATCATCGGCTGATCAGCAGCATGAGCTGCTTTGAGCGTCCAATTAGGATTTACTCCCTGAATGAGCAGGTCACTTATGGGAATGTTCTCTGGGCTACCCTTCAATTATTGGTTGCCTCATATATTATTGTTTGTTAACAGACTTCCAATTATTTTCTATTATCAGCACCTTACTGAATAGCACCTCGCCTATCCCTGTTATTAAATTTGTTAGTGATTTCAAAATCAACGATCAAACTAATTTTTCATAACTTTAGATATTGGTGCTCTCTTTTTTGCTATTGAATATTGATTTTTTCTCTTACTAACCATTGCAACTCGTTTGATAATATTAAGCTTGGAATCATTTGCTTTGCCTGGTTTGTGATTTTTAGAATTTTGGTGATTCTGAGCTCAGAATTATTGCTTTTTCTAGCCTTAAGAAAACATTTTTGGTAATTTCTTTACCCTCTTTTGCTCTGAGAAACCGGTTTTGATGATTACTTCTTACTTCTAACAGCATAGAGTCGGGTTGACAAAAATTCCTGAATCCGGTGGGGTTCTTGAAGAGAACGGATTTCACTGCACAGTCGTTCGGCATCCTTGCAACGTGGTCGGCCCATCATAGTCTCCCAGTTTTCCCAGGTGTGTGATGTGAATTTCTCCAGGTAGTGTCGGCAGCTCGTGGTTCATACGCCTCAGCCACTTTCCGCTAGCCGTTCGTACTCCGCTAAAAATAGTCCAGAACACCTTTCCTTCAAATATGGCCGAAGAGTCAAGTCCGAAGAGGACTACCGGTCTGATTAGCGGTTTGGACATCCTCAGTCTTGGGCGGCGACGTATTCTCCTTGATTGAAGCGACTTGCGAAGGACAAAGTAGGCGCGCCTTCTACCTTAAATGCGTCGTTAAATCGAATTGTTGTCGCCAGCTCTGGTTACAGCTCAAATATCTGAACTTTTCAACCACTTCCAGTTAATCACCATCAACTGTCACTGTCCGTGGGAGGTCTAGCGTAGATAGCTTTCATTGTCTCAAGGATTCTAATAATGTTAAGGTCGTCTGCGAAGGTTAGCAGTTGGCTGCTTTTGCCAAAGATCGTTCCTCTCGTTTCGATGCCTGCTCACTCCTTCAATAACGATATTGAATAACATACAGACAGGACAGTCCATCCCCTTGCCGCAACCCTCTGCGTCCGGAAAACCGTTCCTGACCATTATCTGTCACAGCTGTTCGCGCTCGACTGTATCATATACTGCCGTGAAATCCACGAAAATATAATGCGTTGGCACGGTGTATCCCCGACATTTCTGGAGTATTTGTCAGAGATTGAAAATTTAATCCGTAGTAGCACGAACCTCCATAAAGCCCAACTGATGCTGCCCTACGAAATCCCTTGTAATTCAGAATAGATGATATGACAAAATCTTGGAGACGGTGTTGCCGCGGTGATTTCTTCTCCCCTGAATTCTTGAAATTATCCAGTGTAGTGCCGTCGCTAGTGCCAGTGGTTCGTTTTCGATGATTTTATGTCTAATTTGGGATCATTTTTAGCTTTTCTGGACTTTAAAAAGCGTTCTCGATTATTTTGAACTAAATTTGGAATCATTTTTTACCTATTTTGGCATTTAAAAGAACATACCGGCGTGTTCTGGGTATTGTTGGAACATATGCATATTGTTGTAAAACATCGTCTATAACTACAGTTAGAACGTCACTTCACATTAGATATCCATCAAATAGGGTAAGGAACGGATTAATCAGGGGTCACCTATTTTAACCAGTTGAACATAAATGAGTTTCGAATGCAGTATTTTCGGCTTTCACATTATTTACTGTGTTTTCGACAAGAAATAAGATGAATTAAAAGCTGTTCTATAAAAACTTGCCTTTTTTCAGCTGCTGAAGAGAATCACCAGTGGAAAAGAAGTCATGTTCTATTGCCACGATAAAACTAATTAGCTGCACCACGTCTCTAATACACTTACCATAAGTGTGGCGTATGAATACAATATGGCGCACCAAACGAAACTGATCTTATTACGGTTGCTGCTTATCAAACCGCAATAAATCTGTTAGTTATATAGAGCTAATGAAACGGTAACACCCTGACCAAACAGATTTATTGCTGCTATTATGAAGAATATTAGAGTTCAACACCGAAATCATTTTTTATGAGAGGCCATATTGCCATATTCTAGTATTCTGTTTAACCTCGCAAAGAAAAATTAATCAAAACAAAGTGTTTTGCAGAAAGAAATTTATTATCACTCGGTTTCCCTGTCACAGGAAGCAACTAAATTGATTTTGGTAGAAATTGAGATTGACTACCTAACTGAATATATTTATTTTGTTAAAACGACCAATTTTCGAAAATTGCATAATTTCGATGGCGCGTTGATTTTATCCACCTATCATGTCAATATGCACGATAAAATTTTATGCGCATGTCCTACCAACCAATGTAAACTGCTAAAATTTATCAATTATTCTATGGGATATTTTATTATGGTCTCTGCAAACCAAATCGATCAGGATGATCTGGCAGTAAAGCTTTAACTTTTCTGCTCAAGGATATATTTTCAAGTTAACAAATTGGCAGACGGATTTAGCTTCTCAGCACGCTGTATGCTTTAAAGCAATAAAGTGAAAAGCTTTAATAAATTATGGCGGTAGCTGTCCAGCAGCGAAAACTATAATCTGTTTTATAAGA
This sequence comes from Sabethes cyaneus, assembly GCF_943734655.1. NCBI lineage: Eukaryota > Metazoa > Arthropoda > Insecta > Diptera > Culicidae > Sabethes > Sabethes cyaneus. The sequence goes on from NC_071355.1 coordinate 234,049,276, forward strand.
CTACTTCAGCTTATGACCAGATACTTATTAGAGGTTATGAAAACCTTCTGAAGAGTGAGCCACTTGGGCGGAAGGTAGTTTTATTGCAGTCATCAGAAAGTCCTGGTGGAGCTCATAGTTATATTAGCTGTTTTATGGAATTAGTCATGAAAACCACTAATGAAACGTAATGAAACTTAAAATTGTTACTTGGACTCTGTTTCTTTTCACATTATTGCGCTTTAGTTGCGCAACGGCTAAGTTCGAGAAACCGTCTGGCCTAAAATTAAACCATCGACCTAAGGAACTTGCATTTGTGTTGTTTCTGATTTCTTGGTCATAGTTAGGTAAACATTGATTAAGACTGCCACAACACTGAGTAAGCTGAATATCTAAAGATATAAAAGTGAACTTGACTATATTTGTTTGTATGTGTGTTCCACCATAACTCTGAAATGTCTGAACCGTTTTCCACCAAACTTGGTATACATGTTCCTTGCTATTAGGGAATCAGCCCTAGCAGGTTGACAAAAGAAGGTAAAAGGGATTACGATCCTCTTGCATTGGGACCGATAGCGGTTGCGCAGGCGGCTGGGAGACAATAAGGAAGTAAAATCTAGAAGAGGGAGGGCACTAAGACGGGATATAAGGAAAAAAGACTTTGTTTTTCTTACATTATAAGGATTTTCGAAGAGCAAAGAAATGCATAAATGACTATGAACCAAAAGGTGGAAAGTGGCTGGAGGACAACATGGAGCGAGATTGCATTATGAGAATTTCCGTCATAATACCAGATGCGCAAGTGGCCTAGACACAAAGGAGCCCGGGCACTCAACTAATCTAGTAAATAAAAGTTAGCCAAAAATACTGTGAAAGTCGACTGAAAGTCTTTCAAGAGTAATCTGAAATTTATTTGAACATCATTTCAAAATCATCTGAATGTCAATTAGAACATCTTCTGAGAGTTCTCCTAAAGTCACCTGAAAACCATCTGAAAGTAAACTAAAAGTCGTGTGAGACATATTTACAAACCGTGCGAAAGTATTCAGAAATTTTTATGAAACTAATTTAAAAGTCATCTAAAAGCCGCCTGAAAGTCATCTTATAGCGTACTGAAAGTGGTATAAATCTCAGCGAAAAATCATTTAAATTAAATTCATGATCATCTGGCGGTAATTTTCGAGACGCATGAAAGTCTTTTAAAAGTCAACTGTATGTCGTCCGATGACGTTTCGAAAATCTTCCTAAAGTTAACTGAAAGTTAATTCCGAAGAAGGAGCCTGAGAAATGGCTACCACATCCCTGAAGGAGTTAGGCGCGTAAATTATCCAATCCCGACACGCAGAAATAGTGACGAGAAATAACCAGGCTCTTCTAAACTCGTCTTAATGTCTCCTGAAGGTTGCCGAAAAGTCGTTTGATAGGTCTTTGAAAGATCATTTAAAAGTCGTCTGAAAATAATCTGAAGATCATATAAAAGTCATCCAAAGGATATTAGAACTTATTTGATGATCTTCAGAAAACCGTTTTAAAGTCATCAGAAAGTCGTCTGATAGTCGACTGAAAATTATTTAAGAGCCGTTCAAAGGCCGTCTAAAAGTCACCCAAAAATAATGTGAAGCACGTCCAAAAGTTGTTTAAAAACTGTACAAAATCAACTGAGAATAATATGAAAGCCATCTAAAACATTTAAGTGTCACGCAAATATCATTTAAAGGCATCCGAAAAGCGACTGAAAGTCATTTAGAATGATTCAAAAAGTCGTTTTAAGGCCGTCTAAAAGCCTTTTAAATGCTATTTGAAATTCTGTAGAATGTTTAGAAAATTCGTTAAAAAGCCCGGACCCGAAATCGTTCGAATGTTGTCGAAAAAGCGCTTCGAAACTCGTCTAAAAACCGTTTAAAATTCATCTGTATGTTGTTTGAAAGGCATATAAAAGTAATGTAAAAGTCATCTGAGGGTCGTTTGAAATTCGACTGAGAATTGTCTGAAAACCGGTTGAAAACAAATTGAGAAAGAAAGTTGTAAGTTATTTAGGGTGGAGGCGTCATTATTAGCCCCATTGCCGATATTGGTTCTATTTTCACTACAATCATCCATATCTGCAATGAATAACTGTATCAACCATATCTTTAGCGCATTTTGATTGAAGCATTGATGGAACTTACACTTAGAAAAACACCGAAAGAATTGTTTATCGTTACAGATAAAGATAATTGTAGTAAAGATAGGGCCAATATAGGCACTATGACTAATAATGGCGCCCTCACCCCATTTGAGTATTAGTGTTTTCTTGCTTATTATGGTTCTCGCGAGCGCGACCAAAGTTCGGTCGTTTAAACCACGATAAAAGTAAATTAAAGCTGAAAATGTTACTTGAGCTGGTTACTGTTGAGATGATGAAGTGTTTAATTTTCATGGTGATATGAGTCGCTCAGAAGGAAAGGGGTGTAAGTGACAAAAAGTATATTTCGAGAAAATCGGATCCAAAGTTAAGCTAGAAGTCAGCTAGAAAATTCGTCAGGTTAAAATACAAAACTAATGGCGCAGTATGGTTCTGTTAACTTCACTTTATTAATTTCTATTGAAATCTTGGAAAAGCATTTTATATTTTTGGGAGATATAAGACATTTTTGAAAATGTTATTTGCACTTACACACCCCTTTCCTTCCAAGCGAAACCCAACTTTTATTTTGCTCTTTTTTTTCATGTTTCTAAAAAAGTCATTAAACGGTAAAATTTTGACATGAATTTTCTAGCATGCATAAAACCATGCTCAAAGTATCGTTTCCTATCATTATCTCGATTTTTTCAATTTTGTCACTTACACCCCTTTCCTTCTAACCCCCTCATATATAAAAGAATTTGGTCATTTCCATAGGGTAAGTATTTAGTTATTCTATTTATTTTAACGACAAGGTCGTCAGAGTCCATTTATGGCAGTCAGTATGGCACCGAATATCACTCTTCCCTTCCCTTCCCTTCCCTTCCCTTCTTCAGCGTAACAACATGCTCCCATAGACTCGGGAAACCATCACAAAAAAATAAAATTAGTTCAAGTAACCTGCTAACCGTAATGAGATCTCGAAACTCGAAGTACTAAAATTGCATTCTATAGGTTCTATTACTTTTTGGGGCAAAAATTACACTAAATACTGAGATTTCTGCCCAATTAAAATTCACCACTATATTTTCACTTTTTCACCATCGATTTTTCATTAATTTTTTTCGGGCGTTATAGTCATCACATCACTCGCGAAACTTAACTTGAGACACAGAAAACTTTAATTTACCACCCGAACAGTTATTTGGTAAGATTTTATAATGATTTTGCCCAAACTGTTATATGTATATGTGGAGTGATGCCATATTTACGTTGAGCATGAAATTGATCAATAATTTTCGCTATTAAATTAACGGTCATTGAGTGTCGAAAATATACTTATAAAATTCACTGATAATAAAATTCACCGTAAACAGCATTTTATGTGATAGAATTACTGTTGGGCCTCGTTCAACAGCAAAAATAGATACGCGATTCTACGTTTCATAATTGTTCATAACAGATTATTACCTACTACTAGCAACTCTGTTCTCGTCGTGAAAGTACTGAAATCAGTTAAAATTGCAGCTGGACTCTGACGACCTTCACCTTAATTAGTTAAAAGCAAAGTTTTGGGCTAAAACATCTTTCTAAGATTTCACCCTTCTTTCTCGACAGATTTCGCTGCCTGCTGTTAGTGTACAGGATAGTTACGGGGCTAGTGCAAAAATCTACTGACTCTATCTAGTAGCTGATTTGATTTTAATTAGGTATTGTGTTATTAATTATTAATTAACGTTATTGATTAATTTAGTAATTAATTCCCTCCAATTTCCTGGCCACCATATACTGTCCGTCAGATATCGCTTCACCTGGCCTACCCATTTCGCTCGCTGTACTCCTGGTCGTCTTGTTCCTAACGGACGTGTAGTAAATTCTGGGTTCGCCGTAGAGCTGTGTGAGTTCATGCTTCATTCTTTGCTTCTATACTGTGTTTTCTTATGGGCCGCCGAAGATCGGTCTTAGCACTAGATAGTATCATATGCAGCTTGAAATTTGACGAACAGAAGACGCACGGGGATTTTGTATGAACGACAATTTTGGAGCAACTGTGGCAGGGGCAGCATAAGGACTAGGTGCATCGCCGACCATACTTCAATGAAGCTGTCTATAGCTGCCACAAAGTAATTTTTGCATCTATTCAAGCATAAATATTCTTAAATAAGGTCAAACTGTTTAGTAATACAGATAAAGCACCTATTGTCAAAAAGTGGACAAATGACGAATCTGAAAACCGTAAAATTTAGTATCCTAATCGTATACAACGTAGTAATTACGTATATTAAAAAGAGTTTCGTCTTTAGGTAATAAAAATAATTTAAAATTGCACATAAACTCAGAGAATGACTTCCGAGACTCTGAGAGCCAGATACAAATGTAAAGTATTTCTGTACAAGTCCCATAAAAACTTCAAGCTGCTTGAAGGCAAAGTTAGATTGATTATGCTGGAAATTTAACCGCACCTGATCGTTTCAATTATGAATTGAAACTTGAAAGATCTAATTGTTGAACAGGACACAACGAGTGGTGTGGTGACAAAACCAGGTGGAGCAATATCTGGTGGAGACTGGGTGCCCTCGGATCTGGACCCTAGCGACCATGGACAGAGTTAGATGTAGGAATCTCGTTATGCGTTGATATAAGACGTAGAGCGAAGAGCGTTCGAAGTTCTACAACCATTAACCACGAAGCCTAAAGTCACGAATTGCTACGGTACAATGGTGCTTCCAATCAATCATAAACCTTCGCTCGTTACAGAGCAAATGGTCTGATATCGAAATTGACAGGCAGCATTTATTAGGTGCTGGCAAGTAGCACCAGCAAAGCAAGCAACCACTAGAAAGCGTGTTTATTCGGAGAGGTAAACACAAACCCGAACTGTCCATTCGGTCGAGCATAATTATGTTTCGATTTTTCCACTGCACTGGCTCCACGGTACTGGCACGGGAGTTGAGTTGTTATTTGTTTGCACCCGGCCGGAGAACAAATTGATGTCAATAAATATATGACTAATGAGGACATTATGATGGCTGGCAAGCTGCGACGCAGTTATGTTAATATACTCCGAATGGAGACCGAAATGATTGAAGTGTGGCCATCATAAATCATACCTTCCAATTTCAGCTGGAACCGCTTATTATTATATCTACAACTATGCAGCAAAAAATGATGACTTCTGACGGAGTCATTTATGCGTTGATTTATTCGTTGTGATTTTTTCTCACTAAAATTCCAGATTAGATGTTCATCACACAAATTAGGGATTTTTTGAGGTTATGTTTCAAATGACATGTTTTTATCGAAATCAAAACTTTAAATTGGTGACCTTAAACTTTTGCATGTTTAGTTAGTGAATTCCTTTGGGATATTTATACGCCATAATTTTACTTCAATTCACAACTTCTAGCTGGGAGTTAGTGACAGAAATGACCACCTCAATCAAAAGATATTTCAAACAGATAATTTCGTAGGTGGTTTCAAAGCAAAACTGCCAACGGCTTTATTAGTGTATTTTAAATTCAGTTCGTCCGTTTTTGTTCGCTTTGAAAGGATGTCAGAAAAGAAGCACATCAAAAAGAACAACGACCGCGAAATTCGCGATTCCGTCCGTTTCGTTCGTAACCCCTCGCAGGCATTAACGCCCATCTTTGCATTGAGCCGTTCCTGCGATTTCTCCTCCCCCTTCTACGAGCAATTCATTTGCTCTTTCCCGTCCAATCCGACTGCGGCCAGATTCTACGGAAGGGTCTTCCTGTAGATAATATTTCAATCTAATAATTATACACGCTATGTCAGCCATATTGAAAGCGGCGTGGTATAACTTAACTAATGAAAGCAGCACGAAGAAGCGCGTAAGAAACGCGTGAAGAGCCGATGGCGCAGAATTTAAGGCTGAGTCATAAAAGTAAATTAGAAACCATTCTTTCTCTCGTAGGAAGAGCGAACCAGGGTGCGCGGATCGACCCGGGAAGGGAACCGAGACGAATAAAAACAACGAAAAAATGCCCGGGTCATTCTTGGCCTTTGTTTACGGGATGACTTTGGGAAAGTACGTCCACGGAAGATGAAGTTCGGGCTACCTAACCTACTGCCTCATGGCGATCATGATGGCGCATTGCCAAGGCGAATAAGAGAAACGATTAGATTGGAATCAATTTTATTCGATTTGTGATGGTTGAATGTTTTGTTTTGCAGTAATAATAAAATACAAATATCATTCCGAAATAATTCAAGCAAAGAATAGAAATAACTAAGACAGAAATTGTATAAAAAGAGGTTAGGTAAATTCTCGGAATAAGATACAAGTCCGGAGTTCATCCCCCCTAACAGAAGCGAAAAAAATGGACCGAATCATGCATAAAAGCAATGCCGATCCTTAATTTGCAACATTAAATGTTAATTAAGATGAATCAAATCTCAATCAAATCGAATGATTAACTCATTAGCTCAGAAGTGGATTCGCCTGAGTTCAAGTCATGACTCACGACGACAGCGCAGCGTCTCCAGCCTCGTCCGTCACACACAAGTCACATCTACGTCAAGTTGGTTTCGCTTCGTCGAGAATTTGAATCCGATGCGGATCGAAGAACAGTCACGCATTCGACCGAGCGACCGACCGACCGGCATCGTCATTCGTCTAAAGCCCAGGGTCTGCGCTGCCTCTTTTTAAGTACGAGAATAAAATTCAAATACGGCGCTCGGTGCACGGTCAAACGGTCCCGGGGATGCCGGCCTCCTTCTGTCGGACTTCTAATCCAATCGCTCCATCATCATTCCGAATGCCAATTAAATTAACCATCGCTGTATAATTATGAGGCAATCTGTCGAATGGAATTCAATTTGGAAGTAGAAATTACCACAACATTAGACGGCTCAGCCGATCAGCGGGGGTTCCTTGGGTCGGTCGACAGGTCCACCGAAACGACAAGTTACAGTACGCTGCGTGTGTGGTCCTGCGAGGGAAGAGTCCTAAAAAAGTCCGTAGCAGCTAGCAGGCACACGCTTTTGATCTCCGCTCCTTGTCGGCTTCGGTTCGTCAATTTTTCACCTCCGTATCGATCGAACCCGATCGGAGCAACTAATTGTTTTCGAACCCGAGTCCTTGCTGTGCGCTTTGACTGGCTGCTCATTCTGGGGTGTGGTGGCGTGGAGGCTGATTTGAGAAAGTTTTCATCCGTACCTGTCACAACACACGGTGAGATTTATGAGGGTCGATGTCGGATCTTTAGAGGTTGAATTTTGTTTTGGGTACCTAATTCATTGTTTTGGGTAATTTGTGATGAATGCTATCTACCTGCTGTTTAGCTTTCGTATGATTAATCTAATTTGATGCGTACCGTTCATAACATTTGCTGTTATTTTTATTTTTTGACATTTTTACACTCTCAAGTATTTTTCGATTCTATTTTCTAAACTTTCAAAACCGGATTTTTTATTTCTTAAACTGTTTATCTTAATCTTATTTTTATCTAAAACCACTATCTTCTTGATTTTTTATGAATTTTTGCTACTCTGCTACTGAATTTAATTTTAATAAAGACTATCTTCTATGTCAGAATTTTACCTTAATTGTTCTTAACTTATTACTGTTTTCTTTATATTTTTAATAGCTTGAATTGCAATCTCTTCTAAATTATAAATGAAACAATTATGTATTACTAAAAATTTACCTTAGTTTGGCTTGAGTTTTATGTACCGTGAACGTACCATATTCTGCGCAGTTAAGACATTTTTATGATTCTTCCGCTATTCTAAGTAATTAAGGATTTAAATAAACAACGTGGATAGCAGCAACGTGTAGTGCTACAGTCTATAATATCTGGGAAAAAATATGGGAATTATAAGTCGACCAACAATTGAGTATATTTTTCGTTTTGTAAACTTATCCACGGTGCCTAATTCTGCGCACTTTCTTGTCCATGTTCCTAATTCTGCGCATGTTTGCTCCTAATTCTGCGCACCCAAAAAGTGAAAATAAATACTGCCACGCTGTTTATGTCTTTATACACTGAAAGCACACCAAAAAAATCCAGTATTAGCCATTACAATAATTAAATCCATGATCTGGTCTTCTTGTGCCGTCCGGGTGGCAAAGGAATATTGTTATCATTTTGATTGCCTCATTTTAAATATTTTATTCTCGATAACGTGAAGGACGAATTGATTCGGGTTTTTTGCATACTGAATATTACACTTTGGACTAATACTAAAAATTGTGTTTCCATATAAAAACCACTTCCCCACTCTCTGACAGCCCCATGAGGATGGACAGTAAAAAAAAGAAGACATGGTTTCATGAATTGGCGCTCGTAGGTTCGGACCCCGAGACACACAGCACAGGATGCCAATCAATGCAAGTTAAAGATTCTACTTGAATTTTCATGCCTCTATACCTCATCCATTTGGGTAAGGTTGCGTATTCTTTCGCGATTTCTTCGTAGGATACATTACTGCGCAGAATTTGGAACATGAATAAAAAATCTGTGCCTAAATCTGCGCATTATTGCATCGCATTTTTCTAAGGAAAGCAATGCATGCAATCACTTTTTTTGTCTAAAACATGACTAAAACTAATTATTCTTTCTAATTATGCTGGGTAATTTGATCATTGCAAAGAATTTCGATCATAAATTTGTTAATTTTGTAGAAGGACAATCTTAGCGTTGGTGCTAACGACGATGTTTTCTACCATATAAAATATAATTTCAGTTTCACGTTAAATTATTTCGCTCTCGAATATTATGGCTGCTTTGTGAATAATGGCGTAATATTCAACAGACATTTATAAAAACATAACACAAATATCATAGTTATGCACAATGTTAAAAAATACTTATGTAAAGAAAAATGCGCAGAATTAGGAGCGGTCACGGTAATTATGTTTGAATTCCGTAGGTTTTTTTTTAGCTTAGACAAAAAGGTAAAAATAGATTTATTTCTGTAAAGTTTGTTTCAAATTTTCGATATTTATCAATTTTGTCTATACCGCTCCAAACGGCTTTAATCGACTTCTGATGAGGCTAATTGTGAAATTTTATCAATTGGAAAAAAATTATTTCATAAAACTTGAACCTGTGTTAAAATTCAATCATCATCCAAAAGCAAATTTAGGAAAAGACTAAATCAAAATCATGCGCAACCCACAATTGATCAACCGGGTACACCTGTACCCCTGTCAAAATCTTCGAGTTCCAGTTTCGGACTGCTCCTTTTGAAATATCGTCAAAAGACTCCAAATAATTGTTATTTACATAATTTTACGTAAATTGAAACGTTTAAGTGACAATTTTTATTTTTATAACCGGGTGCTTCAACTGCTCGAACTTTGTCGGATTTTCGGTCAGTCACTTTAGGGTTAAAACGAAATTGAGGCACCATACAGCTTCTACCATTTCTGCGTAAATATCTCCGTACAAAATTGTAGTTCCAACAGGACAACGCTGCTTATCACGCTAATAAGGAAACCAAATAGTGGATTAAGAATCAGCAACTTGATTTGCAGAGCTCGCTCTCTGGACATCGAATCCTGTTAAAAACATCTGGAGACTCCCAGTTAGTAAAATTTTTGCCCATGGCGAGCGGTATTTTACTGTTGATGAGCTCAAACAAGCCATTCCGGAGGTTTGCCCAGGTAACAATATTAGTTTTATTGCAATCTTATAATGGTATTTTGGTCACAAAAACCATCATAAGAGTATAATAAAGAATTAGTTGTTTCTGTTTAATAAAACTGAAGAAGAAGGATGTAGGAAGGGTCGATGAAGGGCCTAAGAAGGGCCCAAGTAGGGTTCAAGAAAAATCCAAGAAAAGTCCGAGAAGGGCTCAAGACTGACTCAAGAAGGGCTCGAGGGTACCTGAATTGTACAACCTGAGTAGAAGAATGATCCAATAAACGTCTAACTATGGTTTAAGGGTTCAAGAGTCCAAGAAAGGCCCAAAACGGGTCCAAAAAATATTCTAAAAGGGTCCAAGAGTGGTCTAGGAAGGGTCTAAGATTGGTCTAGGAAGGGTCCAAGAGGGGTTTAAGAAGGTCCAAGAGGGGGCCAAGAAGACCCTAAGAAAGGTCCAAGATGGGTCTCAAAAGAGTCCAAGGATTCACGAGAATTTCAAGAAGCGTCTTAAAAAGGCCAACAAAGTTCTTGAAGAAAGTTCCAAGAATGGTTCAAAATGGGTTCAAGAAAGGTCCAAAACGGTTTCAAGAGAGGGTCCAAGAGGAGTCCATGAGCCAAAGAAAGACCTAAGACGTTAGATGAATGGTCCAAGGAGCGTCTAAGAATATTTTAAGAAGGAGCCAAGAGTAGTCCAAGAAGGATTCAACCAGAATCAAAGATTTCAAAGTTATTAGTTCAATAGTTCTTACGTTGCACGAAGATACGAAAGTGACAGAATCAAAGAGTTCACAAAAAGTTCAAGTAATATTTAAGAAGGGTCTAAAAAGAATCTAAGAAAGGACCACGAAAAGTCCAAGAAAGGTCGAAAAAGTTTCCAAGAATGGTTCAAGGGTTAAAAAAGGGAACAAGAAGGGCCCAAAAGGGATCCAAAAAGAGCCTAAGAAAGGGCCAAGAAGGGTTCATAAAAGGTCCTAGTAGACTCCTAGAACGTATTTTTTGAAACGGTGGTTCTACAATTGATGAAGGGACGGTAGGGGAAAGTAATGAAAAGTTTTTTGAAATGGAGGGAAAGAGTGAAAAGGCGAGTCCAGCGCCTCTATAGTTCAAAGGTACAAGTATCAGCGAGCCACATGCCCTGGGATTCGAACCCAAATCCGGTTATAATCTCAGATTATAGCTTGGTTGGACCCATGCACCTTCCAGCATTGGACAAAAGGTAGGAGTTACAACGACAACTTGTTAAGCGTAGCTACCAATAACTCCCCCCCCCACACCTGTCTACTCTTTCCCTACCATTTCAAAAAACTTTTCATTACTTTCCCCTACCGTCCCTTCATCAGTTGTGGAACCACCGTTTCAAAAAATATTAATATATGTTTGACCGCATTTCAAGGTCAAGACTAAAAACACGAGGTTTGGTCCTAGAATGTTCCAAGCAAAGTCCAAGAAAGGTTCAAGAAGGGTCTCAGAAGAGTCCAATGATTCACGAGAATTACAAGAAGAGTCTTCTAGAGGTCAAGTAAGTTCTTGAAGAAAGTTCCAAGAATGGTCCAAAATGGGTTTAACAAAGGTCCAAGACGGTTTTAAAAAGGATTCAAGAAGGGTTCAAGAGGAGTCCAAGAGCCGAAGAAAGGCTTAAGAAGGGTCGAGGAATGGTCTAAGAAGGATCCAAGGAGGGTCTAAGAAGATTTTAAGGAGGAGCCAAGAGAAGTCCTAGAAGGATTCAACAAGAATCAAACTAGGAGCCAATAAAAGTCAAACGAAGGGTCTTATTAAAGTCCCAAAAGGGTCCAAGAGGGGTTCAACAAGAGCCTAAGAAATGTCCATAAAGAATACAAGAAGAATCCAAGAAATATTTAAGAATGGTGTAAAAAGGATCTAAGAAAGAACCATGAAAAGTTCAAGGAGGGTCTAAAAGGTTTCCAAAAATGATCAAAGAAGAATGGTTCAAGAAGGGTTCAAAAAGGGTCCAAAAGTAGTCCAAAAAGAACCTAAGAAAGGTCCAAGAAGGTGTCGTGTCCGTCGGTTATTTCCAACCGAGTCCTCCGGAACACGGAACAACGTCGTTCGTATGACGGTATTCTTCCTATGCAAGGGGTTTCAGTTACACTCAAGTAAATAATTCAGTTTCATTAGATTTGTTTTACGCTCATTCATCTAACTCGGCTCGTTCCCTACAGAAGGGTCCATAAAAAGTACTTGAAAACTACTAGAAGGATCCAAGTAAAGTCCAAGAAGGGTCTGAAGGAAGTCTAAGAAAGGCATAAGAATAATCCAAACAGGGTTGCAGAAGATTCCAAGAATAAACCAAGAATAGTCGAAGATGGATCCGAGAGGTTTAAAAAGCATCCAACAATAATCCAACAAGGGTTCAAGAGGGGTCTAAAAAGGATTCAATAAGGGTCTAGATGTCGGTGTTAAAGAAAATGCTAAGAAATGTCGTAAAAGAGTCCATGAAGAATCTCACCAAGTTCCAAGAAGGGTCCAGAAAGGGTCGCAGAAGAGTATAAATAATTGCCAGAAAGGTCCAGGAGGGGTCTAAAAGGGTAGTCCGAGAAAAGTCCAAAAACGTGCAAAACGGATCTAAGAAGGGTTCGAAAATCTAAGAAGGGTTCAATACGGGTCCAAAAGGGGTCCAAAAAGAGTATTTAAGAAGTGTTTAAGAAGGGTCTAAAAAGATCTACGAAAGGATCACGAAAAATCCAAGTAGGGTTCAAAAAGTTTCCAAGGGTCCAAGAAGAATCTAAAAAGGCTCCAAGAAGGGTTAAAAAAGGGTCCATGAAGAGTCCAAAAGTGGTCCAAAAAGAACTTAAGAAAGGTCCAGGAAGGGTCAATGAAAAGCCCTAACTGAAAGGATCCAACCAAAGTCCAAGAGGGATCTAAGAAAGGCCTAAGAAAAATCCAAACAGGATGCAGAAGATTCCAAGAATAATCCAGAACTAGTCCAAGATGAATTTGAGAGGTTCAAAAAGCGTCTAGCAATAATCCGACAAGAGTTCAACAGGGGTCTAAAAAGGATCCAATAAAGTTCCAGAAAGGATCGCAAAAGAATATAAATAGATGCCAGAGAGGTGCAGGAGGGGTCTAAACGGGGTCTAAGTAAGGTCAAAGAAAAGTTCAAGAAGAGTCCAAAAAAGTAGTCCAAGAAAAGTCCTAGACGAGTCCAAAACGGATCTAAGAAGAGTTCAAAAGTCTAAGAAGGGTCCAAGACGGGTTCATAAAGGGTCCAAGATGGACCAAAGGGTACAAAAAGGGTGGACGAAATTGGCTCAGAAGAATCCGAGAAGGGTCTAATAGTACAAGATTCTAGCAAAGACCCAAAAAGAGCCTGAGGAAGGTCTAAATAGGGTTCAGTAACAATCCAACAAGGGTCAAATAAAGTTAGAGAAAAGGGTCCTACAAGAGTCCAGTAACTTGTTTAAGTTCCAGAAGGGTCCAAGATCGGTTCGAATTCCAAAATAGGTCCAAGAAGGATCCAAGATGTGTCCTAGATGTGTCCAAGATGACCTTAATAAAAGTCCTAGAAGAGTTTAAACAGAGCCCAAGAAGGATGCAAGAATGATTCAGTAAGGGTTTAAGAAGCGTCCAAAAGGGGTCTAAGAAAGACCCAATAAGAGTCAAAAAAAGATCCAAGAGTCCACCAAAGTGTCTACGAAGGGCTCAAGAAGAACCTAATAAGAGTCCAAGAATTATCCAAAACGGATCCAAGATGAGTCCAAGAAGGGTCCAAGGAAGCAAGTAAGATCCAAGAAATGACGAAGAAGCGACCAAGAATAGTCTAAAATGGATCCAGAAAGGTTCCGAGTAGAGTCTAAGAAGTGACCAAACATCCAAGAAGTGTCCAAGAATGGTTCAAGTGGCGTCAAAGATGAATCCAAGAAGATTTTAAGAATACAAGAAAAGTTCAGGAAGAGTTCAGGAAGGCTCTAAGGAGAGTTCAACGAGTCCAAGGAAAATTCAAAAAGAGTCCAATTAAATTTAGAATCACAGAATTCAAAGTCTACGAGTTCAAGAGTTCAAGGATTCAAAAATTTAAAAATCCAAAAATTCATGAACAAAGTTTCTGTTAGTGTCATGTTTTAGTTATTTTTGTGCATTAAGATGTCATCTTCATTTAATTTTTTTTTATTCATTTTCGTAATTGTGTCGCGTTTGTGAGCCTTTTCTGTCAGTTTTGCGTTATTTTGTGTTATTTTCACATTGATTTGTATCATTTCTGTATTATTTATGTGCGGTTTTGGAATCATTTTTGCGTAATTTTTATATTATACTAGCTAATTGCCCGACCTTACTAGGGTCCCCTTCGTCTATCAGCCACTTGAACATACGTTACTGTAACAACAACTCTCATAGTTCAAGAAATAAAACTAGTTCAAGAAACAAAAATAGTTCATTTGACTGTGTCTACTTCCTTTATCAGCTCCTTCTCCTCCTGTTGTTCTTCAGCTACTTTCAAATCTGTTCTCTATTATAAAATGAAAATACATTTTCTCAGCAATTCAGAAAAAGTATTTTTTTTAAGTTTTCCACAAAATTTTTCACTAGGTTGGAAAACTCCCAAGAAAATCCGAATAAGGTATGTTGTTAATTATGCAAAAACCGGGGTCAGTCCCGGCGTAGTGGTTAGCATTCACGTCTCTCACGCCAAGGACCCGGGTTCAAATCCCAACCCCGCAGAAGTCACAAATGACCCAAAACTGGTTAAAGTAACTATAATCTAAACAAACAAAAAATCATGCAAAACTTTAAAGCTGTTTTCTTTTCAATTTTAAACCTTGATGAAAATTTCAACGGTGAAATGGCCTACTTAGCTTACGAATTTCTACAAAATATTTTGAAATATTAGTTTTACATGATTTGAATATATTTTGTTATGTAGAATTTATTATACTTTTAAAATCAAAATTAACTCTCCATTGCAGTGAAAATCATTTTGTTCTTGATCAAAATTAGTACCCATTTATAAGACATTTATCATTGATTTGATCTCCAAATTTATGTTCATTCGGTCTACAATGGGGCAATTAAAGTAAGTTTCCAAAATCATGATTTCAACAGCATTCGGTGTCTTGTTTCCGATGCCGGTTATCGAATTTCAGTAGTAAAAGTAAAATTCTCATCGCCTTCCTATAGGTTTGTCACCTTCCTGTGATGCAACTAGCAGCTCTATAGGTGCCATCAAATTAAAGAAACTGTCGTCATCAATCCCACTAATTTTATGCCACTGATAACATCTCACCAACCATCACCGACCGACCGACCGGCCGGCCGGCGTTATATCAGCATGGTCCACGGTTCAACGTTGGTGGTCCCGGCCAACAACCGTGACTCCTGCGGATGGTCGGTTAAGGTTGAAAGTAACCTGAATCAGAAACCTTCGAAAAAAATATCGGTGTTGAAGGACAAATAGCCCGATTAGACGCATTGTTCATCTATTTTTCTGGCCTTTTATTGGACCCAAGGAAGGCCTGCCGTCCGTTGACCATCGTCATCGTTCGGTGGCGGCTGCGGCAATTTTTCTTTTGGTATCAACATGAACATTGACTTCCAGCAGAGGGTTCTCATTGACTGTGGCTTCACAGGGTGCATAAAAGCATAGGCTACAAGATCGGGAATGTTCTTTTCGAACACAACCGTTTAGACCTTCAAAGTTTATCAGCGCTCTGCTTCGGATGCTCTGTATAATGCGAGCGAGCGTTGGGAATGTTGGGAAATTTTTTTGTCTCAAATTGGTTAGGTGAGATTGTTGAGTGTGCACTCGCATTGTTTAGAAAAAAAAGTTCTATTTTTGTGATTGTCAAACAAATAAATAGCGTCAATTTTACAATCATCAAAGGAACAATGTTCATTTGATATGTACAATCTTCAGATTTTTCGAAAGATGAAAAATCTTCAAGTTCCCATACCAACGACCACAACATACATATTTATTCGTTAGGGGGAACATCTTTCTTAAGTGCTAGTAACCCCTGCCTGGCTCCGTTCCAAATTTAACGGTTGTCAAGAGTCTGAATTACTGTCAGCATCAAAACATTGTTTTTCTAATCCGGGTTTTCTTTCCCAGCCACCCTCGCTCTGTTGTGATGGTGAGTGATTTAATCGGACGCAACAATTCGCACAATAAAGTACAGTTAAAATCTGGCGTTCGTAATCATAACCCCTCAAAGGCAAGCAAGAGAGACAGAGACACACTGTGCCACCCACCCTGCCGTTTGCAGCGCGAACCCCGATAGCTGCTAAACTCTTTCCTGCGGGTGGCGGCCGGCGGCGGTGGCAGATGCCGGGTCGTCGTAGCAAAAGAGAGAAAGAGCCGTTTATAATTTTAATGGAGTTTTCATGAGAATTTCGCTATTTTCGGGATTAAGTTTTATGTGCCGGCAGCGCGCTGGAAAGCTGCCCGTTGAAGGCCGAGGGCGGGCGTGTGAATTATTTGTCCGAAATTATCTACGCCACTTCAGGCACCGGGTGGCAATTTACGAGATCCATAAAGTGTATCATTTTAAAGTTTAGGGTAATAAAATTCTAAATCGCAGTGGGAAAGGGTGGGTTGATGATTGTTGGAGATGGTACAGTGGGTAAAATGATTCAAGATTTAATGTTGCAAAATTTCTCTTATTATTGTACTTAGTGGACAATTTAAGATCCATTTCCATAATTGCGAAGAAAAAGATTGCTTCTAGCACTTTAAGGTCATTCGCCTAGTCTTAATTGTGGTAAATAGAAAAGGTATGGCGGAACAATTAATAACGGTAGACCTCATGTCTCATGGTTGTTATTGTTGATGGACATTTTTGAAATTTCAGTCAGTCAGTCAGTCAGTCAGTCAGTCAGTCAGTCAGTCAGTCAGTCAGTCAGTCAGTCAGTCAGTCAGTCAGTCAGTCAGTCAGTCAGTCAGTCAGTCAGTCAGTCAGTCAGTCAGTCAGTCAGTCAGTCAGTCAGTCAGTCAGTCAGTCAGTCAGTCAGTCAGTCAGTCAGTCAGTCAGTCAGTCAGTCAGTCAGTCAGTCAGTCAGTCAGTCAGTCAGTCAGTCAGTCAGTCAGTCAGTCAGTCAGTCAGTCAGTCAGTCAGTCAGTCAGTCAGTCAGTCAGTCAGTCAGTCAGTCAGTCAGTCAGTCAGTCAGTCAGTCAGTCAGTCAGTCAGTCAGTCAGTCAGTCAGTCAGTCAGTCAGTCAGTCAGTCAGTCAGTCAGTCAGTCAGTCAGTCAGTCAGTCAGTCAGTCAGTCAGTCAGTCAGTCAGTCAGTCAGTCAGTCAGTCAGTCAGTCAGTCAGTCAGTCAGTCAGTCAGTCAGTCAGTCAGTCAGTCAGTCAGTCAGTCAGTCAGTCAGTCAGTCAGTCAGTCAGTCAGTCAGTCAGTCAGTCAGTCAGTCAGTCAGTCAGTCAGTCAGTCAGTCAGTCAGTCAGTCAGTCAGTCAGTCAGTCAGTCAGTCAGTCAGTCAGTCAGTCAGTCAGTCAGTCAGTCAGTCAGTCAGTCAGTCAGTCAGTCAGTCAGTCAGTCAGTCAGTCAGTCAGTCAGTCAGTCAGTCAGTCAGTCAGTCAGTCAGTCAGTCAGTCAGTCAGTCAGTCAGTCAGTCAGTCAGTCAGTCAGTCAGTCAGTCAGTCAGTCAGTCAGTCAGTCAGTCAGTCAGTCAGTCAGTCAGTCAGTCAGTCAGTCAGTCAGTCAGTCAGTCAGTCAGTCAGTCAGTCAGTCAGTCAGTCAGTCAGTCAGTCAGTCAGTCAGTCAGTCAGTCAGTCAGTCAGTCAGTCAGTCAGTCAGTCAGTCAGTCAGTCAGTCAGTCAGTCAGTCAGTCAGTCAGTCAGTCAGTCAGTCAGTCAGTCAGTCAGTCAGTCAGTCAGTCAGTCAGTCAGTCAGTCAGTCAGTCAGTCAGTCAGTCAGTCAGTCAGTCAGTCAGTCAGTCAGTCAGTCAGTCAGTCAGTCAGTCAGTCAGTCAGTCAGTCAGTCAGTCAGTCAGTCAGTCAGTCAGTCAGTCAGTCAGTCAGTCAGTCAGTCAGTCAGTCAGTCAGTCAGTCAGTCAGTCAGTCAGTCAGTCAGTCAGTCAGTCAGTCAGTCAGTCAGTCAGTCAGTCAGTCAGTCAGTCAGTCAGTCAGTCAGTCAGTCAGTCAGTCAGTGATTAGAAGTTAAAAATACCTTGCGTTAAAGATTTAAAAAGTCGTCCAGAAAGAGTAGAATAAATTGATTCTGCCTTCTGTAGTCTAAAAATTTTTTGAATTATTTGTCAACTTCTGAACACTTTTTTTTTTAATGAAAAGTAATTAATCCTGAGCTACCATGACCATATTGCTACAGCTCGATTCATATCAAACGACACTCCTTTCCATGCGTTACTGACCACCCACGTAGACCGTCTGCACCATGCAACAACAACGGTGCGAATCAAGTTGACAATTCCATTAATATCCCACGTCCAGCAGTTTCCTTTTGGAAACGACAATAATCCAGTCTGTTGTACTTCAAAGTCGGCAGCTACACGTTTCGAACAAAAATATCACACCATCTCCCGGCATGGCTCCTATCGAAGATCGATCCCTTAACCGCAACGGGGTGGAATTCGTCCGTTGGCAAGTCCTGGTGCGACTCGATAGAAATCACCAATGAGCAGCAGTCAGCAAGTTACCTACCTGTTCCGATGGTAAGCGTTAATTTATGTCACCAAAGCTTTGAGTTGCCGCCATCCGCATACTGCATTGGACTGGACCACAGGCATCGAACTTCAATCGAGACGACGATGACGATCAGGATATCGTTTGCTAACTTTCCCTGTAGGCACTGTGCCAGGCAGGTACCGTACCGCCGATCAGACCGGATCCCCGCCGGGAGGACGGGCACGATCGATATAAATATTGACAAAATTGAACAATGTAGTCAAGGTTGCGCTTGTTTTGCTCTCTTTGCGGTAAAAGTCAAAAAGTTTGTTGGTTTCGATCTTCATTGCCTCGAAGGGATAATGGGTCTGAATTTTTTTTCTCGGTTCTACCTTTTCGGATCTGTTTGGGTTCCTGTTGGTGCGAGAGTCAAATCATTGTTGTAGATGAGTTTATTGATTATGGGTTTATATTTCTCACTTACTTTTCTAGCAGTGCTGTCGTTATGTTTTGCAGCAAAGTTAAGATTAAACAATAAAAAAATGCTGTGGAAAATATTTCCTGCCATCACTGGTTTGGGAGGGTTGCTGTTCGGGTGTTCATTAAATAGGATTACAATAGCCACCTGAGAGCTGAAATTTCTTCTTCTGCAAATCAGAAGATCTTCGTTGATACCAAACGCACGAACTGAACGTGGGAAAACCTAATTCCGGGTATTTCGATGTGCGCTCATCGCCCATCCGTGTGGTGCTTTGTTCCATAATACTTGGTAATCTTTTCGGCGTTCCGTAATCAGTTCGCTTGGATCTGGCCCACAAATTTTCTTTCATCCATCACGAATAATAAAATAATATATAACTTCCTTTTGAGCTAGATTTAATATATTTTCGGGCCGCTCGCTAGCCCGCCAGTTCGGTCGGTGTATGTTATTATTTTCCACCTAGACACGCTGGATCATGATTACCGCGCTAATTATGGGAGCTGCCGCGGAAGCACATTCTTCATCAATCCGTCCGCTGTTGGCCAACCGGACTTCCATTCATTCGACCGTAATCATTATCTATTTACTTTTGTAATTAATTTCGTCTTTCCTTGGAAATGCATGGCGAATCGCACCCTGAAGAAATGGATCGGAGCTGCCGGCCGCTTTAGTATGATGATGATGATGATGGTGATGATTATAAAGATGGGTGATGACGATGAACCCGACGATAGCGCAGAAGGTTCAGCCCAAATAATACAGAGCAATCTGGGGGCATGGTTTGCGGTGTATTTTTGTGGCCGGCGATGAGTTTTCATTCGTCGACAATGGGTAATCATTAGGTGTGATTCCTACTCAAGGCGGAAAATTAGCTCAACGGGCAGTCCGCTTCGATACAGATTCTTCGGCCATGTTAGAAAACCTAAGCTCATTTCGGTTTCAATACAAGTTTGCCGACTAGAGTGATTTAAAGCTTTAAATGTTTAATTAATCTCTACAGCTTTTAAATAAGACAAAATAAGGAAATAATATTTCAAACCACAAATTTTGAAAACAGTTTTCTTGTTAGTGAAACAAAATGAAACAAAAACGAAAACGATTTATATCTTGCCTGTTCAAATTAATGACACCAAGAGTTGATCTTTTTGTCATCGCCTGCATGCACTGTGGGTCCGGATCGGACAGCCAGCGATGATAGTGAGCAGCACTCTGTAGGTACTCACTCACTCACTTACTGGAATCTCCATCGTGTAGACTGCATGACACACTCGAACTGACACTGATGCTGACGATGCATCGTCGCTGTAATGTACCACTTAGGCTCCCGCATCGGCAGCAGATGGTCATTATTTATCGCCTATCTGGACCCGCTGACGCGTTTTGTGCTTCCACGGATGCTGCGAGGCCCGGAGCCTTCAATCCTGTCCCAGTCCGTCCCATTGCAGTGGTCGTGGGCAGCGCTGGCTGACCAAAGTGCTTTGGAGGTGACGACAACGACGACTACGACGACGGAGGTTCCATTTTTGGTTGTTAGGCGAGTTTAGGATAAGGATGACATAGCAATGCTCACGGAAAGTCATGTATTGAGATGCCGTTTTGTTTGATGACAGTTTTCGTTTTAGTTAGAAACCGCTTCCCGCTTATCGGAATGACTGTCCACAAAAGCACTTTGTGGTCATTTATTTTCATTCCACACCGAGCAGTGCAATTGAATTGGTTTTTTTTTCTCGAAAGAAACTGTTCTTATTGATAGTATCAACTTTGTCGCGAGTTGTCCATCCGATGTTGTAGATTTAGGTATTTGACTAGAATAGTGAACTTTATAAACCTTACGGTAAGCATATTATTTTCAGGTTTTCTAAAGTTTCTTTTTCGTTGGATAAAGCTCGTCCGCGGTTGATTATGCATTGTATGTAAAGAAAAACGAAAAAAGACTGTGTAATGTATAATGTAAGGGTAGGCGGGGCAAGACCGCCCGCCAAAGCAAAACCACCTGTATAAAAAAAAGTTGTAGCTCAATTTCTAATTTATCTGCTTTAAATGAACAATTGATCTATTACCTACATGTAAAAAATAAAAACATAAATATCTGAAATGATTTTCTATTTTTTATTGCGATTTGGAAGCACGTCCAAGAAAATAGAGTATTTTTCCATGCGGGGTGAAACACGCCCACTAACGGGGTAAAACCGCCATAGCGTATAACTTTAACAATATTCAACCGATTTGAATGAAACTGGTGGCATTGGATTCGTGAATTTATCTAATTTAAACAAATTGAATCAGTTTGCTATCAAACAATAAATGGTTCCCCGAGATTCGCAAGTTCGAAAAAGTGTCCGGCAACCACTCGTATTGGAAGAATATCAGTAATATAGGTACCAACAGTCTTCAAAATGATAGCGTGTAGTTTCGTTAAACAACAAGATGGATCGGGTTAGGCATCCTGGAGTCAATCTTTAAGGAGTAGAGAGGATCTAAGATAAAATATAACAATATGGGTATTAAAGTTCGTGCAATTGATCCGGTGCACAGTGGTCCCATTGGTATCAGAACACGCGTTTTTTTAATTGCGCCTAAATGGTTGATTATACTGGTTAAGTATGTTCAGAGAAATTTTTCAGCGTTAAAGGCTCTTTCATATGGCATAAACGATTATTTGATTAATCCCCCTAAAAGTTAGATAAAAAATTTATTTTTTGAACAGTAAGAGATACAGCAAAACAATGTTCTACAAAATTTTTGAAAAGATTCTTATAAAGAACTTTGCCAAAGAAAGTAACCTACTAGCTATTATAGTTTTAAAGATAAAGAACAATTTTTAATGAGACTTTACGAAAATCAATTTTTTGACCACAGTTCTTTCTACAGTATTTATACGCATTAGACATGTTCGGCAAAGATTTTCTAACAGTCAAATTACATACTTTTGTAGAAAATAGTAACTTGCTATCGTCAATATTTGCGGAGAAAATTTAAGTTTTCGTTTAAAAACTAACCAATTTTCAACAGCAATAACTCCCAAACATGCAAATATATTCAAGCCATTTATTACCCATGTGAAAGTACAAGAAAAATACTACAAAATGCAAAACAAATTAGCTTGACCCTGGCTATCCCTCTACCAAAACACTCGCATTGAAAATTGTTACTCGGTTGAATTTAATATGGCGTAGTGTAAAAACCGTGTTATCCAGATCAAGTAAGTGTGCAAAATAAATAATGAAAATGTGTAATCCAAGCAGCATGGATTATTTGTAGAGAAAAAGATTTTCAAAATTCGTTTTCGGATGAAATTTGATTACTGCAGTTCGAGGTGTACGAATTTCGAAATGTATTTGAAGATTCTTCATCCTCACTATCGCTATTATTGTGCATATCATATGTACTGACCAACAGTTGCAGTAGGTACATCTTCAGAGAACATGGCGTTTTTGTTATTTGGTAGTTCCCTCATGCTAGAAATTACCGGATCAGAAGATTCTAACAGACAGAAGATCCGTATCTGTAGCCATTCTGGAGATCTTCCTTGTGTGATGAGTTCGGAACTGTTGTATGTCCTTGTCCACCATTGTCATCATCAGCTCGTAACCACTACCGTTCTACCTTCACATTCAATGGATGTAGGATGAATTTTTGCGATTTGCTGGTCTATGTTATTTTTTTTCTTGCAGTGTTAGTGCAGCCGTTTCCTTTGCAAACTGGAGATGCAACGGCCGGCAATACCTGGTCGAAGACGATCTAATTAAGCTAATTCAAAGAAACATATCTGGACGAAGATGGATGGGGATTTAGGAATATATTCCTTCCATTTGTTACTGCTTTCATGGCAACAATTGATGTGACACAAAGGCTTGAGTTGGACTTCGTGCCATCATCATCAATGAATGTTTGCTAATACTCGCTAAGATCTGCGGTTCCATCTTCCATCGCAACCGTACTTTACGAAAAAAGTTACTGTCTTCAGTTCTTCACCAGAAAACGTGTTTAGTGATGCAACTTTCGAGCTGATAATACTTGACGAGGTCTGATAATCACAGTAACAGCGATGAAGTATCTTGAAATACACTTCGAAATTTGTACACCTCGAACTGCAGTAATTAAATTTCATCCGAAAACGAATTTTGAAAATCTTAATAATCCATGCTGCTTGGATTACACATTTTCATAATTTATTTTGCACACTTTACTTGATCGGGATAACACGGTTTTTACACTACGCCATATTAAATTCAACCGAGTAACAATTTTCAATGCGAGTGTTTTGGTAGAGGGATAGCCAGGGTCAAGCTAATTTGTTTTGCATTTTGTAGTATTTTTCTTGTACTTTCACATGGGTAATAAATGGCTTGAATATATTTGCATGTTTGGGAGTTATTGCTGTTGAAAATTGGCTAATTTTTAAACGAAAACTTAAATTTTCTCCGCAAATATTGACGATAACAAGTTACTATATTCTACAAAAGTATGTAATTTGACTGTTAGAAAATCTTTGCCGAACATGTCTAATGCGTGTAAATACTGTAGAAAGAACTGTGGTCAAAAAATTGATTTTCGTAAAGTCTCATTAAAAATTGTTCTTTATCTTTAAAACTATAATAGCTAAAAGGTTACTTTCTTTGGCAAAGTTCTTTATAATAATCTTTTCAAAAATTTTGTAGAACATTGTTTTGCTATATCTCTTACTGTTCAAAAAATAAATTTTTTATCTAACTTTTAGGGGGATTAATCAAATAATTGTTCATGCCATATGAAAGAGCTTTTAACGCTGAGAAATTTCTCTGAACTTACTTAACCAGTGTAATCAACCATTTCGGCGCAATTAAAAAAACGCGTGTTCTGATACCAATGGGACCACTGTGCGGTGGGTCATTTTTTGACATTTCAAATTGTTCTGATTGATAAAGCAGATACATATTATTTTTCCATTGTTAAGATAATTTGCTATATTTTCATAAAAAATATGTTTATTCCATGATATTCGTTCCAAGAGGGAGGAATTATTGAAAAAAGCTATATCCGAGAAAACAAGAAAATGTCCATAGCGCCCGCAGGGAAAATTGGCAATTTAGATTTTTCCAAACAGCCTGCCAGCTACAAACTAAGCACATTTATATTGTTTTATGTAAATCTGAGATTCTTTGGTCCACACTATGCAATTATTTTAAAAATCTCCTTATCGCACTAGCATTATGCACGACGGTCTTGCGCCGTTCGTTGTGGGCGCTTTTACCCCCAAATGACCGATTAATATATTTTAACGTTTTGAATAAAATAAACCCTAAGTTCTGCGGGAACAAAGTTATAAAAAACGAAACGATTATAACGAAAAATCTGTTTTTATTTATTTCTCCGATAGTTTATACGATATTGCTGTACAAGGTATTGTAAAATATTGCGTACGCATTCAGTAATATGACTGTCATCAACATTTAACACCAATTTGAGCAAGGCCCTGTAAAACCATGGTGGGCGGTTTTACCCCGGCGGGCGTTGTTACCCCGTTTACCCTTACTGTATAATCAATGTTCTAGGTTTGAGCTACGCAGTAAAAAGTGCTGCAAAGGACTGATAGGCAAAATAAAGGGCCTTCCCCATCATTTTTTGAAACCGCTTTTAACCCATCGCTTTCGGTTAAAAAACTCGTATTTTGATTCGTCCGTCCAGAGAACCATTTTCCAACCTCTAGAGGCTTAAAAGCATGCTCCTTCGCAAACTTGAGACGTTTTGCTTTATTTGCCTTGCTTATAAATGAGCGCTGCCGGGCAACTTTGCTATTCAAACCCTATGCTGCGAGATAGCGGGTATGCGACACTGAGGATACCAACGATAGCCATACAGACATTAGGCATAATGGACATTAGGCATAATTTACAAAACTTGGCTTTCCTACGATGCGTACTTCAGTTAATCATCTTAGCGTCACAATACAATGAGACCCGGGCCGCCCATTTAATATAAATTCATTTGGTAAAATGCTGCTGGGCATAATGTCGTTCGCCATAAAAACATCACCATAAACAATTTTCCAGAGAAACATTTGACGAAACGACCTTTTAGTATAATTCGGAAACATATTTTATGACTTGTCATAGACGATTCAGGAAGAGACAGACGCAGGACACTAGGGTTGTCGGTGACATGCCGTCGGAAGCGCCTGCCACTGCAGGAGAACAGCATCACCGCAGAAATAACCTCTATTTAGGTGCACGCATTTTGCTAGGTATACTGACTAATAGGGGTTATTCTTTAGTTGAGTCCAAACGAGCGGTAGCAAGTAATGGCGGTACATACCCAACATTTGAGCAGGTGGAATGCCGCAAAAATTTTCTATGACATTCGACCATGTGCGTTTAGGCCATTTGTGATTCGGTCATTCGTGTTTTGCTCATTTTGATTGAGCCGTTTTGATTGGACTATCAGATCTACTATATCATTTGTTATTTCGTTCAGTTGAGTTTCGGCCATCCGTGCTGCGTCCATTTGTGTTTCGGCCATTCGTATGTAATCTAGCTCACCCTATATGCAATAATTTGCATTTTCAAACTGCGTTGATTAAACCGCTTGCAAGTTAACGGCAAATTGCCTAACGTCCGTTATCCCTACCATACATTATGTGTTCCGCACGTCAGTTTTCTATCGTTCATTATGCCTATCATCCATTATACCTATTGTCCATTATGCCTAACATTCATTATACCTATCGTCCGTTATGCTTATCGTCCATTATGCCTAACGTATTTATGCATTACGTCCGTATATCTAACATATTTATGCCTATCGTCCATATCGTGCCTCCGAGAAGATAGACTGTTATCTACTCGGTCAGTACAATAGACACTACCTCAGTTTCCAAAAACGTAGTTTACGTATTGACCAGAGCCAAGATGATTCTCGTCCGTGAAACGGAGCAACTATTGACACGAGATCTTCAAATATTGGAACATTTGTACTTTCTGAATTGGTTGAAAATGGTTTAAAAAATGAGAATTACATCTTTAATACTTCAAAACAGTGGACCGCTCGTTCGCTAGTGGACCCGACAGTTTCAGAAAACGTTTAATTTTTAAGAAACTTGGAGATTTATGTCATTTGTTATTTCCTAAATTTGCAATGATACAACTAACAAATGGGATGGTTCTGTAAAGATGAAGAACTGGGCTTTTAAATATGTAGAATACATGTTTTTGGCAGCTATCTATAAGAGAAAGAAGACAAAATTTTATTTTTTAGTCAATCAAGTACAAAAGTTCCAAAATTTGAGGCCCCTATATCAATAGTGGCCCCGTTTCAACGAGAATCTATTTATATAAGAGGCTTATGTCTGTACCGAAAACCTGGTCTCTGGCAGGACGTCTTATTGGTAACTAAAAACAGGTCCCTGACAGGACGTCATGCTTTCGTAGTAATGGGTTGTATTCTCAGTCACCTCACTGGTCGACTGCTGGACTGCTCGATTGCTCAACTGGTTGACTAGACTGCTCGACTGGACTGGTCGATTAGACTGCTCGATTTGATTGCTCGACTGAACTGTTCGATTCGACTGCTCGACTCAACTGCTTGATTGGACAGATCGACTTCACTGCTTGACCGAACAGCTCCATTTAACTGCTCGAGTAGACTACTCGACTCAACTACTCGGTTCGACTGCTTGACACATTTGCTTGACTTACTACTCGACCCGACTGCTCGACTGGACTGTTCGATTCGACTGCTCGACTGGACTGCATGACTGGACAGCATAATTTATCTGCACGACTAGACTGCTCGACTCAACTGTTCGGTTCGACGCTCAACTCAACTGCTCGATTCAACTGCTTGATTCCACTGCACGACTGGACTACTCGACTCAACTGCTCGACTCGACTGCTCGAATGAACTGTTTGATTCAACTACTCGATTGGACTATTCGAATCGGCTGCTCGACTCAACTGTTCAACCCAATTGCTCGATTCAATTGCTCGACTAGACTACTCGATTTGATTGCTCAACTCAACTGACAACTTGGTTCAACAGCTCGACTAGACTGCTCGACTTAGCCACTAAACTGTTTGACTTAACTGTTTGATTCGACAGCTCGATTTAACTGCTCGATTAAACTGCTCGACTCGGCTGATCGGTTTAACTGCCCAACTCGACTGCTCGACTCAACTCGGCTGGACTGCTTGACTGAACAGCTTGATTTAACTGCTCGACTAGACTGCTCGATTTGACTGCTCAAGTTGACTGTTCGACTCGACTGCTCGACCCAACTGCTCTGTACCTCTGTAAATCTCTGTACCGAAAACCTGGTCTCTGACAGGACGTCATAGGAGGCTTATTGGTAACTAAAAACAGGTCTCTGACAGGACGTCATGCTTTCGTAGTAATGGGTTGTATTCTCAGTCACCTCACTGATCGACTGTTGGACTGCTGGACTGCTCGATTGCTCAGCTGGTTGACTAGACTGCTCGACTAGACCAGACTGCTTGATTCGACTGCTCGACTCGCCTGCTCAACTTGATTGCTTGTTGCGATATCATACGGTCGATGTTAAATTAGACAGGACCAAGTCGCAAAATTTTAAAAATTGAGTTAATGATAGTAAACGATCAAGAATTTTGTAAGCAACATTTTACTCTAACCAGACTACATAAATGTTGCAAACATTATTCAGTTAAATAAAATTCAATACGACCATAAAAACTATGTTTCAGTTTCTAGCTATGACTCTTTTATGTACAACATCTTAGAGCTATATTATGCAATATAAGAACTCAAAGAACTAATACAAAGATTAAACATCTTCGCAAACACTGGCCAACGGAATGTATCCGCAGTTTTCGGAATTCTGAACAGACATTTATATATTCCGGATCGTAAGATTCGGGCTCAAC
This sequence comes from Sabethes cyaneus, assembly GCF_943734655.1. Lineage (NCBI taxonomy): Eukaryota > Metazoa > Arthropoda > Insecta > Diptera > Culicidae > Sabethes > Sabethes cyaneus. The sequence continues at coordinate 234,076,904 of NC_071355.1, forward strand.
TAGTTAGTCATAAGTTGAAAAGAATAAAAACAACCGGTGGCGGTAAAATCACTAAGCTTGCCGTAGTGACGTCCGGCAACAGGACTGCCTATTTCTATTCCATGATTGCTGATACTCGTATATCACATATCGCGGAACATTAACCCAAGAGCCACCAGTCCGAATGTAGCTCCTGCCAAGTGATCGAAGCCTTTTAGTGTGAATATAAATAAAGATGTCCTGTCATAAAACCAACATAACCACCCAAAAACCTCCCTTGAGTTTTATTGCACTCTTATAAGGGCATTTACGACCAATTTTGGTCACGAAAACCATCATAAGGGTGTAATAAAATCTTCAATGTTACTTGGGCTGTTATCGTAATACAGTTGCTTGAAAGTACCGAATAAGCTATGTTTTATGGTCAACACTAACAAAAATTATAAACCAATGACCAATAATTTGTCGCAAGTCGCCCATTTGCATAAATTTGATTTTCTGTATAAATTCTTTAATTTGAAAAAGAAACAAGACTCTCAACCTCCTAAAAGTAGGGTATGTTGGTGCTTCGTCGTAATTGCCTATTCCCGTCCTATCGCACACAAATTATTAAAAATATCAACGATTTTTATGACACACAATGCAAAATTAGTTATTCCCTAATATTTCAGTTTGGTGCCTCTCATACGCGATCAATCAAAGTGAGCTGAGATCTATTTAAATGCTTTTTTTCATTGAAGAATTCCTAGCAGCCAAATTTCCAACGTTTTTTCGTGCGACAAAGAAGAAAATGTCGACTAATCGTTTCAATTTCCGTCATTCATGAAATGAAAATAACTCACGCAACGCATTGTTGTTATTCTGCAGCCGGGAAAACTTGCATAACCTACAGAAATTTTGCAGAATAACATTTGTCATGCTGTCCTACACGAATACATGCGCGCTAGCTTCGTAAACATTATTGTGATTTTTAGTTTGGACGATGAAAAATTTTGATGGACGGATTTTAAAACGGTATGACGAATTTAAGAAATAAAGTCAGTTGCGTTATTTCAATCAAATGCTTTATTAATCGCTTTTTCTTGAATTCAAAGGGCATGGATCGAAAGGTAAGTGTGTTTGAGTCAAATCGGCATAAGAACTTTTGGAGTATTCATTAAATCCATCCAACAAATGATGAAAATCAGAATGGCTTTACTTACTACGATGGGAATTAGAAATAAACCCTAAATCAGGTCTATTGAAATCCATTTTTTTTAATACTTATAACTCTTGTAAGCACCGCGCTTATTCTTTTTGTATCCCGATTATACACGCACGAAGAAATTATTCCTAATAGGATCATTAATATAACCTTTTCCTGTTACGTTTATAAGGGGACATGAATCATTATTTTTTTTATTTTAGATTTTGATTCTGCAGTGGTTTCCGTTTATTTTGATACTAAATTTGTACTGGAATTCTTATATGTAAGATCGTTTTTCGGCCACATCCCGTGATCGGATCATTACAAATTAAATATCAAAGTAAGCGGAAAAGATTGCAGAATCAACATCTGAAATAAAAATATAATGATTTTTTTCAAAATTGTTAGTCGTTTATGTCCCCTTAATAAAAACCTATTGCATCCGCAAAGTCCGGCTCAGCAGAAGAAACAATAAATTATTGAACTAATTTTAAAGCCTCTAACAAACATTGGGGTTTAACCTATTGATTAACAACTTCCGGCATATAAAAGATCCAAATGCCAAAGCATCCTTTGAAAAATTGGAGGCTGATAGAAGCAATTTGTTTGCTGTATTTTTGTTCCATTTGTGTTTCTTTTCCGTCGGTATTTTATTAATGGCTCAAATGTTCTAGAAAGCTATCACACGCATATTGTCCTCGGTAAAAATAATTGTGCACCCGTTAGTGACTGTTTTTTGAATACCGAAAACGAAAAATATACGAGAATAATATTTCGGAGGCGTGTGATCGAAGCGGTACGATGAAGATAATTAACCGGATATTCACATCCACTCCATACACATGAATTATTTTACTCAAAAAAGTAATAGTTCCGGACACGCTTCAAAGTACATATTCAGGAACCAAACGCGATCAATATCGGTCAACATCGGCCAACAAATTTGCAACTCATTCTACCTTGCTTAGCACTCAATTGCCACCCCTGTGTGAGACAACGAATGTAACGAATACTGCGGACAACTAATCAACATGAAAGACCATCCCTTTCAGTAAAGGACGCAGATACCCTCATCCTCTCCGTGTTCCTACCTTCGCAACCATTACGCAGGACTCTTCTCCCAAGCCGGCAAACCTCGGTGGGAAGGGATGGCGTATAATGGCGCGTTTATGAGTTGGCATTTTTTTTCTCTTGTTCACTCAAAGTTGCTGAAGAATAGCACGGAATCCTATGGCTAATATTATAGCGTCCACATCTGTAACGTCAACACACGATGAGGGTTGGTTGCTTGTAAAGGAATTATGTTTGATTGAATTTTCACCCCTGAAATTAAACCGTGACCGTCGTCGTTTTCGAGTCGGTTCGCTCCACTATGATGGTTCGACGGAATGGAAACGGGGTTGGGTTCCCGTTCCATCGAAGAGCAGAAGTGAATTGAATTAAAATGGCTACGAAGCGATGCCATAGCGGAAAACGTTCGCCAGGATATTCACTCCGCTTTCCGCCAGGGGTGACTTATAGGGATGTTCAGATTTTTTGTTGGTCACTTGAAATATTTCCGAAGTTTGTGAATATTTTCACAAAGACGATTGTTATTCGTTGTACTTTGGGACTCCCTGCCGAAAACAGTATCGTAAAATTTTGATTAGATGAAGTAAACATCACCCTCGTGTTAAATCAAGAATCCCGCAGGGGAAAACAGATAACAACTGCACTTCATTTGCCGCTCGATAGCCCTAAAGTAGCGACGAGGGAACATCCTAAATTGAATACATGTTCATTATTAGGTAATTTTTGCCAGCCTGTTTGAGCTAAAACAACGATAAAGTGGCAATGTTTTTGCTCCGTTTTGGGTTCATTTCCGTTTCGTTCGTAGGTTGACCGTAGAAGAAGGGCTACAACCGACTGCCGAAGGGTAAACTGTGCAAGGAGTATTTTGGCAAACGACCAGACTGCAGCAGACTGCCGGCGGAAACGTGAGGCGGAAAATCCCATTGTGGTTTGGTTGTTTATGAAAATGATAAATGTAATAATCACATGGAAACAGCCGCCGCCGCCACCGTCAGTGCAGTCTGTTCCGTTTTACGTTACAACGGTTTGTATATTTTAAATAGATCCGTTTTATGGATCTAACGGTTTATCTTTGTTAGTTCAGTTTATGATTTCAGGCAGGGGTTGAGTTTGCATGTGACAACCAACATGGTAATATATTTCGCCATTAAGCTGTAAAAACGTGTTTTAATACCTTATTTCCTACAACTGTAGCCGGTCAATAATTTACAACAACAAACAATAATGTTATTGGTACTATTTTATTATTAACGTGAGACAGTTTTTCATTTACAAATAAAATCTGGTTTTGAAAAATACCTGGATCTTCAAAACACCACAACACTGCTGAAATCAACTAATTTTGAACACTAACCTCTCCGAAAAACCTACGATCAATCGGCGACGACGGTTCCGAAGTTTACCCATATCCTAGCTGAAGAGCTAAATAGTAAAAAGCCAACCGCACCGCCTAAGTTTAATAACAGCCTGTCCGGCTTGGGTTTGGGTGTCTGGAATTAAGTTTCTATGATAAATGATTGGCTGTCCGTGCTTTGAAAGTGAAACATGAAATTAAATTACGGTTCTAATGATAAAGCTAGTTTCGAGAGCCGGCTGCCTGCCACCGTACCGGGCCTCACCAGTATGGTGGATACAAATTGGTTTATTTCTCAATTTTACCGCGCCCTTTTTTTGTTGCTGCGAATCCCAAACCACCGAGACAGGAAGAGCCACTCAACGTTCTCGATGGCGGCTGGCGGCGCAGAAACTATGATGCAAGCAACTATTTATGTTTTCTATAACCACCTCCTCCTGTTGCCTTGCATTAATAACGAGGTTTGTTCTTGTTAGTTGTTATTCTTGGAAACTATAATTACACTTCACCGTCACACCGTCGGTCGTCGTCGTCGTCGGTCGGCCGACAGGAAGCTTTCATTCGCGTTTTGAAAAGTTGATTGCAAAGCTGCAAAGGGGTTTCCGAGTTGGGCTGCCTCCAACCAACGTTAGCCGATCACGAACATATTTTAAAACTAAACAGCTTATTTTTAAAGTAGTTTTATCGATTGAAACATCTGCCAAAGCAAACCTGTACTCTGTGCTCTGTCTAGGAACCAGGGGCCATCCACTGCGGCAGTTGTGCGCTTCTGTCTACAGGTTGTTACCCTGCGAGGGGCGGCTAGTCGTGCAAAAAACAATTCTGCAGTTGAAAGCACAATGCAGAAATGCCTTCGTAATTCACACCTAACCCAACTGCAAGTAGGTATAGGAGAATTTGCGAAATAGCGTGAATTGAAATGTTCCAGTAGAAATTTCTGCCGCCACTTCGAGTCGCACCACCCCTCCCCAAACTCTTTCCTCCAGCAGCTCAAAGCAGGTTGGTTTACTTGAAAAATTTTTCCAACATTTCAGCAGTCCAAACAACGCGATTCGATTGCACAAACTAGTTGTGTTAAAACGGCTGACAGGTTGACAGGCCCTCGGGGATTACGGTTTTGACAGCTGACGAGCCAATAACATGCTGATTATTGTTTGGCTCTCCGGAGAAAGGGGGTCATTGAACCACATTAATTTACTGTTTTAGAAAACAGCTCACACATTTTCAATCAATGATGATTAAATAATTTTGTTGGTAATTTTATTATTTTACAAACGTCGAGGGGTTTACTTAATGTAATATGTAACTGTACAAAACTACTTACCATTGCAGAAAAATTTGATAACTTGAAATATTGCCTTTCATCATCTCATCTTATCATTGTTTGTATACCTCTAGGTGCACTTCTAGGCATTTTATACTGTACGTTGCAGTTTATTAGCTTTTTGACAGCATATAACTGCATTAAATTGGCATCCAAAATTCTATTCAAATTCTTCTTGTTCACCTGCTAATAAGCATAGTCAGCACTATAAGAGGATTAGTTTTTAAGTAGCATTTAAGGTGACTTAAATGCTTATTGGCTTGTATTTGAAAGGCTTATTGGTTACTTGGGCAGATGTGACGAATAACACGGAATATGCAAAAAATGGAAAGGCGAACCAAATCCCAAACAACTACTAATCTAACTGAAACCAAAGAGAACAGAAAATAAGCTCGAAGAAAACATCTCCCAGGGGCGCCCTCCAGAAGTTGTTTACCAAACGCATCAAAGAATATGTATGTACCTTTACCTGCATCCAGCGCCGTAGCGTGGGGTAGGCCAGAGATTGGCCCCCGCCAAGGGCGCTAGCTCTTGGGGGCGCTAAAAAGGGCTTATATTCAGTAATGCATTAGCGAAAACTGGACAGATTTTAGCAATTTTTAATGCCACGTTATCAGTTGATCAGTTGACAGCCATGGCGAAACAACTACGCTTGATTCTTTGTTCGTACTGCCAGCTCCACCCCATAGCGAAGAAGTTGGACATGGTAAAGCACTTCGTACCTGCTGAATAGAACCAATCTAGCATTTATAACATCCTCCCCCGCATGAAATCCAGAAGCGTTGAACGTAAGCCTGGTGCTGGACCGTAACGTGCAGCAAAAGCTGAAAATTGAAGAATGAGAGCAAGGTGGCCTCATCGTTCCGCAGCTTAAGCTGGGAGGTCTGAGCAAACGGCTAAACGGTGAAAAAGTACTTGGCCAAAATTGTCACCTTATGCGGGTGCGCCAGTAGAGGCTGACTGTGTCTGAGTAACAAGCAATCGCCTAGAGGACGGCAGAGGACCGAGTACTTTACATCCCCAACCAAGAAGGTAAGTGATGACGTCAAGTATTTCTTCCGCCCCGAGTTCCCGCAAATAATCCTTCTGTGGCTAGCGATCAGCGAGAAAGGAACGTTCAAGCCGCTGTTCTTTCATTCGGGGTGTACAGTGAACAAGAAGATTCGAACATATAGAACGAAATACCTACCGGAAATTGCCGCCTTCAAGAAGTATCGTGTAAAGGATGTTGTCTTTTGGCTGGCCTGACCTTGGTCCATTATCCGAAAAGATTATTGGAGTTGATGAACCGGCTGAAGCTAAACGTTGTACCGACGATCACCAAATCTCGCAACGTCCCCCAACTGCAACCTATAGGAAATCTTTGGGCGGAGCTCAAACGGAGCATTTACTTCTATAATTTTGTTGCCAAAATGGAGAAGGAACTGATCGCCAAGGTCACGAAAGGGTTGAATAATATGCCAACGTCTAACTTTTTCTCGGCCATAGCGAAGTTTCCGGTGAACCGCTGTATCACCATCCGAAATGAGTCCATTTTTCTAATATATACGTTAAGTGCAGCGAAATATTGGATGAGAGACGAATACGAAAAAAATAATAAACCTGAAGAAAACACTGATTTAGGAAAGGAGGGGGCGCCAAATTAAGCTTCCGCCAAGGGCGCCCCAATGTCACGCTACGGCTCTGCCTGCATCACATTGTTGTGAAGAGTTACATATTTGCGTTGGCAGCGACATCTCGTTTTCGACTGCAAGTGATTATTCGAGGGGTTGGAGTATTCCGAGGTATTTCTAGTTGCACACATAAACACCTTTTTAGGAACTAAAAGTGCTCTGTTCGTGCCGGCGGCAGAACTTTTTGTAATTTTTAATAGTTTTCTCAGTTAGAATGGTTAAAAATGGTTGTAAACGATAAATAGGCGTATTTTGTTTGTGAAAAGCATAAAGGAAGCTCCGTGAAAGTGAATTTTGCTGTGAAAATTAGCTGGGAAAATAACTTGAAATTCTACCAGTTTGTTTGATGCTGATAGTGTAAGCGAGATGGCACTATGTGCTACGATTAGCAGCGAGTAGTTGCGAACAAAATGCGTAACAAATTTTGCTATTTGGTGTGAGTGAGATGTATCGAGTTGCTATCTCTCTCAATCGAATAAATCAAGAAAAGTTGCTATTCGGTTCCTGCACTGCGGCGAGTGATTCTATGTGATCTGTGGAAGTTTTATTCAGCAAACAAGGATAAGTATTCTGTTTTCATTCGTATATTGCTGCCGCGAGTAATTGCTATGCGAATTGCAAATCACTCTGACCAGCTATTGTAGATAGTTGGCAATATTTTGGACCACTTGCTGTTAAATTATCGACGGTTATTGATATCGATAAAATTACTGTTCTATATCGATTAATTGATACTTTTCATGAATTTGCGAGAGTACTAGAGCCGCTAGCGCTAAGAGATATGCAATGCACGGGTGAATGCAAATATTTGTAATATCGTTCTATTTCAATTATTATTGATTTTATCAATTTTATTAAACCAAATACGCGCCAGAATAATGAAAATTATTCTGGAAGTGTGGATATTTAAAAGTATCCATGCGGGGCTTATTGTCCATGAAGGCGACCTCGGAATGTACGTGTACATCCAGGCATTCTAGAAATGGGTTGCAGGATAATCAATAGAGCTATCACCTTCCATCTCCAGGGCTAAAATTATTTGCATATAGAGACATACACTTTCTAGTTAATAGATGCAAGTAATTGTTTTACATAAAAGCGCTGCCGGTCAGCGGGCGATGGATGGTATCACACACACACATAAACACCTTTTTAGACACTTTTCTTTTATTTCTGGTTGGTCTGTTCTCTGTACCGAAGCCACGGCTTTGATCAACTCAAATATAAAGCCGCATTAAAATTTGTTTAAAAATGCTAGAAAATAAGATATTTAGAGTCTACAGGCTCCCTATTCCGGAGCAGTTTTCAGCGATTTTGAACGAAATGCGGCATCATTTTCTTGTTCTGCCAAGCGTGAGTTTAGTCTTTAAAAGCAGTTTTTAGCGATTTTGGACAAATTTAAATCGGGATCATTTCTTCGCTTTTCTGGCACCTTTAGGAATAATTTCCTTTTTTCGTCTTTTCTACCATTTAGAAGCAATCTTCGGCGATTTTAAGCAACTTTCTCATCTTTTCTGGTATTCAAACACGGCTTTCAGTAATTTTGAGCAACATTCAGTATCATTTTCTCCCCTTGCTTTTCTAGCAACAGTTTTTGGCAAAATTGGAGATCAGTCTAAGCTCTTCCTGATATTTAGAAGCAATTTTAGGCGAAATCCGGGATCATTTATTTTTCCTTCTTTGGCATTTAAAAACCGTTTTCGGTAATTTAAAACTCAAAACAGTCTTGTTTTTTCGCTTTTCTACACACTTAAAAAAATGCCGAAGTCAGCAAAATTTTGCCGAAATTTGGACAGCCGAGCGTTCGGTAAAATTTTTTTATGATGCCAAACGTTAGTAAAGATCCGAAAACATCGATTTGCAAAACTGAAATTTTCACCAAACGCTCGGCTGTCCAAATCTCGGCAAATTTTGCTGAGTTTTTTAAGTGTGTAGTATTTAGAAAATATTTCAAGTGAAATTTTCCAGCTAGCACCAACTCGTATATCAATGTACGAAAACTATCGCAAATATCTCCTAACAAACTCGAAATCGTAACTAAAACTGGATAAATCGTAACTAAAACTGGGATCAAGTTGATTTTTTGTCGTATATAATGATATTGACGGATATACATACGATTTTCAGCACAAAATCGTAGAGTAATACGGAGCGACTCGCGCTTAAACGGATATTATCGTATATAAAAACTTATATAGTCGTAACGCTCAAGTAATCACGTATATCGCCTCCAACATAGTACGGATATGCCAATTTTGCGCATGAAATACGATTTATTTAGCATGTATATCTGTACGTAATGCTGATTTTTACCTTTTTTATACATATGAAAATGCTAGCTGGGTCGGGATTATTTTTCGCCATACCTGGATTTTAGCCACAATTTCGAATCATTTCATTTTTCCGCTTTTCTGGCATTTACAAGCAATTCTCAGCGATTTCAAGCGATTCCGAACCACATTCCTTTTTCGATATGAAATCCGTTAGATTTACTTTGCACCTTTGCTCCACAAGATTTGCGGTGGAGGCTGGAGCTCCAACCTGTTGAAAGCAGTAATATTCTTCACCATACATTCCCTGACCGTCAGACAACAAATTTTGTTCTAAGACCATTTCTAGATAGTATTTTGCATTAACCTTCACACGCTTTTCATTAAATACAAGAGGAAGTTTCCCTTTCTTTGAAATGCCTCCACATACCATGATCGCTGATGAATTTTGTTGTCCGTACATTCCGTGTGTGCTTTGGGACGTCCATGATCGAAACCGATCACAGCCGATCATTTTGAGCATGACGCGGGGTTTGAAGAACAAACAATCACCGTGCCATCACCGAAGAGATTCTCTGTTAATAGTCAGCTCTACTGCCATTTTCCGTGCGGACCGGTCGCAACTGCCGGACGAATTCACTGTCGAACAACCTTTTATACCTCTGCAGTTCTAACGCTTCGTTTTCTTCCGGTTTTTTACGGTTTTCAACAGATCTCGTCTCGACAAATCTTTTTACTGTATAGTTGGCAAATCCTCTTTTTATGCCGAGATGTTTGAGGTCACGAAAAATAGTGCCGCATGTAGCACCGTTCCGGAATTTATTTATTATCAACGACCGTAACTTGAACATTGGTACGTTTGCACCGAACGAGACACAATACGAAAATGAAACTACGTCAAGTAAGACTTAAGCAATGATGACACACACACATGGTATTAGTTTGATTGTATTGATTGTATATGCCGTTGCAAGCATAAAATGATTTTTGTTCGAATATATGTGTCACACTGTACAAGGTGTTCAATAAGTTCGAATACAACTTTTCATCGTTGTGTAACTGCGCATCATGTGCATTCTGTTTATTGGTATTGGTGTCAGCTATAGCCTTATATGTAGGCCAACTGACACGCAAGGTGTCTACTTGATGTCATTTGTTATTTGTTTATCGCGCGCGATGAAGGAGTACCGCAACGTCGTAGTAAAATTGTTTGCGAGAGGTGAGCGACCCAGCGACATATTTCGGTGGTTGAAATCCCACGGGGTGAAGCGGAATTTCATCTATAACACCATCCGTCGGTACCGGGAGACGGGCTCGACCAACGACCGTGCTAGATCCGGGTGGCCGCGTTCGGTGAGGACGTCAGCAGTCATCAAGGTGGTGAGGGAGCGGGTACGTCGAAAAATGAACCGCTCGATTCGGAAGACCGCTGTTGACCTGGATGTGTCGATCGGGACAGCCCACACCATCACGGCGAAGGACCTGGGATGCAGGCCGTACACGAAACACAAGGTTCACGGGGTAACGGAGTCTACAACGAAGAAGAGGCTGGACAGAGCAAAACTGATACATTCGCGGCACGCTGCTCAGGAGTTCATATTTTCTGATGAGAAACTCTGCATATTGCAACAGCCGCTGAATATCCAAAATGATCGGCAGTAGGGCGCCGACGTTGGCCAGCATCCCCCCGTCCCACATAAATATCCCGCGGTTCCAGAGCGCCGTGTCGGTGATGGTTTGGGGGGCCGTATCCAAGCGTGGGAAGCTTCCACTGGTGTTTATCGAGAAAAACGTGAAAATCAACGCCGCGTACTATTCTGGACCGTGGTTCTGGAGAAGATTGTGGCCCGGAACTTCATGGCCTCTACGGGAAAGATCATTACGTCTTTCAACAGGACGGCGGATCGGTCCACACGGCGAATTTCACCCAAGCGTGGTGTCGGGAAAATTTGACTGATTTTCTCGATAAGACTTTGTGGCCTCCCAGCTGCCAGTAGGTGCCTATTTACGGAAAAAATTACTTGTAAACCGATTAAATTTATGTTTCAAATAAATTTTTAAAGCAAATAAAGCAACATACGATATTTACACCTTCTAGAAAATTACGTATTTTGATAGTGTTAAAAAGTTTGTAGAATATGTCAAACCTGTTAGATGAGGTTTTGTTTACAAAAAATTTAATAAACTGTCTTTAAGGGGTTCACGATAGAAAGTCAATTATATCTCGCAAACCATATGATGCAGATACTTAGTATCTTCGGCAAAGTTCCATGAAATTCAAAGTTCTACAACTTTGCTGAACACATGAACCTGCTATCTAGTTTCTGTAAAAAGTTAATTTTAATATCTAATTGTATGAAAATGTCAACAGACGCAGAATAGTTTTTTAAGAAACTTCTCCAAAGACACCTAAGCTCAAAAAAAACGTCAGAAAAAGCTAGAAAAATCTTTTGACCGCCTTTTTCCAGAATGGTCCCACTGCGCACCGTGGCGAAATAGGCCACACCTGTTTTCATCGTCTTACATTGTACCTATTTCGGGCGAGACGAGCAGCAGCAAGGAAAAATACAGGATTCTGTGCTATATAAGCAGTGCGCAATTCTTTCAGTATTTCAGTATTTTTCCATGTGTTATTTGGAAACATCAAAGAGAAAAGCCAATAAATGGAATAGTTTCAAACTAATGCTTCCATTACATCCCCTGAAGACGTTCTGGGAAGTAGCTGGCTTAGTGTTGCTGCAGCAGACTTGCGAACCAAATCGTCCTTTCGAGAACAAGAAAGTTTATATTTCTCCATCCTGTTGCCCACCAGTGCCCAAGCAGAACGCGGGTGCAACCCCCATGTAGAATGCTTGCTGTCGACGGACTTGCGGACCAAAATTGTCCTTTTAAAAATAAGAATGAGGAGTTAAATTGTTATCTACAAGTCCTTGAACAGAGCACTCATTTTCCCGACTGCTTGTAGCTTGTGTGGCAAAATTTCTGCACAACAAGGCTAGGAAGTCATTTTGTTCCATCCCGTGGAGTCTGGTACGGCTCCGACACTGCAATCTAGAATCAGTTCTAGAAGAAATTTGGTATAATTTTTCACCCTTTCAAATATTTTAAAGCAATTTTTAACGATTTTAGGGGTAATTTCCACTCCTTTTCTAGTGTTTAGAAACAGTCTTCGGTGATTTTGAGAGAGCACAATTTAGTTTTATTTTTTAGCCTTTCGCACATTTAGAAATAGTTTTAGACGATATTCGGGATAATTTTTCGCCTTTCCAGGGATATAGAAACAGTTTGTAGCAATTTTAGGTGAAATTCGTTGTCATTTTTCGTATTTTCAGAGACAGTAATGTTCCGATTTTGTCACCCTCATGATAAATTTTGGGCTGACAAAATGGGGAAACTGACAAAATCGGGAAAAAAAATTTTCGAAGTTTTTTCAAAATACAAGACTTAAGACCTTGCAATATCTAAGACTTCTACTAAAAATTCAATTTTAACCCTCAATTGTTCATTGACCAAACTCGTGACTTTAGTCATGACCTTGAAATGCGGTCAGGCATATATTAATATTTTTTTTTTTTGAAACGATGATTCTACAATTGATGAAGGGACGGTAAGGGAAAGTAATGAAGAAGGATTTTTTTTTTTTTTTTTTTTTTTTTTTTTTTTTTTTTTTTTTTCGGGAATGAAGGGGAAGGGTGGAAAGGAAGGGGGGGGGGGTAATAGGTAGCTATGGTTAACAAGTTGTCGTTGTGACTCCTGTCTTTTGTCCAATGCTGGAAGGTGCATGGGTCGAACCAAGCTGTAATCAGAGATTATAACCGGATTTGAACCCACAACACCTGCCAGGGCGTGTCGCTCACTGGTACCCGTGTACCTTTGAACCACAGAGGCGCTGGACTCCAGCGAGAGTCCAGCGCCTCTGTGGTTCAAAGGTACACGGGTACCAGTGAGCGACACGCCCTGGCAGGTGTTGTGGGTTCAAATCCGGTTATAATCTCTGATTACAGCTTGGTTCGACCCATGCACCTTCCAGCATTGGACAAAAGACAGGAGTCACAACGACAACTTGTTAACCATAGCTACCTATTACCCCCCCCCCCTTCCTTTCCACCCTTCCCCTTCATTCCCGAAAAAAAAAAAAAAAAAAAAAAAAAAAAAAAAAAAAAAAAAAAAATCCTTCTTCATTACTTTCCCTTACCGTCCCTTCATCAATTGTAGAATCATCGTTTCTCAATTGTTCAACCGAAAGCTCAATGAACCGGGCACAGCACACTGGTCATGAACCTTTTTTGGTGCGCATTAGCTTTGAGCGGGAAAACTTGGTTTTAGGTTTATTGAACCTTTAGAAGAGTTTCTTAAAATTAAATATTCTATCGTCCAGCGGAATTCAAATTTTGATTAATCCGCCTAAAAGTGCAATAAAATATTTATTTTTCTTCAGTTTCAATATAACACATTGATGTGTTCTGCAAAGTGTTACAGCATATTATTACAAGAAATTTTGCTGAAGACAGTAACCTTCTATCTCTTCAGCAAAGATAGAAAAATTGTATTTCTCATAAATAGTGATCGACATCGGACCGGGTAAAGTCCGGAAAGTCCGGTCCGATACCCGGTCCGAAGTCCGATCGGAACGAAATTTTTGAGTCCGATTTTTTATCGGACCGGAACCGGAACGAAGCGTTCCGGAACCGGACCGGACCAGGTCTTCCGTTGAAAGTCCGGAAAAGTCCGGAGCACTTTTGATCGTAAAACTGACCGCAGTGGAAACGATGACTAGGACTTGCTTTGTATGCTTAAAACTAATTTCCTTTCACTTCCTCAGTATTGAGGAAAGGCAATAATTTCGCTAGCAATAATACACTTTCTGTTGAAGGCTCCAAAACAAGTCCAGCGAATCGATTTATTTTTGAAAAATTAGAAAATATCTGTGGGTCTTAAAACCGAACGTTTCGCAGCATCGGTTCGTGCCTTATGATCCCTCAAAATTTAATTTCAAAGGTAACCGATATTCACGCTTATGGTCCAATATGAAAGATAACTCAATAGTTTCATCGGATTTTTCAAAATTATCGTATAGGTTTAGGCCGAAGAGTCTCAGATTTTCATGAAATTTTGCTTACGAGTATAGGATGTTAACTTTTTAATGAAAACAATATCCTGTCCTATTTTCCCAGAAAACTCCACTAGAAATTTTTCGATTTTTTCGAACACAGCACATTTCGAAAGTTTATAGTTTTAAAACCAAGCATTGCAGAACAATTTTTTTTATGAAAATGCAATAAAATTTTCTCAGCAATCCAGGAAAAATATTAGTTGGAACAAGCTTTCCACATCATTTTCTATGACGGTGCAAAATTCTAATCAAATGTTGGAAAGCCCATGTTCTAAGTCTTAAGAAATTTTGAAATATAGTGGACTCTCGGAAAAGTTAATCGATTGGTGAATGGGTCGATTAACTTTTTCGAAATATTACCTTTTGTGAGTAGTCCTAAGAGTCATTGAAAATGATAAACACAAAAGCGAAAAATATATTCTCGGATGCAGAATACTCATTTTTAAGTATCTGGAAGTTGTAACATAAAGAAATATGTAGCAAGATCTTTATGAAATAATGCTTCCCTACGATAAAACTGAACCTTGTCGTGGTGTAGGGCTTTGTGGGTATATGTCAAAATACTTTTGTGATTTCAAGAGGAACTCGGGGTGAAAATTTACCAAATGCGATTGTTGCGTTGTTCAGAAAGTGCTTTTATTCCGTTTAAGAATAAGGCCAGTATGGGGATCTCTGATAATTAATAGATGAATGTTTTTGGGATTCATCCCTATTTACAGCTGTCACAAATATGTCCGAAAAATGTCGGATTGGTTGGCTTAGGGCTAGTAAGGGGATGTAAGTGGGATACCAGATCCTGTTGGATGCCGAAGGACCACTCTATAATGATTACGGGTATAATAATAGAAGTGCTTAGATAGCAGATGGGAAAATTAGGTCAATTCGTGTCGTGTGTTCGAGTCTCGGCTGGGCGGTGCTGCTAAATAGTCAGTAGGATTTTTGCACTGACCCCGTGGCTGACCTGTGCTCTGATGGCCGGCCGCGGGGTCTGTCGATAGGGAGGGGTTGAGTCTTAGAGAGACGTTTAAGCCCACAGCTTTACTGCACTAGCTCTTTGGTCTCGAGGGTAGGAAGGCGGGTGCGTCTCTATAAAGCTTTATAAGCTCTAAAACTTCTGTCGACTACCGCGAACGTCCGAGTTGTACTGCGCTCAATTTACTGTGTATCTTGGGACAGTGCATAAATGCTGGGGGAATGAAAGATTCAATTTGCCCTGATAAGTTGATAACCGCCAATGCTCCGAAATTTGTCTTTCCTATTAGTTCATTTGTCGTTGTTTGTGTTAGAAAATAGAAAGCGGCCGCGCGGTTGATGACCGGTGTCAGACGGGGCTGACGAATCCTCCACTTCACTATACTACATTTTACAACTCAAGTATGACCGCATTTCAAGGTCAAGAATAAAAATATGAGATTAGTCTAACTCAAGTAGTACAAAAAGTCCAAAGCACATTTACAAATTCGATCTATCATTTTTCTTCTCATCATCATCATCATTATCATCATCATCGTCATCATTATATTTCAAATATGGCATTCCGGCCTTTCGCAGAGAGATCTTAGAGCCAGTTCATGGAGTCTACGCAGGGCCGGACTTGGGACTCTACCTGTTTTTAAGTGGGCGACATTGCCTGCCTCGTCAGGTATAACTGATGTTTGAGGTCTCCCTGACACTTTGTTAACATCACAAAAGGGCTCAGCGCAGAGTGTTATATGCTACTAGCTGACCCGGCAAACTTCGTATTGCCACAAATTAAAATGTGTTGTACATAAATCGTGAATCTGTCACAATCTCGAGTTTAGCAAGTTTCTGAGGAGCTCAACCTAAGATAACTCATTTTGGCAGTTACGTCACTATGAGAGCATGGGTATTTTAATTTACAAATTTTCAATTTTTCCTAACAATAAAGTAGAAAACAATCCCCCTGTTAAGCGGATAGCACTTAAATATGCGCCGTGATTGTATAACATTTCGCTGAATACCATTTCGCGAAAAACCTTACGCGGAATGTCCCATTTCACGGAAAACCTTTTCATGAAAAGTACCATTTCGATCCTCGGGGTGATCCTCTCCTCACTCGTTGTCGCTCGTTCGGATCCAACTGAAGGAAAGTAATAGAGGTAGACCTAGGAAAACAAATCAACCTAGACAGAGCTGATTTCTGCGGGGGGCTGCAGAAAGTTTTTGGTGGTCTTGTTATTGTCTGTTATGTTTTATGGAAAAGTCATGACAAAAAAATCCTGCCTACAAAATCCCCCACATGCCGAATTTGGTTCCATTTGCTTGATTAGTTCTCGAGTTATGAGGAAATTTGTATTTCATTCCCCTAAAGGGGGAGGGGTCATAATTCCCCTCCTAAAGAGAAGAAGGGTGCACCATTAAAAAAAATTATCTCCAAATATACCCTTATGTCAAGTTTTAATCTATTTGCCTGATTAGCTCTCGAGTTATGCAGAATTTGTGTTTGATTTGTATGGAAGCCCTCCCTCTTGGTGGGGGGAGGGGTCTCTGACCATCATAAGAACCTTCCTCGGCCCCAAAAATCCTACAATGCAAATTTTCACGCCGATCGGTTCAGTAGTTTTCGATTCTATAAGGAACTTACCGACAGACAGACAGACAGAAATCCATTTTTATAGGTATAGAAGATTAAGCGACCAGTTAGATAACCCGAAAAAAAGAAAAAAAACCTCTTTATGGAATAATACTTAGTTCCTTTCAGTAAATTTAAAATAGTCGGTTATACTAGTTAACTTTTGATTTTTCGAAATCAACGCCAACGTTTTGGTAATGTTCGCGTTTATTTTTCGTCCCTGCTGTTCCTTCTTTAGCATTTAAAATTCAATCTAAGTTTGCGCTTTTCCAGTATGTTATCAAAAATCCTGAGAAAAGCATGTGCCCGTATTGAACTGTTGCTACAACTGTCCGGTACAAGAGTTTAATTTAATCCCAGTTATGATGAGACTCTGTAAGAAACTGTGAAAAGGCGTTAAGAAATCGAAAAAGGAGAATTAAAGATAGAAGGAAACCACACGTGTGTGAATGAACGCTTTGGATAACCAAAAAATTTAAACTCTCAGAAAAGTTAAGGCAAAAATTGCATGTGTTGCATGGGAGCTAATATTCGCTTAACTTTTCTGAACAATTAACTTTTCAGAGAGTTAACTTTTCCAAGAGTCCACTGTATTTTTTTCTTATTAGATAATTCATTTATCTGTTAAGGCCCAAACAGAATGCAGCGTTAACGCATCCGTCAGCGTCAATTTGACAGTAAACCCATGGGAAAACTGTCAGAATAACGCTGACGGACGCGTTGACGCAGCATTCTGTTTGGCCCTTTAGTGTCAAAAATTTCACTGCAGTGATTTTTTTTTTTCTACAGGAGTTTTCCACCACCGTGAGAAATATTTTTTCCAACTGGTATTTTTGTCAAGTGGCTAAGAATTTTTTGCCGTTTCATAAAACAAATTGTTCAAAAGTTATAAACTTTTGAAGCAAGTGATGTCCGAGAAAACTGTAAAATTTGATTGGAAGTTTCCTGAGAAAATAAAAAATCGCGAATTTGAATTAATTTTCAAATTCAAAGATTCAGAACATAAACTGGCGATTGACAGGCAATTATTTAATTAAAAGCTGACTTTCATGTCTAAAAGTGTACCATTCCATGATTGGTAAGCTACCAAGCATCAGTTAATGGTGTCGCATTTCCATTTTTTTTAAATTATCCGTTTCAGGCCGGTTAGCGTTTAGTAGTTACGGAAGGTTCCACACATTCAAAGCTTTGCCTTTGACATTTACCTATTTTTTAAAAATTGGTCAATTTTGCATCCGGACAATTTCGGACTTCCGGACCGGAATCGGACCGGAACCGGAACAGAGCTAAATCGGACCGGAACGAAATCGGACCTAAAAAATTCGTTCCGATTTTTTACCGGACCGGACCGGACCGGAACCCGGACTTCAATTTTCGTTCCGATGTCGAACACTACTCATAAATAAAAACACGTAAAATTAGTTTTTCTATTTTAGCTGTTTTTGTAGGTGTTGTATGACTTTTTCTTGTTTTACAAAGTTGTAGAAATAGTAAAAATACACAACATTGCTGAATATAGTATACCTCTATGTTTGCTTGTTTAGGAACTATAGAGCTTTTACTATAAAAATACTCTAATTTTGACCCCGAATTACTCGCAAGAAGGCATCATTTTATTCAAAAACTCTCCCCATATAATCAGAATAGTTTCAAGCAGGCTGAAAAGTATTATAAAAAATGTTTAAAAGCACAAAATTTATAGGCTGATAAAATCGGGATAAAAAGCTGATAAAATCGGGGGTAGACAAAATCGGAACATTCTTGTATTTGGAAAAAAGCGATGTTCAATATTATTTAGTTTTCTTGTCTTTCTGACATTTACTAACCGTTTTAGCCAAAATCCGGGATCTGTTTTCGCCCTTCTTGATATGGCCATTGCAAATTATTTTTAAAGTTTTTGTCACGGAGTATTAACGCTTCTATCTCAGAAGTGGAAAAAATTGAATCTCTGAAAATTGGCAAAAAAATCCTTTCGATTTTGTCTTTATTTGCGTAGATTTTTGCACGGAAAATAATAACGTACGTGTGAAAAGCAGGAATATATTTGGTGTTTACGTTTAAACTTTAAGTAAAAATGCTTAAAACGAATATGTTTTGCTCGTTTAAAAAAATCTTTTTTGAAGCTTGGTCTTGCGCTTACAATAAGAATTTATCGCACGACGTCGGACGGAAGCAACCTAAAGGTTTGTTTGTGTTGGACGACGACTGACCGACAACTCTTATCGGAGTTGTCCTTCAATCTAGTTATTTAATTTTCTTTCGTACCAAATTGTATCGATATTTTGCCGGAACTAAACTGCAGTGTTTAATTTCTCTAACGGATACCATGTGAGGTCGAACCAAATAATAAAAAAATGCTTCAATTTTTGTAACAGCAATTCCACAAACAAGACTGCACCCTTATAATGATCAAATATGAACCAACTTTTTAATTGAAATCGTAGTGGGCTCCCGATGACCCGGCCATCGGTAGCCAAAGTTTGCCAGCACAAAGCCAGAGAAGGGCAAATTTAAAGGTCCTCCTCGGTACACCCGCTTCCGCCAACGACGACGACGCTGACCTGGAACGATGTCTCGACGGTAAAATTAAATTGCTATATCAGTTTCGAACTCGTTACGCTTTCATGTCCGCTGATTGGACTCCGCAAGCCCCCGTCCTAGCCAGCCACTTGCAGACAACCCCCAACCGGAGCAGACACTCCAAAAATAAAATCTTTATCCTGCTGTTAAATCGAAAAGCAATTTTCTACCTCTATACGGAGAAGGCCTCAAAAGTGTAATCTTAAGTGAAATCACCCATCCTCGCCGCTCCGCAAGTGCACTTGTCACCATCAAGACCCGCATGCAGTTCGGCTTCAGTCGCCGCAGAGGATCGAAAATTGCATTTCAACAATATGCCGAAGTCCAAACATTCGAAAACCGCTTATTTTAGAGCGATCGAAAAAGGACAAGTCCATCCCGAAACCGGACCAGTGCAGTGGCGAAAAAATACCACCCTCGCATCCCTTCCTGCATGGCTTCCGAGAATACGCTTTCAGCCGCACTCCACCGACCGGCTGACCGAACAATTTTCTTTTTTTTTTACTTTAAATTACCTTAAATTGCAAACCGAAATCGTCTCCTCTTTTGTGCCCTTCTGGTGTAGGGTTTAAATTTTGCCACGAAATTATCTTTTCATCGTTCCACACGATGACGGGAACGAGTTCCGAGAGCTACCGGTTGCACTTTTTGTTGTTCAACTTTCCGGGGGAGCCAAACTCAACGGAAAAGTGTCAAAATAACGACTTATTACATCAAACAGTCGCTCGGATCGGATGGTGAAACGCAGGTAAAACCTGACTTTTGGCTATCAAACCAATTCAAGTGGAAGCAGTACGATGAAGTACAGCGATCGAAAAGCGCTGATAATTGTGATAATGTTGTCCACTCATCAACCCTATTGACCGGTTAACCCGGAGTCGATGATGATGATGATGATGATGGGCGCAATTGAGTGTTGATCAAAAAACTGAGATTTGATTTCGTTCATTTAAGGATCGTCGGATCCGACAAAAAAAAGTCCCAAATATATTTCTGAACGGCAACTCAATCGACCCTCCGGAAATATCTTTCAATGATATTATTCAAAATAATAAACAGAATTTTTTGTTTTCTTCGGAATAGCATTTTCGATTGCTCACTTTCATTCCCCGAAGGGTCAAATTCCTCCATCGGTAAACAATCGCTCTCAACGAAAAAAAAAGAACTTCGTTACTGGAACCCGTCTGTCTGCGGTTTTTTCGTTCCATCAACGCGGCCGGGTCTGCTGCTCTGGGGCTTGATTGCCCAACCGACATTCTTTCGACTGAATCGACAATGGGCAGCTCTTCCCGATTTGCTTCATTCTGCGCTGTTTCGCATGTTTGTACAACTCTATATCATTCGCGGCCCGCTGCTGGATAGACAGTCAATTTCACTTAAAATAAGATTTTTTCGGTTTCGGTACGTCTTTTTTTTGTGCCTCCTGCAAATGATGGCCGTCTTGGCCGATGCGCACCGGAACCATTTTAGGTTTGCGTTTCGAGGCAGACGAAGTGGTAGAACGAAACGCAAACTGTCTGCCATGCATACTGAGCTGCTGACCGCTACACCGTTTCTTCGCCTTTTTTTCGGTGGGTTGGGTGCCGGAGGCATCCGCGCCAGGCAGGAGGATCGTACAAGCAAGCGGTTGGGTATTTGATTTTTGTGTTCTGCTTTTTCCGACATTTGTTTTTAATCAATTTTTGGTTCGTTGGTTGGTTGGACTTGAAAATGTAGAACTGGTTAACCCGGTCGGATGGGTTTCTCCCTTCGTAGTGCACTGCCCTGGTTCAATTAAGCATTGTTTGTAAAATCTGTCGACTTTTTGTGTACGATTCTGTTGGCATCAGGCTGCCGTTGATTGTTCCCTTAATTGACAACATGTTTGTTATAGAAGCCCGAAGTCGATGAACTTCCCTCCTGATCTGTTTGACAATTTATGGTTTCCTCGGTGCTTCGGGAGTGCGTGAATTTCACACTAAAATCCTTTCATTATTCTTGACTCTCGAGAGATACGACTGAAGGAAAAGCCTGAAAGGTTTGCCATAACGAAAATATACTGCCAATCGCATAGCAGTTGATTATAACCCTTTACCCGAGGCCCCGTAGCATGAAGCGGCCAAGCAATGATTTATTTATTTTAAAATTATGCTGTATTTCAAATACATAAAACGTGGCAACATAAATACAACACCCAACAGGATCATAACCATAATTTCCCCTCTCACCAGAGTAACGAGCCAAAGCCCACCTTCGGCGGAAAAAAAAACTTCACCTGGGCCGGACATGCTATTGCACCAAGTAATAAATTCATTCAAGTCGTTACTTGTACGTTTCAATAATAACAACCGTCCGGTGCAGTTCAGGGGCCAACCGGAGGCGAGGCGCAAGATATTTTGCAGCAGAAAGAGTCATATCGCGCCTGCTGCAGTCAAGATCGCGATATAATCATTAGCCTTCACCACGCATGCTGCGCGCTGGGCTGGGGGACTTTCCGCAATAGTCGCCCACTCGGGCCGGACTCGGGTTGGGAAGAATGGTTTCACAGCTTCGCCAATTTCCGCCGAATCGCAGCAAAAAAAAGAAAGAAGATTGCCCAACTTATGGGGGATTGCATTTGGCTTGTTTGTATGTATGATAAAGATGTGCATGATGACGACTTTCCGGTTACAATTACAAGCATTAGCGGTTTGAGTTTTGACGTGAGAATTTTAAAGACTTTTTTTTCTAAGGAATGGAAATGATAACTTTAATTTTATTTGTTACATCTTCAATATAGTTACACAGACAATTTATCTAATATAATGATTGGATGTTACGTTTATAAACAGTCTTACTTATTTGAAAATCATACGCTTCACGAATTTCTTTGAAAACACGGCAACATATGGCCCAAGGTTCATTGTATCCGTAGTTTGTGCGGTGGGAGGGCTGCCACAGTAGGATACGATTTCGGAGCTGCCTAAGAGAAAACTGCGATCAACATCACAGTAATCTGAAGACAAAAAGCCTTTGAAATAATTTTCATCTGTTAGCTAACGAAAGCAGATCAATGAGCTTGCAACGTTCCTCGCAGGCTGGTAGATTTGCGGCATCGTTCCAGGGTAGAAGACGCAGAGCATATCTCAAAAAAATCTTTTGGATGGCCTCTATCCTGATGATATGCACAGTATAATATGGTGCCCACACAACAACTGTGTACTCCAGAATGCTGCGAACAAGTGCGCAATACAACGATTTGAGCGCGAATACATCGTGGAATGCGTTGGTGTTTCTTTTGACGAATTCAAATATTGCGAAGGCCTAATATTGCGAAGGGGTAACATTAACTTGCATACCAGTTAGAGTACACCATCGTGAAAAAGAATCAATATCGCTTTGGAGAGTACAGCAGTCAAGATCTTAGATGATGAGCTTAAAAGACTGCCCAGCTCAATAATGAAAAGTATAAATATTAAAGGCCCTAGATGGCTACCTTGGGGCACCCCAGATGGTATCTCGAAACAAGACGAATTAATGCCCTTGATACTGTACTGACAAAAGCGGAGCGTTCGGTAAGGTAAGGTTGAACCCAGAATGTCGCCCAGTTTAGTTAGATCATATAAAAATAATAATTTTAGAGCAAAAAGTAAAATTCTCAAATTTGGCACCGATTACCTTTTCTTCAATCAATCAATCTGCTCTTGCCGTGTTAAGAATTCCTTTCGACTGTACTCGGTCCTGGACTCCTCGTCGCCAATTCGTTGAACGTTTCAACATGAGCAAATTGGCTTCAACCTGGTCGAGCCATCTAACACGTTGGGCCCATCTATGCGTGGTGTCGGTGGGATTCTTGAAGAGAACGCATTAAACCGTACAGTCGTCCGTTATCCTTGTCGGCCCATCGTAGTCTCCAAGCATTCGCCAAGTATACGATGGTAATCTCTCCAAATAGTACCTGCAACTCGTGATTCATACGCCTAGACCACTCTCCACTAGCTGTTTGTTCAAATATGACAAATGCACGTATGTCTTCCCTGCTGCAACTATCGCGGTATTACGCTGATAAATGCCGCCTACAAGGTACTCTCCAAGATCCTGTTACGCCGGCTGTCACCGATAGCACAAGGTTTCGTAGGGAATTATCAGGCGGTTTCATGGGGGCTCGCGCAACTACGGACCAAATATTTACTATCCGACAGATCTTGCAGAAATCTTTATTGATTTCAAAGCAGCATACGATACTGTAGCCCTCCAAACTGCTCAGCGGGAAGGGAAGGGAAGGGTAATGGTGCTAAAACGGATAGAAACGGTTGTGCGTCACGGCTATTCCTCAATACAATAAGTGTTTCCGTCGCAAACAGAAACCGATGGAAATCAACCAACAATTAGGATAATATCACGATGAATAATGCTACCAGAAACACAATGATCGAGTTTATATTCGGGTCACACCTCAGGAGAAAAATAAACGACCAGGACTGAAACTCCTTTCGAGCTCGCAAACGAAATTTACAATCAAGGTGAAGATAAAATTAGAGGACGGTGACGCTGTTGGTAAAACTCTAGATTATGTATACAATTTACAGGTTTATTTGCCCTCTCCCGACAATTTTGGCTTAAATCTAGGTTACTTGCTTATCTAAGGCTGGTGGAACGACCTTCTCCTCTCAACGACGACGACGGTTTTTCCACACACGGCAATTTTGATGTTAATGTGGTCAAAGTGGCCTCGGCTACCGTAGCTTGATGGTACGGGGTATTGTTCTCGTCCCGCAATGAGTGTATCAACAGCTACGTTACACAACGCAAGGGTGTTCGAATTGCAGATATGTTGAATTAGCCGCAGGGAGGCTTTTGCGGCGGGTACGGTCAACAGTAGACACCGGATGGTATTGCGACTCGGCCTGTACCAAACGATCCAACGGCCAAGAACACCGATTCACTCGCTCTGCGCCGAATGCTGACGGGCACGCAGGCTCACTGGGTACAGTTGCTAGCGCTGATGTTCTGCGCCTGTGAAATAGTCCAAGAATAAAAGGTCCCTCGAGGACCTTTTCGAGGGATATTAGCCTTTTTCACACACCAGCCTTAGTTTTTCCTACACCAGCCTTAGTTTACTTTTGCACATTTTATAATTTGCTTAAAACTATTTTTACCTTTTTTCTTCCTTGTATATCGGCACTATTACTTTTATAATTCTTTTTATCCACGTTTGTTTCTTCGTTACGTGTTTGTAAATTGTTCGCTTTTAGCTCTTTCTGTGTTTTTATAGCTTAACACTAGAATAAACAATAGATTTTACAATAGACTTTTTACTTTCCACAATACACTTTTTTTTAACCACTTGACAATTACCTAGTTTAGTCCTTTTAACTTTACACAACACACGACAAAATCTTCCTTTTTATCTCACCGACAATAATCAAATCGATATAAATATATTTTTAAAATAGTAACGGACAAAACGATTCTCGCGCACTATTGTCGTTTACTTTTCCAAACATCAAATGATATGTTTATCGAGCCTGAACCCTTTTATAAGTTCGGTCAGTTAAAAATTGAATCTTTAAAAGTTTTTCAATTTTTAACAATCTTTTGTCCTGGCAACCATTATTTACTGTATAATACCCTATGGCTCTGAATACCTTGGTTGTGTTTCTCATGGTATCTGTGGGCAACCCTGTGGGGGGGGACCCCTCCGTCTATCGGGGACGTGGAGGGTTATCCCACTTACAGAGGAATCTTCTGGTTGTATTTGAAAAGGCCTTCCCGAGTGAGTTACCGCTCCGTCCCAGACGAGAGACGCCAGACGTGGAGGGATATAACTCACCCAGTCGATCGCATCACCGTTTCTCTGGCAGATAATTGAGAGAGCTATCTGAAGTGAGCGATCCGTCCGTCCCGGTCGCACTGCGACAGACTTGGAGGGATATCGCTCACGTCGTTGACTGCTAACTCAAACCTGTTGAACTATGCCCGAGAGAGCTTTCCTAAGTGAGTGATCCGTCCGCCCCTCGCAGAGCGAGAGACTTGGAGGGTTATCACCCACTCAGTAGACAGCTTACTCAGGTTGTTTTAGATATGCCCGAACAAGCTTACCCGTGTGAGTGACCGCTCCACCCGAAGGTTTGGAGCGCTATCAATCACACAGTCGACAGCTTGCTCAGAGATGGACTTAGGAAATTTGGATTGGGAATTATGAGCAGATTGAAAAAAGCATGTTAAATTGGCAGAGTTAATTTTATAAAAAATATGTAAACGAAGGTTACAATGCCCTATCAACCCTCTCTTCCTCTTATTTTACTAGCATTTTTACTTTCCTGTTGTATGGACTTTTTTTTTGTTTATGTATGAGCATGGAGATTGATTTGTTCGCGACCCAAATCATTTCCAACTCCCCTTAATACGTTCCTGTTCCATCTCTGTGTTCTCACTTTGCTTCTGCACTCACTGGCAGAAGCAAAAGAGCTCACCCCAATACTTATGTGTATCTAACAGTACCGTTAGTTGGCAACAGTGAATGTGTGCCATTCCTATTAAAGAGAAGCAAACAAGCAAGCATCATGGACTTAAAATTTTCTCGGGTAAGTATTTCATAAAATTTTCTAAAAAAAAGGATTGAAAACCGGTCTTTCCTAACAGTTTTTGTGGTGCACCGTTAATGCAAGCTGGATCGTATGTACCCTAATCGGTTAACGTTACATTTGGCGGTTTTAATCAGTTTGCATAAGCGAAAAATTATTAGGAAGGAGTGTGTTTTCGATAATCGATACATATATAAAAAAAATTACAAACAAACATATATTATTTACCCTATCTCTCTCTACTTTCAGCGAGCCAAAATTAAATATCTCTTCAGGGATGTCCGGCCGGACTTTTTAACGGTGAGTATATAAATATTTATTCTTGATATTTTCATCTGTTATTTGTTAATTTTCAGGTTTTAGGTCTGTTGCCGAAAACACGCCAATCGGCTTACCGTTTTCGTTGGCGAGCTCATAGGAGCTAGTACCCACCCGTGCCAGGATTACACAGGGGACATAAAGTGCATCTAGTTTGGCATTATATGCCTCTGCTGCAGAAGATTGACGGAAATTTCTCCGTAGTACCCGTTGGCCTACTACGTAGTTAGGAGCCGTACTTTTAGAACGAAGATTGTAATCTTTTACATTCTTATCATGTGCTTTTCTTAGATTTTTAGTGACGATCGAGTAAATTTGCTCATCTACCTTTCCTTTCATCTTGACCCTTTCCTCGTCCGTCATTTCACCTCTATCCCTATCCATCCGATGTTCTTCGGCCCTTTCGATTATTTCGTGTCCGAATAGTATCCGGTAGGGAGAGAAACCGGTCGCGGAGTGAGGCGTGTTATTGAGACAATATTCGATCTCGGACACCCGGGTGTCCCAGATCTTCTGATTTAGTTTTACGTATGATCGGATACACGCGTTTATCGTTCGGTTCAAACGTTCGACCGGGTTCGCTTGACTATGGTGCCTCGCGTTGGCCCAATGTTGGATCCCGTATTTTGTCAAAAGTGTTTTAAAATCGGTGGAAAGAAATGTGGACGCGTTATCAGTGATAATATATTCCGGGACCGAATACCGTCGGAACCAAGATTCCTCGAGAATCTTGGTTACTAGTGCCGCGGAAATGCGTTTTACCGGAACCAAGAGGCAATATTTAGAGAAGAGGTCCATTATTACGAGTAAGTGAATGTTGCCGTTTTTACTACGCGGAAGGGACTGTATAAAGTCCAGTGCGACTATTTGAAAAGGTTTGTATGTGATTCGCTGTTTACCGGGCTCGGGCATTTGGGACCGATTCGCGGGTTTATTTTGCTGACACAGGGAACATTTCCGGATATAGGTTTGTATGTCTGCGGCCATCCGGGGCCAAAAGTATTTCTTTTTTACGAAAGCTAACGTTTTCTCAGCCCCCAAGTGCATCTTATCATCATGTTCCTCAACCATGATTTTTTTTCTGGCTGATTCGGGCACGCATGTTTTCCACGAAAACCGGTAGTCGAGCAAATCTTCCTTGACTGCCACTATTTTTTTTTTTAAAATCCCCTGTTCGACTCGGAAATCTTTATATTTTTCCGGGTGGTCTTCAACTTTTCGTACCATTTCCGCATACCATCCTGGTTGATCGGAAACTTGTGCTATTTCTTCCACAGACCTAGATAAAGCGTCTGGAACATAATTTTCCGAACCTTTTCGGTGTACAATTTGCATGTCATGTCGTTGCAGGTCCATGCTCCAGCGACATAAACGTGAAGAGGTTCGCCAACTGCTCTTCATGATGTACGTTAGCGCTGAAGCATCCGTGTAAACGGTAAACCTGGAACCTTCGACATAGCATCTGAACTTTTCAATTGCTTTAATCACGGCCAAGCCTTCTTTCTCGGTGGCGAAGTATCTTTGTTGCGTTTGCGATAACTTTTGGGAAGAGAAAGCGATGGGTTTTTCTGTGCCTTCATGCGTTTGCGTAAGAACTCCAGCTATAGCTGTGTCACTCGCATCGCAATGAATGGAAAACGGAAGTGTGAAATCGGGGTTTGTTAAAACCGGGGAGCAGATGAGTAGCTCCTTTATTTTATTAAACGAAAACTCCGCTTTATCATTCCAAATTATAGTTTTGGGTTTATTCCTAAGAAGATCCGTTAGGGGTTGTGTAATTTCACTATAATCGGCTATGAAGCGCCTGTAATAATTACACATTCCTAAAAATCTCCTTAGGGCTCGGAGAGAATGGGGTCGCTCATAGTTTACTATCGCCGAAACGCGGTCTGGGTTAGGTCTCAGGCCTCCTCGCCCCAGAATATAGCCTAAATATGGAACTTCGGGCACACAAAACCGTGACTTATTTAAATTAATAGACAGGTTAGCCGCTCTAAGTCGTTCGGCTACCTCCTTCAAAAGTGCTAAATGTTCCTCAAACGTATTTGCGATGACGATAATGTCATCCAAATATACAAAAACGTTTGGCTCTAGTTCGCCCCCTCCTAATACTCGGTCCATCAGCCGTGAAAGCGTGGCTGGGCTGTTAACTAGACCAAATGGCATCCTCGTAAATTGAAATAGTCCCCTACCCAAGACCGAAAAGGCCGTATACTTCCGGGATCTTGGGTGTAATGGAACTTGTAGAAAGGCTTGGGACAGATCTATGGTGGTAATATATTCAGCTGCCCCAAGTCTGCTTAAGATCCGATCGGCGTGAGGAAGCGGATATGAATCCCTCACTGTACGATCGTTTAGCTTGCGCGCGTCGAGGCATAAGCGTACCGAACCATCGGGTTTGTCTACAGGGACTAGGCGTAAAGCCCAGTCACTGTAGGACTTTTCGATGATTTTACGTTCTAGCATTCGATTCAGTTCCTCATTGATCTGTTCTTGTCTTTTCGGTGAATTCGGGAAGGGATTAATTCGTACTGGGGGAAGCTTTTTGGCTTCATCTGCCAGTTCAATTCTATGACTAATCCAATTCGTGGTGTCTAGAGTCTCTTCTGCCACTTTGAATGATTGCTTCACTTTTTCTAGTTCTTTATTCTGTAAGCTGTTCAATCGTGATTCACATTCATCAGTAGGCTGTTCCGGTTCAGGCGACTCATGTGTGTGTTCCTCATTTAATTCTAGTAGTTCGATTTGTGTTCTATCTATGGCAGGTTTTATTTTAAATGATTCCCAAAAATTCATCCCTAGCAGAAGTCTTCTCTTCAAAGACGGAACGATCAAGGTTTGTATAATTTTAGTTTCATTTTCTAACGTAATTGGGAGGTGAACTTGTCCAATTACGGGTAATTCCTTTCCGTTCGCATTTTTCAAATTCACATTCGCCGGGAAAATTTTCAAATTACATCTTTTTATCAGATTCATTGCATCGTTCCCTAATATACTTAGATGTGCTCCACTGTCCAGTAGACCGACTATCGAAAGACCAAGGATGGATATTCGCACAAATGGTCTCTGGTCGTTATCGGGGTGTATGATAAATTCATTAATTTCATATTTGTTGGAATAAATGTAATCGGAGGGTGAAACTTTAGATAAGCCAAACGTTGGTAAGATGTTATGGTGTTCGTATTCGCTGAGGGACTCTACGAGTGATTGACTGGCCTGCCCCCCTGGACAGTCTTGCTGGCGTTTTTTTCGCAAAACGGGCAGCAATCAGTATCAACATTGTGAAAACCGCATCGCTGACAAAATTTATGTGGCGGTTTATCACATTCCCTGGCATGATGGCCAGCTAAGCGACAATTAAAGCAAATGCCTTCTTTGGGAATTTGATAACGATCCAATAAAGCTTGTAATCCGCGTTGTGAAGCCGGGACTCTATCAGTGGGACGACCCTGCTCCATATCACGGGGTTGATTATGGTGACGGGCATTCATGTTGTATGCTCGTTCTTCGGAATCGTTCGCGCGCGATTGGGAGTTATAGAAATTGCGAGTTTTAAACGATTCATTCTCGATTTTCGGTTTACTTTTTGGTTTCGTTCCAGTGTAAACCTCATTCACTTGAGTGGGTTGTCTACTACGCGGGTTAGTTTCGCTCGCGGGTGTTTGATACTTATACCAATACGTAGCGTCTAATCGTCGCCCGAAACGTTTGAGATCGGCTAGATTATCCACTTCGGCGGACACAGCGTGACCCTTATATTCCGCGCGCATATTTCGAAAAACGATTTCGAATTTTTTTCGTTCCGTTAACGGTTTGGTTAGGGAGTTAAAGATTTTTTGTATATCTAAAAGGAAATCTTGGAACCTTTCCCTGGGCCCTTGCTTTCTCGCGCTCGCGCGTGACTCGCTCGAGTGGTCATGATCGGGACTAAGGAATTCCCGCTTGAGTTCTTCCTTTAGCTCGTCCCACGATCCGAAATCCTCGTTTTCGAAACCCGACATAAACCATGCTTTTGCCGCGCCGCTAAACAGATGAATTGCTGAACGGAACAATTCTCTATGTGACGTATTCTCCGACCGTGCATAAAATTCGACCTCTTTTAAAAACTTCATTAAACTTTGGCCATTATCTGACCCATCGTATTTGAGTTTCCACTCGGATACTGGCCTTCGTTTCCCGACGTTGGGACTTACCAGACGTTCGCGACGGTTAGAGTTACGGGTATACTTTCGCGGCTTCCAATGAGACCTGTCCGATGACCATCCCGATTCGGCATCGGCGGACTCTTCGGACAATGATCTAATATTGTGCGAAGGTTGTTGTTGTGAATGCGAGTTTCTACCTATTTTACGCGATTCTCTTTTCGATTGTTCTACCGGATCAACAACGGGAATCGTTCGCTTGGATATGTTATCAGTCGAACCGAAACGAAGCATTGTTTGTGGAGGCATATTTTGCAATTGTGTGGGATTGAACATCCACTGATATGGATTAAATGGCATTCCAAAAGGGTACCAATTGTAATTAGGAAAATTACCGTTATTATAATTCCTTTCTGTAGATTTCAAACTACGTTTTAAATGTTTCCCGGGAGTTCTAAAAACCATATTTTCTTCTTGGCTCTCTGAAGAAGACGAACGGTTTTTTTGGTTTGCTTGTGACTCGATAGCCAAATTTGCCATCGACTGGTTAATTTGTTTCGCTAATTCTGCTTGCCCTATCGCCGAAAACAAAGAGAAATGTATATTGTACGTACTACGAATGGTCGCTTGCAAACTCTCTAAATCCGCCAAATCTTCCTCGTCCTCTGCTTCCTCAGTCGCACGACTGACGCGCGCAAAATAATGAATTAACCGAGTTTTCAGACTTTCGCGGGTCCCTTCATAACCGCTTCTTTTAGACAAGCAATCAGCTATCTCTTTTATTTTACTATCGATTACCTTAATTTCTTCGTCCACCGACGAGTTTAAACGACTGAAATCGAAATCTTCAGTGTTTTTTTCGCGATCTAATTTAATTCTATTTCGTAATCTTCGCGACAAAACCGCTCGCGCTTCGCTATCTGTAAATTCTATACCGCGCACCGTTAATTCGTGAATAAATTCATCCCTCTCCAGGTGATGAACTAATAAGCTTTTATATTGCATGTCAAATTCTACGTTCATTTTGTTAATCTGAACGGTACCTTTTCGTTTGGAGGACGAAACTAAGTCCACAAAACAGGGTACTGTTTTCTACTCCCCGTACGGAGATTTTAAAAGCTGTAAACAAATGTAATAAATGTAATAATCAATATATTCGTGGGTTTTTTGTGTTGGGCGCCAATTTGTAGCCCTCCAAACTGCTCAGCGGGAAGGGAAGGGAAGGGTAATGGTGCTAAAACGGATAGAAACGGTTGTGCGTCACGGCTATTCCTCAATACAATAAGTGTTTCCGTCGCAAACAGAAACCGATGGAAATCAACCAACAATTAGGATAATATCACGATGAATAATGCTACCAGAAACACAATGATCGAGTTTATATTCGGGTCACACCTCAGGAGAAAAATAAACGACCAGGACTGAAACTCCTTTCGAGCTCGCAAACGAAATTTACAATCAAGGTGAAGATAAAATTAGAGGACGGTGACGCTGTTGGTAAAACTCTAGATTATGTATACAATTTACAGGTTTATTTGCCCTCTCCCGACAATTTTGGCTTAAATCTAGGTTACTTGCTTATCTAAGGCTGGTGGAACGACCTTCTCCTCTCAACGACGACGACGGTTTTTCCACACACGGCAATTTTGATGTTAATGTGGTCAAAGTGGCCTCGGCTACCGTAGCTTGATGGTACGGGGTATTGTTCTCGTCCCGCAATGAGTGTATCAACAGCTACGTTACACAACGCAAGGGTGTTCGAATTGCAGATATGTTGAATTAGCCGCAGGGAGGCTTTTGCGGCGGGTACGGTCAACAGTAG
Source organism: Sabethes cyaneus (assembly GCF_943734655.1). NCBI lineage: Eukaryota > Metazoa > Arthropoda > Insecta > Diptera > Culicidae > Sabethes > Sabethes cyaneus. The sequence continues at coordinate 234,108,874 of NC_071355.1, forward strand.
ACACCGGATGGTATTGCGACTCGGCCTGTACCAAACGATCCAACGGCCAAGAACACCGATTCACTCGCTCTGCGCCGAATGCTGACGGGCACGCAGGCTCACTGGGTACAGTTGCTAGCGCTGATGTTCTGCGCCTGTGAAATAGTCCAAGAATAAAAGGTCCCTCGAGGACCTTTTCGAGGGATATTAGCCTTTTTCACACACCAGCCTTAGTTTTTCCTACACCAGCCTTAGTTTACTTTTGCACATTTTATAATTTGCTTAAAACTATTTTTACCTTTTTTCTTCCTTGTATATCGGCACTATTACTTTTATAATTCTTTTTATCCACGTTTGTTTCTTCGTTACGTGTTTGTAAATTGTTCGCTTTTAGCTCTTTCTGTGTTTTTATAGCTTAACACTAGAATAAACAATAGATTTTACAATAGACTTTTTACTTTCCACAATACACTTTTTTTTAACCACTTGACAATTACCTAGTTTAGTCCTTTTAACTTTACACAACACACGACAAAATCTTCCTTTTTATCTCACCGACAATAATCAAATCGATATAAATATATTTTTAAAATAGTAACGGACAAAACGATTCTCGCGCACTATTGTGTTTACGGGGGGCTCCGTAGCCGCAAGGTTACCGAGTCTGCTTTGACAAGCGAGTGGTCGTGGGTTCGAATCTTAGTAGAATCAAGCCATTCGATGTCAAGTGACTTTAGCATGGGTTTATTCTCAGGCCCCTCCATTTACCCTTCCTTCGTGCTGAATTCTATATTTACCCTCTGAAGCCTCTTGACAGTGCAAATGTCCCTCCTATAGTTAAGTGTACTGGTCAGAGGTACGAATGAGTCCTCGCCAGGGACGGCTATAATATGGGATAGTGCTGGCAGCGAGGAATAAGTGGGTAAAGTAGATTAAGCTTTGAAGGAAGGGTAAACCCCAATACACGCAAGCACGCATAAAAAATTTAATAAGCATATCGCTCACTCAATAGCGATTATAGCAAAAAGAAATGCAGTGCAGGTCATACAGCAAACACCCGGGCGATATTACAATAGATCAACTATACTGGTCGCAGTAATGAGTCCACACATGGAAAAAAAAAAAAAAATTGTCGTTTACTTTTCCAAACATCAAATGATATGTTTATCGAGCCTGAACCCTTTTATAAGTTCGGTCAGTTAAAAATTGAATCTTTAAAAGTTTTTCAATTTTTAACAATCTTTTGTCCTGGCAACCATTATTTACTGTATAATACCCTATGGCTCTGAATACCTTGGTTGTGTTTCTCATGGTATCTGTGGGCAACCCTGTGGGGGGGGACCCCTCCGTCTATCGGGGACGTGGAGGGTTATCCCACTTACAGAGGAATCTTCTGGTTGTATTTGAAAAGGCCTTCCCGAGTGAGTTACCGCTCCGTCCCAGACGAGAGACGCCAGACGTGGAGGGATATAACTCACCCAGTCGATCGCATCACCGTTTCTCTGGCAGATAATTGAGAGAGCTATCTGAAGTGAGCGATCCGTCCGTCCCGGTCGCACTGCGACAGACTTGGAGGGATATCGCTCACGTCGTTGACTGCTAACTCAAACCTGTTGAACTATGCCCGAGAGAGCTTTCCTAAGTGAGTGATCCGTCCGCCCCTCGCAGAGCGAGAGACTTGGAGGGTTATCACCCACTCAGTAGACAGCTTACTCAGGTTGTTTTAGATATGCCCGAACAAGCTTACCCGTGTGAGTGACCGCTCCACCCGAAGGTTTGGAGCGCTATCAATCACACAGTCGACAGCTTGCTCAGAGATGGACTTAGGAAATTTGGATTGGGAATTATGAGCAGATTGAAAAAAGCATGTTAAATTGGCAGAGTTAATTTTATAAAAAATATGTAAACGAAGGTTACAATACAGTCGATCGAGACAAGCTATGGCAGATAATGCACGAATACGGTTTTCCGGACAAACTGACGCGACTGATCAGAGCTACATTGGATCGAGTGATGTGTTTCGTACGCATCTCTGGGACACTCTCGAGTCCCTTCGAGACGCGACGGGGGTTGAGACAAGGTGACGGTCTATCCTGCATGCTGTTCAACATCGCTCTTGAGGGGGTGATCCGACGAGCGGGCATCGAAACGAGAGGCACGATTTTTACCAAGAGTAGCCAACTTCTAGGCTTTGCAGATGACTTCGATATCATTGCCAGGAACTTTGCGACGGCGGAGGCAATCTACGCCAGACTGAAAGCGGAGTCTAGGAGAATTGGGCTAAAAATAAATGCGTCGAAGACCAAATACATGAAAGGAAGAGGCTCAAAGGAAACAAATGTGCGCCTCCCACGGACGGTAACCGTTGACGGCGACGAACTAGGAATGGTAGAGGAGTTCGTGTATTTGGGATCGCTGGTGACCGCGGACAACAACACTAGTAAGGAGATCCAGCGGCGCATCCAAGCGGGAAATCGGGCCTACTTTGCCCTTCGTAAAACGCTACGATCAGGAAGCATACGCCGCCGCACGAAGCTAACAATGTACAAAACCATTATTAGACCGGTAGTTCTTTATGGACTTGAAGCCGTGACGCTGCTTACGGAGGACATACGCGCCCTTGCCGTGTTTGAGCGGAAAGTGCTGCGGACGATATTTGGCGGAGTACAAACTGAAAGCGGAGAGTGGCGGAGGCGTATGAATCACGAGCTACAGGCACTGCTTGGGGAGACTCCCATCGTACATCTAGCGAAATTTAGCAGGCTACGGTGGGCCGGACACGTCGTAAGGATGCCGGACGACTGTGCGACGAAAATAGTCCTCTTCAACAACCCCACCGGCACCAGGAACAGGGGGGCCCAACGTGCACGATGGCTCGACCAGGTCGAGAGCGATTTGCAACTTCTGAGACGACTAGGAAATTGGCGACGAGTGGCCCAAGACCGAGTTGAATGGAGACGAGCGCTTGAAACAGCACGAGCCACCCCGGCTCTATGCTGCTGAAGAAGAAGAAGACGTATGTCTCCCGCAAGCAAGGTTACAGAGTCAATTCCGTAGAGGACTACCGGTCTAATTAGCGTTTTATAGCTCTACTTCCAGCTTGAATGCGTCGTTGGATCTCCTTACTCGTATTATTGTCGGCGGTAACCAGAGATCCAAATATACAAGCTCATCAACCACTTCCAGTTAATCACCGTCAATAGTTACTGTCCGTGCGAGGCAAATGTTGTTATCTCTTGGAGCCTCTTCCGACCATATATTTGGCTTTCGACGCATCGATTGTAACCCAATCTTCCTAGCCTCCGGTTTTAGTCGAGCGTAGATTGCTTCCGCCGTCCCAAGGTTACTAGTAATGATGTCGAGGTCGTCTACGAAGGTTAGGAGTTGGCTACTTTTGTTGGAAAGATCGCTCCTCTTATATCGATGACCGCTTGACGGATCTGAAAGTGTGATCCGCGTGTGTGATCCGAAAGTGTGATAGCGATGTTGAGTAACAGGATACCCAGCTGGCACCAACTCGTATATCAATGTACGAAAACTATCGTAAATATCTCCTAACAAACTCGAAATCGTAACTAAAGCTGGATAAAGTGGGATCAAGTTGATTTTTGTCGTATATAATGATAATGACTGACATACATACGTTTTGAGCACAAAATCGTAGAGTAGTACGGAGCGACTCGCACTTAATCGGATATTATCGTATTTTAATACTTATATAGTCGTAACGCTCAAAATTATTCGTAATCACGTATATCGCCTTCAAAATAGTACGGATATGCCAATTTTGCGCATGAATTACGATTTATTTAGCATGTCTATCTGTACGTTATGCTGATTTTTACCTTTTTTATGCATATGAAAATGCTTGCTGGGTAGTCCATCCTTTTGCCACAACCCACAACCGTCTGCGCAATTCGAAGGGACTCGAGAGTGCATCCGCAACACGCACAGAGCACATCACTCATTCCAGAGTAGCTCTGATCAGAGCGTCAGTTTGTCCGGAAAACCATTCCCCGCATTGTCAAGCGTAATTCCGCAAGTAATTACAGCAATCAAACCGATCGCCCTTTTTGTAGATGGACCTCCAACACACTCCTCCCATAGTTTCTCCTCCCAAATCCTAGAATTTACCCAGTGAAGTGCCGTTTCTAGCGAATCTAGGCAATTTCTGTAATGTTCTGCTGCCGGGAGTTGGTCCTTTCCGGCGGCTCTTCTATCCTTCAGCTGACCGATTCCTCGCCGAATCTCTTCGAGATCGAGTACCAGCATGCTCATAATATTTGTAGGCACTTCTAAGTTAACTTCCGTCTCCTGTTGTGTCGCCGTTGATATGCTCATCGAAGAACTGGTTCCACCTGTCGACCGCCTTGCGTTCATTTGTGACCAGGTATCCCTCATCGTTCCTACACATATCGAGCTTCGCTGTGCGTGTTTACGTAATTGGTTCACCAACTCATAGAAATTACGTGTCTCATTAGCTCGGAATAGTTGTTCTAGCATAGTGGTGCCCAGGTATAGGCGTGGTGCGGGCCAAATTAGATCGCCCCATGAGTCCGCGGGCCGCAATGACCTCTGGTCATTTCTGCGAATAACAAAATGTTACATAGGTAGCAGCAAAAGTCGATTTTTAGGAATCGCCACCAGATTTAAACTGGAAAGCAATCAGATCTACAATATGCACGAGATATTACAACTGATCTGAGTGACCTCTGTGTATTCAAAAAAAATATTCATAAGTCCGCCATCCCTCAAACCAGTCCGCGGGCCACACGAATCATCACGAAGGGCCGCATGCAGCCCGCGGGCCGCGGTTTGGCCATCACTGTTCTAGCACTTCATGATTTCTGTCCTCCTTCTGGTGCTTTTTCCTCCTCAGGATCGTAGTCAACTCATTCCGCGCTCATCGATACTTGGCTAAATTCTTCATCGTAGCAATGCTTAGCTAGTTTTTGCAAGCTCTTTTTGCCTTTCTACTAAATAAACATTTAGTATAGAGGTATAGGAATCACTCGAAAACCGGAAATGCAAAGAAAGTTCTGAGGGCCGAAAAAGACCACGAAAATATGTTGACATGATGTCAAAAATACCATGAAACGACGACAGAAATATGGGCCCTATTCTGTAAGTCACGTCGAGTGCCACTTTGCTCGACTAGTCGACTTTTGGTATTATGTAAGTCATACGCGACCCGATTTTGTCGAGTAACTCGACTGAGTCCACCGCCAAAAAGCAAGTGACTAAACGGTTAGCAAGCGACGCCTGAGCTAGCTTTGTTTTAGTCGTGCATTGAGCCGCTATGCTGCCCGTTCTTCTTGCACTCGACACTCGACAGTGACTGAGTCGAGCCGAGTTGCTCGACGTGACTTACAGAATAGAGCACAGAGTTGGTAAAAATGCGACGTATACGAAGAGAAGACAATAAAGAGATGACAAAAAGACGGCGAAAAGGTATCGAAAAGACAACAATAAGATGTCGAAGAGGCGGCGAAAAGACGATGAAACAAAAGATGGCAAAAATGGGATGAAAAAACCGTCAGAGCAGTAGCAAAAAATGCCAAAAAAGGACAATGCAAAACGACGAAATAGATGTAGATGTAGAAAAGGTGATGAAGAGAAGATAAAAAGACGATAAAACAGGTACAACAACAAACAACATAACAAAAAACAAAGCTTTGAAAGTCAATGCAAAAAAGACGATGAAAAGATGACTAATATTCGGCAAAAAGACGACTAAAGAACGACGAAAAGTTAATAAAAAACTACAAAACATTTGCGAAATAAAGATAACACAACAAAAAGACGTAAAAACAATAAAAAAAAGTCCGAAAACAAATATTGATAAAGCCTGCATGTCGTAGGCGAAAATCGTATCTGTCGTGAATAAAATTAATAGTGAAATTTATTCGGAAAAAAGTTTTCTTTTCTTTAATTTCAGGCTTCGTTCTTTAAGACGCTTCAGAAACTTCAGTCAACAAAAAGACGGCCAGACGATGGCAAAAATTAAGAAAAGACGACAAAAGAATGGCAAAACAACAACAAAAATAATGATAAAATCGTCAAAAACTGCCGAAAAAACAAATTTATTAAAAATGAAAGTCAAAAGCGACAAAACAAAATTACGAAAGTCGCCTAAAAAGCGTCAGAAACACGACGAAATATGCTACAAAATTGATTAAAAAAATAACAATTATACGACAGATATCATTTAAAAAACGTATCTCTTCGACGCTTCAACAATTCGAATGATGAAATGACAGCAAAGAAACCAATATCTTAGTTGTCATTTATAATATGCAAGAAGGGCATCGATTTAAAAGGCCACTGCAACAGTTCTAGTGATCGTCATTGGTGGCAGTTTTGGTTCTCTTGACAAATGATAACAAACAGGACGACAAAAAAATGAGATGAAAAAACAACAAAAACCAATGGAAAGACAACAAAAAAACAAAATCGGCTAAATGACGATGAAAAAATGAATGTACCAAAACAGTAAAAAAAGAGGATAAAAACGGTAGGAAGTCGATGATAAAAGCGACGAAAAATGCAAAAACGGAGTCAAAAAATGACGAAGAGACGACGGAAATGAGATGTGAATGTGAAAATATGATACAGAGTTGACAAAAAGCCGACAAAAAGGCGTCAAAAAACAACAAAAACATAACGAAAAGACGGAAAATAGACAACATAAAGATGACGAAAAGGTGAAAAGAGAACGATAGAATGACGAAAAACTGATGGCAAGTAGCTGAAAAGCTGATGAAAAAACTAAATTCCTGCCTTTAGGTGATGAAACAAGGACCAAATGACAGCGAAATAGCGACAAGAAATGCCAAAACAAACTACAAATGAGGACGAAAAGACGCAATCAAGAGAAACGCAACAAAAGACATTGAAAAATATAACAAATTTCTGTAAATAGACAAAAAAAAAACAATGTAAAGATGTCAGAAAGGCAGATGTTAAAAAGAGCGAAAACCCGAACCGCCACCGAACCGAAAAAGCACACGAAGAACAATAAAAGACGAAGGAAGAATAAAAGATGAGACGGAAAAACTTAAATGAAAGGCGAATAATGAAAGATCTACAACGAAAGTCGAGAATAAGCGTCTGATGTGCCTCAGCGGAGTCATCTAGGACCATTTCTTTTCGCCACAGTCATGAACGAGCTCCCGGGATTTCTCCCTGGAGTTTACATCTTAATTTACGCTGACAATGTAAAGGTTTTCCTCCCGGTGAAATCTGTTAAGGGCTGTCGAGTTCTTGGATCGTGTTCAACATTTCATCGGATTTTTCGAAACGTTCGACCGAAGAATACGAAGAAGTGTAATCTGGTTTCCTATACCCGAAAAACAAATAAACTGCTCTTTGATTATTTCATGGAAGGTGAAATAATACCAAGAAGAGACCATGTATACGATCTTAGGGTAGAAATGGACAGCAAGCTTAACTTCATCCGGCTTCATGAAAAGGTTGTCGCAAAAACAAATTCTTTATTTGGCATGATCAAACGCCTCAATGGAGAAATAAAGGATCCGCATACTGTCATCCCATAGTACAATGCCTTGGTACGAAGTGATGTTGAGTACGCAAGTGTAATATGGCAACCATTCTACGAAGTGCACAAAAAGCTAATTAGGCGAATCCAAAAGAAATTTATTCGCTATGCCCTGCGGAATATAGGATGGACCGGAGAGATGCTCAACTATAAATCGTTATGTTTATTAATTGGAACAGAAAGCTTAGAGAACTGAAGGCTCTGTTTTTGTAGGGGAAAGGACATACTCGCCGGCAGGTATAATATTCGCCATATTTTTTAAGTAAAGCTACCATGAATGATGGACGTTCGTCGTAAGAAGTGTTAGACCTTTTCGTTTGATAGATAGAATTTAAAACTACGCAAGAAATGATGGCCACATTTAACAATCATCGTGAATCGACAAAGAAGCAAATTAGAGATAATCTTGGAATATTTTATGTAAATCATTTATACTAAAACACACACATTTAGGCGAAAGGAAGCTGAGTTCATCCGTGTTGAATAAAATCCTAGGCACTTACCCACTTTAAAAAAAGCAAGTTAGATACCGCACATACCGTTAGATACGCACATAAAAAGAAGATTTAGGTTGGTTGGAATTGGATTAATAAAGGGTGGTTTTAAACTTTGGTGTTCATTCACCACTCAAAAGAAGATTTATAAAATAATAGTTGTAACAGCTAACGAAACCACTTTTCTTGCACATCACTTAGTCCAGCTGAGAGTAAACAAATTTGCACTGTCAACGAAAATAGCAACCTTCCTGCAGTATTACACGTTCGTGCAGATAATCATAATTCTCGAAAAAAAACAAGGATGACCCGGCCACGGCAGCTAGGAACAGCACGAAAAAAAATGAAACATGCGCGAAGTGAGAAAAAATGAAAACATTAATAATATCGTTGTGAAGGTACTTTGTTTTGCATTAAAATATGATTATGTACTTTGCGCTCTGCGCTGGGTGGAAATGTTTCGCACTGCTCCTCCTGTTATGCTGGTTGGTCGCGTTCGAGAAAAGGCCGAAAGGAAGAAACAACCATACCTACCTACCTTCATATATGTATGTCGGAGACTGAGCAGCAACAGCAGCACCTCCACAAGTTGGTGTGTTATTTGCTTTAACCGGCTGTGAAGTAAGCGACTGTCGGCTCCTAAATCACGATTTTTGCTAACCTTTGCTTCAACATGTTGTGGCTTTCAACGATAAATGTGGTATGTGAAATCAGGACTGTTGTACTTTGTACACATTCACAGAAAAAGCTGGCACGTAATTACAATAAATTGTTTGAGGAAAATTTAAATTCGTAAGAATTTCCTGCACAAGAATGGAAAGATTATCAAAATCATTATAGCAATAGATTAGGCATATAAATTCATACATTAACCAGCTCTTTGACGTGAAGTCGGAGAACAAATTCAGAAAAAGGCAATCTACTCCTTTACCATATCCGTTCTACTGAAGCAAAATCTATTGAACGTTGATGTGAACATAGTCGAATCAAACTTAATAAAGTTGTCGTTGTTGGGCACAACAAATGACCACTCGTAATAAAACCAACTTTTTATGAAAATTTCGGATCAACTTGCGATAAAATAGCAAATTGACATCATCGCTTGTCCAATATGCATCTCCGCGGTTGGCACCGGTTGGCGACTGAAGGAGCCATGGGCTGTCGTCAGATCGAGATCATTTCAATAGCAGCAAACAGTGGCTCGTTCGAAATTGCGAGAAAAACAACCACCGTAAACTAATTGCGTATCACGTGCGTACGATCAGCCGCGCTAATTCGCTAGAAAAGTACTCAATTACCGGGCAGCAAGCAGGCTCTTAGCTAACAACATTGGGCACCATCGCATCGGACCGAATATAGGAATCGCAGCGCTATCGGGCAACTATCATAGCTATAATTGATGACGATTTACCATACTGATTCGCTCACGGTTCACAGTTGGCCTGTGTCCATATGATTAATTGAGTCCAATTCCACCATGGTTGGAGAGAAGGAAAAAAACCAGCCCGATGTATGCACCATAAAAAGTGGCCCCAACTCTTGTAGCCACCATTTTGGCGTTTTGGAAAATTGCGTTTAACACGCGTCGCGCGTCCGCGGCCGCAAATTTTCACTGCATTCGTTTCGATTTTGTCCACATTCCTACAATCGCTAGTATGGTAGTGGCACAGAACGACCAGGAATTGCTGCCATTATTGCCAACGCGCCAAATGCAAAAACGGTGATGATATTATTTAAATTGATTAAAGGGTCTCCTCTGGTCGGCTATCGCAAACGGACGAAGCATTCCAGCTATGGACAAACGGCACCCCGAGCCTGTTGCGTAGCGACAAATATGGCCGCCGCCTGCGAGAGCTGCAGTTGTTTTCAGCAGCACGCAAAACCTTTCGGATCCATCATCTTATTCTTGCTGCTCGCTACTTACTTACTATAGGAGTAAAAAATGCATAACTACGAGTACTGGTTACATCAGCACTTACTTGCTGGACGACGGACAGTATCACTATCGGCCGTTGCATTAAATTGTCTCAATCAACTTTTGCTCCATTATGGCCAATCCTGGCGTGTATGAACGTTGACCGGTTGGTGATCGATTCTCGCCACGGACCTAATCGAGAGCAGCGCTGGGGAATGTGAAAAATATTTAAATCAGGATGGTTTACCTTTTTGCTCGCCTTTTTTGTGACTGGCCGGGTTTGCTCTGAATAGCTTGCACTGGATATGCTTGAAAAAAAAATCAGAAAAAAAAAGAATATGTCACTTGGTAATTATAGGTAGGTAGTTCAAGCTGCAGACTAACTGAAGCTGAACATTTTCTCCTTTAAAATTGATGACAAGATTGATTTTGACTAGCAATATTTCAATGGAGATTATAACTTTCACCTTCGAAGGGCTCTCTATAATATTTGTTAACTTTGGCAACAATAATCCCAAGCAACTTCGTTAAAACTCAAATTTCAATAGTTCTAAGTGACATTTGCTCACTGAACTTGTTTCACGTCAGTTCAGTTCAATTTTCTTATTGTTGCATATCGCCTACTCTGATGAAAGTGGATTGCTCAAAACTTACTCAAACAAGCGCCACCCTCCGCAAGGATGAGCTTTTTTATTCATAAATATGGTTATTGATTAACTAATTACCTAGTGACCGTTGCGCAGCGGATTGAAACACATGACGACGACTCAAGGTAGTTGAGCGTTGTCTGGCTGTGCGAAAAACTGGATCGAACCATTTATCAAATAATTGGAATACATCTTGCCTCGGTCTCAACTAAAATAGGGCAGACAGACAGCGCGCGTGTTCCATCATTCGCGCAGCTCGCCAGGTGGGCTTTCCTAGCATCGCTCGTCGCAGTTGATTTATTCGTAATTTGCATAATAATGACCATGTTTAGGGTTGGGTTTATCTAATCGAGGGTTTGTATAGTTTTGCATGGGTATTGCCAATTAATACGCAAAAAAACTTTCGAGGTTACCACTGCTGCAGTCATTAATCATATCAAATTTTCCGTGAAAACATAAAACCGCAGTAATTAAAATTGCCAGCTAATTTATTTCAATTTGAGGGTCTTGTTTCGGTTTTGCAATCGTACCAGACGAGCCATATGTCCATGTTTTCAATTAGTTGTTACACATAATTGGGATGCAACATAAGAACCAAAATCAATTATTCAAACACCAGTTGGAATTGATGAAAATAGTATCAATTTCTGGTTGAAGCCACAAATGATAGCACCCTGGAACAGATGCAATTGACGGACAACGAGCATGGGCTCACTGAGCACGATGTCAATTGAACCAGCTTCTAGTTGCAATAATGATTCCAACTACATTTTCCAGCTCAATTGTTGAGGTTAACCACTGAAACACGTTACCGAAATTATGCTTTAACCTGGTCAAATTGTTGCGCATAGGATGCAACAAACTGATGCATCATGTTATTTAGCCCTGAGGTGAAAGATAAATATTTGCATATGTTTTCCCTTTTTTCTTCGACCTTTCATATCCTTTGATGAGTCAAACCGCAATTGAACTGATCAGCATACATCTCAAGAAGGCATTCTAAAAGGCATTCGATCTGTCTGTCTTGTCGTATGAAAATGAGCCTGTGGTCAATTAGTTCACACATGCTGTTTGACAACTACTCCGTCGGTGTAAGACAACCGTATTATCTCACCTGGTTAAAAGGAACTGCGTGTGTAGCAAATATATACATAAAAGGTTAGTACCTAATTGTTCATTATCGCCATATGCTCTGTGGATCGAATTTGCATATCGCTGTACACTGGTATTTCGAGTCAAGTTTTAATAATAATGCTTATTGTATCTTTTAAAAGCAATTTTCTGATGACGTGACAGTTAAATGCTACATTGGTCAGTCATATATATTTCAGTCTTTTGTACTGGCTACTGTATAGCTTTTGAATGCCTACATACTGATGCAATCAAAAAAAATTGGTTACAATGTTCGGTGACCACAAGTAATTCTAATCATGCAATTAAAACCAATTAATTTAATGATTTACGAAACTCAGTCATAAATTATAATACCGAATACCGATTTAAATTAGTTTTATGAATACAATATTATAATAACATTTATTATATTATATATTCATATATTTATAATATTTGATGAAATTGAGAAGATTCTCCATAGCGGTATTGTTTCGTCTCACAGAACGAGAAAATGAATCTCACATTCGACGTAAACTGAAATGCACTTTTCGAAAAAATCTTGTAATTTTACGTCTTCTGACATGCACATAAATGGAACATCGCAAATCATATAAAATCACCGTGACCGCTCCTAATTCTGCGCATTTTTCTTTACATATGTATGTACTAGCTGACCCGACAAACTTCGTATTGCCACAAATTAAACTGTGTTGTACATAAATCATGAATCTCGGATGATCTTTGTCACAATTTCGAGTTTTGCAAGTTTCTGAGGAGTTCAACCTTTGATGATTCATTTAGGCAGTTATGTAACTATGAAAGCATCCCAGGTAACCAATAAGCATCACCAATGCTATTCAAATTTGCAAAATTGCAAGCCAATAAGCATTTAAGTCGCCTTAAAAGCTACTTAGATGCTATTTTTTCAAAATATACAGCTACTTTACTGCAAACCTTCTTATAGTGCTGGCAATGCTTGTTTTATATTAGCAAATTTTCAATTAATTTCATTTTTAAATAAACTTACAAGAAGTAGTCCACTTTGCCCTCTTGTGCGCTATAACCGTTTCCTTTGCCTTACTTCTGTCTCGCGATTTGTTTGCTTTTTGAAGGTTTACTCGTTCTAATCCTATTCAAGTTCAACACTAATTAGCGTAAATAGTTGCTTCGTATCTTAATTACTTACGACTTTCACCGATTAATTAACTAATTAATATTTCTTATATTTTCAAGTTAGCCAAGTAGTCACGTAAGACGAAACTTTTCGTCGTAGAGCACTTTAGATCACGAGAAATTATAATATTTTAATAGAATTCGCCGACAAACTAATCGTTACTTATTGTAATTCGTAGCTTCTAGTTAGATCACTTCACACCACTTTTCAGCTTCTTAATTTTACTTTAATTAGTAAACTTTTTCAACAATCAAACTATCTTTTTCTATCACTACACTTTTTGGTATGTTTTGATTCTCTTTCGTATACCGAACTGACAGCCGATATCAAGCATATCAATCAAGCATCAGCATGCTGCGATGCGCATTGTTGTGTTGGTGTGCTGCCCTGCGGTGTCAACATACCCCTGCCCGTAATATCCGGTAATTGCTCTGGAAGCTAGGAATTACCGTACTTCGATCAGCGCTAAGTTGGCTACGGGTCAATGGTACACCTTGGTGACCACGCGCACCAACGAATGTCGCACTCAGCCGTCTAGTCCCAGAAACAGCTCTTGTACAAAACCTCAACTCCAGCCTTTTCGGTTCCTGCCTGCTACATTGAAGACGTCCGCCTTCAACAGCCCCTGTTTCTTGAAGCACTTCAATCTTTGTATCGAAGCCCTTGTCGTGGAATTCCAGAAATCCACTTTCCGATTCGGTGGCATTTGCTTATTTCGGTCCGTAGACCGTCCATCCAAGCTTGCAGCGCACCGCTATCGGATCTACTACTGCTCCGATCTTGGCTTTCAGTGGGGCGAATGCATGGAGGTTGTCTAATCCTACTAACATCGCTGGTCGTCCACTGTACGACGCAATAGGCAGACCTCGCATGTTCTTGAATTGCCGTGCGAGATCCCCTGCATCTATCGTTTGGTTAGGCAGCATCAACCTTTCGGCGGTGCGGAGTGATGTTAACAACATCTTCTCGTCCTCTCCGACACCTGACACCGTAAGGTTCATCCGTTTGGAGTCCTTCTCCACTCTAGACATGTCGGCCGTCGACTTTATTGTTAGTTTTTCGTGGACTCCAACAACGCCCAAGCGATCCGCAACGCTCTTTTCCACCATGGTTACCGACGCTCCTTCGTCCAGAAAGGCCAAGACAGTGACGGACTTTTCCTCACAATGTAGGCTAACCGGAATCATCCCGAACAGCGAACCGTCGTTCGTCCGGATGTGCGCGCTGGTTCCGTTGGCACCATCGATTGGATGGAGAAGTTCATTATGTGGTTGTCTGCAACCACCTACGTTGCATTTCAACTTGAACTTACATGGCGCCGATCCGTGTTCGTTCAGACACACGTGGCACAACTTCCAACGATCGACGACTTTCATCCTGTCTGTGAACGACAGGTTTCTGAAGTTCTGGCAATACCGCAACCGATGATCTGTGCGCTGACACGCTTTGCACGGTTTCATGTTTCTGCTTCCTTCGTCACTGGTTTGACCTTCGGATTCGCTGTGGTTGGATACTGCTCCATACTCCTTCGGCTTGCCTTGGGCTTTTCCCGATCGACTATCGGTGTTGGGTTTTCCGGCAGACCCAAACTCCATGCTGACATTAGCTTCGCAGGCATCCGACACTATTTCAGAGAGAAAATCGGTGAAAGTCCTAAGCGTTACTTTCTTCTTCCCTTGCTTGAAGCGCACCCAGGCACGCTTGTCGTTATCCGGGAGCTTTTCGACCAGCTCTTGAATAAGTAGTGGATTGATCAAGTGCTGTTTCAGATCCGCCGCCTCCAAATGTTCGCACAGCTGCTCGACGGCTATACCAAAGGGAATGAATGCGGCCAACTTTCCGGCCTTCGGAGGCTCCAGTTTGTGCACTTTCTCCAGATGACTCTGCAGGAGTTGTTCCGGACGATCAAACATCTACCGAAGCCTTGCGATTACTTTCGGAACTGATTTCGGTAGAAGCAGCTGGCCTTGAACCATCTCAAGAGCTTGACCTTTTAGGCATTCTTGGAGCCACACTAGGGTTGCCAAGTCTGAAAATTACAAAAACCGGCCGGCCGGTCATGCCTTCAAAAAACGCAGGGGGGGGGGGGGTTGTGGCAGCATATTAGAGGATATGTCTGTAATGTGTAACGTTCGTTAGACAGTTTCCTGTGTAAATTATTGAAGATAGCTAGTTTTTGAGTGACAACTACTTGCTTCTGGCGCTAGTGGACAATTTAATGTATATTACCGCCAGAAGCAAGGTATTATCACTGCAAAACTAGCTATCTTCAATGATCCACTGTTCAGGATTGGTAATAAATTTATCAAAAAATTTAACAAACCAGGCAAAAAGCACAAATCCGGTTTCATACGTCGGAAAACCAGCCTTTTTGCTGGATTGACCGGCCACCGGCTTTGCAAGTGAAAAACCGGTCGGGCCGGCCAAAAACCGGCCACTTGGCAACCCTAAGCCACACAAGGTTTTCGATATCCGAGTACCCACAGGCTTCGTTGGACGCTTGGTACATTCCGAAGAATAACGGCCATTCTTCCGGCTTTCCCGAGAAAATGAGCAACTTCTTGCTAATCCCATTTCGCGCTGCCAGTTGGCTCTTGGTCGGTGCGGCTTATACCTGGACTTCTTCGAATTTCTTCAGATTATCTTTCGTCAGCTTTTCCACCCTCGGACTCCAGCCTTTACTTTTTCCAGACACTCCTTCGCCAGTAACAACGGACTTCTTCGACGCGGATTGCTTCAATCGCTTCATCGCTTCATCCATCGCCTTCATTTAGTCCGCAAATGACTTTTGCTGCTTTATCATCCGATCTAGCTGTTCCTGTCGTGCTTGAAGAATGGCTTCTTGCATCTCCTTATTTTTCTTTTCCTCCTCTTCGAGTAGCTGTTTTTCCATCAGCATCCGCTTCATCTCGATGGTTCGGTTAAACTCCATCTCTTTTCTTTTAATTAACACCTACATTTCCAGCTCCTGCTCTATTCGTTTCTGCTTCTCCTCCATCGCTTTCAGCTTGTTCTCTAGAGATGTCGAACGGTCAGATTTGGCGCTGTAATCGTCACCACCTTTCTTGGAGCGAAATCTTTGCTTCTTCCTTTGGCATGCTTCTTCTTCGCAATACTACTTGCTTTCCTTTTTTGCATCGGAAATTCCGACACAACGCATATTAAGCCACTTTAGGCATCCATGGCAAGCGATCATCTTTTCATTTTCGGTAGAAACTTCTCCGCACGTATCGCAAGGAATATCCGTAAGGTCCAGATCAGAAGGGGTGGGATTCGTCATGGCAATTTGAGGCTATCCGATTCTCGTGTACTTCTTTTTGAGAATGTTCGGATAAGGCACTAAATTTTTGAAGCAGGAACATGAGCAAGAAAGTGCGCAGAATTAGGCACCGGGGATAAGTTTACAAAACGAAAAATATACTCAATTGTTGGTCGACTTTTAATTCTCATGTTTTTTACCAGATATTATAGACCGTAGCACTACATGTTGCTGCTATCAATGTTATTCATTTAAATCTAGAATACTTATAATACCGGAAAATCATAAAACTGCGCAGAATATGGTACGTTCACCACGTACCGTGAACCACTTATTCCACTTATAGGCTTATTTATTACGTTTGGCTGCTTACAAATTAATGAACACGTAACCAAAATCACATAAATTTTTCCACTAAATAAAACGTAAATAGCCTAAAACGTTTTTAAAGATATATATTTACATTAAGCATCATTAATAAGCCCACATGTATGCAATACACGCTACGCTATTTTACATCACGTAATCTATACATATAAAAATAGATTTCTGTCTGTCTGTCTGTCCGTATGTTCCTTATAGAATCGAAAACTACTGAACCGATCGGCGTGAAAATTTGCATATAGAGGTTTTTGAACATAAGAATTAATTAATCAAATGGAACCATATTTGGCATTTGGTTTATTTATTTTCCTATATCTACTGACCTCTATTACTTTCCTTCAGTAGAGTCGCCCCTGCGAAATGGTACTTTCTATGAAAAGATTTTCCGTGAAACGGTACATCCCGCGTAAGGTTTTTCGCGAAATGGTATTCTGCGAAATGGTTTGTAATGATGGTGAATATTTAAATGCTATCCGCTTTATTTTATCAGGATAAGCAATGGGGGGAGTTGTTTTCTACTTTACTGTGAGGAAAATTTGTATATTAAAACACGCACGAACGTCCCAGAAACTTGCAAATTCAAGATTGTGACGAAGGTCATCTGAGATTCACGATTTATGTACAACACAGTTTAATTTATGGCAATACGAAGTTTGTCGGGTCAGCTAGTAAGTTATAAAATAAATGAAAAAAAAATTTGAAATACTCTAAAAGAAATTTTCGGGCAGTTTCGCACAAACCAGACAACCATTAGGTGAAAGTACTATATTTTATCTATTAAAAAAATTATTTCCATCAGGCGCGCTCCAAAGGAATCTCGGAAAAATCCATTGAAAAATGTGTTATTTTTTAATAAAATTTTTTCCAACTCATTAAATATGCATCTTCGTGAAAAACAGTCTTCAGAGAAATTGTGTATTTTAGCATACTGAATAACTTTGTAGAGCATTTGAAAGCAATAAAATTGTGTGCAAAGTTATTGAGCAAAATTGATTTTCAAATGCTTCTTTTTGGCACATCATTATATTTCGCAACCGTTAAGAGATAGATAGTTACTACATTCAGCAAAATTGCTTGTTTTAGTATGTCTGCCATTTTTTGAAGAAAAATTTTTTTTGAAGTTCAAAAAAACAAAAGTTCGTATCACTTTAATAGGTGAATTCATGGTAACCTTAATAGTGCAGAAAGATGCGCTATATTTTATTATTAAACTTCTCCAAAGACACTGTGCCTCAAAAATAACTCATTTTTGCGTTATAACAAACTATTGTGATTTTGGTGGTTTCATTAGGCTGATACAAATTTTCGCTTATTTAAATGCGTTCAAAAAGGTATGGTGTCTTCAGCAAAGTTGTAGAACACATTAAAATAAGCAACTTTGTTAAATACTGTAACTCTAAAATAACACATTTTTCAATTGATTTTTCTGAGATTCCTTCGGAGTGCGCCTGACATTTTGATAGATAAAATATAGTATTTTCGCTTAATGGTTGTCTGGTTTGTGCGAAGCTGTCCGAAATTGAAATTTTTTCATTTATTTTATAACTTATTAAATTGCGTCCTAGCGACAAACAATCTTCAGTGAAAATGTGTATTTTAGCATACTGAATAACTTTGTAGAACACTCGAAACAGTAAAAAAATCGTGTGCAAAGTTATTGAGCATATTTAATTTTTAAGCGCTCCTTTTTGACACAACATTATATTTCGCAATTGCTAAGATATAGATAGTTAATGTATTCAACAAAGTTGCTTATTTTAGTATGTTCTGCAACTTTCTGAAGAAATTTTTTTTTTTTTTGAAATTAAAAAAAAACAAATGTTCGTATCACCCTAATAGATGAATTCACGGTCACGCTAATAATGCAAAAAGATGCGCTATATTTTATTATTAAACTTCTCCGAAAACACCACCCTTGAAAAATTACGTATTTTTTACCCAATTGTTAATGTCCGTGTTTTTTCCAAATTTGACCACTGTGGGGTGAGAGGTCTCTAACCATCATAAAAAAAATTCAAGATGTCAGATATCCCACATGCCAAATTTGGTTCCATTTGCTTGATTAATTCTCGAGTTCTGAGGACATTTGTATTTCATTTATATGAGAGCCCTCCCTCTTAAAATGGGGAGGGGTCATAATTCACCATAGAAAACATTTCTGCTTTCTAAAACCCCCCCATGCCAAATTTGATGTATTTGCTTGATTAGTTCTCAAGTTATTAGTAAATTTGTATTTCATTTGTAGGGCCCCCCTCCCCCTCCTAAACAGGGAAGTGGTCCTAATTCATCAAAAAAATTTCTTGCCTCCGAAAACCCCCACATGCCGAATTTGGTTCCCTTTATTTGATTAATTTTCGAGTTATGAGGAAATTTGTATTTCATTTGTATGGGAGCCCCCCCTCTTAGGAAGGGGAGGGGTATCTAACT
The DNA here is from genome assembly GCF_943734655.1 of Sabethes cyaneus. NCBI lineage: Eukaryota > Metazoa > Arthropoda > Insecta > Diptera > Culicidae > Sabethes > Sabethes cyaneus. Next base: position 234,127,827 of record NC_071355.1, read on the forward strand.
ATCATAAGAACCTTCCCCGGACCCCAAAACCCTTACATGTACATTATCACGCCGATAGGCTTAGTAGTTTTCGATTCTATAAGGAACATACCGCCAGACGGACAGACAGACAGAGATCCATTTTTATAGGTATAGATTTTTCAACATTGTGCATAACTCTGACAATTATGTTATTTTGTTATAAATCTGTTGAATATTACGCCATTATTCACAAAAGGGCCATAATATTTGACAGCGAAATAAATTAAAGTGAAACTGAAAGTAATTTATACCTCAGAAAATAACGTCGTTAGCGCCAACGCTACGACTATCATTATTGATAATTAACAAATTTATGATCGAAATTCTTTGCAATGATCAATGTGATTGCATGCGTTGCTTTCGTTGGAAAAATGCAATGTAGTAGTACGCAGATTTAGGCACAGATTTTTTAGTTCCAAATTCTGCGCAGTAACGTATCCTGCAAAAGAATACGCAACCTCACCCAAATGGCTGAGGTATAGAGGCATGAAAATTCAAGTAGAACCTTTAACTTGCTTTGATTAGAATCCTGTGTTGCGGCTCGGGGTCCGAATCTACGAGCGCCAATTCATTTGGAACCATGACTTCTGATTTTCTTTTGAATGTCCAACTTCATGGAGCTGTCAGGGAGTGGGGAAGTGGTTTCTATATGAAAACACAATTTTTAGTAAGAATTAGTCTAAAGTGTAATGTTCAGTATGCTTACTTACTTACTTACTTACTTACTTAGGTGGCTTGCCGTCCTATTTTTTTTTTTTTGTATGCCAGAAGGGCATTGGGTTAAAAGGCCACTGCGACAGTCTTAATGATCGTCTTTTGTGGCAGGCCCCGATTGCTGTACACAGTTTACGGATCGCTCATACCCATTGATGGAGTTGAGCGGAATAGTTGTAATCCTGTGCCCCAATTCGGTACTACATGGTTTATAAAGCCAATGACCGTTTTGGGATTTAGGCTCCATACCTGATATGGAGTAAGAAGGAAACTTCCTAAGAAGTTGTGCCTTGATAATGCAAGAGCTCCGCAATAGCAGAGCAGATGCGCTGAACTTTCAGGTTCAGAGTTACAAAAGCGGCAGGTGTCAGATGATACCTTGCCGATATTCTTTAAATGATAAAGAGCGGGGCTGTGTCCTGTTAGGAGTCCCGTGATCGTGCGTAGTTCACTACGAGTTAAATGGAGTAGTTTTTTAGCTACTGCAGGGTTTGGGTAGATAAACTGTTTAGCTTGTCTACAACCCTGTGTTTGATTCCAACGGGATGCTATTTCTAGCTTTTCCCATGTCATCAGTTCGCCTTTCACGGCGGATGTGGAGGTGCCCAGAAACGGTTCAGGACCAATAAATTGCTGAGCTGATCCTTGTCTTGCTAGGTTGTCAGCAAATTCATTGCCCTCGATTCCGCAGTGACCGGGCACCCAAAGTAATAAAACTTTGTTTTGGCGGGAGAGTTCCTTCAATGCTGTGCTGCACTCCCAAACTAATTTGGACACGCATTTGGCGGACTTGAGAGCCAGTAGTGCTGCTTGGCTGTCCGTGAAGATACCGATTTTCGCATGCCTGTACTTTCGTTTCAAGCATATTGAGCTGGAGTCACTAGTCCTCCCATTCGATGCCGTATGTTTGCCGTCCTAAGACAAAGCCTGTTGAACAAAATTTCTCCATGTAACTCGGTTGAGGGCTACCGCTCTCCAACTCCTCGGACACCGAGTACTCTCGCCAGATCTCGCGCCACCTGGTCTAACCATCTAGCTCGCTGCGCTCCTGGTCGTCTTGTTCCTATCGGATTTGAGGCGAACACCATCTTTGCAGGGTAGTTGTCCGGCATTCTTGCAACATTCCCTGCCCATCGCATCCGTTCAACTTTAGCCACCTTCTGGAGACCGGGTTCGCCATAGAGCTGTGCGAGTTCATGGTTCATCCTCCGCCTCCATACTCCGTTCTCCTGTACGCCGCCGAGGATCGTTCTTAGCACTCGTCGTTCGAAAACTCCGAGCACTCGCAGGTCCTCCTCGAGCATTGTCCATGTTTCATGCCCGTAGAGAACAACCGGTCTAATAAGCGTCTTGTACAGGGTGCACTTTGTACGGAGACTTAGTCTGCTCGACCGCAATTGCTTGTGGAGCCCATAGTAAGCACGACTTCCGCTGATAATACGCCTCCGAATCTCACGGCTGGTATCATTGTCCGCCGTTACCAGTGAGCCAAGGTAGACAAATTCATCGACTACCTCAAACTCATCGCCGTCGATCAATATACTACTGCCCAAGCGGTGTCGTTCGGCCTCGGTTCCGCTGGCCAGCATGTACTTTGTTTTAGACGTATTTACCTTTAACCCAATCTTTTCTGCTTCGCGCTTTAGTCTGGTGTACTGTTCAGCCACCGCCACAGATGTTCTGCCGATAATATCCATGTCATCGGCAAAGCAGACGAATTGACTAGATTTGTTGAATATCGTGCCCCGCGTGTTGATATCCGCTCGGTTCATTACACCTTGTAGCGCTATGTTGAACAGCAGGTATGAAAGACCATCACCTTGACGAAGCCCTCTGTGTAATTCGAATGAACTTGACAATCCACCCGAAATCCGAACACAGCACTGCGTACCATCCATCGTAGATTTAATCAGTTTGATGAGCTTCCTGGGGAAGCTGTTCTCCTTCAGTATGCAGAAAACCCGAATCAACTCGCCCTTCACGTTACCGAGAATAAAATATTTAAAATAAGTCAATCAAAATGATAACAATATTCCTGTGCCATCTGGACAGCACAAGAAGGAATTTTCTCCCTCCGATATCTCTTCCAGAAATGTCGTGAGTAGGGGAAGGGCGGTAAAGACGGACACTTGCCATATTTCATAAACAATAATTTTGTGAAGCAAATCAATGATGGGAAATGTTTCTATAGACTGAATGAACACTTTTGAACGAAACTGCCGATTTTTAGCAGCGCAGCTGTCAAATTTATAAGCAAAACAAAAAAAATGCGTAGATACGCTAACCAATGTTATTTTGTGTGTGAAGAAAATAGCTGGTAAATCGTTAATAAACCACATATTCATGCTAAACATTGCGTTAGTTTGATCCTTCACTGAATATCCATTGTAAGCCTGGTTAATTTTTGAATATTCAGTGAAAAGTTATTGAAGATTGAAGAAATGGTATCCAAGTCGGGAAAGACGGACACGCAACGGTAGGGAAAGACGGACACACAGATTTTGAACCCATTTTGTCCAACAACGATTTAGCATTGCAAATGCATACATATTACATATGTAAAAGTAACCAGAAGTCATATAGCAGTTGGAATAGGCCAACTTTTAAAAACGATTAACTCGTCACCAATTAAAATATTGAAGGGAATCATTTTATTTGCTCGCTCATAGAAGGGATCGGGAAAGGGGTTTTCCCAAACCAATTCTTTCCTAAATACATGATGAAATATGTTAATCTTTCTTAACGGGAAACTAGCAGTCATTACCTTTTCGTCGAAAAGCCGCATTTCGGAAGCAGTTTTTCGGCCTAAAAGCGGGATTCTGTTTATAAAAATGTAAATACTGCATTCTTCTTGCCAATCTGAACACAGCGAATATATTTTCATAAACAGACTTTGGTGTGCCGTCTAACAAATTTCGACAAAAGCTTTTATTGTGTAGACTATAATATTTTTGTGTCACTTTTCGAAATTTTTCATTAAGACAATTAGTCAGATGAATGTTATATTAATAAATAAACAGAATTTTTGTTTCAAACAAAATAACTGCTTTTGAAATTGGCAGAATCGATGACGACTAATTGCACCTTAATACGGATAATTTGATGACTCGTGACACCTTTTTGCGAGTGTCCGTCTTTCCTGCCCATGCGCAGATACTCTGATTTATACATAATGTTTATAATATTTAAAAAAAAGCATAAATTTTGGAAGAAATTTCCTAGCACACGTTGTAACTTTATTAGACAGAGACTTATAGGTTCAGTTTGTATGAAAATTGCGGTCAATACAGTTATATTTGAGTAGAGTCTTTACCTTAAGGTGTCCGTCTTTACCGCCCTTCCCCTACAACGGGCCAACGCAACATGTTTTCGTGGATTTCACGGCAGCATACGATATAGTCGAGCGCGAACAGTTGTGACAGATAATGCGTGCTTCGACGGTACTCTCGAATTCTTTCGAATCGCGCAGTTCGGCTGCGGTAGGGGGATGGATTGTCCTGAATGTTATTCAACATTGCTATTGAAGGTGTGATACATCATTTCCAGAGACCTTTAGACGGCGTCGTAGGTAATCAGACTAGAAACGGAGGTTAGCTTGCCCATTCCGAAAACACCGCAAGTCACCATAGTCTATCAAACCCAATCAAATATTGAATTAACAAGTTTGAAGCGCTTGCTAGTACCATCGTTTTACTCTCACTAACCTGAACTTCGGTGTAGGAATGCCAATAAAATTGATTTAATTGAACTTTCAAATTGTTTTCATAATTTAGAATACTCGCTCAATTATTGTAATCAATTGAACTACTAAACGGTTTTATTTAATTTTTTATTTATTTTATTTTATTTTATTTATTTTCATTTTCTAATTCATCAGATGACCTTAACTGAGTTATTCAATTTATTTCACCAAGCACAGTCTGTTTTATTTGACAGTTTTACCTACTAGAATGTATAAAACCTAATTAGAATTTACTTGATGAAGGCTGACAACTAAATTGCATTTTTTTAGTTTTGTGCTCACAAATATAGTTACATTGGCTTGGTCGTATAGTAAACTACTGTAAACGTATGAAATCTTCCATTTGCGTGCTTACCAATCCTCCATTCCGATCGGCTGCTTGCTCTGCCAGACTGAAAATTTGTAAATTTGATCCAATTACTGTCCATTTAAAACCCTAATCATGCACCAACCATCAAGAGCCGGAGAGCAAACATGGATCCGTGCCGTGATCGCATTCGGCAGCGCAGCAACGGTCGTGAATGCTCTGTCACGAAAACATGAAATTGAATGCAACTAGCATGCATTCGCTTCCGATCAAATTGTGAACAAATTGAAAGCTCATACAATTATGCAGAGTGGGCTGTAGGCGAACAACCTGACGGAGACAGCAGTGCTTGGGCGCTGTGGTGCACCATTTCGATTGGCCTCGTATGAATAATGAACACACTAACTAGGATTCGAACGCATCATCATCATCATCATCATATGCAAGTTGCCACAGCGCAGCGAGCGACCAAATGGCGAATTGCGTACCCACCCGATTTTTCCTCCTCATTCGCTTTTCAGTGCAGCCTGTGGAGGCAGTCGTTCCTGATGCATATTTTAAGTCACTATAAATGAGGCATCGGATACCCACGAGCCTACGGTCGGCTATTTCTTCTCCAGCTATCACATTCACTTTAGCTAGGCTTGCTTAGCTAATGGCTTCACATTTATGTTGATGCTCCGGCCTCTGTGCGTCTGTTCGGGTCCTCTGTCACACTGCTAGGGAAATAAGGGGCTCAACGTATTCGAAAATGTACATGTTTATTTACATACTTTGTGGAAAATAGCTTCCATGATCGTTGAGAAATGATTAGAAATTTTAGCTTCGGAAGCGGAGGAAAAACGCTCATTGCACCTCCTTACCCTATTTTCCTCTAAATGGAGATACTTATTGGTAACGACGGGAAAAAGAGGCAAAAGAAAATGCAGCTTGAAAGAGTTGAGCACATATAGTTGTTGTTGGCAATTTTCCACTTCGGTTGTGATTATTCAATTATAAGTTGGTTCATACTGCCAATAAAGGGCCTTGCGCGGTTGGTCGGTCGGTCGGTTGGTAGGACGATCTTGACATTTGAACGGAAACCGAATGCTCGGAGCCCTCGGAGCCCCCGGAGGAGGAAGACCAACGGAATCGACATCTATTTATTTATTATTTCAATTTGGTCGGAATAACTTAGCCCTATTTGGGCGCCCCCCGAGAGGAGGGGTAAAACATTTGTAAATTGTCTACTTTGCATCTTCCGTTGGCGCGTTGTTGTCGTTTATGTAAAGTGCACTCGGGTCCTATTTCGAAATGAGTTGTACCTACTCGGGCAGGCAGGGCAAAACATATACCTCGAGGGCAGCTAGCGTCCTCGTTATCGCTTGAAATGGAAGGATGGTTTCAATGGAAATTGGTAAACCGTAAATGCAAAGCAAGGAAATGACTTTGGTTGAGAGATGTTTCAAATGGTAGATGGAGACTATAAATTATAATTTATTGATTAGAATTTTCAACACAAGACGTGCGAAAAGTAATACCTTCTTACTTATGTTTGGACATGCCGAAGGAGATTTTATTGCTAAAAGTTTTTTTAATGAAGCACTCGCCTTTTATTTTTGTGAAATACCACGTAATTTTATATGGTTTACAATGTTCCATTTTTATGCGTGTCGAAAGGGGCAAATTTACGAAAAAAAATCGAAGTGTGTACGACAAAAAGAGCGACTTATTTTCATTTCTATATTCCTTATTTTAACAGTTCCTAATATGATTTTTGTTGTGCGGTAGAAATTCAAAATCCTTTACTACGTTGATCTTTAAATTCAAGTAGCTGGAATCTTTATCCTATTTGCATAAACTAACTTTACTATTTCTACACGATTAGATTAAAAAATTTTGGACATCTAACCTCTCAGAAAACACAACAAAGTACTGATGAACAGATAACTAAATTACGAAGAAAAGACAATGAAGAGATTGTGAAGCAACAGCGTAAAGACGACAAAAATGCAAAAAAAAGATGACGAGAAAAGATGCGAAGATACGATGAAAAGTTGACAGAAATACGAAACGACAAAAAGACGGAAACATGTTTTGACGAAAGGCGTCAAAACATCGACAAAAAAACAATGAAAAAAAGGCAAATATACGACAGCAAAACAACGGAAGAACGATGAAAAGACAGTAAAAAACAACATTTTTGCTGTCCTGACAACAAAAAGAACAATAAAACTCAACAAAAAAGTGATAAAAAGACAACAAAAAACGAAGAAACGATGATAAAAGGCGATGAAAAAATGACGAAAAAACGAAGAAAAGAAGGCGACTAAATGACAGCGAAAAGATGCCAAAACCGCAGCAATAAAGACGACACAAAACGAAAAACGCTGCTGAAAAAAGCGACCGAAATGCCTAAAACAGAGGTCAAACACGACAAACAATAAGATGAAGAAAAGACGACAAAAAAAGAAGAAAAGACGATGGAAAGATGACGAAAAAATTATGACAAGTAGGGGAAAAGACGAAGAACAACAAAATACGATAAAAAGGCGCCTAAAAATGTCAAAGAAACAACAAAAGTGTCAAAAAAGATAATAAAATACGACTAAAAAACTGTAATTACATGCAAAACAGGTGATGATGAGACGCTTAAAAGACGATAAAACAGCAACAAAAAATTGGAAAAAAGATTACAAATGCCAATTAAAAGATGCCATAAAGAACAACCAAAACGCCACAAAAGACGATAACCAATAAACGAAAAACGACAAAATAACATTAAAAAGACAACAATAAAACGGCAAGAAAACGACATCAAAAGGTAATACAGTTAACACAATTAAAAAGACCAGAAATTAAAGTCAAAAGACGAAAAAATTAAACGACGAACAATGTAAGATGGAAGACGGAAGAACGAAAAATCTCAAATGAACTGATTTGATTCAAAAAAGTAGACACTTTCAAAATCAAAAGAAATAAAATTTGAATAAAATTTGCTTCTTTTTAGTTTTAAAACGAAATTTTAACGCTTTCTTCGGTGATAGAAACACAATTGATAAAACTACGGATTATTCTTCTGCAAAATCTAGCAACGCTGCTTCTCGGACGGTAATTGTGTACAAAAGACGACGAACGACATTATATATGTAGGGATAAAGCTCTGTACGACAAAATACCATGAAATTTTATGTGCAAATATAGTTTACGCACTTACGAAAACAATACAGTAATGTTCCGATTTTGCCAGCTCCCGATTTTGTCTGTCCCCGATTTTGTCTACCCCCGGTTTTATCAGCTTTTTATCCCGATTTTGTCAGCCTAAAAATTTTGTTGAACTTTTGTACTTTTAAACATGATTTATAAAACTTTTCAGTCTGCATGAACCAATCTGATTGCCTGGGGAGACTTTTTGAATAAAATGACATCTTTTTTGTGCGTAATTCGGGGACAAAATTAGGGTATTTTTATTTTAAAAATTCTACAATTCCTAAACAAGTAAAGATAGAGGAATACTATATACAGAAATATTGTGTATTTTAACTATTTTTACAACTTTGTGAAACTTGAAAAAGTTATACAACAACTACAAAAACAGCTAAAATATAAAAACTGATTTTAACGATTTTTTATACATGAGAAATAGATTTTTCTATCTTTGCTGAAGAAGGTTACTGTCTTCAGCAAAATTTCTTGTAATAACATGCTATAAAACTATGCAGAACACATCAATGTGTTCTATTCAAATAGAAGAAAAACAAATTTTTTATTGCACTTTTGAATTCCGCTAGACGATAGAACTATTAATTTTAAGAAACTCTTCCAAAGGTTCCATAAACCTAAAACCAAGTTTTCCGGCTCAAAACTGTAATGGTTCTGGGCAGTGTGCTGTGCCCGGCTGATAAGATTGTATTGAGCTTTCGGTTGATCAATTGAGGGTTAAAATTTAATTTTTAGTAGAAGTCCTCGATACTGCAAGCTTTTAAGTCTTGACTTTGTCAGTTCAGTCTTTGTCAGCCCAAAATTCAACATAAGGGTGACAGAATCGGAACATCACTGTATTCTAAAAATTCAGGGTGGAAAATGCGATTTTTTTTATTTTCTCGGTTATCGGTTATTTCAAGCATTCATAACTCTTGAATTCTCCACCGCGACGCTTGGGTGGAAGCCTCTAAAGAAAAGCCAGAAATACTCTAAACTACTAAATATTCAATTTTATTACAAAATTTTAGAAAATTTTTTGTTTTAATTGATAATATTTTAATAATAATCTTTTAGACGCAAAAAATTCACGATACCGTATTTGCTATTATTCTATAGTTATAGCAGGAACACTTGATCTCAAGCACCAAGAATCGCAGAATAAATATTCTTGTTCGAAATTAGTAGTAAATTTTCTTAACTATGCAGAAAAAATATTATTTGTAAAACGTTTTTACCAAATTTTTCACACGGCGGTGAAAAATCAAAAGAAAAGTCGCAAAAACTATGTTCTAATTATTAGAAATTTTTTGAAGTGTGTTTTTGATGTTCGCGAATTCACAGGTTTTTAAAAACAAAAATTTTATGACAAGTTAGGTATGTGATAAAAAGTTGGAGAACACAGTGCGGTTGAAGTTTTCCAAAAAAAATAAGAGCACTGTTTTTTGATTCTATGGGCATGTTCCCTTAAAAATGTTGAAACAATTTTTTCAAAATCAAACATTTTCACATATATTTTGTTTTTATTCAATTTCAATTTTTACTTGTTAAGGTAAAATCAGAAATTTGTTCAAATTTGATTCGAATCAATTACGCTTGGTGTGGTAAACGACACTTCGTGTTAACTGAACCGTTTGCGATGGAACAAAAATCTGCTGGAAACGAACCTCACTGACGGTCGATTTGAAGGCTTAGCAAGTCGACACTTTCCCAGTACACAAACCACTTTTGCTGAGACGAAACTGAAGCACCGTCATCTTAGGTGGTTTGTGTATGCGCTTATATCACTTGGTAAGCGGGATTGCTGGTACCGTAGCGCCACCTAACCGGCGGGGTAGATAATGAAATTACTATATAGTAATGTTTCTCTCGATAGGAGATAGTTGGCAGCACTATATGCTGAAGCAGAGCTATGCGCATAACTGTCCTATATTTCAAAAGTGTATATGAAAAAATTAGGGTCAACAAACAGCAAGCACTGGTATAAGTGAACAATTTGTTTTTTACGAATTATTTTAAAGTGAATATTTTTTGTACGAACCAAAATGATAGAATTGGCAGGTAAACGGCTGAATAATGCGTACCGTCGGTGCCTTGTGCACCTGTAGGCATAAAGTAAACCCTACAGTCACGGAACAGAAGTGGAAGTCCGAACGATTCGGCTATCAAAACTGGTAACAGAGTCTTTATTGCTTTTATTTTTCGTTTGGGAAAGTTTTCGCACAGAAGCGAATAACAGCGAATATATGCAGAACATTCGCTACCCTACCTATCGCATAGCAGCTTTTATATGCTTTCGTGTGCGTTCGGGTGTTTTCGTGGAAAAAAGTGACTCACCACCGCCAGGTTCGATAGTATCTGTAGAAAGTAGCATGTACGTGTTTGGATTTAACTTCCACTTCTGTTCTGTGCTACAGTGGTTCATAGCCTCTTATTTAGCAACTCCTATCCCTACCTCCTCGTGGTACCAGCTGGGATCCGAGCAACCTTGGTGGAGATCGGGTAATCAACCCCGGTGGAAGCCAAGGTCGTATGCCGACAAGGAAGGATCCGAAGGCTATTTCGAGCTTTGTTGGTCCTCCGGCGAAACAGGGGGTTGGTGCAACAGGATTTGCAAGCCGCCACCACGAAAAGAAACTAAAGCACTAAGCGAAAGAACAATCGGAATAGACCCACGCGACGAAAACGGATTATGGATTGAAAACTCGGTACATGGAACTCCCGATCTCTCAACTACCAAGGGAGCGGTCGAGTGCTCTCCGACGCATTGAAGAGCCGCTAGTTCCACGTGGTAGCGCTATAGGAGGTGTGCTGGAAGAGTTCAACGGTATGTACATTCAGAGATAGCCATACCATCTACCAGAGCTACGGCAACACACACGAGCTAGGTACAGATTTCATAGTAATGGGCGAGATGCCAAAAATGGGTGATTAGGAGGTGCACCGATGATTAGCAATGTGCACCGAATGCGCAGGTCGAGAATCAAGGGCCGGTTCTTGAATATGAATATGAATATATGGTACTACCACCTGCCTTAGCAGAACATCCGTTCATAGCAATGAGCCTATCATGTCAAAAAGAGTTGAACATATTCAACGATTGGTCACGCTTCCCAACTCTTGTATGAAGGGCCAAAAGTGAATTGGTCGATAAGCAACATCACTTACACGTACCAGGGATTTAGAGAATCTCCTTCCAAGGGCTAAGTCACCTGAGTCCATCGTTGAATAAACCGTCTTAATGCAGAATGACTCCAGCAGGTGGGGAGAAGAGCCCGCTCATTATCCACGATGTGTTGTTAATCAGGCCAAGATTAACCCTAGAAAGTTGACTGTTTCACTCTCCCTAGGCCCACCGCTTCAAACAAGTGCTCTGATGGTCTCTCCCTCTTCCCGATTCTAGTTTATTTATGAAATATGGTATATATGGGTAAAAATAGAACAATCTCACCAGCAGTCCTTCGAATGGAATAGAGTTGCGTCCTTTTAGTTTCCATAAGTGCTTCTAATAATTACGGTTACCCCAGTATTACGGGCCACCCAGTATTATGGGCCAGTCTATACTTTACTTTAGTTTTATACATAGAAAACTAATATTTAACCATCGAGTATGAGTTTAATAGACAGAAGCAACATTCCGCTGCATGCTTGACAGCAATACACTTAGTTCCAATGCGCTAATTTTCCTAGTTTTCCGATAATTGTCAGTAGGCATCAATCGACCGTCGATTTGTTGTTATTTTTGCGGTTGTTATAAAAAGTCGGTAGTGAATTATAAGCTGAATAGCGGCGTACATTTTTATGTCTGGGCGTAAAATGGATGGGAATCGAGGGAATAGGTATGTATTAATTGAATTACGGTGAAACCAACTAGAAAAATTCATTTTCCGCTTTAATATACGAAGTTTAACAATGGCCCATAATACTGGGAGCAAAATTAACTTTTCCCAGTATTATGGATCAAGCATATAAATCAACAGTACTCGCTGTTTTTGACTAAAATTGTAGTTTGTTTTCAGTAAAACAAAAAAATGTGCAAGGAAAATCAATATACAGAAATCGAAGCACTATGATCCTGATATATTGCATCACGCTCTTGATCTAGCAAGACAAACCGAAAAAGTTTAGGAAGTTGCAAGGGATCACAATCTACCGTACAGTACAGTTCCGCGTTAATTTTGGAAACCATCCAAAACTAATACGCTAGGACCAAATACTTTTCCTCTTCCTGAACTTACTTACTTTACTTAGTTGATTAGCCGTCCTAAGACAAAACCTGATGAACAAAGTTGCTCCAATGCATTCGGTGCGGGCCAACGCTCTCCAATTCTTCGGACACCGTGTATTCTCTGCCAGATCTCGCTCCACCTAGTCTGACTATCTTGCTCACTGCGCCCCTGGTCATCTTATTCCTACCGGTTTTGAACAAAATACCGTCTTTACAGAATAGTTGTCCGGCATTCTTGCAACTTGTCCTGCCTATCGTATCCGTTTAGCTTGTCGCTTTTTGTATACTTGGTTTGCCATAGAGACCATCACGTTGATGAAGCCCTTTGTGTGATTCGAATGAACTTGGACAATCCATTCGAAATCTGAACACAGAATTTAGTACCATCCATCATAGATTGAATCAGTTTGATGAGCTTCCCTAAAATTGAATCTAACCTTACCTCATCCAGACAGTTGCCGAGTTCAGTACAAGATACAACAAGATCCCTAAATCGTGAGAATTACACACACACACATACACACACACACACACACACACACACACACACACACACACACACACACACACACACACACACACACACACACACACACACACACACACACACACACACACACACACACACACACACACACACACACACACACACACACACACACACACACACACACACACACACACACACACACACACACACACACACACACACACACACACACACACACACACACACACACACACACACACACACACACACACACACACACACGAGCGCGCGCGTTTTTCTCGAAATAAAACCAATTTTGTTTCACTGACCCATAATACTGGGAACATTGACCCATAATTCTGACCAGGTTTAAAAGTGGCCCATAATACTGGGAATGGAACATGCTTACATTTTGTTGTTCCGCAAAAAAGTGTGTGATTTTGGAATAAGTTTACCAACAGAACATCAAATTATGATATATTTATAACCAATTGAGTTATAAATAAACTGTAAATTATTTGAATCTGTGTTTCTACCAATAATTTTGTAGCATCATCATGCTTAACTGGCCCATAATACTGGGATGACTGTAAATTAATTTTTCTTCTGGTATCCAATATCCATGTGCAGTATTAATACTCGTATTGGCCAAAGTTTTCACAATATAGCAGTAAATGCTTCATAAGCTAAAACGAAAAAAATAATTAAAATAACTTATATTATGCTTACCTATTAACAAGATCGTGTGGCGTCTGTCCAAAACCTCAATTATGAGATCAGGCAGCCGGGACACAGTATAGCACCTCCTAGCTTGGCTACTCAATAGAGCATTACCGGGTATAGCCACGTGGAGGCGCTAGGTAGGGGCTTGGGATAGCTAGAGCTATATTGGACGCTCCTCATTTGCCTTCCCCATTTCATACCCCGAGAATCAAGGGCCGGTTCTTCTACATAAACATCATCAAAGCGTGCACAGCCCTCACCTCAGAAGTACCGATGGCAAGAAGGATGAATTCTACCGCTGTCCAAAACGTGAAACGTGAATACGACCGCTGCCCAAAACAAGGGCGTCATCGGAGATTTCAATGCTCAGGTCGGCCAGGAGGAAGAACACAAACCGGTGATTGGAGGATTCAGCACAGACCAGCTGACCAATGCAATGGGCCTAAGACCTATCGACTTTGCCGCCCCCAAGAACATGGCCATACGTAGTACTATCTTCCAGCACAAACTTCTACACAAGAACACCTGGAGGTAACCAAATCAGACAGAATCACAGATCCACCACGTTTTGATCGACTGTCGACATTTCTCATTGTCAGATCCTGTCGAAGCACTAACGTTGACTAGGACCACTACCTAGTGATGATTAAAATGCGCCCAAAGCTCTCCGTTGTGACACGGAATCAGCGGAACGATTGGTTTGACGATGAATGTAGGAGAGTGATGGATGACGCGAACGCTGCGCGGGCGGTCAAGGTGCGCAGTGCTACACGTCAGAGCGTGGAAAGACACATACAAAAAAGATGCAGCGCAACCAAATCTTCCGGGAGAAAAAGCGCTACCTGGAAGAGCGGGAATATGCAGAGTTGGAGCGGCTGTATCGTTCTCAGGAAACACGAATGTTCAACCAGAAACTGAACGGAGTCTTTGCGGGGGCTTTGTGCCGCGAGCCGAAATGTGTCGAAATAAAAATGGCAGAATTCTGACAGGAGATCGTGAGGTGACCGGTACGAGGAAGCAGCACTTCCATGAACACCTGCGATTACGACGGTGTAACAAACGGGGAAGAGGTGCCATCCCCAACGATAGGCGAAGATCAGAAGAGCTGGCCGCTTGTATGCATCAGCTAATTGTTAGAATCTGGTATACGGAACAGCTACCGGAGGAGTGAATAGATGGGGTTATCTTTTCGATCTACAAACAGGGAGACAAGTTGGACTGTGAAAACTATCGAGTGATCACCGTTCTCAATGCCGCCTACAAAATGCTGTCTCAAATCATTTTCCGCCGACTATCACCAATGACGAATAGACTCGTGGAAACTTATCAAGCCGGTTTCGTCGAAGCAAAGGTCGGTCTATAACGGATCAAATATTCACACTACGGTAGATCTTCCAAAAGGGTCATGAATAGAGTTCCCACGCACCATTAGTTTGTCGACTTCAAAGCCGCGTATGATACCATCAAATGTAAAGAGCTATGAAAAATTATTGACGAGAAACACTTCGCCAGAAAGTTCATCAAACTGATGGATGGTAGACAGCGCTGTTTTCAGATTTCGGGAGGTTGACAGTCCTCCTTTTTTGTTTTTGTTTGATTATAGTCGCTTTAACAGCTTGGGCGATTATTGACTTCTGCGGGGTTGGGATTCGAACCCGGGTCCTCGGCGTGAGGCGTGAATGCTAACCACTACACCGGGATTGAACCCTGTCAAGTTCATTTGAATCCCACAAAGGACTTCGTCAAGGTGATGGTCTCTCATGCCAGCTGTAACCGCTACCAGGTGTTATGAACCGAGTGCGAACGTAACTATATCATCTGTTGTACGATGAGAAGGCGACACAACACTATGATAGTCTAGTAAGCCCTGCCGCTAGTAGATAGTGCTGATGTCATATTTTTTACTCATGTATGAGGAAATCAAAGGGCATATCCAGTTCCTTCAATAATCTAAGCTGAAACACACTTTATGTGTACTTAATATTTTTTGAAACGATGGTTCTACAATTAATGAAGGGACGGAAAGCGGGAGGGAGCGCAAAGGAAAGGGGGGGGGGAGGTATTGGTAGCTACGCTTGGCAAGTAGTCATTTTTGTTCCCACCTTTTGTCCAATGCTGGAAGGTGCATAAGTCGAACCAAGCTATAATCTGAGATTATAACCGGGTTTGAACCCACAACACCCGCACAACAGTCGAACCAAGCTGGTGGTGGACGTCGCAAGGATGCCGGACGACTGTGCAGTAAAATCAGATCTATATAAATAACCACTCTAGCCAGTAGTTTTCCAGCCAGTCTAAACTTTTTGGACACCTGTTTCCGTCCAATATCGCGGTTTAGATACTCGTCGAAGTACTGCGTTCCGGACCACTTCATACTTTTTCAAAAAAAAGGTTATCCTTCTGGATTCTACACGTTTCGATGCGGCACAAGTCGTTGCGCAGCATTCTTTCCCACGCTGCAATCTTCTCCTCCACTAACTGTTTGCATTCGACGTCGTCAATTGTTTCTTCAATCCGATGACATCGTCTAATGGAACTCTAATCTTTCTTGTTACACTTCTATCTATGCTGTTTTCTATTTTAGTCAATCATTGTTTTATTTAGTAGCTCTTTTGTTCATTATATGCGCTAAATTGTTCTCTATTTATGTTGTCACAAGATGAGCACAAATAGGGTATGTTGCTGCTTAGTCGTAATTGCCTATTCCCGTCCTATCCAACACATATTATTAAAAATATCAGCATTTTTATGACACACAATGCAAAACTAGTTATTCGTTAATATTTTAGTTTGTTGTCTGTCACATGCGATCAATCAAAGTGAGCTGAGATCTATTTAAATGCTTTTTATCATTAAAGAAGTCCTACCAGCCAAATTTCCTAGGTTTTTTTGTGCGACGAAGAAGAAAATGTCGACTAATTGTTTTAATTTCCGGCATTCATAAATGAAAAGAACTCACGCAAGGCATTGTCGTTATTCTACAGCCAGGAAAACATGCCTAACCAGCAGAAATGTTGCAGAATAACATTTGTGATGCCGTCCTACACAAATACATGTGCGTTAGCTTCGTAAACATTGTAGTGATTTTAAGTTCGGACGATGAAAAATTTAGATGGACGAATTTTAAAACGGTAAGACGAATTTAAGAAATAAAGTCAGTTGCGTAATTTCATTTCAATAATATGCTTTAATAATCGATTTTCTGTGATTTCAAAGTTCACGGATCGGAAGGTAAGTGTGTTTTAGTCAAATCAGCACAAGAACTTTTGGAGTATTCATTAAATCTATCCAACAAATGATGAAAATTAGAATGGCATTACTTACTACGACGGGAATTAGAAATAAACCCTATTTGCACTCGCGTACATTATGATTTCTTACAAATTCATAATCTCAAAAGGTCCTCTCAAATTATATTCATCAATAATTTTATTCTATTTATTACCTTACTCGCAAAATTTTCAAAATATGTACATATATAATAACATACTACTCTTATTATGAAATGACCGCTTGCTTGCGCCTGTTTCTGCTGGCCTGCGCGTAAATACCTAAACATTACGTGTCGAAAATATTATCATAAGTCAATGCAAAAGCAAGGAAAGAAGAAAAAATGCTAAGTCGAACCGCTCGATTCAAAGTAAACATCTCAATCAATTGGCGCTTAAAACCAAAAAACCTAGCGAATCCAGCTGTGTGCAGTGTGGCAGCGCGTCGCTGTGGATAATGAAAATTCACGTCGCTGTCCGCCCCCGCCCCGCTCGCCGTTCCCCGTATTACTCTTGCTAATCAGTACATCGACAATATTCACATTGAATCACTACTACTGCGTTTTTAATTAATTGTGTTATTTTGTGTTTTGTGTTTCTTTTATCCATTTGTTTGCATTGAACTTGCGGTTGAACATGCCACAAAAAGTTAACTACTCATTGTTGGTTTGTTGTTGGTTTTTTTACTCGTCGTATTTTCTCATATCTTAAATTTCATAAATATAGTCACTTGCCTACTTGCCTCTCCAGCGTGTTACTCCTTTTTTTACTTACAAATACACGCTTACTTGCTTCGGTAGTGTTACATTACAGATGGGAACCGATAAACGAATCGAAAAATGTACAGGAATATTATAATATTCGATATAATGGCCTACAAAGTGCCTAAATTACACATAATTTCTAACGTGATTGATTTTCGTTTTTTTATATATATAAATATTTTTCGTCCCCCCATGGGGGATTGAGAGCGTCAGTAGGTTTTGCTTTCGTCGCTGGGACGGCAATTTAAATTTTCCTTCTTTCTTTTGTTTTTTAAATAAGCATCGTAGCAAACTTCGTTCGACTGAAACATAAGTTAAAATCAGGTGGAAGTTTCTCCTAAAAAATCCATCAAAAAACCGACTACAGGCTAGAGACGGCGTGCTTCTACTTGTCCGGAAAAAAACAACCGAATAAAATGCACCTATGCAAAAACCAGTCAAATTTTAATTTAAAAAAATAAGTTCCTATTTGCGTCAGCTTATGTGTGTGTGTGTTTGTCTGGCATCACTTTCTTTCGCATTGAAATCACCACGATCAGACGATAAGTGGTAGACAATTGTTTTCAGTTTTATGGTTCTTATAAATAGATCTGCGCCTTTATTTAAAATTTCTTGCACTTAACGGTAAAAATAACTAAACACTACTATTTACACACCAGTGTCGAGCTGCTGCTGGCTTATTCCTGGGGGAGGCTGGCATGTGAAGTAGGTGTGACCACCCTTCCCCCGCTAAGCACAGCAGAGCAGTTCGTTTGGGAGGGGAGATTTCGTTACTCACACCACCGCGTGCGCGAGTCTCACAGTTTATGCTTTTCTACACACGAGTTTTCATTTGTTGTTGTTGTTGTTGTTGGGCGGGAAACAAGGACTATAAATATATGTGTACGTTAAAAAATATAGTTTTTATTTTAGTTTGGAGAGCTCGCGCGGTCACAACTCAGTCACATGGCTGAACTGTTTTATGGGTGTATAAGTTTTACTTTTCGGGTTCCGCGCTCAATCATGTCTAAATTTGATGCCAATTCAGAAGGGAGTTCTGTCTGTTTTCACTCGTATTCTTCAATTAGTATAACGCTCATGTTTGAAACTGCTAACGCTAAAGGTAGAGGGGAGTTTGTAGTTTTTTTTTCTTATTTTTTTCTTCAATAAATTATCATTTTTTCCATTACTTGTAGAACAGTCTATTTTCTTGCTTGAATACATTTAAGTTAGTGTTGAGTTTATGATTTTTTTGATATATCTTTTTTTTTGTAATTTTGATCTTATTTCAAAAAACTTTCCGAAACATTTAAATCTTTATCGTTTTCTTTCCTTTTATTATCATTTTCCGAACAATACTGAACGATTCCATTTTAAAGGTCGATGATTTGCAGCTTTTAGTTTTGAAACTAAACCAAATTAAATCATTTTCACAGAAAGCATTTAATTATACCCACGACACGAAAAGAAAATACAAAAAAATACTGCAACGGTATTTTTCTCTCACATAGTGAAATAGTCCTCGCTTGGCGAGAATCGTAATAAGAAATCCAGTAAGTGAACCTAAAAAAAACTACTGCTCGTTCCCATCTTCTGTTGCAGCATCGTTCGCAATCTGCTGCCAGCTGCCGTTACTGTAATTCTTCTTCTTCTATTGATCTTCTCTTCCGTCCGATAGCGATTCCGTAATATCTATGGTCTGCTCAGGAACTGTGCCCCCAACTGGAACTGGCTGCTGCTGCTGTTCCAAAGTTTCCCCTCCAATTCGCGACTCCAACCGTACCGTCATCGAAGACACCGAAGAGGACGACGATGACGACGATGACGAAAGCGGTTGTTGTAACGTCTGTTCCAACGGATTTTCCGTCTGTTGCGTTCCTGTTGCTGCTAAAACTGTTGATGTTGGTGGTACTGACGCGGCAGCTGTTGCCGTCGCTGCTACCGCACCCGGATGTTGTTGCTGTTGTTGTTGTGGTTGTTGCAATGATTTCTGGCTAGCGGCTCCGCTGCCGGCGTGATATCATGACGCGTGCTTTTCGGTCAGTTCGGCCCAACGTTGCTCGAAATACTTACGCATTCCGTGCCCGGCCGTACCAACCGGCGAGTCATCCTCGTTGAAGACCTCGCAATTGTCGAATATTTGCCGCACGTCGGCGATGAAATCATCACGGGATTTGTAACTGTAATAAGAAAAGAAAGAGGATGCGTTTCAGTGCTCTGCACTCTGAAGTCCATCCCAGCCAGTAGGTAAAGGTACTTACACCATGTCCTGTAGGCGTTTCTTGATGGTCGACAAATCCATCGGGTATTTGATGATCTTCCGATAGGTCGGGAACTGTTTGGTGTTTACGGGCAGCAGAAATGGCCAGGAATCTTCGTGCACCTGTGTAAGATAAAATTGGATAATTTAAATAATTGTATGAACGAAACTAGAGAACATCCGCAACTCACCTCCATTTCCTCCAGTACCGTCTTGCACGGGGCCAGCTCCTTCATCAGCTTCTTGGTGGCCTTTTTCTCCTTCTTGGCCTGCTCGCGGGCTTCATCGCGTTCCTTGCGATCCTTTTTGTCGGATTTGTGCGAACCGCTACTGCCACCGGTTGCCGAAGCGGACGGTAGCTGCTCTTCGGAGGACTCGCAGTGCTTTTCCGAATCGTATCCCGAACCGGAGGCGCATGCATTCGCACTCGACGGAGAATAGTACCCAGCGGAAGCGGAACCGGGTGTCGTTATGCTGCTGCTACCGCTATTGTCCTGGCAGGGTTGCTGCTGTGGCGTGTGGTGGCCTTCGTACTGCGAAGAACCACCGTCGTTGCTTCCCATCGAAACGTTTAGGCTGCTGCTATCCATACCGCTGCTGTTGTCAACGGGCGGCTGACTGTTTGCGTACGGTATCATTCCGGGCGCAACCGAAGCAACATTGCTGCTTCCGGCTGGTTGATACAGGTGAGATTCCGGCAGCATATGCTGCTGAGATTGCATCGGATGCTGGGCGTACATGTTATAATCGACCATTTGAGGCAGATGCTGCTGCTGTGGGTAATACTGATGTTGCTGTGGCTGAGATTGGTAGTAATGCTGATAATGTTGTTGATGTTGATGCTGCTGCTGTTGTTGCTGTTGCTGCTGTTGTTGTTGTTGCTGCTGTTGTGGATCATAGTTGTTGGTCAACGGCGGTGGCGGCAGTTGAAAGCTGTTGAGTACACTAGACGCCGGAGTTCCTTCGAGGTTGGAGTACGGCTGCTGCTGCTGCGGATAGGCAATTGCCTGCTGATGGTGCGAGGGAAGAGGAGCAGCTTGATGGTTGAACTCTGACTGCGTTGGCATCGGTGTGGAACACTGGGCGACGGCAGTAGTCGACGACAGCTCTTCATGGGTCGTGGATGCTACTGAATGTGCTGGACTGTATTAATGGGTTTCTCGTTTAATTTTAATTTGTTCTTCTAAAGATGGGGTAAGGGGAAATGCGGAACATTTCAAACAACAATAGCTACCTTAGAGGGGTGATGTTTACGTTCGAGTTCGGATTGGAAACCGGCGTGCCCGGCATGTGCGTTGGTGTCGTCGACGGTGGGATCTCTTCGTGCGATGAATTCAACGACTGGTTGGCCGACTGATTGCTAAGATTGGACTGGTTAAGCTGGGTCGACGAGGAGTTGTGGTTTTGCTTCTCTTTGGGTTTGCGCTGCGGCTTCTTCTTGGGCGGAGCTTTCGAGATGCAATTTTGGCAATACCATTTGCCTCTAGGATACTGTAAAAAACAAGACAAACTACATCTAGCAACCGATTCTTAGGGCAATATCTAATTTTAATTTCTCTTACCTTTAACATAGGTGGAATATAGCAGTCCTGATGATACGCTCGGGGGCATAATTCACAGTACACCATCTTACCTAAGGGTGGAGGCCGCTGGCCTCCACAGACTATACATTTTCGATCACCGGTAGCTTTATTCTTACACTCGAAACAATACCTAAAACATAAATCGAACATTATTTGTGCAATTCCGTAAAAAATTCCTCTCGTATTCTACCCCAAAAACAATACACAAAATATTTAAAATGTAAAACAAAAAAATCATCTATACTGACCAATCACCATCAGGAATCTTGTCCATTCGCGGCTTAAAGCAGTAGGTATGATAACCCCGATCGCATCCGTCACACAACAACAACTTATCCTCCTGCTCACCCGACTGGCAGAACTGGCAATTCTGCAAAAGAAGTTTAGAAGAGGGAATTGGTTTCGAGCGATTCTTCCTAAGCTGCTGCAGTATGTGAGTTTTGACCGCCAGCGGACTGCGGTAGTGCTGGCTGGCTGAATCGAGGCTGGCGGCAGCAGATAGACCGCTGCCTCCGGCGAAACAACCGCCCTTGGGACTTTGTGATGATTGTGGTGATTTATGGGAGTTACAGATGGCAGCGTTAGTGGTGATAGGAGGGACAGGACTAGCGTTATTTGCCTTCTTCTTCGAACTCTTTTGCTTTTTTGTGGGTGTTTTGAATGCTTGTTCGTTTGCAACGACAGCCTGAATAGGGGGGCATGCCCGCGTCGTTTGTTCGTTTCGTTCGTTTTCAGTGTTGGTTAGTCGCGCGAAACCAAAAAGGAAATAGCCGAAAAAAGAAAGAACAGAAAAGAAACAGAAGAGATAAGCGAATTGCGAATATTATGATAATGAAACCAAAGGAATAAAAATAAGGGAACTTTATTTTTAAGCATGCGGTTTAGACTACGAAAAGCACACATCGGATTTCTCGGTTTTGCACAACTTCGAATCGTTAATACTACGACGACTTTTTTACAATGTGTTTAAACGGTAGTTCAGAATTGAACCATGGAATAGTTTTTAGTGTATCAATTGAAAACTGCGTGCGTCCAGAACAAAACGTATGAGGGATGGTTCATGGATATTTTGGTATTTTTTTCCATAGGCAAAGTTACAGTCTCAAGTCCGGTAAGGACTACCGGTCTGATTAGCATTTTGTACATCATTAGCTTTGTGCGGCGGCGTATGCTCCTTAATTAAAGCGTCGTGCGAGGAAAAAGACAGGCCCGATTTTCACCTTGAATGCGGTCGGCGGTAACCAGACACCCCAAATACATTAACTTCGAGTTCACCGCTGTTAATAGTCACTGTCCATGGGATGGCTGGCTCTCTTGCTATCATTTTTTTGTTTGTTTTAGACGCATTAGTCAATTAGTCAACCTTTTAAAATCGTTTCGGCTTGAATCAAAAATGTTGACATTTCGTCGAATGTCAAGCGAGTTTGTCCAGTATGATATAATGTTTGGCAGATTTTACAACAGTCTCCCATAGCCCTCCAAATTGAGTGCGGCCTGAAGGAATCCTTTCACAAACATGACTTAATGTTGCCAGCGTCAATATTCGTCGATACAATCGGCTTGGCATGTTTGCAAAATCCAAGAGCAACTACGACTGCCAAATTGTGGTCCTTCGTTAAAAGCAAAACCGAAGCTTGCGGTCTTTTCGCGAACATATTATTATCTATTTATTACCTAGTAGCGCTAAGGTGACCGTTTTTAAATTTGCTACCTGCGGATCTCTTCGTATTGCAATTAAAATAATACTTTATAATTAACAATAACGGGTGGCAACTAAAATTTTGAAATTTATATCTCAAGCTGTCAAGAAAAAGACAACGATAGCTGAAGAAGATCTGAAATACTGAAAGGTACGAAACGATATAAAAACGGTCCGTAATGGGCTGTTCGGCGAAGCTTCCGTTGAATGTCGAAACAGGAGCGTTGTACCGCCGTCATGTCAACTTTCCGAATGCTTCTCTTAATTCTACCAATCAACCGTTTGCAATTCGTGGCTCTCCAGCTATTTTGTACACCGTGGCGCTGAAAATCCCGAAGAAATCTTCGATTAGGCGACACTGAGACGGATTTTTAGGTTTGTGTTTTTTGGGTACAAATGGACTCGAATGGTTGTTCAGGAACATTTGTGTTTTTTGGCGTAATGCGACATTATGTCAATCTGCATGATATTTTTGAAGAAACGGGATCAAAATTTTCTTGAAATATTCGCTCTGGTACACATCTTGATTGATAACCAATACCTCTCTCGGAAATGGCAATGTACAGCATCACTTTCTTTTCAAACTTATGTTTAAACTTGTATTTTATGTTAGGAAATGCAGTAGATTCATGCTATCCATGAAATAGTATCGATCATTTCCGGGAATGTGCGTCTTCAAAAGAGGGAAGTAACTTTCTTCGTCCAAAACAAAGCATTTTCCGGAATATTTTTTTATCAACCAGCGGCTTTGGGATTTCAGTGTCGAAATCTGTCCCTCGGTGTATTCCAGGACTCTTGTCTTCTTTCAGCACTTTATTTTGACTCTTTTAAATATTTTGCAAATGTACAGGTGGGAGCAATTAAACTTTTTTGCGGCATGCCGTTGGCTCACGAAATCCTTGTTATTGAAGGCACGAGAAAGAGAACGAAGTCCTTTTGCGTCCATAATTTTGACTGGTCTTCCACTACCTTGCTTGCGAGTAGTTCTTGGGGATCTAAGAATATGGTAAATAGTCAAAGCGGCAACATTTTCGCTTTTAAAAAGTTGTACCGTATGCGATTTTTACCAAGGGTAGCCAACTTCTAGGCTTTGCAGATGACTTCGATATCATAGCCAGGAACTTTGCGGCGGTGGAGGCAACCTGCGCCAGACTGAAGGCGGAGTCTAGGAGAATTGGGCTAAAAATAAATGCATCGAAGACCAAATACATGAAAGGAAGAGGCTTCCCACGGACGGTAACCGTTGACGGCGACGAACTAGAAGTGGTAGAGGAGTTCGTGTATTTGGGATCGCTGGTGGCCTCGGAAAACAACACTAGCATCCAGCGGCGCATCCAAGCGGGAAATCGAGCCTACTTTGCCCTTCGTAAAACGCTACGATCAGGAAGCATATGCCGCCGCACGAAACTAACAATGTACAAAACCCTCATTAGACCGGTAGTTCTTTATGGATTTGAAGCCTTGACGCTGCTCACGGAGGACATACGCGCCCTTGCCGTGTTCGTGCGGAAAGTGCTGCGGACAATATTTGGCGGAGTAGAAACTGAAAGCGGAGAGTGACGGTGGCGTATGAATCAAGAGCTACAGGCACTGCTTGGGGAGACTCCCATCGTACATCTAGCGAAAGTTAGCAGGCTACGGAGGGCCGGATACGTCGTAAGGATGCCGAACGACAGCGCGACGAAAATAGTCCTCTTCAACAACCCCACCGGCACCAGGAACAGGGGGCCCAACGTGCACGATGGCTCGACCAGGTCGAAAGCGATTTGCGACTTCTGAGACGACTAGGAAATTGGTGACGATTGGCCCAAGACCGAGTTGAATGGAGTGCTTGAAACAGCACGAGCCTCCCCGGTTCTATGCTGCTGAATAAGAAGAAGATCGTATACTTTTTGCCGAGATCTTTGTGCAATTTGTAGAAGCGTACAACGTGCTCGCGAAATGCTTCTTGTTTGGACACCATTTTGAGCAAAGCTTGGCAAGCAGAAGCAAAATAAAAAATACTGCCGGAAAGAGGAGACAGAGTGCTAACTCATACAAACTCTCATTTTGTTCTGAGCTTGTTTGTTGTTGTGCATAGACGCCTCGAAAACATTCCAAAATTTTAGTTGCCACCCGTTAATTGCGGTTCCAACATTCGAAGTAGCCCCTCTTAAAAACTGTTTCCGAAGTTGAGCGCTTGATAACCGGAGGTATCGAGTTATAGCTTATCACACCTCTAACGAACAGTAAATTAAAGTAGCTAGTCGAGGTGTTGGAAGGAATTATCAGGTTCTCTAGGCGACGTTCTAAAATGAAAACACTGGTGGAGATTGTGTTCTAATCATTTTGCGCAGGAACACACATGAACGGTGCGCGTAGAAATTCTTTGGCAGGGGTCCGTTTACGTTTTTCTCCAATTGGGTTACGATCAATACTTAGAACAATTTCAGTCGTGGGGCGGTTGAGGCAGCGGAAGCAGAACCGTAGAGTGATCGAAGGCTTGCGCTTATTTTCCCGCATTGCTGATTTACTAGGTATTTTAGCCAAGAAACGAAGAATTTTTGCACTCTCTGTACATTCAATTGCCCGTCCATAGTGATAAGAAGTAGAAGATTGATTTGATCGGTGTTTCTACGACTCTTCAAAAACATTGCTTTGCTCTTCGTCTGTTTCGCTGAGACCATCCTATGATTCTTGCTAGATCTTCGTTCATCATCCTAATCATACCATATCTGCTGCAGATGTTGTGGTAACAACGAATGCGGAGAAAAGTGAACTAGTTATTTGCTGACCATTTCTCCACAGTTTTCGACTGTCGAACCTGTGTAACGGTTTCCGATCAACGTGATAGACATATTCTGGCTAATCAGATTAAATGAAAGCTATATTACATTACAATAAAACCTTTGCTTTCACCAGGGCCTGATGGAGTGCACTCAGCAATTCTCAAAACTTGCAACGATAATTGAAATTCCTTTGTTACGGATCTTCAACCTTTTATGGGAGCAGATAAAATTTTTCTCCGTGTCCTGTATTGAAATAAGGACAAGAACGGTTGGAAGGAAACTGCCATGGATTTACAACACTGTGTTCTGGATCTAAGCTTTTGGAGTTAGATGTCTGCAACGTCATTATACCCAACTGCCGTGGTTACATCTCTTGCAGCAATTTGGGTTCATGGAGGAGGAGTATAAAGCGCCAAAAGGAGGACAGAGATCGTAAAGAACTAGAACAGTTATTCCGAGATAATGACACACGCAAGGTGGTCGACAGGTGGAAGCAGTTCTTCGATGAATACCTCAAGGGCGAAGTTGTAGAACGGGGGTGGAATTGAGGTGACGGCTTATTTCGCATGCTGTTCAGGATCGCCTTTAAGAGGGTGATCCGACGAGCGGGCATTGAAACTAGAGGCACAATTTTCTCCAAGGGTAGCCAACTCCTAGGCTTTGCAGATAACTTTGATATCATAGTCAGGGAACTTGCGACGGCGGAGGCAATCGGTAGTTCTTTATGGACTTGAAGCTGTGACGCTGCTCACAGAGAACACACGCGCCTTTACAGTGTTAGAACAAAAGGTACTACCAACGATGTTTGACGGAATACAAACTGAAAGCGGAGAGTGGCGGAGACGTATGAATCACGGGCTACAGGCACTGCTTGTTGAGATCGTACCCATCGTATATCTGGCGAATGTCAGTAGTCTACGGTG
The DNA here is from genome assembly GCF_943734655.1 of Sabethes cyaneus. Taxonomy (NCBI): domain Eukaryota; kingdom Metazoa; phylum Arthropoda; class Insecta; order Diptera; family Culicidae; genus Sabethes; species Sabethes cyaneus. Next base: position 234,154,477 of record NC_071355.1, read on the forward strand.
GGCCGGGCACGTTGTGAGAATGCCGGACGAAAGTGCGACGAAAACAGTTTTGTTGAACAACCCCATCGGCACCAGGAACAGGGGGGCTCAAGATGGTTCGACCAAGTCGAAAGTGATTTGCGACTTTGAGTCGGCGCGGTTGGCAGCCTAGAGCCGGAGTGGCTCGTGGTTTCAAGCAGTCGTTTCCATTCAACTCGATCTTGGCTCATTCGTCGCCAATTTCTCTGTCGTCTTGAGACTTCTGAGGCGGCTAATAACTTGGCGACGAGTGGCTCAAGATCGAGTTGAATGGAGACGACTGCTTGAAACAGCACGAACACACCCGATTATCTTTAGGTATACTTCACGCTTGCTTCTTACGTTTTGCGATTTGTTCAGCACTAGATTTTTCAACCAGAAATTCAAGCTTTGAATATGGAGTACTAGAAAGAGCTTGAGTTGAACAATATTAAGGAATTTTTGCTCTCGACAGAGATTCGAATGGTCACTTACATCTCCTCGAAGCCCTCACTTCGGGGGAATGTGGGAAGTGGACGTGAAACAAGCTAACAAACCCTGCTCAGATGACTCCGTTGAGTTTTAATACGCATTTCCTAATTAGATGAGAAATGCAAGCCACAGTTGAGCCTTCGTACTTGATCATTCGTGAATCAACGTTATCTCGCTGATAGCTAGTTCAAGCTGGATGGCAGTCTTTGCCTGAATTGTAGAATATATAGACATGGCTAAAGCATAAGAGCCTTATTTTCGGCGTGCTCGTACTTATCATGAACCAAAATCACCACCGTTGAATTGCCGAATTGGTAAGATAACAGGATTAAACCAGGGTCAGAAGGAGTGAGAATCTGCCGGTTGGCTTCGAGGTTCGATGCCGGTCTAACACGCCAGTAATCGTATGTTCTGTTCGAATTCTGGCTGGGAGATCTGTTAAAGTCAATAGGATCGTAGCACTGGCTCCGCAATTGTTTTGTTATCTAACAGTTGACTGCGAAGTCTGTTGAACAAAAGCAGGTCAGTTTTTGAATACGGAAAGTAGCACTTTCCGTATTGACAATGACTTACACTTATTTTTACTTTAATTTTTCTGTAATATTGTGCTTTTATTACAAAAGATGTTTTTTTTTTGGAAATCCGATGTTAAATTTTCCCTACCAGAAAGGTCTGTTGCAATCACAATAGTGGTTAGTGCAGATGTCTCATGGAAACAGCAAGCAAGAAAGGAAAAAAAATAGTACCGATTCAGGTTGTCCATATAAAACGGGCTTTTTTGTTAGTAGAAATAGTAATTTTGAAGATTTCGACGAAAAAAGGTAAACACGCATTCTACATCTTTTTTGGGCAAAGGATCCATTCTAACAACTACGTGGACACGGAAAGGTTTAGGATAATTTGGACAAACAAGGAAAAATCGAAAACTCAAACGGGAATCAAAAACTAAGACCAAAAAAATAAGGTGAAAATTAACTTACCGCCTTCATGATGCTTTTGTCCCACGCGACGCACGACTCGAGCACGTACAGTGCCATCGATAGTTGGGCGGTAGTGACCGATCGTTCGACCGCGTCGCGCCATGACACAAGCCCTGCAATTGTGATGATATGGTCAGTAAAAAATAAACTCAACCCACCAAAAAGCGCAATACCAACCTTTCGGAATGTTTTCGTCCTCGGAGCTGTTCGAGCAGTTGGACGTGTTGGCCATCGCAGCGCTGTGATTATGCGATTCCTGCTGTGCAATCACAGCCATCTGGGCTTCCGTCGTACTACAATAGGAGGATAATTGGCCATCAGTATGGATTAGCTCGAACCCACACCACTGTTGGATGGTGGGACGCACAAAATTGCATTCTCACTACTTTACTCACTTGATTCCCAGCGGCGGTTTAAGGTAACGCCTCTCGATGGCTGCCTCCAGTCCGGCAATACGCTCCCGCAGCATATCGATGGTAACCTCCTCGGCGACTTCGTTATCGCTGTCCCCTTCTCGCTGCGGGATTTGCCAACCCTTGATCTGCATTGAAGCAGATGCAACCTTGTCTTCCATCGCTTCGATCTGGTCCAGCAGTGCAATCTCCACCCGTCGAGCAATCGCCGGATTCCACGCATTCCACGGTTCGGACTCGATCCAACCAGTTTGCGGCGGAGCCGTCCGCGGATGAGCTACATGATACGGCGTAGTAAGATTAACACTATCAGACAATGACTCCAGCAGGTTCTGGCGCAAACTTCGCTCTCTAACTCCTCGCGGGTTTAGTGATTTTATGAAATCATTTAATTCTTCAATTTCGTTGATCTTCCACCAACCGTGGCGAAGCTGTTTTTCGATCGGTTTGATTTCCGGCTTCTGCAAGCTTCCACGAATCTTGATTTCTTCCAACTGTTTTCGTTCTTCAGGTGTCATTTGTAATGGCTGAAACTGATCACACTGTACGTAGGCAGTCAAATTACTCAAAGTAAGCGTCATATAGGCCGGAAGTGAAAACGATCCAAACTCTTCCGATTCGCCTTCCTGTTTAATATCGTGTTTTACATCCAACTGATTATCATCAACGGATTCCCGTTTAGTTACCGGCTTAATATCCGTCAATTGCTCCGATTCTTTTTTTAGTTTCTTCGCAATAACGTCGTTCATTTCTTCTTCGTCTAATCCAGACGAAGACAAAATGGATTCATTTTTAAAGTGAATATCCACTCCTTTCTCCAGTGGAACACTGAAAAATTGAATATTGTTACCAATATCCCAGCGATTGCCCTGTATCTGGCATATCTCTTTACAGGTAATATTCGTATAGATCTGCCGAGCCATCGCAGCCGGTGTGGTTCCTTTGAGCGAAGGAAGTGGACACTCGGTACTGCTCAAAGGTAGATCCTTATCGACAATGGAAAACCAACGTTCCATCAGATACTGATTCATACTGTGCTGGAATTCCGCTTTCACCTTCTCCTCCTTTAGTTCCATCATCTCCACATCGTTACCATAGAGAGCTTTACTACCGTGGCCATCCTCTCCCGATTCGCAGCCGGAGCCGATTTCACCATTCTCCAGTTTTGGCTTAATATCACAGTTGCTTCCACCAACGAGACCGCCGGTGCCGTTGGGATTCAGATCGGTGCAATCCTGCCGCTGCATATCGCCGGGATTATGTCGATTGGCGTCACCACTTTCCGTATCGTCGTCCGGAATGGTAATGGTAGGCGTTTCCTCTTGAACCAGCTGAACCTGAAGAAACAAAAAGCGTGTTACATTTCACCCCGACAAATCACAATCGATAGACAATACTTACATCCCCATCATCCTGCTGCTGACGATTAACGTTCACTCCTCCGATCTGGTTGTTCACCTCGACAATTTTGGTTTCGTCGTGGTTGTTGCCCTTTTGTACTAGAATCGCAGTGGGGATAGAGTCCTCTATATCCATCAGATGGTCATCCTCGCGTTTTTTCTTTACTCCCAGCGGAATCGGTGCCGGAACGGGCGGTTCCTGGTGCACCATCGGTGGCGGTGGTGGTGGTGGCACAGTCACGGGCACCGATGGCATCACCTTCGCTGCCTGTTGATCTTCAAACGGTGCGGCTGCCGCTGACGGCATTACTGCCAGATGATCAGCTTCGGAGTGCGAATCCGTTCGGCTTTCTTCGCAATTGCTGAAGCTAGTTCTGGAATTATCCTCTTCCTGAACATCCTGAGATTCACTGTCATTTGCGTTTTCTTGATTGTAGAAATCGTGCTTCTTTTTGCTTCTACCCGAACGCTTTCGCTTGCGTTCCTCCAGCCCAACGTGAAGTGGAAACTCGTTGGAATCTTTGTTTTCCTTATTTTTATCTCGATCACGTTTAACGATATCAGCTATCGTGGGAATAAAACGTGGTAAATCATCCTCCGGAGGTATCTCCTCGTCAACCGTTTCGTTAACCTGTCGCGCTTCTGTGTCCGCTGCGGCAGTCGCTGCCTCTTGTGCCAACTGACTAGCATACACCTCATCGAGAGCATTTTCATACTTGCTCACATCCGACTGGGTGGATTCCATAGCTTCTACATAAATACCGCCACACTTGGACAGATTCCAATACCGGCGCCAATAGCGATCCTGACCGAAACACTTCACACGCAACTGATTCAGTGCGTACTCCAGCTGTTGCTTGTTTTGGAACGATTCTTCCAAAATTTTGTCATATTTTCTCTGTGCCTCCTCTGCCGTCAGCTGTGCGTCTTCGTCCTCTTCCAGTTGAGTTCCCTCGCTCTCTAGATCACTGTTGTCTTCATCGTTTCGCTCGCTCGGAGCATCGTGAATCATTGACTTGGAGAAAGGATTATCGAGCTCGCTTGCAGCAGTTGTTTGCTGCGACACATTTAGGCCAGACATGTCACCCATTTCGTTGAAATTCATCTCTTTCGGTTTTGCCAGCGAATCATCGTGCATCTGTGGAAGTGGTGGAACCTTAATAGGGCTTTCCTCCATCGGAGTGCTAGTTCCGTTATTCAAAGGAGTCGGTTCCTGACTTGGGTGTATCACTGTTTCCTCCTTGTGATTGTGCTCCGATTCTGGCACCGGAAGAGGTGCTGGATTTTCTCCTTCACCAGCTGCCACCAAGGGGGGATCTGCAGCATCATCGTTTACCTCGGTTACTTCACCGCCGTCAGTCTTCTCCTCCCCTGGTTGGTGTTCAACTGAACCGGTTGTGTTACCACTTTCATCAGCAGCCGCGGCGGCGGCAGCAGCAGCGGCTGCTTCCTCTGCCCGTTTGGCATCCTCAGCCGCCTTCATGGACAACGATTTCTCCAGGGCAGCTGCCTGGGCTTTTTCGTATTGTTCCAACCGTTGTTTTCGCGCGACCAACATTTTGTATTTTCTGATTTTATTATCCAACAAGTACCGCTCCTTTTTCAGTTGAGCTTGTGCCTCCAGGCTACCCTCGATTTGTTTACAAACCGCCTTATTTAACAGCAAATCATTGCACAGCATTGCCAAAATTTGCGCCTTAGTTGTGGGATTGATAGATACAAATGGCTTATCCTTGAGCAGCTCTGACAGCTTGTAACGCATGTTCTCCGACAGTAGTTCGTAGAATTGTCTATTTTTATCACTGGCAGTCTTGATATCCTCTTCCGTGGGCAAATGATGACGCTCACGTTCCCGCTCCAAATTGATGCCACTCTGCTGTTTCACCTCCCCAATCGCGACCGCATACAGATATATCCGTAGGATTTCCGAAACATTCGAGTGAGTGATGTCAGCCTGCCGAAGCGTTTGCCCCAGCAGTGTGGTGTGCCGTCCCGGATTCGGTATACCGGGATCCTCGATAGCACACACCAGCAGGTGCGTCATCACCGACAGCAGTTCCTCTTCGGCTTCGAGCGCGTTGTCGCAGGTCAGCGCCGAATGCAGTGACTGTAGCGTAGGCAGTGATTCCATATCTGTTCGTTTGGATAAGCGGACGGTCAGTGGTAAATTAGTGGGTTCGATTAGAAAGAGATTACCCGTGGACTCACCGAAACCGAGGGTTTCACCAAAGTTGTGCAGGAACTCGAACACCATCAGCAGATCGGCAAAACCGGTACCGGTGAGCTTTAGTCCCGGTATTCGGGGCAGACCGGGCAGATCGGTTTGGTCGACGATTTCCGAATCTTCCTGGGGTTTTCTGTTGAGGAAGGATGAAACAACAGGATCGGTTAGAGTTAAGTTCCAAGAGCTTTACGTAATGATGATATATCTTACCTTAGTTCCTGAAGAATGCTGGTATCTCGTTTTCGCATGGCTAACTTCTTCTCACGTTGGATTAGTTTGTCCAGGATAACCTAGGTGGGAAAACATGAACATTTTAGTGGTTGATAGGGACAACTGCAACAAATTTTGTCTCTACCTGATGCTTCTTTTTCTCCTTCTCTTCGAATTTCCGTCGAAGTTCTAGCTGCTTGATCAGGGCCATATGCTGTCGCCGTCGTTCCCTTTCCTGTGATTGGATGGTAAAACATGCGTTACAAATGCTGTATCACAAGATTGTTAGCTTCTGATATAGGCAACAAGCGAGCTGCATGCATTTCAACCTTAAATCTAGTGCATAAGCAAAAGCAAACTGTTTAACTGCTATGTTAAGTCAAAGCGAAAAACCATCTTATCTTATATCTATACTGCTTTGAAATCTTACTGCTCTGGTCTGTGTTCTTTATTTTTATTAGTTGTAATAGAAAATGGGGGAAATGTAATGTAAAGATATTAAAGTAAAGTGAAGTTCTGTTAGCGTGGCCCGTTTGCGGAGCTATTGTTACAATCCTGTTAACTCTAACAATTGCTTCTAACAGAGATTCAAGCATGCGTCCATGTTCAAGTTAGTTAGTGCATATAAGATTTTCCCATGCCAACTTTAAAAATTTATCCCAGTATCTATTTACAATATTACATATTATAGTCCAACAATTTTTGGTTTGCAGTCAATTTAATCTGCAAATTGAAATAGCCTTCTTAAGCAACGCAGTTATTTTAATTGCTTAATGTGAAAATTATAAATTGGCTAATTCATCCATTATCCATCTTTACATTAAATTCATTCTTCCTACAAAGATAAAGATAAATAATCTTAGGCGTGAGGTCGAAAATGAAAAATTCAAAAATTGTTAATTTAATTTCAAGGTAACAAAGCAGTAATTAAAACTAATACTCAGCTGCTCAAACAAGCTTCAAATTAGTATCAAATTATGTTATAAAAATAAATAAATGAAGATACGCGTTCGAAAATATATCATTCCAATTTGATCCTACTTTCGCGCACCTCGATGCTTCAATTTGTTCCATTTTGTAGGCAAGCTCACTTTGTCCAATGTGCCCACATTACCAATATGAACGAGTCATACAAAATACTAATATCTAGCTATAAAACCCTTATAAAACTGTTGCGCCCAAACGCATTTTTGATACGAAAATGGTTTTTTGATTGCTATGAAGAATCTAACAAAGCCATTTAAAATTGCTGCAATAAGACAAAACACGAGTTTTATTTATTTATTTAGTTTGACCAACTGGCATTCTAAATTTGCAGTACTTCGAAGGCGCGTTAATTTTAGGCACCTATCATTCTAATTTGTACAATAAAATTTTATGAACCAATTCTGTACAACTACGGACAGTCCCAAAATATTTTATTTATTCCTTTGATAGCCATAGATCAAATTGATCGCGATGATCTGACAGCAAAAATATAACTTTTCTTCTCACGTCGTTACTGTACAGCTCGTTTTCCGCAATTTTTCAGAAAATCTTTATTATAAAATCAAAACTTTTGCAAGACCGTATTTAACTACTGGAGTACGAAGTGTAATCTACGAGCTAAATTCAGCTATAGTACGTTGCAGGTGAACATGAACGATTTTAAATCGTCGTTCTACCAAAAGCTGTTATTTACAACATGGACTTGCTTGCTTACGGCGCTAGTGTATATGGACAATTTAATGTACACTAGCGCCAAATCAAGCTATCTCATTGATACAATGTGTAGGTTGAGGGGATATATTTTCACGTTCCGTGCATGTTCATATCCGAGATAGTCGGTGCTAAGTGAATTCGCGGACATGTTAATAAACCCACACCGAATCCTCGCGTAGTTTTTGACAGATTACATTGTCCATTAAGATATCTATCTATCATTTATCTAGCTCCGCCCTTCTACTAACAACAATTTCTTTCCCGAAATACTTGTGACGATGCAGAGTATTCCCTGGTCGTTAGAAGCAACAAGTATTGGACTAACATTCCTTCCCATCCCACCAGGATCCGCATCCGGACGCGGCCGGCGTCGGTATTGATCAGCAATGCATGCAGGGACCTGATAAGGTTGCACAATGAGGAATAGCGTACTGTCCCAAGTATGCTTTTTCCAGCCATCATTTTGCAATTTTCATCGGCCCTGGTCAATAACGGAGCAGCAGCACACGGTATCCTACGCTTATGCTTATGCTTACAAACTTTATGCTTTAGAACTTTGTAGAAGAAAATTCAGTATAGTTTCAGTATAGAGCCGCTTGTAACTCAGTATAGAAAGTTATTGTTATTCTCAAACTTGCTTTGAAATCAAAGACGTAGTCGTACGTCAAAACTCTTATGGAGAGTACTGTAGACGGGGATGACACAATATGTGTCAATAAAATAATTTAGCTCTGCCAGTGATGATGGAGTCTAAACAAGTGTCGCACACTTAATACAAAGGAATGTTATATAGATTCCTGCTAACCAGTCCGTCGATAACACGTCATTCGCCTCAATTAACACGGCTCACCTTAATAAGGGCTCACCGTAGCCGCAAGATTAGCGAGTCTGCTTTGACAAGCGAGTGGTCGTGGATTCGAATCTTAGTAGAATCAAGCTATTCGATGTCAAGTGACTTTAGCATGGGTTTATTCTCAGGCCCCTCCATTTTACACTTCCTTCATGCTGAATTGTATATTTACCCCCTGACGCCTCTTGACAGTGTAAATGTCCCACCTATAGTTGAGTGTACTGGTCAGAGGTACGAATGAGTCCTCGCCAGAGACGGCTATAATATGGGATAGTACTGGCAGCGAGGAATAAGTGGGTAAAGTAGATCAAGCTTTGAAGGCAGGATAAACCCCAATACACACAAGTACGCATAAAATTTAATAAGCATATCGCTCATTTAATAGCGATTATAGCAAAAAGAAATGTAGTGCGGGTCATACAGTAAACACCCGAGCGATATCACAATAAATCAACGATACTGGTCGCAGTGATGAGTCCACACATGAAAAAAAATAAAGGGACTGATCAGCCGACAATGAGCTGGATTGAAGCAATGCTGTCAAGCAGGGAAATCACAGCCTCATTGGGAGATACGTCGATCACAATCTCAGCGATCAAAGGATGTCCTCAAGGAGGACTTCTCTCCGCCTTGCTTTGGGCACTGGTGGTCGACGCACTCTTGCACAAGCTATCACAGCATGGATATGAGGTCATTGCGTACGTCGACGACCTTTGCACCTTTACCCTTCATGTGACGAAGGAAGCCGAACTCGGTGCACTAAGGTTGCAGAGATGTCGTAACATACTTGAGGGGGATCAAATTGGTCACCTTCGCGTACTAAGGGAGTTCTAACTATCACCCCTAGTAACGACAATCTCTGACTGGATGGAGGCACGGCCTAACATGGATGTTTCGTACAGTGTAATTGTTACTGATCGCGCTGTATGGATCAATGGAGGGCCTGTTCTTCCATCCGGTACCATCTGCTTCTTTACAGATAGATAAAAAAATTGGGACTTGCACAGGTTCTGGAGTCTACGGACCCGGAATAAAGGAAGCTCTTCCACTGGGCAAATGGCCCACCGTGTTCCAAGCGGAAGTATATGCAATATACATCTGCGCCAAGATATGTCTAAAACGAAAGTATAGGTATGCTGAAATCAGAAGCTTCACGGACAGGCAGGCTGCACTACTGGCTCTCAAGTCCACCAAATGTGCATCCAAATTAGTTTGGGAGTGCAGCACAACCTTGAGAGAGCTCTCCCGCCAGAACAAAGTTTCATTATTCTGGGTGCCTGGACACTGCGGAATCGAGGGCAATGAGCTTGCCGACAGCCTAGCGAGATAAGGATCTGCTCATCAGTTCATTGGCCCCGAACCGTTTCTGGGCACCTCCATATCCGCTGTCAAAAGCGAATTACTGACCTGCGAAAAGCTAGAAATAGCATCCAGTTGGTATAAAGCGCAGAGCTGTAGACAAGCCAAACAGTTTATCTACTTAGTATGGAATCTTCATCCCAAGAAGGTAGTTGGTTTTATTAACCATGTAATACCTAATTGGGGCACAGTCTTACAACCCAGCTCAACTCCAGCAATGGGTATGAGCAAACCGCTATCGGGGCCAGCAACAAAAGACAATCTTCGTGACTGTCGCAGTGGCATTTTTGAACCCAGCGCCCTTCTGGCACACAAAACCAGTCCGTTGTACTTTGAAGGTTACATAATATGGTCGGTGTTAAATTAGACCGAACTAAGTCGCGATCAAGAATTTTCCAAGCCACATTTTACTCTAAACAGCCAGAATTATGAGATGTTTTCGAACGATTGATAGCTATAAACCATAGAGAGCAGAGCAAACTTTGAACGCGTTTTTCTCGAAATCAGGGTTTTGTGACTTGGTTCGGTCTGACTTAACACCGACCATATCTGCAAATCATAAAGCCTGGGCAAAATATTGCGGTCAAATTCGGCTCCCGTTATAGTTTGGTCCAATCTACGAATCTCTCACTTTGGTAAAAAGGAACGAACTACGAACCTGTAAGTGTTACTTCAATTCTTCACGTCTTGCCTCGCCCTAACTAACTATCGCCCTAACTATCAACAACTTTATTTCATTACTTTCTTCTACAATTTCCATCGTTTCTTCGAAATGCTATCATTATAGAATATTAGTCACAGATTTCTCAAACCAATTCTCTTCTTTAGATGAACATTTGTTTATCTGTTTTCAAGTTTATTTAGACAGACTTTTTCAAATAATGCACAGCTAATTTATTACAAATGACCAGTATCGCAACTAATTGTGTTCAAGTATTTGATAATTCCTGCTTCGTTTCAGAATTTAAAAAAAATATTTTCAGAAAAATGATCGAGACCGCAGTCCTATAAAACTGAATTTGTCTGTATGTTTCTTATAGACTCGGAAACTACTGATCCAATCGGCGTGAAAATTTGTATGTAGGGGTTTTTGGGGCCGGGAAAGATTCTTATGATGGTTCGAGAACCCTTCCACCTCTGAAACGGAAGGCTCCCATACAAATGAAACGCAAATTTCTGCACAACTCGAAAACTAATCAAGCAAATGAAACCAAACTTGGCATGTAAGGGTTTTTGAAGACAAGGAATGTTTTAGTGGTGGTTCGAGACCCCTCTCCACTCTGGAAGGGGGCTCTCATACAAGTGAAACACTAATTTCAATCGAACATATTATTATCCAGTCAACTAAAACACAAAATGTGTATTTCTCGGGTCAAAAGCAAGTTCTGATAAAGGTTGAACCCCTCCTTAGTCAAGAGCAATTATGCTCAAACTGACAGCACAGACTAACAGATGTAACACTGAAGCCTCATTCCATCGCCAATAAAAACGATCATTTCAAATTTTCACTTAAGCCAAGACTTAAACAACAGTCGCTGCGCGAGAACGCCGCTCGCCTGCGCTGGCGCTGTTATCTAATAATATATAAGTAAATTTATAGCATTGCTAAATTTATAGCGACCAACTCTGCGTAGCGCGAAGGCTACGCCAGGCGATGCTAGTGTCTAAGTTTTAGGGGTGTTATTGAAACGACGTTTTGTTAGAAAATTTGTTCGAAGTGTTACGTCTGTTAGTCTGTGCTGACAGGATACGACGCAGTTTGAAAATAAAAAAAAATGTCTATGAGATGCTTTTAAGCTTTTAACTTCACTTTGATAACTTCACAAGATACTTCTACACAGAAAAAATTTGTTCCAAACCTTAGAAAAACTATCGGAGTTACTGGTATGCGTTACTTGTGCTAGAAAGAATAGATGCCTAACAGTCACAGCATGCCTTGATCCACTTGCGCTGCCTGTGACTCTGCAGTGTTTTTCTAAGACCACGTGTCGCTGTTGTTTTGATAATTCACGCGCTCGTTTATTTCAACTTTTTTAAAATGTCTGTACTGGACCATTTTATGGGAGTGAGGATAGTTCCAAAGATGATCTATTAGTTTCCAGTGGTGATTCAGTACTAAAGGGTGGTCATAAGTACTCGAAGTTTGAACCGACCGGTAAACAATGTCCATAAATGGCATCTCCGGTACCGTGGATGCACAACCCGATATCTTGAACAGCAAGCGCGGGGGATCGACAATAACCGGAGGAATACTCTGTTGAACGTTATTCGCCCAGTAATAAATGATGAGAAAATTTTATTCTGGGTAAACCTGGGCGATAAAGAGTGTGATGATGTCGATAACGATAATTGTATTGAGTATTTTCTTCGAATTTTCAACGCTTGAATTTAAATAAAATGTATCATTAATTAAGATCGTATTTAGACTTTTCTTTGAACTGTTTTGACTGAAATCTCTCCCTAGTCTTTGCTCCTTTTATTTGTAACTTGTTCAGGGATGGAAAAAATCGCTTCTAGCGATCAAGATCATAGGAGCGTTCAGTGATTCAGATTCATTGACATCACTACTTGTAAGCGACAAATACTTTGTCGCGATCTGTATAGCTTATGATAAGCCTTATGTCAGATCATGTTCATTGCATGATTACGTTGAGAAATATAACAGATACAGACGATTGGTTGTGTGCAGCGTATGAATCTCAATACAAACAATATGAGTAACCTTTTTTCTCGCAGCTAGGTAAGATGTAACACTGTGATCGACTGCTGAGACTGTTTAGAGACCAACGCAATGTGATCAATGCTAAAGATTTACAGTTTGTCATGAACTGTAGGGATCGCGATCTGTGCGTGTGGCGATAACTCACAGATTTGATCAAAATCACTGATTTTCCATCCCTGAACTTGTTATTTTGAGTTTATTGTGTTATCACATGATAGGTTTGGTTCAATTTTGAAATTGCTCGCTTTTCTGTGTGTCCAGAATACTCCCAGAACGTGTCCGAGTGTGACCAATGTGATCCTGGACACTTAATATGATGACAAATGTGCTAGTTTTGTGATTTCGAGTACTTAGATTAGTTTGCTATAACTCAAATTCCGGAACTTGTTCCGGCTATATCTTCGGGACTGTACATCTGATCTGTTCATCAATTCTGTTCAACAACGTTCTTCTAGGTCATAACATAATCCGTTGTTGCAGTCAAATCGGTCCAGCCATTCCCAAAAAATCGTTTGTTGATAGATTTTTACTACTGAGACTGTTATGCGTTTATTTGTGACTGACTGATTTGTGATTTGTTTACTTGTGACCGACATAATTTAGTATTCTTTTCAACATTTTGGGAACAAATATGTTGTAAACTTATGTTATGTTTGAAATATTGAAAGATATTCCCGGATTTATCTCGAAACTGGTGAATAATCAGATGCGTTATGCGTTTATGGGCAGTATGCAAATAAAAACGTAGTTCAACGATAAAAATGAATTAGTTTCGCTTCATGTTCCTCCACAGAGTTCACATGCGCATCAATCTATCAATCACCTCAAAGGAAAAATTGTTGAAAATTGTGTATTTTCAAACAAAAATCACATAAAAACTGCGCAAGAAACGCGATTACAAGAAAACTTTTTCAATCCTCGAAATTTGATAAATTTTCATGTTGCTTTAACGCCAAACTATCTGGATCTACGCCCAGAAGCAACTAGTTTTGCTCAATAGGAGAAGAATTGCGTTGGAAATTGGGAATTGTGGCAGAGTAACAAAAGTTTCTCTCATCAATAGAAGAAGTTAAAAACGCTGTTTTCGTTGATGATATTGATGATTTCAGAATTTATTTGCTAGTTATAAAAACATTTTTTTAATCGCAAAGTATTATTGAGCATTCCATATTTTTAGACCGTAATGAAGACATGTAATAAAACAATTTATTCTAACTTTACCACAACCCAAGATTTTTTGATTACCCTACACCAATCCAATTATTTGATCTGCCCAAAAATGCGTAAAACTTTAATGAATGAGTGATTATGTAATCCGATTAGTTCAAACATATATATAGAAGCACTAGATTTACACACCCCATTATTAACCGAACGGCGCAAAATAAACAAGTGTGTTAGCAAAGTGTGTGGGAAAAAATATTATCTAGGTAGCTATTAGTTGTTTTTAAGTAACACGAGGAGAACGAAAAGATAAAGCTTGGAAACAGCCAAACCAATATCGTAAAACGTTAGTCTTTTGAGTTGAACTAAATGAAAGCTAGAATCCCTTAGAAAGACATTGTCGATGCCTACCATTTCAACGGCGTACATCAGCTCTTTCTGTTTGGCGAGTTCCTAAATGGTAGCAGAGAAGAAAAGTTGTTCCAAAGATATAAGTTACAAAGCATCTCTATTGGTGTCGGTTTGGTTTTGGTAAGGCTTATTTAGTGAAATGTACATTTGGATAGATAGACAGACAGGCGCTGCTGGTGGCATTTCATACTCGACTAAATGAAGAGACACTGATATTCGATGGGATCACCCATGACTCCATCCTCGGCTGGTAAACAGCACTGGCCTGGAGCGTTATTAGTCACAAATGCCGGATGGTAACGTTGGTACGACGGGCGAGGGAAAATTATGTGAGGATTATATAACTACCAATTGAACAAATATTACTTGAAACTAAAAAAAAATATAATTACATACGAAAACACAAAATAGACACGCACACAAGTCGTAATTTTTGTACTCAAAAAACAAATCTAAGGTGTGATCTTATTGTGTTGGCTGGCGATGGTCTACAAACTATGTGGAAAATGACACACACATTTGCTATTGACTATTTGCCTATTGAGGTGACAATACTATGTAACAGGGTGTCGGAGCTGTACCTGTTCTTTCTGTAATAGTGCCTGCTGCCGTTTCTGTTCTTTCTCCTGTACACAATTTTGTTTGGTAATCGGTTTACGAATAAGTTTTTTGCGCGAGTAAAAAATGCCAATGTTCGGATTGAATCGATTATTAATGAAAAGAAAAATATGTTTTGAATCAAAGAAACAAACGAAACGCTAGTGGAACTTTTTCTTGCTTACCTGCTGCTTTCGAGCGGCCTCCTCTGCCTTCTGTCGAGCCAGTTCTTCCTCCCTCTTTTTCTTGGCCTGTGCGAAAAAAAAGTGAAATTCAATGTAATAATTCGCTTTTTTATGTAAATTATAAAATGAAAAACAAGTGAAAACACTGTTTCTTACCTCTAAAGCTTGCTGATTTTTGAGCTCCCGCTCCTTTCGCTGCTGCTCCAATCGCTCGCTGCGTTCAGCCTCTTTTGCCTGTCGAGCCTGGAGCAAAAACAAAACAAGTTAAATTTTGTTTTCATCATTGTGCCACTGAAAAACAACAAACCTTCTCCTTGTTCTTGTTGATTTCGTCCTTGGCCATTTTCTTAGCATCCCTCAAAGCTTGCTGTTGCTTGGCGATTTCGATTCGCTGTTCCACCCCCAACGCGGTATGACGCGTGAACATTTTCAGCTCCTCCAATCTTCGGGCGACCTCTACGTCGGTCATCTTGATATACTCACCATCAGTAGCATACGGTGGTGGTGCCGGTTGCAGGAACGTTCCAACGATTGCTTTCGCCGAGAAACTGAAGTGGTCCCGGTTTAGATCTTTCGGTTTAAACTGATCCAGATACTGCGATAAAAGAGCGAACCAGTTTAAAACCCGCCCTGTCAATTGAAGTGTTACTATCTTACCAATTGCACCTGATTCATGCCTTTCATTTTGTTCAAACTCTGGGGTGGATAGTAGAATACTTCGCCCTTTATCTGACCATTCTTGGTGAGTCCCCTGATAACCGTCTCCCGCCGCCAACCCTTTTCCAGTGGAACCCGCAGCTCCTTCAAGTTTATCTGCTCTTCCCCTTCCGATTCGGACATTCCACTCTCGGCTACACTTTCGCTATCCGTGTTTGTGTTAGATGTACTATCCATCGATTGACTAGCTTCGATCATTGCTTGGCGAAGTTTTTCCTGCACGAATAACAACACCCGATGATGAGTTCTTGTTTCTAGACGGTTAAACAACTACTTACTATTTCGGCCTCTTGGGTAAGCAGCTGCTGCGCGGTCAATGGCTTCGAACCAACGGCCCGACTTTGTGCCAGCAGCGACGCTACCGTATTCTTTTTCGGCTTCGATACTCCCCGGCCGAGATTGCGTGGACGGCCTTCCTTGAACTGAGCTGTAATTGAAGTAAACTTATTAATGCGCAAGAAGTTTACCGAATTAACGCACAAAAAATAACATTTTGTAGTGAAAAACTACACATCTACTGGGCCTAATGCGGGTGACTGTAATTACCGGTCTGTTACAGCATTTTGCTGGATTGAAATACGTTACGAAATTTAGTTTTGCTTAACTACTGACGATTATTGTAGTTATTTATGGAATTTACAAAATATGTCTCAAAAATATTGTTACTTCTAGTAACACAATGAAAAGATCCGCATTTTTCTACAGGTAAGCCCCTAAAAACCCACTGAGACTAAATACAGAAGTGCTTTGAAACAAATCATCCCACAACAGGTTTCTGTTTAATACGACACGGCAAGTATTCTTAGGAATTGTACGAATCACGATATACTAACATCCAGTGAGCGCCGCATAATCGTACTCCTCGTAATTGGAGATCTTCAGCAGCTCGGACAGCGAGCTGTTCAGCCCAAGCTGGGCTGCCAAATGATTGTTCACACCGCTGGCTCCCCCTCCGCCGGCAGCACCGGCTCCGGTGGCAGCGCTTCCACCAGCCGTTTGGTTCCCGTTGCCACTACCAGTCGCAGCGGAGGTACCGCTACCAGCGCCACTGCTGCCACCGCCGCTTGCAGCCAACAGCAGTGAACTGATGCTACTGTTTAGTGCGTTACTAGTGTCGCCGGATGAAGCACTGCCACCCAAAGCGTTGCCAGTGGCCAGCGAGGACGCAAAGGCTGCTGCAGCCGAGCGGTTTTTGTTGTTGGATTTTCGACGAGCTGCACGTGTTTATTTTTCACGGCACGTTCATATGTGGAAGAGAGAAAGAGAGAAGGTGGAAAATCTTATGTTGTTTCTTGATACAACTTTTTTTTCTAAGGATCAGCAGCGTTATGGTGAGAAGCGTGAAAGTGTGATCGCATTGCTTACTGGAGATGTGACACGGTCAGTGTGGCAGGATCAGCTTAGGGATTGTTTGGGATTCGACATGCAAGATGGGACTCTACAATCCTAGAAGGTAAAATTTTGAAGCATTCCTGTCTAAAATTCAGCTAATTTTTGGCTAACTATGGTTACAAATAGCAATCATATCTTGCGTATATTCCGCTAAACTTACATCGTGGCGTATCCGAATTGCAGCTTCCACCAGAAGTTCCCAGAGCTGCCGTGATTGTACTGAGACTCTGTAGGCTATTGGCACTGGGGGTCGTAGAGCCGGAAGGAGGCACGGATGATTCTCGACTGTCGGACGATTTTGATGGTTTCATTGACAGATTTAGTGGTGCATCATCCTGTGGCTCGTTGACTGCCGCTGCTGCAGCAGCAGCCGCCGCCGCTAGTGAGGATGCAATCGATGGGGAAGATTTTGCACTGAGATTCAAACCGGCCCACTCATTCACCGGATCTGATAAGGAGTCTTTTCCTAGTAAAGACAGAAACATTCATCAATAATCAATAAATAATTAAAAACCTTCACCAGTTAACTACCTTTTCCGGCGTTATACACTCCGTTGGACGTGATTGTAGGAGGCAATTTGATAACTTCGATCCGATCGTTGTTGACACTGGTGCTCGTCGAACTACCGCTCGAACCCCCCGCACCATGAGCGGACAAATTACCGGCACCACTGGTGCCATTTCCGCCACCCTGACCGGAACCACCAACCGTACCCTGCAGTCCGAAATCGTTCGATTCCAGTCTCGCTCGTTTGGCTGCACTTAAACCATGTAATTGAGCAAAAATTGAACTTTCATCTAACGATACGGGTTTCTTACGTCCACGCCCGGTCGATCCCGGCACTTTCGGGCTCGCGATTGAACTGGTATATTTAATGATCTCGGTGTCCGGCGGTAGGCGCACCCCGAGCAACGAAGACGGATCGCTGTAATGTAACAAAAAGTTAGTGCAGTTTGATGCAATACAAATTAGAGAAACAACTCACTTGAGTATTCCGGATGACATATAGTCTTTCGCTTTGGCAGAGCTGGCAGCCAACGCATTCATCGTTGCCGTAACATTCTGCTGTGTGGACAGGTCCAAATTGCCAAACTGCGAAAGTGTACTGAGGGCGTTCATGGATGCACTCAGACCTGTAATCATACATCAATATGGGTTCGATTTTTACTCTACCGTATATTAAAAGCTGCATTGGAAAGTCATTATTATTTACAACATAATGACTCTTGTTCTACACCGGATCGTATCAATTGCATTTTATCTCCCATTAAATACTCATAAAACACACTCACCTAAGTCCGATACTGAACTGCTACCTCCGCCGCCGCCTTTTCCGGAATCCTTGCCAGACCGCGATAGGTTCTGCAGGTGGTTCCCGGGCGACGAATTGGACAGATTGCTGGCACTGATGGTGACGCTCGGCGATGGCTGCTGCGATTTGGACGACGAATTGACCGATGGCGACGATGAGGATCCTCGTGTGAGCGATAGTACGTCATTTCCGGCACTGCTGTTGCCGCCACCACCACCACCCCGATTGCTTCCACCGATGCCGCTGCCACCACCGTGGGATGACGAGGAGGATTTGGATTTTGACGAACCAGACTGATTGCTAGCGCCACCGATGCCGGAGCCAGCACCACTTCCGCCACCACCGCCACCGATTCCACCGGCCGAAGCTTGCTGCTGGCTTTGTGCTGCAGCTGCCGCCGCCGTGATGGCCATCAGTTCTTTGTGCAGGGTGGCTTGGCTGTACAGAGACTGCTTATAGGCTGCAGCCGCTGCCGCCTGCGATACGGACGGAGAGGGTGAGTTCTGAAAGTAGATAGAAAGGGGGAATACAGGTGATCAGAGAATGCATTTGGATCTGTTAATTCAGCAGATAAAAAGTGTGACGGGGTTGTTGCTGTGGTGGGCGTTTGTGTGAGTGGTATGTGTGTGTGTGGAAATGGGTAATTAATTTACGTTACCGGCACCGTTAGGCGACGCGGAATAAATTAAAATTACATACAGTTGCGAATAAAACAATTCGATGGTGAAGCGAATGAACGGATGAGGAACGGAATCAATAATGTCGCTCAATCGAAATAATTGAACTTTTTTTTGTTGGGAATTTTCAGCACAATTGATGTAGGAAAAAACCAATTTTGAACACTTGCCAATCAAACCGTAATTTACAATGGGTGAAATTTCATTTGATGCATAGGGAGAAATGTTTTAGTTTAAAATTTACAGTTTTTTCTTTATTTTCGGGAAGAGATTCTTTCGAATATTCAAAAACGAACGAACTAGAACTCGTAACAACAAGAAAAAAACTTAATTGACGTAACAATTGTTACAAATATGATCGATACTAAAAAATGGCAATTGAACTTATAGTTAATCAAGACTGGTTCTTAAACGGTCGGTGTTAAATCAGACCGGACCAAGTCACAAAATTTAAAAAAATGAGTAATTGACAGCAAACGATCAAGAATTTTCTAACCATCCATCCAGAGTTATGAGATGATTTCGTACGATTAATAAGTAGAAACCATACAGAGCAGCAAACTTTGAACGCGTTTTTCTCGAAATCAGAGTTTTGTTACTTGGTTCGGTCTGATTTAGCACCGACCAAATGTAGTTGTTGAAACATTCAAAATTGTACGGAGATTTAAAAATATTCAGTTTTTTTTCCAAAATCTGAAAGACAAAACAACTATCGTTGCTAAATCCAGATCTCTCCAGTGGCACTTCATGAAAATTAAATGCCAGTCTTTTTTTACGTGACACTTAATGAAATCGAATTAGTTTTGGAAACAACACCCAGTAGAACTATACTTCAAATGAGCAACCCAAAGACCAAAAATATATTGGGTCGTTCAATCGCGGGTGGAGCTCGCACCCACGCTCTTTCGGTTGGTACCCGAATGTTTTATTGACTAAACTACTGCCCTTATATGAGGTCGCCTTGACGACGATAATTATTTTTATATGATTGCTTTTTATTTCTGTTAACTACTAAGTCAGTGTGATAGAAACAGGCAGTCTATTGCCGGACGCCGCAACGGCAAGTTTAGTATTTCTCTTACCACCGGGAGTTTTTTTTTATTTTTTTACTTGAGCAGGTGTGATGTGATAAAATTGGCAGAAACAAAACCAGGAATCAGACCACCCAATATAAGTGTTTAGTTTAGTCAATAAAACATTTGGGTACCAACTGAAAGAGTGTATGTGCGAGCCCTGCCATTGCACGACCCAATATATTTTTAGCCTATATACCGAAATATTCCAGTTTATCCAATATTTATTTCCTCGCAACAGACACTTCACCACGTAAAATTTAAAACACAAAACCATCTCAGACGAACCGGAAATATTGGAGAGCGCGGTGGTACTATCATTGTTCAACGAATTCCGATCGAAACCACCGAGAAAGGTGCGACTAAACATTTGGCGGTTATCAGCGGAAGAAGTTGCTGCAGAGTACTCTAGGACGACTGGTGAGTGGATCGGTGAACAACTTGAAGAGAACCTGAACGAATAGTGGAGACACATCCGCGACGCGATCAGTACTGCAGCTGAGCTGCCGAAGAGGGACTTCACCTTCATAAGAAACGCCAGCACTGAGAATGCGTTCTTGAGGAGGCAGAGAAATGCTTCGAGAGGTACGATACGAGAAGCTTCTTCAATACGATCAACGGAATCAGGAATCGGACCGTGCCAACTCCTGTTATGTGCACCGACGAGGAGGGGGACCCTATAACCGAAAGATCGGAAATGGCCAGGCGACGGAAACAATATGTAGATGTACTGTTGAATAGTGAACAAGATGGAGCGGTGAACAGAAATAAAATAACGATTGAGGATGATGGACAAGCTGTGGATCCACCAACTTTGGAAAACGGCAAAGTACCTGGAAAGGACGGCATCTCCGTCATACTTCTGAAAGCCGGGAGCGAACGGCTGTATTGTGCAAACCATCAGATTATACTGAAGGTATGGACTGAGGAGGAGCTACCTACGAACTGGTTAGAAGGTCTTATATGCCCTATTTACAAAATGGGCCATCGACTCGAATGCAGAAATTACCGAGGCATTACTCTCCTCAATTCTGCATACAAAATTCTCTCCCGTATCCTGTTTCTCAGGCTGAGGCCGTTACAGAAAACCATTGTTGGCGAAACCCAGTGCGGTTTTCGAGAGGGACGCTCTACGTTCAGCTTGCGACAAATCCTCGATAAATTCCGAGAATTCAACCATTTGTTTATAGACTTCAAGGCGGCGTACGATTCAGTTAAACGAAATGAGCTATGGCAGATTATGCTTGAACATGGTTTTCCAAAAAACTGATTAGGCTGATATGTGCTACACTTGATGGTTCAAAATTATGCGTCAGGATAGCAGGTGAAACATCGGACTCGTTTGTGACGTTAGATAGTTTAAAATAAGATAAAGGACTATCGAATTTGCTGCTCAACATTGCATTGCACTCAAAGGTGCCATTCGAAGGGCAGGCGTGCAGAAAAGCGGTTCCATCATCACGAGATTTCATATGCTCCTAGAGTGCGCGGACGATATCATCGGTGTTAACCGGAGAGTTAACATGGTGGTAGCAGCATACATACATCTTAAAGAGGAAGCTCCGTACGACAATCGCGCTCTATAAGATGCCATTTCTCTACGGTGGCACTCTACGGCCACGAAGCGTGTGAACGTTGAAAGAGAGCGATAGACGAGCTCTTGGCGTTTTTGAGCGTTAAATCCTGCTCTTATGTCAAGCTCGTCAATACCTAATTTAAATATGCAGTTATTCACCAAAAAATATCTGGATCGGGTATTCTTCAGTAATTTTCTGCTGCTCGGGTAGGAGCGACTGGAGAGTGGCAGTCCACGATCGAGAAGCGTGTAGACGACTCTTAAATACGACCCACATTCGATAAGCGGATTGTCGCCAAGAAATAAAGCAAGTAGGTAATATAAACTCGTTTAGTTTACGGCGTTTGAAAGTTTACGGAGTTATGAAAATAATATTCTGCATTGAAAGATCCGTTTTGAAAAAAATAATAATAATAATTGCAAAGCAACGGGTGACAACTAAAATTTTGGAATTTTTTCAAGGCCCCTATACTCAACAACAAACGAGGTCAAATAGAAATAAGAGTATGTATGTGTTAGCGCGCTCTCTCTCCTCTTTTTGTCAATATTTTTTGTTTTGTTTATGCTTGCCCAGTTTTGCTTAAAAACCCGAACAGACTGTGTTATAATGGCATATTTTGTTATTAAATAGATATGGAGATACAATGATAACACATTTTGTTATTGAGTAGATATAGAAAACAGTGGTTGGAAGATGAGTTTAATAACTGATTTTCTTATCATATCTTATTTTAGCCTTAAAATGACATTCGATATATATCATACAATTTTTTTTATTGATTAAAGAGATTTTAGATTATAAATATTTTATAAAATGATTTTTTAATATCTCATATACTACTGCATTTGTTATTCAATACCTAATAACACTAAAATATGTTATTTTAAACTCTGAATACAGTCATGTTATTGCTTTGTTGTTCAAATAACTCAGGTAGTTATTCTTTTGGCCTTAAAGGAGTAACATTTTGATATTATTTTTTGTTATTTTACCAACTATGTCAGCCAAAACAAGACCAAATTTTGATATGAGGTATTCGATTTCCAATAACACATTTTGATATTATTTTGCTCTTCGCTCCTGTTCGGGATGGCTTCGAAACAAGAAGCATTTCGGGAGCGTTGTACATTTCTACGAACTGCCATAGTAATCTCGGCAAAAAGTATACGGTATAACATTTAAAAAGCGAATATGTTGCGGCTTCGACTGTTTACCAAATCCTAAGATGCCTAACAACTATTCACAAGCAAGGTAGTGAAAGACCAGCCAAAATTATGGGCGCAGAAGGACATCGTTCTCTTTCTCGTGTCTTCAACAACAAGCCATCTGGTTTGGCTATCAAT
Source organism: Sabethes cyaneus (assembly GCF_943734655.1). NCBI lineage: Eukaryota > Metazoa > Arthropoda > Insecta > Diptera > Culicidae > Sabethes > Sabethes cyaneus. The sequence goes on from NC_071355.1 coordinate 234,177,274, forward strand.
TAAGATGTGCACCAGAAAAATGTTTAAAGAAAATTTTGATCCCGTTTGTACAAAAACATCATCATGCAGATGGACAATACGTGTTTTGGCCGGATAGAGCATCATCGCATTACGCCAAAAACCACAATCGTTCCTGAATACCCATTCGATCCCATTTGTACCCAAAAACCACCACCCTAAAAATCTGTCTCAGTGCGCCCAAACGAAGATTTCTTCGGGACTTTGAGTTCTTTGGTGTACAAAAATAACTGGAGAGCCACGAATTTCAAACGATTTTTGATTGATAAAATCAAGCGATGCATTTGCAAAGTTGATATGGCGACCGTACAACGCTTCTGTTCCGACATCAAACGGAAGCTTCGCCTTCGGAACATTCGTTTACGGACCGTTTCCAAATGTACACTAATTTTTTTTCAACAACGGACAATGTATCATTAATTTCGGTAAATGAGATCTTCTTCATGTATTTCTGTCTTTTTTGGCAGCCTGAGAAAAAAATCCATAATTTTATTTGTCACCCGTTATGCCAAATGCAGAAAAATATTTCGAAAAAGACATAGTTTAAAAATTTGCCTCAGCTTAATTTGCAAAACTTTTTAGAAAAAAAAGGGACATAGGACATCGAATTAAAAGTCAGGCGTTTCGAAATAAGGCCATTGCAAATCATTTTCAAAGTTTTTGTCACGCCCCCCCCCCCCCTTGGAAATTAACTTGAAAAATCTGGGGGCAAAAAAATAATGTGTAGGATATAAGTTAAATTTTTTTTATAAAATCAATTGTCTGTGGGCTCTACAGCTTGAAAAACTCGAAAAATGAGTGTACGAGTTAAGTTAACGCTTCTTGCACTAAATAGAAATGGAAGTTCAAACAGTGGAATTTCCGAAACTCGGCCAAAAAAATTTTCTTTCGTTTTTGTCTTTTTGTTCGTAGATTTTTGCATGAAAAATAACAGCGTAATAAATGCAAGAATAGATTTTGTTTTCACGTTTAAACTTCAAGTAAAAATGCCTAAAATCCATTTTTTTTGCTCGATTAAAAAATAAAAAAAATTTTTTTTCGCCCCCCCCCCCCCCCTTCAGTGGCCCAACACCGGAGGGACAAAAACTTTTTTAAATATTTGTAATGGCCTAAGAATGTTTTCGAAGTGCTCCACAAGGAAGCAATATAGAGTCTCTACTTTGGACTTTGGACAGAGTGAAGCCACCATTTTACTCTTGTTTTGTTATTTTTAATTACAGTACAGGTTTTTACCGAATGGTGTCCCAAAATTTCATAAAATTTATACGCCAAACGGGTATAGTGAGACGATGGTCGAAGACAATATTAAAAAAAATCAAAATATAAGTTCCAAGAAAACTTTAATGAAAATTTTTCGATTTTCATGGACCTAACTTATTTTCAAAACATTATCTATTCGTCGATAACGAAAAGGCATTCCATAAATATTAAAGTCAAGTAATAGTTTGAATGTAATCCGTATCAAAGTTGGTTCTAAGCGCGTAGGGCGCTATATCTCTGCATATTAGCGTTGGTAAGAGGAAATGCTTATCAACTTAGGGACTATATTGGCTCGTTTTATTGTGCCTGGTTTTTAATTTTCATCTGGATTTCAAGCCACCGTGAATCTTGCATGTGCATAGTATTTTTCGATAAAAATTAACAAATCACGGTTGTTTATGGTAGTACCATTACATTCTATTAAATTTATTAATTTGATTAAATTTACAAAAAAGGTGTATTTTTGATCTTATTTTTCGTAATTAATGACTACAAGAAAATTTTCGTACATCCAGATTAATTTCAAATAAATGATGTTTACATAACGAACAGTGTTTCGTATGGCAATTTGGCGTCGTTTATTTATGTGCCTCGTTTGTTGCATTATTTCCCACCGATACCGCGCGTAGTTTTCGACAAATTACTTTTCAATTAAATTGGATCTTTATCTAGCTCTCCCTTCTACTAACAACAGTTCCTTTCCCGTAATGCTTGTGAAGATGCAAAGGATTCCCTGGTCTTTAGTAGCAACAAGTATTGGACTAACATTCCTTCCCATCCCACCAGGACCGTGGCCGGCGTCGGTATTGATCAGCATGCAGGGACCTGATAAGGTTACGCAATGAGGAACGGTGTGCTGTCCCAAGCATGCTTTTTCCAGCCATCATTTTGCAATTTTCATCGGTCAATAACGGAGTAGCAGCACACGGGCGGTATCCTATGCTTATGCTTAATCCGTATCAAAGTTGTTTCTAATGATGTTTATTCGTCTTTATATCGGGAAAGTAGATGAACGCCGCCGTAGACGAATCCATCCCCTAGCACCCTATTTGTTTTTACAAAGTGCTATCCGGTAAAACAAAATACACGAAATCGCTCAATTAGACCAAATATTTGTACTCCCAAAGATTCGTCTATGAATATACTGTCGACGCAAAGTTTGACTATTACAAACTATCTAAAGTTAGTTTCTCAGCTGCTCTCACATTGCATAACAGAGAATGTTACGTTGTGGGATGGGCATGAAATTTAATAACACATCCCGATTGTGCCAAAAACGGCAATAAAATTTTCTCAACAATAATCATTAGTGGTATGTATTACCAAAATCATATTCTTAATCTTTCTATTTTAGTTTGGAATAGTGAATAGTAATGCAGTTCACATATATCACCCAAATATTACAGAGCAGTTCTAAAAAGATGATAGAATAAATTAAAGTAAAAGTAACGTGCAAACTTTCAGTCTTTTGACCTGTTACATACCAAATTTAAATTCGTACCAAATATAAAGCTTTTACTAAAATTTCATACATATATAAAACAAGCAATACTAAAAATGCATTTCGCTTAAATCGGTAGTAAAATGTTACCAAAAAAGACAAGCATATCAATATAATCTAGGTACATAAATTTTATGACCAGAAATAAAAGCTTGAAATTACGAAAATTCAAATCAATCACCAATGCAATTCTAACGATAATATCACTTGGATTCTGTGAACAGAAAAACTGTTTATAGACGTCAATCACAGGGCATTGGAAAAGCATAAAATTTCCTAACTAACACGACAGATTATGACAAGTTACGATCGACTTAAATGGCCATGAACGCTTTTTACGATCGTCAATTGCTGTATTGGTTCGAGGGAACGAAACGGAACAGCACAACAATTCTGCAGCCCCCGTCGGCGACGTTGCAGCGCCCCGGGCCTTACAATCAGTGGCAATAACCAAACCAAAACAAAGGAGTTATATTTTCACATTGATTCGATAGTCGGCACCTCGTCGCGACTTTTGCTACTCAATCCATGAATGGCCAATCACCTCATTTCTAGTTCGACATTAAATAATTTTATTGATCCATCACTTTCGTTCGTATCCCACGCTCGGTGAATTTTCACAGCATTGCGTGGATTGTAACGCAAGATAAATTACGATTCCGCGAATGTGCACCCCCAGGACAACAGGGCAGGGTCGGGTACGCCGCAAAATAAGAGCGTTTGCCCTGCCACCCCCCATCCCACTCCGACCATACACAAACAGTGGCGGCGGCGTCCGAGAGTTAGACAGCCAACAGTGGCATCAAATTATAATGAGAAATGTGAAATAAAGCTTTCCTGCAACCAACAACAACACTATGTTGCTTTGTTCCTATGTCCTCTTTCGTTCTCTCTGGCACAGCATCGGAGATCTTGGCCTCATCTGTGATTCCTACCGCGTGCCGTGCACGTTACAACGATACTTTTTAGCCTTATCTGCGGGGTTACCGGCGGAAACCCATCCCACTAAAAAGTTCCGAGCGGTCTTTGGTTACCCGGGAAAACTCATTTATGGCGTAGGATTCAAGTGCTTAAATAAATGACGGAAAAAACGGAAAATTTCACTCCCTACACAGCAGCGACAGCAGAGAAGTAGAGAAGTTAGGGACACCGAACCTGTGGTAAACGGGAGAGGAAAACTTTGTGCTTTCGTTCTGACTGAGTTCATCCACTTTGACAAATGAATGTTAATGTTATTACTATCATACATTTGAATAATTATTCTTGAAACATACCTTGTATGATGACGAATTTGCTCCTCCGCCTCCTCCGCTGCTACTGGCATTGCTACTGTTACTGTTGCTACTTCGGTCCCGTTTCTTGCCTTTACCACCGCCGGAGCCTTTTCCATTGCTTCCTCCACTGCCGGCGCCACCGGTGCTGCCGGCTCCACCTGCGCCACCGGCACCGGCCGCACCGAGTGCGCCGAGGCCTAGCCCGCCGGGAAATGCACCGGCCAAATCGGCACCGTGTGGAAACTGTAGCTGCGACATGCCGGTTGCCTGCAGCCGCGCAAAGTAGTCCTGTGCCGCTAGCTGCGCCATGGACCACCAGCCTATAATGGAAAGAAAATTCGATGGAATTAGAATATTTTCTATTCGGACATTAATTTTTCGACAATGAGTCAAGAGCGAAAAAAATCTATCATTAAATTTATTTTAGTGATACGAAAAGATAAGATAAGCACTTTTCAGAACACATTCCCAACTTTTCCGATTTTTTTGAGATTTCTTCCTATGTTGCCTGAGTTACGAAAAAAGTTACTTGCATTTACGCAATTACAAGTTTTTAATTGCGAAATGCTAAAATATTTAAACGGATTTTTAAGACAGGTAATATTCAGGGACATTGATGACTTTTCGGTCATTACTTAGGAACAAAAACCACCCTATCGTGAAATTTTTATCCTTATAAAATTAGAAATTGACGGACAAAAAAAATCTTTTAATTCATGAGGTAAAACATGGTTTTTCCATGGTTTTGGTTGTTGAAGTATTTCATCATCATGGAAGATTTTGTAAAAAAATTCTAATTTCAAAAGAAAAATAACCAAAATAAAAAAACAATTTTAATACAAGTACAATGGGTAATATGGGTAAGTTCAATCCAGCAAAGCTTATTCACATAGCGTAAAACAGTGATAAATACTCTACATCACCCACAAACTACTTCAATTTAAACACACTTTAGAATCCACTCATAGCATTATCCAACATAGCGAGAGTATGTACATTCATAAATTTTTACAAATCATTGTTTGTTTTGATACAACCCTTCCGAAGTGTTTGCTAACAAGTTATTTCTCTCGGTGTACCACCAACACAACACAACACAGAATGTCGCACCACTCCAACGGCAACTGGCATGGCACGGCAGCACACATACCATCGCAGCAAACTGTCATCGAAGAGTAACATGTGGACGATGAATGAGAACGGGAGAAGTGACCGATCGCTCTCGCGCTCGCTTGTTTTTCACAACTCACCCAGCAGTATGTGTATTGTGACGAATGCGTACTCGTGTGAGTCGCTCGGAAGGGGAGGAACTGTGAGACTGTGTGAACAATGCTCAAACACTCGCTCTTTTTCTCAATGATCAAGAGAGCGAAAAATAACAGATTTGTGTGCGAAAGCACCCCATAACTGAATGCACTTTTCAGCAGTAGTATTTGTAGAAGACGGGAATAAAACGCATTCATTGCGATCGTTTACGATGAGTGTTAACCGGTTCGATGAACCGCAACATTTTCCTCTGTCGCCATCTGTATGTATCAAACTAATATATGTATTGTATGAAATGCAATAGTGTATACAGCGTGGGTGTCGCTGAGTGCCCTTCGAGGGTGGTATGCAGTTACGACACAATGAGCAACATAAAAAAGTATGTTGTATGTGTTCACACAAGTGAACAATTTGTAAGCGGTATCCAACCGCAACCACAATTGTGTATGTATGTATATATTAAACATTACTTTTGCGATGAAAGCATTAATAGAATAAATACAGAAAAAAGCGCTTTTAACCCTGGACATAAACTTCACGGCGTGTTACCCCGAGTTTATATAAATTAATGCTTATCCTAGCTTGTGAACATACGGCACACAAACAGTGAACAAAACTTCACAAGTGCCGACTCACACGAAACATGTTTGATCGAAAGCGTGCGTTTAACAATGAATGGAAACCGGCTTTTGATATAACGATTCGGTTGATGGTGATGTGCTGTTGACGATGATGACGGTGATGATGACGGTACTGATACATAAGGCCCTTTCTCAGCACGCGGCCGAATTCACTAACGACGCACATAATGTGTTCGAGCGTGGAGCGTATCATATGCATACATACATATGTACATACCAACATTCGAACATCAAACCGGCTTCAAGCCGATATTTAAAGTGGCAACAGAATTTCAGACAACCTTGAACTTGATATAGGAAGCTATGTGGCCGTCATTTGCCGATGCAACAGGGGGTTGGGAGCGGTTGGAGGTTGGAGGTCAATGTATATCAGATTGCATATCATTTTATGTAGGATTGGTTGGGATGATTTGATCTCATTGACCTCGATAAAGTAAATAACATTGATACTGGATTTACTATCGGAATCGGAATTTCCGTGGAAGGACGGAATTGGAAAAAAATCTCAATGAAATCAAACAACAAACAGTCAGAATTACTCTGCACAGCGTTTGAGCAGTATTGGAGTGATTAGGAAACATTGTTGTATAACGAAACATTAACAAAGTGATTCAAAGAAGCACAGCAAACCACCCGAATGCCGGAGAAAAAGATGATCTAGGTCTACGGATCACATTCATGTGATCTACGCTGCTGCTCCAAAGTTCAACCAGGTTGAAAACGTGACTCGAATTTTCACTGCCACACAAGCCGCACAGCACATAACTGATGGATTTATGGCGTAATCGTGAACATACTGGCGAGCGCGGTCGATACGATGCTATCGAGCGGCATAGGGCGGGCCAGAAATCGCTTTCGCCCACTTGAAACAAATCAAGCATACCTGCTTGTCGGAGGGGAGGGCCTAATTTGGTTTGAATAAGATTTAATAGGAAAGAAATTATGCGGCTGGTCATGAAAACATTATCATAATCAAGCTTGACGGAATCAAAAGAAGCCTCAATCTACCTACGTGATGGCGATTTTCGCTTGTATAACGGCTAGCAGATGCACAGAACTGTTATATGTACCGCAGATAATGAGTTTATCTCGTTATTATTTGCGAGACTAAGATTGCTTCATGCGGCGAACATGTGGCTGTAAGCAACAAAGCCAATAATACATATTAGACAATTTGTAGGAAACCACTCAAATCTTTACATTCAAATTTGCGAAAATTACATGGGAAGCACTCTAGATGGATGAGAAATGAACATGTAACGAAAAGTGGTTACATTTTGCGTAACTCAGCCATTTTTCAATGGATTTCAAAGATGTATTTACATAGATCGGTCAGAAAATTTGTTATGCATTGATTGATGTGGAGAATATAATACAAATTGATCGAGTCAGTTAAAGTAAGCATAAATATTAGGCACTGCCACTACTGAACGAATCAGCCAATCACATGAAAGTACGCTTGTGCTTCCCAAGCCGGGTACGATAATTTTATACACCTGCAATTTCGTTCATTTCGAAAGAATAGAGTAACCGAGTCCTTCCATCCCAACAGGTCAGGAATTACTGATTTCGAAAAAAGCTAGATGAAGTTGATGCCCTGAAAGTAAATAATTTTGTGAAAGTATTAAACCATGTCTTTCCTTTGAACGATTTAACCATTTGAATATAAAATCTAGACTAACTTGATGTCTTGAGAGTAAACCGTTGAAAAAAAGAGAAAAAAGATTGATATCGATACACTAAAGAATTTATTCGAAACTAAAGTCTTGTATGGAATATTCGACCACGTGACGTGATGCCTAGATTTTCCTGGTGAGTTCTCCACCACTCAAAGACTAGCTACGGAATTCTTTACATACTTTCGTTTGTATTGCTTTGCTGGCAAGTAGAAACATAACTGAAAAGCAGAGTGTCAAGAAAACTTGCACGGGACAATAATAATTTTTAACTGGAATCACACATGTTAATTGGATGGCAATTATATTCCGTTTCCGTTTGCAGCACGAGATGGGGCAGTTAGAGCCAAGTCTGTCCAAGGCTGAGAGAATGTGGTTGTGACAATGATGAAAGAGTCCATGTGGACAACGCTAGTGCCACAATGCGTTGATAATGATGAATTAATGAGGAGGAAGAAGAGATGACAGAACTTGACTGTATGCAAATCCGCTATAATTGTCTAAGCAATAACAATGAATGAACTTATCTTGAACTTCTCCTATTGGAGGGCAATCATATTGCAAATAAATCTGTCATAATAAAGTGTTTTCAACTATTTTCGAATATATTGACGAGAGCGAATCAGTGTTGTCAATGATAACCCTGATTAATTGATTATAACTTTATATTTTGGAAACGGAGGAAGTGTCTGATGCAAAGAATGGGTAGTCCTGTGGCGATTTACGCACTGAGCGCAAATAGCTTTTCATTTTTTATTGTGGCAAAAGCAATTTCTACGCTACAACTCGCGCCTACGTTCTTTCAGTTGGTACCCGAATGTTTCACTCACTAAACTACCGTTAGGTAGTCTAATACCTAGTTTTGTTTTAGTCTCCCAAATCTATCATGTGCATATACACATCACACACTACTATGCAACGATATTATTTTCGTGTGACTGCTCTTTGTGTCTACTGCTGACGCCGATACAGTGAGATACAGAAGATACAGTGTTATCTACTCAGTCAGTGCGATAGAAATAAGCACTGCGTTGTCGACAGTCACCCCGGCAAGTCTCGTGATGAAACCATCACCGGGTGTGTTTTTTCTTTTTATTTACTTTTCCTCCCTTTTCAAAATAGTTTACGTCATGACTGCGTATAGAGCCATATTCGATTAAAGTTAACTGGTGTTATAAGTTATACAGAAATGTGCGATGACACTAGGGGGTCTGAGTATTTATGACTACAGGGATACCTCGATATAAGACAATTTATAATTTCTAAAAGTTGTCTTATATCGAAATTGTCTTATATCGAAACATGGTTTTTTAAAAAAAAAATTGCATTAGCGGTCGCCAGTTTTGCTCTGTGTTATGTGTTTACGGTTTTTGAACTATTTATTATTGTTTGAACTGTTAGTTTTTTACTATTTTTGGGGTTATTTTGAAATAATGTACATCTTCATGACACCGATTTCAGAATAGAAAATCAGCTCTGGTATCGTTACCAGCTATGTCAAAGGGATTTGTTTCGATATAAGACAAAATTGTCTTATATCGAATTGTCTTATATCGAGGTTGTATTATAACGAGGCTGTCTTATATCGAGGTATCCCTGTACAAATTTTAATAAATTGAAAAATGATGATACACTGAGCACAAGAATTTGGTAAATTTAATCTCTACCTCACCTAGCAAACATCATAAATTTCCGCAATAAACTATTGAGCATTAAAAAATGTCCTTCTTCTACCAGCCGAGAGCCTAAGTGGCTCTTGCCGTATAAAGAATCGCTCTCCACTATGCTCGGTCCTTGGCTACTCGTCGCCAATTCGATGCACGTCTCGACACATACAAGGTAACTTCAACCCGGTCGAGCCATCTATAACACGTTGGGCCCTTCTATTCCTGGTGCCGGTGGAATTCTTGAAGAGAACGTCCGGCATCTTTGCGACGTGGCCGGCCCACCGTAGTCTCCCAACCTCCCAAGCCAGATGTACGATGAGAAACTCTCTAAGTAGTGCCTGCAATTCGTGGATCATACGCCTAAGCCACTCTCCGCTATCCGTTTGTACTCCGCCAAAAATAGTCCGCAACACCTTACGTTCAAATATGGCAAGGACGTATGTCTTCCCTTCCGTAAGCAAAGTTACTGTCTCAGGTCCGTAGAGGATTACCGGTCTGATTAGCGTTTTGTACATCATCATCAGAAAAGTAGGCTCGACTTGCAGCTTGAATGCATCGTTGAATCTCCTTACTCGTATTATTGTCGACGGTGACCAGAGATCCCACATATATGAACTCATCAACCGCTTCCAGTTCATTGCCGTCAATAGTCACTGTCCGTGGGAAGTGAATGTTGTTTTCGCTGGAGCCCCTTCCTACTGTATATTTGGTTTTGGACGCATTGATTTGTAACCCAATCCTCCCAGCCTCCATATTTAGTTTGGCGTAGATTGCCTCCGCCGTCCCAAGGTTTCTTAGGTTTCTAGTAATGATATCGAGGTCGTCTGGGAAGGTTAGGAGCTTCTCTTGCTCAAGATAACTAAAAATCTACATCGTAGTTCCACGTCAACCCGTGCCGCTAAGCAAAGACCTTTATACATTTCTAATATTTTGTAATCTTTACAATCTTTACAATAGACGAAGGAAATAGCAGGAAGAAGTAAAAATTAAAAGTGTGGGTAGTATCCTTAGGATAGGGCAACACGTGAACGGCAAAGAACAAAAATATAGATGATAGCAGGGTCTTTTGATAGGTCGATCTGAACACAACTAGACTTCAACGATTTTCAACTAATTAAAAACGTATAAGCAATTTTATTAGCAGGTACTGGACTGTAGCGTTTTGCTAATTGGGTCTCAGTACAGCTCACGAGCAAACTGAGTAGATATTGCCTTGCCGAACTAACCACAATTGAATCCGGTAATAATTGTCTGTCAGACGTCGTCCGACACAAACGAACCTTTCGCCTGCGTTCGTCTGACACCGTCCGACAAACTCTTACCGGGCAGTGTGAATTCTGCTCACATAAAGAGATTGCAACGGGCAGAAACCGAAAACAAAAAACCTAACTCTCTTAATATCTGTCACCTATCCGCCACCCGGAGTACACCTGATTAGCTGATCCATCAAGCCCAGAGGGATGAATTTTTATTAGCAGATGGGCGGTTTTAGGCACCGTGAAATGGCCTTACTTTACTTTTTCGGCGACAATCCGCTTATCGAATCCAAGCCGAATTCAGGAGCCACCTCCTCTCCGCTGCCCCTAACGCCCGCTGCTCTAGCATCCTCGTCAACAGTGCTCATCTAACGGGTACGGCGTCTGCCGCGAAGTCGTCAGCCTCTATCGGGTACTCTGCTAAATATTGTTTTCGCTGGTCTCTTATCCGGCATCCTTTCTACGTGGCCAGCCCACTGTAGCCTGCCGTGTTTTAGTCGCTTCTTTGAGCATCCACATCTTTGTATACTTGGTATATTTTACGGTTCATGCGCCTGCGCCACACTCCTTCAAGAATTGATCTCTCTTTCAACGTCCACGCTTCGTGGCCGTAGAGTACAGTCGGGCGAATTAACGTATTATAGAGCGCGAGTTTTGTACGGAGTTGCAGGCTACGGGACCTCAGCTGGCTACCTAATCCGTAGAAGGCCCTTTTGGCAGCCGCTATCTGCCTTTTTTTCACATGTTACTACGGACCAAATTTTTACTAACCGAAAGATCTTGCAGAAATGTCGGGAGTACAACGTGCCCACGCATCACATCTTTATTGATTTCAAAGCAGCATACGATACAGTCGATCAAAACAAGCTCTGGAAGATAATTGACGTACACGGTTTTCCGGACAAACTGACGCGACTAATCATAGCTACATTGGATCGAGTGATGTGTTTCGTACGCATCTCTGGGACACGCTCCAGTTCCTTCGAGACGCGGCGAGGGCATCCTGCATGCTGTTCAACATCGCTCTTGAGGGAGTGATCTGACGAGCGAGCATCGAAACGGGACACGATTTTTACCAAAGGTAGCCAACTTCTAGGTTTTGCAGATGACTTCGATATCATATCCAGGAACTTTGCGACGGCGGAGGCAATCTACGCCAGACTGAAAGCGGAGTCTAGAAAAATTGGGCTAAAAATAAATGCGTCGAAGATCAAATACATGAAAGGAAGAGGCTCAAAGGAAACAAACGCGCGTCTCCCACGGACGGTTGACGGCGACGAACTAGAAGTGGTAGATGAGTTCGTGTATTTGGGATCGCTGGTGACCTTGGGGGTATGAAATGGGGAAGGCAACTAGGAAAAAGCGCCCAATATAGCTCTAGCCATCCCAAGCCCCTACCTAGCGCCTCCACGTGGCCATACCTGGAAATACTTCAATTTGTATAATTGAGTAGCCAAGCTAGGAGGTGCGGGGTCGTGCGGTTTTCAGTTCCTAACCTTACAAATGTAGTTTTAGGCAACCATTAAACCACACGACTTTATTTTCAAGTATTATATGATTTAAACTAATATTTTTGGCAAACTAATCTATTTTCAGAGAGCGAAATAAGGCGCTATATCCTTGGCCAATTGCAGCCTGGCTTCTGGTCTAAATGCCATTAGTTCATCCCTGAGGGTCCGGAGTATCACTTAACCTTTATTAGCAAAGATACTCCCTACGACTGTAAATAAATCATTATCTATGTATATGGGAAGCGTTTGGTACGGGAGGTCCACGCTTCCTTCCTTCCCCTTGATTTCAAGGAGTTTAATGGAATTAGGTATTTTTTCTGGTTCCACTTGATTCCTTGGAATTCTCTCTGCGGTACATGCTGCGCAGTTGGCCTGGCCGTTGACAAGAAAAATGATTGATTCAAGTAATCGTCATTTTCCAGGATGCCTTCAAGAATTGGCTGCGTTAGTGTGAGATTAGAGATTAGATTAGATTAGATTGGGATCGCTGGTGACCTTGGACAACAACACTAGTAAGGAGAAACAGTGGCGCATCCAAGCGGGAAATCGGGCCTACTTTGCCCTTCATGAAACGCTACGATCAGGAAGCGTACGCCGCCACACGATGCTAACAATGTACAAAACCCTTATTAGACCGGTAGTTCTTTATGGACTTGAAGCCGTGACGCTGCTCACGGACATACGCGCCCTTGCCGTGTTCGAGCGGAAAGTGCTGCGGACGACATTTGGCGGAGTACAACCTGAAAGCGGAGAGTGGCGGTGGCGTATGAATCACGAGTTACAGGCACTGCTTCGGGAGACTCCCATCGTACATCTAGCGAAAGTTAGCAGGCTACGGTGGGCCGGACACGTCGTAAAAATGCCGGACGACAGTGCGACGAAAATAGTCCTCTTCAACAACCCCACCGGCACCAGGAACAGGGGGGCCCAACGTGCACGATGGCTCGACCAGGTCGAAAGCGGCTTGCGATTTCTGAGACGACTAGGAAATTGGCGACGAGTGGCCCAATACCGAGTTGAATGGAGACGAGTGCTTGAAACAGCACGAGACACCCCGGCTCTATGCTGAAGAAGATGAAGTTTTGTTGACAAACCATGTTCAAGCATAATCTGCCCCACAGTACATTTCATTTAACTGAATCGTACGCCGCCTTGAAGTCTATAAACTAACGGTGAGTCTGCAAGTTGAATTCTTGGAATTTATTGAGGATCTGTGCATCTGCAAGGTCCATCATGCAGCGTCCCTATCGAAAGCCGCACTGGTATTCGCATTGGTGAAATGGCCTACGTTTGTCTATAATTAGTAGAAATAGAGGAGCTGAGTAGCTTAAGAAGCGCTGCATCCAAAGCACCGTAAAGCATGGAGGAGGAAATGGGATGGTATATGGGTGTTTATCGCGAAAAGCCTCTTAAAAATCGACGGTATAATGACGGCAGACGGCAGATTTCTACATCAACATCCTGCGGGAAAACCTGCAGACTGCGCTAGTGCAGAGGGGCCTTGAAAAGAATTTCGTATTTCAGCAGGACAATAACCCGAAGCATGCTACCAAGTCTTTCTTCCAGTCTTGTTGCATAAAAGAACATGAAGTCCGGACCTCAACGCCATCAAGTTGTGGGCGATTTACAATTCCAGGGTTGACAAAACTGGTGCTACCAATAAAAATAACTATTTTGAATCCCTGGAACGGTCCTGAGAAGAGTTAGATCCACAGAAGAATCTAAGGAATCTGATGGACAGCTTTAATTTGCCTAACAGTGTACATCAACGACATTTGGTAATATTAAAGTAAGCATCTGTTTCGAATAAAAAATCCTACTGTCACTGTGTGACACTTTGCAAAAAGTGCAACAGCGCGTCAAAGCCCGGGTGCCATATTACCAAAATGTTTGATGACTCAACTGAACGTAATGCAAAGTCGACCAGTACGTTGGCATGACGGCATGGTGCGCCATCTTTTTGCTACTACAGATCGGTCGAGCTGTCAAGATGAAAATATACAAAAAAAAACAAAGCCTAGATGCTACATTCCGTTATCGAAACTTGACCTTCTGTTTTTTTATACGACAGATTTCGCAGCCAGCTGTAAGAATGCAGGACAATTGCAGGGTCAGTTGCTACGATCCTATTGATTCCAACAGCCTCTCCCAGCCGAAATACGAACATACGACGACTGGCTTATTAGGTTTATTAGGTAGCACCTCGAGGCCAACTGGAAGGCAAATATGTAAAATTGAATTTTCGGGTAAATTTTAATATTTCGAACTGTTCTCAGTTTCTTAAAAGCAGTGATGCAGCTAAACCAGATTCATACAAAAAATGGAAAGGATTCTGGGCGCTTTAATTGATAAACGATGCTTTTCAGACGGCTCAAACACGCGGGTTACCAACAACTAAAAGCCATTGAGGAAAATACTGTTGAACGTCTAGCGATCATCAGCGGAAAGCTACTGAAAAGTACTCCCAGAAAGTTTACGAGCGGCGGATTAATGGGCAATTTGAAGCGCATCTGAATAAGCAGTTGAACCAAATTAATCCAATTAATTTAAATGGATATACTCTGAAGTGAATGAATCTATAATTCTATCTCACGAATTTCACATTAATCGATTCACAGGAACGAAAACATGCTACCGGCAACATGGAAATGTATAAACAAAGTACACGTGCACAACAAATGATTACAAAAATGATAGGAATGTAACTTTTACCTCCAACAGTGCTATCTACATGACTTTTATTACAGCTTTTAATTTTTACGCGATCAACAATCAGTTCATATTTCGCTTGAATTAACGCTTCAAACCTGAATACATTTCCAGTAAATCTCATCTGTACAGCAAAAAACAAACACCCAACCACATTACCCCACCCCAACTCGGCTCTCGTTATGTCAGCTTAGCCCACAATCTTCACACCAATCACATAACCGACAATATTGTTTAGTCACGATTCAGCTGGCAATACACGGTTTACTTTTGCAATCGGCACTGATCGCGCTGTGTGCCGAGCATTAATCAGCCTGTCGAAAGTGGCCCCGATCCGGTAACGTCAACTCAACGCCGTATACGAATCAACTTTAATACGATTTAAGCTCCACTGAACCGTAACAATGCAATGCAGCCGCCGCCGCCGCCCGCAAAGCGTGGTGACGCGACGGCACAGTACTAGAGTATTCAATCAATAGCGCTTTTCCCAGTACATATAGTGTGCTGCTGCTGCTGCAGGTGTGAAATAAAAAGTAGCCCAGCTTAGTAGCATGACGAACGGATTTCAATTGATTGCGGGAGGAGAGTGATTATCCAGCCTACATCTGGTTGGCATTTAAAGCCATCATCTATCCGGTCGGTGGTCAGCACAGAAAATCTGAACCTAATGATAACATGGACCCTGTCGCTAACATCCGGCTGTCATCGTAAGCGGTTGACATATCGCTTGAATTTCCACTCTCGGATTGCATGAAAACTGACATCAAATGAATGAGTTCTTTCATATGCAGACAATTTAATGTACAAACATGCCGAAAATAGCATTAAAGCTGTTGCATGTGTTTAGGCTATTACGTGCCAATTATTATTGCTTGCATAAATTTACGTGGTCTTTAAAGCTATAATTGCATGGCACTTTCATGCATGAATACTCATACGATTAAATTGCTTCCAGCAGCTAGTGCTAGTGAATCATGTACGTTTGATTGTGATTTGAAATTTGTCGGACAGATAGGAGCGACCAGTAAATGGCTGATGGAATTTGTGTGGCATTCGATTGGCATTGATAGCGTCTAGAGTTTAGGTAATTTTTTATTAAATGTTAAATGCGTTCCAAGCAAAATATATGAGTCATTATGCCGCGTTAAATAAAGACTCTCGAAAAAAACTGTGAGTCAACCGAAAATCGATGGACAGCGGCTTGACGTGTCATCATATTTTAACTATGTTATGAATACAACTTAAAGAGTCACAGTCCACATCGATTAGCACTGAATGACAAAATTTGTGATTAATAAGGCAGACAACCTGGACTAACATATCTCATCGATACTTATACACATACAGCGTTGTTGCCGTTTTTCCAAAGCAAATCTACCAACAATAGTATTTAGAGCAAATATTCTCACGCAAACGAATCGTAAACTGAAAGTGAAAATCAGGTGAATTCCTCTTCTTGTGCGATTCGATAACTAATCTCACCATTCTGAATTCCGCGTATCATATAACCACAAAACTTGAAAAATACTATTCAGCCGGTACAAATCATGTGATGCCCCCAATGCCCCTTCGCCCGTTCAACTGCCGACGATGACTAACAAACAACAAATATGTAGTGGATTGGATACTCACTGGAATGCAAACCGGCCAGGGAAGCCGCCTGCGATGCGGCCACAGCCATTGTGTTCGGGTGCGAGTGGGACATCGAATAGCGGTCGGAACCGCCGGCAGAGCTGGCCGCTGCGTTCGGCATTAGTCCACCGAGACCGCCGGGCATTCCGAACTGGGAACCGAACAGTTGATTCGAGGCTGCTGCTGCAGCCATCGCCGAGGGGTCACGTCCCCAGTATGCTGTGGAGGGGAAAGAAGAAATCCAATTAGCTGTGAGACATGAAATACCTGTTTTGAGTTCAAATTTTTTATTAGCAACAAGCGTAATCAATGGTTTTGATTCATTAAAAAGCGTTTAAAAATAGATACAGTTTATTGTTCAAAGAACCGACGTCAACTGGCCCAAAAATAGATTGCTTTCGCTAATTATGAAATCGTTATCTAGGGTAACAGAGTATGACACATTTTATATTAATATTTTTGTCGAAAATCGTTTGCAGATTCATTTTTCTTGAGTTGTGTTTTGTTAACAAAACTGTCTTTTATAAACGTCTACCAACAAAACAAAACAAAACAAGCTGTTTCAACGCGTAATGCAATTTCATAGAAAAAGATACAAGAAGTTTAGGAAATACCATTTTAACGACAACGACATTTTGTTGCATCGAGTTTATTTGGCGAGTCACCGGAATACTTAGGTGTATAATTTACTTTCATCCTAGACCAACTTCGTGTTTTGTCTTGACCTTTAATGAGGTCAGGCATATAATTAATTTGTCAACCCATTAAGCCCCCACACTTTTCCCAGCAGGGATAGAAAGTTGAAACTTTCAGGAAAATTCTCTTTCAGGTCAACTAAGAAAAAGCCGCTGACATGTATTTTTAGTTTTGACCCTGTGTCCCCCAACGCTACGTTGCGAAAACGCAACGCTGGGCGTTAAGGGTATACCGTTTTTGCATACCTTCATTATTATGCATATAAATACTTCATACTTTCTTACCGTTGAATGAAACTTGGGATTTTTTTGGGGATTTGAGTATTAATAAAGATTGAATGAACGAGTAAGAGTTATGTTTTATGATAGATATCGAAACATTTGGGTTGGAGACCATCTTTGCACTAGACGCATAGTATGAATAACTTACTAACCACATATTGCTTGTGGTGTTCAGCATAGTTATAAACCAACGTTTGCGTGCATCGCAGTAAAATTGTTATTCTTGAATTTGGTTCATAAGTTCATTGAACAAAAATTTTCGGCTCATAGTTAAAATACAGTTGTTATTTCGAAAATCGTGCATTAGCTCTGTGTAAATTATCATGGAAGCCGAGAAATGTGTCGTGAGCGATATCTTAACCCATTATGTTCTAGCGTATGATATATCATACCTCGTCTTCAAAACCTGTTTACTGCTGAATTTCAATAGTTAGCATTGTTAATATATCACTCCAAGAGAGATAGATAAGACATCAATCTTATGTATGTGTGAGATAATCTGTCAGTTTTTGTCATTTCATCTCTATTTTTAACAGTGCAAAGTTGTGGTAAATGGCGGAAAAAAAGTGGAAAAAATGGCGAAAAAACTTTGTCTCCAAAACGCACGAAAAGTCTACATTTAGTGACGAAGCATTACCTGACATGTAAATTGATATTTATATGTAAAGTCTATCACAAAATTCGATAAGAAATCTGTAAACAACTTTGTAATTTGTTTGCTTGAAACTGAGTCTATAAAATATTAAACCTGCGACATTTAGCCCTGGAAATCATTCCAAATGACGAGTTTGCGTTTCCCGACACATTCGAGCCATAATATAATAGATTACAGAGTTTCACTTCAGTTGGTCTAAATTTAGGTATACCCGGGTCATAATGGGTTAAAACGACCATTTGCCACACGGAATATGGAAGAAAAGTTGATGTAGGCGAAAAGTGCAGTACCGCGTCCTGCAATGTAGGAACTAAAATTCGTATACAAATTGAAGGGAAAAGAAATGCACCGTAATTCCAGCGTTCAATGCTACGAAATTCACTGCGAATAGAATAAATTGTTTTGTTGGTCTTGTTTGCTGGTCTGTCTGGTCAAAGTCCGCAACTACGAAGGAAGTCGGTCAAATGATCGGCCAAATGAACGTTTTAAATAATCATTGAATCACACGACTTTATTTTGAAGAGTTAAATTATTTAAACTAATGTTTTTGAGAGTTTCTTCGACTGTGATAGTAGCAGGTTGGAGGATTGGCTGTTCAATCTTTAAATGCAGTGGACGATTTGTTTTATTTTACGCCAACGTTTCGATCTCTGGTTTAGATCTTCTTCAGGGTTTTTAGAATGTGTCGTTTGTTAGTTAATCGTAGCCTATCTTGTAATTTTTGTATGACTTACAAAGTTTAAACCGTCTTTGTCTAGTAACTTCTGGCCTATAGTGTTGTCTGACTTTCGGTTTGGATGTATAATGGTCTAGTAAATATTGTATAGTCATTAATGTTGATGTAATTGATATTATTTGAACTCACTCGTTTGTCCGTAATCTCTAAAATATGTTAATTGTGTCGCAATTTCACTCATTTGTAGCAGTTTTTTGGTCACGATATTCTTAACTCTTGGCTTGATTTTTCCTATTGCATTTCTTGTTAGCTGTTTATATTCTGTTTGTGTGCAGTGTTAATCATTTATGTACGTACTAATTTGTATTTGTCTGTGTGAGGGTTTTATAATTTTTATGTTTTAGTATGTTTAGTATTGCTGAGTAACATATACTTATTTCTTCTGTGTCGGTGCGTTTGTGGATGTTGTCTGTCGTTATGATGGGGCAAACTTCCAATATGGGTAGTCGTGTTTATTTGTTGCTTCGATCTAATATTGATGCTGATTCCAGGTTGAATCGGTGGTTGGTGTTTACGCAGTGTGTAATGATCGCTGTCTTTTCCTTCACTTGTGCCGGTTGTATTTCTCTTGTAGTTTGGCCTTGTATCTGTGTTATTTTGTCTAACATGTTTGTATCCGATTTGTGGCCAGATAATCTCGTTTTCAGTCTGTTGGTTGTGAGTCCAACGTACATAGCTTTACACTCTTGACAGTTAATTCCATATATTATATTGTGTGCTTGTAATTTATCCTGTGTTCCTTTTGTGGTACGGTAAAACCAGTCGATTGTGTATTTGTTGTAATGTGATGTGATGTTTTAGAATTTACGCGGTTTTTGCGCGAATTCTGGAATTTACACGTTTTTATACGAGAATTTTAGAATTCACGCAGTTTTGATTTAAGCACAAATTTCTGCAAAACTCAAGAAATAATTATTCAACCAATGACCACCAACAAGTGAACCAATAGAAAGTTGGATCTCGGACCACTAGTGGGTAACAGTTTATCAGGGCTCGTCCCACGAAAAAAATTTAAATGAAATTAATTAAAATAATTCAAGTAATGTTTATTTTGTTATGTTACTAGTAACACCATTTTGCTCAGTCAATTCGGAGTAACGGTTTAAAAGTCAATGCACAATGTCTTATGTTACTAGCATAATGATTGTAATAAATACGAAAAATTTAAAAAAAATATCACTTTTCATCCCGCTAGCATTTATGCACTGTCCCAAGATAGGTTCACAAAGTACATAAATTCAAATTGAACGCAGCACGTTCGCGGTAGTCGATAGAAGTTTTAAACCATAAAGTCGCACCCGGCTCCCAACCCTCGAAAACATGGTAATGCGCAGTACTTATAACAGGAATCTGTCGCCAAACCACAAAAACCGACCGCTACCAAATGTCCCGGTATCCCGGTAGCCTGTACAGCTGCGTAATACGGTCGAATGACCAATCATGCTAACGTTAAGACGTCGAAATTTTTTGACGTAGGACTACGTCTTTGTTTACTACGCTGGGACTGGGTATCACTTTGTGAAAACGAAAATAAAAGTGTAACGTTTGAATGAAAGATTTCAAATGGTAATAACTACTAAACTACTGATCGAAACTGAACAATTTATATGGCGTTGGATAGAAATTTTATTGAGGGGGTAAGAGAGCAATTTTATGGAGGGCGTAAGAGGTGGGGCTCCCATACAAATGAAATACAAATTAACTCATAACTAAGCTAATGGAACCAAATTTGGCATGTGGAGGTTTCAGAAGACAACAATTTTTGCTATGGTGTACTGAGGAAGGGGTCCCTTTTCTAAGAGGGGTGGGCTTTTATACAAATGAAAAACAAATTTCCTCATAACCCTAGAATTAATTAAGCAAATAAAACCAAATTTGACATTTGGGTGTTTTTGGAGGCAAGATTTTTTTATATGATGAATTGAGACCCCTCTCCTCTGTAGGAGGGGGGCTCCTATGCAAATGAAAAACTAATTTCCTCACAACTCTAGAACTAATCAAGCAAAAGAAACCATATTTGGCATGTAGGGGTTTTTGGAGGCAGGAATTTTTTCTATGGTATACTGAGACTCATCCGTCTTTTTACAGGGGTCCCCCCCCCCTGTACCCCCCCCCCCCCCCGGGTGTACCTATGCAAATGAAACACAAATTTCCTCATAACTTGAAAATTAATTAACCAAATGGAACCAAATTTGGCATGTGAGCATGTAAAAAGCGGTAGTCTGTGAAAGTAAACCACTAAAACTTTAACCGGAGCAAGAGACACTTAAACAAAGACATTTGTAGATTTTTATAAACATAGGGTAGACTGCTGCAGGTTGAGAAAATTCGATTATTTTTAAATGAATGTAAATAGCGCCTCAAATCTTAGTTTAAGCATCAAACCTAAACCTTTGCAGCTGTTTAAGCTGGTTTAGAAGAAACTAGATGAATATTTTCCTTGTGAGCCGAGCGGGTATTTGATACATATTGAAGTGCTCTTCTACATCAAAGATTATTTATATGTACTGTGATGATATAAAAATGGTTATGTTAAAATGGCTTGGTTGTGCTGTAAGTTGAGAAATTGCAATTTTTGGCAGGCCAAAATTTTTTTTCTGGATTTTATCCATTTTTATATATTGAAAACTGCTATATAAGCAAGTTAAACTTGTTTGCAATAAGTTTTGTGAATTTCAATGCTTTATACTGGGTTGAAGGTCAAATAAACATTGACGTCCTTACCGGTCGCTCTTGTCTTATCTTGCCCAGAATTTAAAAAAATGGTCTAAATTTAATGCTTGATACTCCAAAAATACCATATGTACAAATAAAATGGATTTGGTTTTCATTATTGTAAAAACAAAAAATGTGTCAACCTGCAGCAACAATTTTTTTTTTGCGAATTTTAAAGACCTTCACGGAAATGACCATAATTTCTTTATTTTTCTAAAATCAAGTATTTTGCACTTTTTTCTGAATCGAATAGAAATACCTTTCCAATGATGTATAGCACTCATAATTGAAACATT
This sequence comes from Sabethes cyaneus, assembly GCF_943734655.1. NCBI lineage: Eukaryota > Metazoa > Arthropoda > Insecta > Diptera > Culicidae > Sabethes > Sabethes cyaneus. The sequence goes on from NC_071355.1 coordinate 234,199,064, forward strand.
TTGATGAAGTTTTGTGGACCGAAAACAAAATTGGTCTCAACCTGCAGCTATCTCCCCTACATATGCTAGAAATGCAGTTTGCATTAGTTTTTGATCTAATGCTCTGATATAGTCCTACGTCACCCTTACGTACAACCCATAGGGCTGTATACCTTGTCGTTTTTCTCTTCCTTCGGGATTTATGAATTTAACCAAACATTTTTATTATTTTGCTCCTACCTTTTTTCTCACCTTCTTCCTGGTTAACTTTATCTAAATTTCCTTGCTTATAAAGATGATTTTATACATTCTAGAACACTGAATTGAATAGTTCACAATAGTTTTCTAATATGTATATACCCACATTCAGAATTAAGCGTAACCGCTGTTTATTTACTGATTAAAAACCCCACACCACGTCAAGGTTAAGTTTTATCGTAGGAACGAACATATCCTTAATTAAAACGATTCGCTCAGTGACCTGGGAAGCATATATCTTATGGTGTGCTTCCCGGAGCGGCCGTGAGTTGGAATCTTAGCAGAATCAGGCAATTCAATGTTAAGTGACTTTAGCATGAGTTTATTACCTTCATAGTAAATTCTGTCCCGAATGGAGACTCGGGACTTGGAACTGCAGATCGCTAAATTTCGCAGGTTGCGAGCGGGTGCTGATTGAACAGCTGGAACCCCGCAAACTCGGTATCGTAGCTCTGCAGGAAATCTGTCGCAAAGGAGAGAAGGTATGGAAGATACGTGGCGGAAAGGCCCAGTTTTACCAGAGCGGTGGCGCTACCAACGAACTGGGAACGGGCTTTGTAGTGCTGGGCGGAATGCAGGATCGCGTGATAGATTGGAAGGCGATCAACGAGAGAATGTGTGTATTGAGGATAAAGGGTCGTTTCTTCAATTATAGCATCATTAACGTGCACTGCCCGCACGAAGGTAGACCCGACGATGAGAAAGAAGCGTTCTACGCGAGGCTGGAGGCAACGTACGACAGCTGCTCGTCACGGGACATCAAGATCGTCATCGGGGATATGAACGCCCAGGTCGGTAGGGAAGAAATGTATAGACCGGTGGTAGGACCCCATAGCCTGCACACCGACACAAACGATAACGCCCAACGATGTATAAACTTCGCAGCTTCCCGAGGCCTGGTGATCCGAAGCACCTTTTTCCCGCGCAAGGATATCCACAAAGCCACCTGGAGATCATCTGACCAACGTACAATGAACCAAATTGACCACGTTCTCATAGAGGGCCGGTTCTTCTCTAACATCACGAACGTACGCTCCCGTCGGGGTGCGGATATCGATTCTGACCATTACCTAGTAGCAGTACATGTGCGCTCAAAGCTGTCCACCGTATACCGGACACGTCAAAGCCGCCCTCCTCGGCTGAACATCAGGCAGCTAGATAACCCACAAGCTGCCGAGAACTACGCGCGAGTACTGAATGAGGCACTGCCTTCTTCCGAGGAGTTAGGTGCTTCAAACCTCGAAGACGGTTGGGGCAGAATACGCTCGGCCATCGGAGAGGCCGCTACCACGGCACTAGGTATTGAGCCTCGGAGTACACAAAATGATTGGTTTGATGGGGAATGCCAACAAGCGGTGGAGGAGAAAAAAAATGCTTGGAAAAATTATCTAAGTATTGCCACTAGAGAGAACCTGGCCAAGTACCGACGAGCTAGGAACAAGTTGACCACGATCCTGAGGAGAAAAAAGCGCCAAAAGGAGGACAGAGATCGTGAAGAATTGGAGCAACTATTCCGAGCTAATGACACGCGCAAGTTTTATGAGAAGGTGAACCAAACTCGGAAGGGCTACACACCGAAACCTGACATGTGTAGGGACGAGGGAGGGAATCTAATTACAAACGAGCGCGAGATGGTCGACAGATGGAAGCAGTTCTTCGATGAACACCTCAATGGCGAAGTCGCAGAAGGAGGCGGAACGGAAATTAACCTAGGAGCGCCCATGGAAGATAGTAATGTCCTAGCACCTGATCTCCAAGAAGTCAAACGAGAAATCAGGTTGCTGAAGACCAATAAAGCCGCTGGGAAGGACCGCTTACCGGCAGAGCTTTATAAACATGGCGGAGAAACGCTAGCAAAGGCTCTACACTGGGTTATTTCGAGGATTTGGGAGGAGGAAAAGCTACCGGAGGAATGGATGGAAGGAGTGGTTTGTCCCATCTACAAAAAGGGTGATCGGCTAGACTGCTGCAACTATCGCGGTATTACGCTGGTAAATGCCGCCTACAAGGTACTCTCCCAGATCCTGTTACGCCGGCTGTCACCGATAGCACAAGGTTTCGTAGGGAATTATCAGGCGGGTTTCATGGGGGCTCGCGCAACTACGGACCAAATTTTTACTCTCCGACAGATCTTGCAGAAATGTCGGGAGTACAACGTGCCCACGCATCACATCTTTATTGATTTCAAAGCAGCATACGATACAGTCGATCGAGACAAGCTATGGCAGATAATGCACGAATACGGTTTTCCGGACAAACTGACGCGACTGATCAGAGCTACATTGGATCGAGTGATGTGTTTCGTACGCATCTCGGGGACACTCTCGAGTCCCTTCGAGACGCGACGAGGGTTGAGACAAGGTGACGGTCTATCCTGCATGCTGTTCAACATCGCTCTTGAGGGGGTGATCCGACGAGCGGGCATCGAAACGAGAGGCACGATTTTTACCAAGAGTAGCCAACTTCTAGGCTTTGCAGATGACTTCGATATCATTGCCAGGAACTTTGCGACGGCGGAGGCAATCTACGCCAGACTGAAAGCGGAGTCTAGGAGAATTGGGCTAAAAATAAATGCGTCGAAGACCAAATACATGAAAGGAAGAGGCTCAAAGGAAACAAATGTGCGCCTCCCACGGACGGTAACCGTTGACGGCGACGAACTAGAAGTGGTAGAAGAGTTCGTGTATTTGGGATCGCTGGTGACCGCGGACAACAACACTAGTAAGGAGATCCAGCGGCGCATCCAAGCGGGAAATCGGGCCTACTTTGCCCTTCGTAAAACGCTACGATCAGGAAGCATACGCCGCCGCACGAAGCTAACAATGTACAAAACCATTATTAGACCAGTAGTTCTTTATGGACTTGAAGCCGTGACGCTGCTTACGGAGGACATACGCGCCCTTGCCGTGTTTGAGCGGAAAGTGCTGCGGACGATATTTGGCGGAGTACAAACTGAAAGCGGAGAGTGGCGGAGGCGTATGAATCACGAGCTACAGGCACTGCTTGGGGAGACTCCCATCGTACATCTAGCGAAAGTTAGCAGGCTACGGTGGGCCGGACACGTCGTAAGGATGCCGGACGACTGTGCGACGAAAATAGTCCTCTTCAACAACCCCACCGGCACCAGGAACAGGGGGGCCCAACGTGCACGATGGCTCGACCAGGTCGAGAGCGGTTTGCGACTTCTGAGACGACTAGGAAATTGGCGACGAGTGGCCCAAGACCGAGTTGAATGGAGACGAGTGCTTGAAACAGCACGAGCCACCCCGGCTCTATGCTGCTGAAGAAGAGAAGTAAATTCTGTATTTACTAACACAGCAACATCTTTCAAGAGCAAGTTATAAAAGTGGTACTGGCTCAAGGTGCGTAATGAAGGCTCTTGTCCAAGCGCAAATTTATAACTAATCTCGGCACTTCCTGACTCTAGGGAACGAGATTGGTTGAAAAATAATAAAAAGTAGAGAAGAAAAAGAGGTGAAAATACCGACACTTAAGAGAAAATGAACAGTCTTTAACTTTTCGTCGGAAAGCCCCATTTCGGAAGCAGTTTTTGGGCCCAAACAGAGGTTCTGTTTTTGGAAATGTATTCACTTCTTCTTGCCAATCTGTACACAGTAAAAAAATTTTCATGAACAGAATTTCTATTTCAAATAAAAAAACTGCTTTTAAAATTTATAGAATCAATGACTCATTTATGCTTAACCCCTCTAAGGTCTACATCATTTTTAGCACCGCAAAATTCACTAAAATGGTTATAACTTTTTTATCTTTCCATATTTTTTCACCAAATTTAGGAATTTTGACGAAAATATTTTCTATTTTCATAATATCTATAGATAATGGCCATATGTCATATGGTCCCGGAGTTATTCCGGAGTTCCTTGGGGGACCGAGACATGGCTTTTTCAGATAAAGTTGCCAAATATTTAAAATTTGTTTGAAATCTGTTGGTTTTTGTAAACATATCATCGACTGTGGATATATCAGTAACTTTGCTGCAGTTATGAGCCATGCTGCGCGCCATCCGGATCCGGGGGGACACTATAAATCCAGAACCGGTACCCATAAATGGTCATTGCAGCATCAGTAAAGTATGTCGTGTCGCATATCAAAAAACATCAGCACTCGATAAAATAGCGATTGGCGATCATCACATGTCTCTCAGAGGCCATATGGCCGATTCCAGGTCCCGGACAAGTTCCTCCGAAATTCGTTCCGTAAAAAGAAACCGTCCCCAGGCCCGGAACCGGTCATACGGCCTCTGAGAGACATGAGATGATCACCAATCGCAATTTTATCGAATACTGATGTTTTTTGATATGCGACACGACATACTTTACTGATAAACTGCTAAACTGCTAAAAATGATGTATACCTTAGAGGGGTTAAGCACGGATAGTAAGCAATTTGCTTACGAATTTAGAGTGATAGAATTCGTTGCCTTTCTCATTGAATACATAAATATTCCCCCGGCCACGTCCTAGTGATCGTTAGAGAAAGGAAGACTTGTAAGTTCAACGTTCGCTGTTATGAGGCCGCGTTTCACTTTCCACATCGCCACAAATGCCATGGGAAACATATTTGCAATCGTTAAACGGATGCTTCAAAAACGTTCCACTAGAAAGCTACCCTTTCAGTATTTCCTCAAAGGTACGAATACAAATAGTATTTATCGCAGCAGTTAATCATGGAATTGTCTCAGCTTGGCAATTTTCTATCAATTATTTAGACAGTGTTAATGTTGATTTAACCGAACTCTCTAAATTGAAAATTAGTACCCGCTCTTTTTAAACATCTTCAAAAATAACCAAACAATTGAATAATTGAAAGAAACTCGTTTACTGAAACTGGAAATGTTTCCGCAGAATTTCTGTTGAACCCGTGCTGACAAAAAATCGAGGAAACCTCAAGCATTTCATGCCTACCGATTTCCTTCAAGGTTCATTCTACATTCTTTTAAATCCCTGTACAATGGTTCGGCGAAATACGGTTATTTGATATTTGTTTTATTCCTCTCCTAATCATAACACTGTTGTAGGCAATAAATATATACAGGCGGTATTTGCAAATTTCGGCGAAACGAATATATGAGTGAAGTTAAGACGATAGTTCAACTAGTTGTGGTAACTAAACTAATGGTAAAAGTTCCTAAAATAATATATGTTACGATTTGCAGTTTATTCATGTTTACTGCAAATGTTGAATTGTTCGTTTAATAAAGCATACATTCATTGAGTCAGTGCACAGATTGCCGTTGATTATCATAATCATCATTTCAGCAGTTGTTACACTCTATTCACTAATAATTACAACTTCCGTTGCAGCTTAATCATGACAGTCGGATAAGGATAACAAACATTATGATACGCGTAGAAACCTAACCAACCAGATAAGATAGCAGCAAGCATGTTGCATGAAAATTTGCATCGGTGATGCTGCTAGATCAAGAGCAGGTAAACTTACCGAACAGCGAAGCTGCGTCAAGTATTGAGGCAGGATCCGGAACACCGGCTGCGCCTCCCAAGCCGGCTCCGGATTGCCCACCTTTTTTGTCACCACCCTTCTTGTCACCATCTTTGTCCATCTTCCCTATCTTGACAGGTGTGCGTGTTCCGTTCGATGCGCGCTTCAAGCGCTACTGCAACGACGACAACGACGACGACGGACGGTTTCTCGGTGAGAGAAAACCAGATTTTGCGCGATTCTGTTTCGGTTTCCTTATTGCTCTTACGGTCGTTTTCCGGTACGAAGCTGTGTTCAACTTTTGCACGTGATTTCTTCTGTCTGCCGCTTCCTTACATCACTTGGGTTATTTTTTCCTTTTTCTTCTTTTTTTCCTCAATACAATTCATCGGATTCTGCCCCTTTCGTATTCCAGGGCCGGGGTCTTGGTTGCACGCTCACACTGATAGGACACCGCGACTGATTGCAGAGCTTCGCTCCAAGACCAGCAACAAATTCGATTCTTCCTCTTCTTTTCACTCTCGTAGCACTCTCGATTAACGATATCGATTATTTGAATTATTCTTTAGCACTCTGTACAGGTATCGAGCGAGATAATGGACTTATTTGATATTTTTCTTCTCGCTCATCATATATTTACAGCCGAACGCAGATGTTCGCACTAGCACTAATTTCTATTTTTTCGCCTTCTGATTAATGATTATAGCACAAGAGATTTTTCCTTCGTCGAGCGATGATGCTTAACTGAAACGTAAACAAATATAATGAAAAATACACACTGGAGCAAATCTAATCAAACCAATCAATCACTGAAAACACACTTTCCAATGTAGCGAGTGTTTTATCTCAACTTCTATAGCACACTGAATATCACATTTCCTAACAATGCCATCATTCGGTTGGCATACTCCCTCATTTTGACAGAAAATTTGTATGCACAGTCACTGAAATAACACCACATTCGAACCGAACACCGCAGCACTTCAGCACGACCTGCGTCCGCCCAACTACTGCCGGCAAGTCAAAACCTGACTGTCGTTTTCTTTTTTCCTGTTCTCGTGAAGCAGCTCTCCATCACCATTACAGATCTTTCTTTTGGCTCAATTCAGCAGACGCCCGAATAGAAACAGCAAAACCTTCGCTTCTTTTCTCTGTGCTCTTCTTAGTGGGCATTCTCGTCGTCAGTCGACCTTTTCTTCATTAAAACAAACCCCCTCCTGCCCGCTTTCATTCAGTTAGCAGATGAGAAAACATGGCATGTTCAAGAAGGAACAAAACGATTAACTAAAACATTCTAAACAAAGGAAACAAAAACGTCGTGTAGCTATGATATGATGGTCCACTAGGAAGAGTACAAGCAGATTGGCACATTTCGAACGGTAGGAACACTGCACGGGGGATATACCCGACATGATTAGTTGGTCGCATATGCACTTAGCCAAAGTCGCCGCCAGCCGCCGACGGATCATCAATACACACATCGAATCCTGCGCGTGAAAATATTCGAAAACAAGTGCAACGCAACTGTATTCTGACACAGCACTAGAGCCGAGCGAGCAAGCGAGCGAGCGGAATTGCGATGGATCTGCAGTAGTGTCATTTCTGAAAAGAGATAACGGAAAAAGAAACGAACTGTTAGTCACAAATCGTACACAAGTTGTTTGCCTCACGTGAGAATCAATGTTCATTTTAACGAGCTGCTAAATTACGCCGCTGATAAGCGACGATTACTGCTGTGTTGGAAGTGAGGAAAAAAGTAACAGACGACCCTGAAAGAAGCGCATACGCGTCTTTAACTAGGTACTAGTTTCGCTTTTAACGAGAACATGCTGCGTCCTCAGTCAACTAGGAAAATTGTGTTTTAGTTACGACTGTTGTCCCTCTCAGTGATAGTAATATGTTTACCGCTGTCTCCCGACTACACGACTAAGTTGTGAGTAATATTAAAAAGGAAAAACAATTAAAATCTGTTCTAAATCTGCAATCATTTTCTATTAGGAGCATTTCAAGCTGTTTGACAGGTTATATGCTGATCATAAACTGTTAAAACTGTGTTTCCTTTTCACACATTCTTTTTGATTAAAATCAAAAATCGAATAATTGAGAAATTTACCGACAAATATTTGAAATAAACACTTACAGATTATATGCTTATCAATAGCTTGCACTCACACCGGAATCATGAAAATTCCGTTATAGGAATATTGAGAAAACGTGATGGTCCTACATTGCTTCCCTACGGAACGTAAAACTGGTTTTCCAAAATTGTGATTCTACATGAGCAGAGGCTAGCTTTGTCTGAAACCAACAAAATTCTCAGAAGTTGCTACTCGATCCAACAGCTGTAGCAATTTTTTTGGTCAAAAGAATAGTGTTGTCGAATAGTGTTACCAAATACTCAAAGTAATCACCATTCTAAAGCTCTAGTTTCTGAAGCCAGTATCAGCCTGCACAACTGACTCTAAGCGAATCATCACATTTATCTGTCCTCTAATATCTATAAACATGACTTCAAACAATCAAAAGAGGCTTTATCGGAGTAATGAAGAATTCATCTCGAAGTAATTTGTCATTTAATCAGGGATGATTCCTCCTCAGAAGAAAAAAAAAAAGAAGAGAAAAATTCAAACTGTGCTCAGTCTTCAACGTGATTTATTCTGCTCTGTTTCATTTTAAGTTTTCTCTTTCTTGCTGAACGCAATTGTATGAGCAACCGCACACTGCGCTACTCATTGAGGAGAAACAGAATGTTAATACACTTTGAATACGTTGATGCGATGCGCTGACGAATGACAACTACGAGTAGTTTTAACATGGGTAGTGCGTTGAGAAAAAACGACGATTGTAAATAGCGGTCATTGCCATCAGAAAAATATTATTTCTTAATGCAGTTGAATCATGATTCTTACATTTAGTATATTCAGTTGAGTTTGGCTGCCCGTGAACGCAACTGCAGCATATGGTAAAGGCCTAAATAGAATGCAGCGTTAACGCATCCGTCAGCGTCAATTTGGCAGCAAACCCATGGGAAAACTGACAGAATAACGCTGACGGACGCGTTGATGCAGCATTCTGTTTGGCCCTTTAGACATGTCACAACGGCAACAGTGCAAAAAATGTTATTTATATATGACAACATTGGAATTCCCATGCACTTGCTTCTTGACGCGAACCTGCAGGAAAGTCCCATTATAAACAAAGGTAATTCTCCGCTAAGATTCAAAATTTAACGACGTTTAATTGCCTTGACGCCTCTGAGTCTATAGTTTCTGTACACGCACGGTTGTTCTGTTTTCACGCTTACTGCTGTTACCGAGAGGACCGAGCGCGAAACCGAAAGTTTCTCATTTTAAGAGCGCATTAAGAAGTTTTTCTGCGCGTCAGTTTTTCTCTTTATGTTTAGTCTGTTTCTCATTGTGTGGATTTATTTCTCATTTCTGAAAGCAGTTCTGCTCATTGTGTTGAACAAAAAAAGTTGCATGAGTGAGGAAATGACAAGCCTGCATCTAATGACTTGATACTGCCCAGCTTGTAACCAGGCTCTTAACGGATCCTTTTTGACGTAGGAATACGTCCTTGTTTACTATAGTGGGTAGCACTTTGTGAAAACGAAAATAAAAGTGTAACGTTTGAATAAAAGATTTTAAATGCTTATAACTTCTAAACTACTAAACGAAACATAACTATTAATATGTCGTTGGATAGATAAAATGTCCATGATAAAATGTACGCTTAATAGTGAAAATATATGTAAAGTTTCAAGGTCAAACTTAGTTAACACGGAAGGCAAGCGGGCAGCACGGATGGCTAGCGGGGGCAGCCTGCAGTGATAGTTGCCAGTAAAAGGTTTTCGGTGCAGGATACAGTGAATCGATACCGTAACCTACATGTAATCCTGTTGCCATCAGGGGTGTTAAATTGTCAAAATTTGGCGTACTAAACATCCATTGATGACGACAATGCTAAAGTAGCCTATATATTAAAAGTAACAGCTAGTAATAGTAAAATTATAGCTAATAGGCAGTGCTTAACTGCTTTCTGACTAGTGATTCTGATGAATCAAACAGTAAGTAGGTACCAAAATCAATGGCAACTCCTCTGGTTGCCATTCACGCCAAAAGGGAAAGAGATCTGACTGGCACGTCATATGTGCGATGAACGTGCTTTGGCTTTGATGTTATTTGTAACCAATTGCAACCAAGGAATTAAGTAAAAGTTGAATGAAATTTTTCGTAATTAGCATTAGCATATGTAGCAACACGAAAACTGCTTTTGAAATTTGCAAAATCGATGACGACTAATTTCACCTTAAGACCTTGCAATATCGAAGATTTCTACTAAAAATTAAATTTTAACCCTCAATTGGTCAACCGACAGCTCAATGAACCGGGCACAACACACTGGTTCAGAACTTTTTTTGGTGCGCATTAGCTTTGAGCGGGAAAACTTGATTTTAGGTTTATGGAACCTTTGGAAGAGTCTGAAAATTCTGAAAATTAAAAGTTCTATCGTCCAGCGGAATTCAAATTTTGATTTATCCCCCCAAAAGTGCAATAAAAAATTTACTTTTCTTCAGTTTCAATATAACACATTGATGTGTTCTGCAAAGTTTTTCAACATATTATTACAAGAAATTTTGCTGAAGACAGTAACCTTCTATCTCTTCAGCAAAGATAGAAAAATCCTATTTCTCATACTTGAAAAAATCCTTAAAATCAGTTTTTTACAACACAAAATACACAACATTGCTGAATATAGTATACCTCTAACTTTCCTTGTTTAAGAACTGTGGAACTTTTACTATGAAAATACCTTAAGTTTGACTTCGAATTACTCGCAAGAAGGCATAATTTTATTCAAAACCTCTCCCCAGAGAATCAGAATAGTTTCAAGCAGGCTGAAAAGTTTTATATTTCATGTTGAAAAGCACAAAAGTTTAACAAAATTTATAGGCTGACAAAATCTGTATAAAAAGCTGATAAAATCTGGGGTAGACAAAATAGGGAGCTGACAAAATCGGAATTAGGCTACCTAATAGACGGGTGCGGCAGCGGTGTAGAGGTATCGCACTACGGCCGGCAATCGAGAGAGGTGGGTTTAATTCGCACCTGCCATTGATCAACCCAATATATTTTTGGTCTATACAGCCCGGACTCGACTGTCCAGGTGTTTACTTATATTGTCAGTCCGGACTATTTAATCTCATTCTTTTTGCGGGTATAAAAGGCAATTAGGGGAAGGCAACTAGGAAGAAACGCCCAATATAGCTCTAGCCATCCCAAGCCGCTACCTAGCGTCATACCTGGAAATAGTCCAATTTGTATAATTGAATAGCCAAGGTAAGATGTGCGCGATCTTGCAATTGTAGTTTTAGCATTCACGCCGAGGACCCGGATTCAAATCCCAATCTCGTAGAAGTCATGAAAAACCCAAACTGTTAAAGTGACTATATTCTAACAAAAAAAACTAATGGCTTCTGGTCAAAATGCCATTAGTTCATCTCCGAGGGACCACGAGTATCACTTAACCAAAGATACTCCCAGCGATTGTACTGTAAAAATATTATACAGGAAGCGTTCGGTACGGGAGGTCCACGCTTTCTTCCTTCCCCTTAATTTCAAGGAGTTGAATGCAATTAGGTATTATTACTGGTTCCATTTTATTCATTGGAATTCTCTCTGCGGTACATGCTGCTCAGTTGGCCTAGTCGTCGACAAGAAAAATAGTTCCAGTAATCGTCATTTTCCAGGATGCTTCCAAGAATTGGCTGTTTTAGTATGAAACTATTAGTTTAGTTAATCGAATCATTTTTTGCCCAAAAGAAAATTCTTGAATATCATGTTTCTGGACTTTGGGTATCATAAATGTCATTTTATTATTGATTAACCTCCCTAAGGTAATAAAAAATCCTTTCTTACGATGTTTTCACTGATGATGATGGTCACAATGATGATGATCTTGATGATAATTTTGCTCTGTATGCCAAAGTGGTCTTGATGATGATTTTGATGATTGTTGTTGTTGTTTTTTATTAGCGCGGAAGCTTACTGGGGGAGGGACGGATTGGAGTATGAATACCCAAATAAGAAAAAAGCTTTGTTTTTTGCATTCTGGGAATTTACGATACGAAAACAGATGTGCAAGTGACTTTAAAACAAAGGGGGATGGCCTCTAATGAGGAAGTGATCAACAAGGGACTTTCTACTAAAAAACTACATCAATTACTAATTCTATCCAAATTATACTAAATGTTCTGACCGTGCGATGTTTTCACCTCGTTGATAGGTAACACATTTTAGAGTAACCCAGCTTGCAGCTTGCCAGTGATTTCATTTCCAACCAGAAAGGATGATAATGGGTCATACAACATGCAAAAAAAAAACCCGCTGCGCGGACACCGAGCGAGCAAATTTGACATTTTCCCAACCGAACAAATCACTTTTTCGGATTGTCATTCGTATTCGAGCTTGATACCTCATTTCGCTCACCTCGCCCAGCGATTGAGTGCGATTGAGACGCGCAATGACCGTAGGGGTGCAGTGCGAGTGCGAGTGCGAGTGCAGTGTGCAGATCAATGATGGATGGGATGGCGTACGGATGGCGTGCAGAAGTGATAAACAGCACAAAAGAGCTACCAACCAGGCGTTCAGTGTGTGCAAGTCCCCTAATTATGAGCCATAAAAGCAGCTGAGTAACGTTTCGCACATCCCGAGTGGAACCGGGGAGGGTTATTACGGCTTCGAAATAAAATATAAAAATGTAAGTTCAGAGCAGGTCGGCCGGATGGTATAAAGCCTCAACGCAGTACAACCAACAGCAGGAAGACGTGTAGGTACGGGAGGCGAGCTACGAGTGCGCGCCGGCGAGGCAACGGGAACGGGGTGATGTAGAAGCGATTTCAAGCAGCGAGAAAACAGACGACATTTGAAATTATAATGTGTGTTCGTATGGGCGCTGGATATAGTTTTATTTTTATTTATTTTTTTCTTTTACTGTCCCATCGGATACAAAACGGTTATGAGTGCGCGGTGATGCCTCACGCGTTTCGTTTCGCTTCTCGGCTCAGGTTATGAAATGAATGCAAAACTGCTGCCTGCCAACACGTCCAGTCCATGCGCGTACACTTTGCACCTCTCTCTGAGGCGATTTGGCAGCACTTTCTATTCGCTAGAGCGAATACGGCGACCATGGCGCTTGTGAATTTGTAAAATTCTCCGTATAATTGACTCAAAATTCTAACATTTGCTTAATCGGATCAAATGCTTCCTTGCAATTTCTAAAAACAACAACCTCAGTGAGTCAGGCAGTTGAATGTTTAAAGTTTTTCCCAAATTTTTATCGCCACACACTTAATGACTCAGATTGGCTCAACGTCAAACAGCACCGAAATTATAGTGCAGATAACCACCCAATTAGTAAACGAAACCCGGCTATAAAACTCACTCCAAATTGAATGGGCCCGCTCTGTCGACTTCATGTCATCTTGGGTGCTTCTACTGCTGGCGAATCGGAAATGGCAAAATGGCAGTGCATGCGATTTACGGTACGGCTCGATGTTTCTCGCTCGCTCCAACCATCTTGCCGATCGGTTGGGCTCAGATCGCGGAGAGCCAGTATAACTGGTGGGTGGTGTGCATCAGTACTGAGTGGATGGTCACCGTTTTATTCCGGAGAAGAAAAAAAACGTCGTCGTTCTGTACATACTGACAACGCCGCGTAAGGGGCCATTCGATTGTTTATTCAGATATTTATGTGCACATACATTACCCTAGCTCTCGAGCCCGGAGCTCGACATATGGTCTCACTGTCCACCCGGCACGCACGGCATGGAGGAAACGAAACAGACATAGCAGCTCTTACTGGCTTTTTTTTGTTTCTTTCCATTATTTCGTGTGCATGGCTGTGACCACTATATTCCACTTGAGCGGGAGCGCGTTCCGTTGTGTCGTGACCGTGCAACGAAATGGCCATTTGCGGTCATCAGGAGGCAGCAGCGCACACAAACACAGCCCGTGAGTGTGAGAGCCTCTAGAAAACTTAGTCAAAGTCGGTAATTTGGAACTGGAGAACATGCGAATGAGTTCGCTTCGGTACACTGAGCGGAAGGGATCCGCCAGTTCCCCCGCGTGCCGTCCTGCGCGGCACCGCGTGGCATACAACGCGACGGCTATGAAACGTGAAATAAAATGGTGAAAAGCGAAATGATGCTGGCTGGCGCTATACACGGCGATGTATGATACGTGGTATGGTAATGGGGTTCAACTAAATTGGATAGCCGTCGAACGTGATTGAACGAGATTAAAGCAATGGACCGTGGAAGGCAGGCAGTCAATGGGTAGTACCGTTTTATGCCTGTCTAGTCGGGCTAATGCTAGTGTGACAGCAAATTAATGTATTCCGAGAAGAGAAAAAAATAAACCCCGCCGAAGTGCGGTGTACAGTTATCATCAATTTATGAAATGTTTTCGTTATTTATTAGTCATGTTTTAGTTTATTTTGATGCGAGAAGTTTTTCGGACCAGCAAACGTGACAGCATGAACCGAAAAGTTACGACCCTTCAGATGAGGAGGCAAAAACTAGAACAAATTTTATGTGAAATGGAAAGCACACGCGGATTGTGATTTTAACAACAGTTCTTCATATGTAGTCATAACACTGGGCGGAAAATCACTTCGCAGAAATTCTATGGAGCGTCCATTGCTGTTTTGGATTCAGTATCGAGAGGTTCATCTTAATCAGGGTACTGTCAAAGTCTGTAGAGCAAGATAGAAATGTCGAGGAGGCGGAAAATAGCCAGGGTCACGCCAAGGCAGGTTTCTCAGTGTCAAACGTTTCTGAACTCATTCAATTCTACACCATGCCACTTAATAAAAATGAAAAATAGGTACAATACAACGATTTCTAGCAATACGAATACAACATCTGCAAAAATTAACAAGTTAAAGCTTTCATCCGGAGCAAAAACAGCATCATTACAACACAAAATAAACAGCAGTAGCCCCAGATTACTGCCTTGTGGAACGCCGGACTTGTTCGTGACGCCTAACCACGAACCATCATCCTAAGTTTACGCTCCGAAACTTCAAAACAATAAATAGAATTCAAACATACGAAAGCAACTCTGATAAATTTTGATAAACTTTACTGAGGTAGCTTTCGCGAGCGAAGTTCATGGAGAAATAAAGTAACTTATACTAATCGATTTAGATTTGCACCAGTGGATGACATGGAAAAGTTGCTTCACTATTGACAATAGGTTTAATCGGATGCTTAATTGCATAAGTGAGGCATAAAAATGTGTTATTTTACAGAACGGTAACAAACTATCTCGATTTTCACACTTCCAATTCCGTCTGGAGAGTTCGTAGTAACAGCAAGGCAGGTCACAGTCTAGTGGATCACTACTGTTTGATTTCGATTGCATGATAAACTCAAAAAGCGTGAGTAATTCGTGATATGATCAAGATAATGTGGTGTGGTAACATCAACCAGCAAGAAAAAAAATAAAACATTTCAGATAAGATTCCAGGTATATTTGAAATGCACTTGGCTCAGAAGCTAGTTGTTAAATTGTTCAAAATGTTGTTTCCTAATTATGTTATGCAGTGATGGTTCAAAATATGCCAAGAAAAAAATATTATAAACTATAGAATTTATAGATTTGTATAGAGCTCTAAGAAGGAAACAAGGTGTTAATGGGAAAGAGCGTGAATTCATTTCCATATAAAAATACCTAGGGTAAAATCGATTTCGAAGGAATGATCCTGAACACGAATATTTGGATCACGCGATGCCTGGCACCTGGCGTTCGCGCATGCACGAACAATTTGCATGTAGAAAAATTCCTGTAAGTTTTCAAAATTGTTGTTACACAAACTAGATTTACCTTCTTGTGTGGTAAAAATTCCGATGGTAAAAATGAAAACCCGGTTAGTGATAATAATCGCGCAAAAGTTGTAGTACTGGACTCCTTGCCTGTGTCATGGTTCAAAACTGTGATGCAATTGGCATCATCGGAAGAGAATTCTTTGCCATTTTTATCAAAATATGATTTCCAACATACGATCACCTCTGCTCCAATCGGAAAATCCAGTTTTCACATCGTATTATACCGCAATGGAAGTCATATATCAGTCACATATCAGTCATATATCAGTCAGATACCATTCCGCTGTGGTTTATCACTGTAGACCATAGACTTCATTCAGCCCCAGATAAAAATCCAACGTCCAACGTTAAATCTTGAAGATTAATTCATAGATCCATTAAGTAAAATTATTTCACCGAACGTTTATTTCAATAAATCTATTATGGCACGTGCAGTGTGGCATGTTGCACCATCTTGTTGAAACCATAGCTCCAACACAGTGTCCTTAATGTAGAACACTTAATTGTGGTACAAAAAAACACGGTGATCATGACCGTGTAGCGATGGTTAACGTTAGCTGTTACATTTTGGCCGGTATTATTTTTGAAATAAAAAACGGACCAATGATTTTACCGGCTTATAAAACCATAGCTTCTTCGGTACACCCTGTACGACGTCTCTGGCTACGCATTCCATGCTGTGATACGCACTTACCAAACGTTTTGCCAACTTAAAGCCAAAAACCAAAACAACAGTTCGACGGAATTTGACTTTCTTGGTGCAACAGTTCGACGGAACTTGACTTTCTGCTCTGATCCTGTTAACTCGAATAGTTTCTCACAATCAAAATTCGAACATAGGACTACTGGCTTGTTAGACCAGTGTCCTACCTTGAGCCTAACTTAAGGCTCTATACCTCTTTAAAAACATCTAATACTACAAGAGCCTTATTCCGTCTGTAAGGAAAACCAAACCCCTGACACAAGCGGATGGTCATCGAATCTTATTGACTTAAGTAAGCATGGATATACTCTCTAGCCCATCCATCACTCTTCCAGCATTTTACTTCGATAAAACTGTGTAATGAAGAAGTGAGCGATGGCCAAACTGTGAAGCCACCA
Organism: Sabethes cyaneus; assembly: GCF_943734655.1. Taxonomy (NCBI): domain Eukaryota; kingdom Metazoa; phylum Arthropoda; class Insecta; order Diptera; family Culicidae; genus Sabethes; species Sabethes cyaneus. The sequence goes on from NC_071355.1 coordinate 234,215,754, forward strand.
ACCCAGGAAGAGCTTAAGAAGGCAATCAATGAGCTGAAAACGGTAAGGCTGCTGAAAAGGACGGTGTCCCGGCTAAACTTCTAGATGCGGGCAGTGAGCGGCTGTACGATGCAATCCACCGGATCAATTTCAGGATCTGGGAGGAAGAACAAATGCCGGAGGATGGCCTCATTTAGGCTATTTTCAAAAAGAGACATCGACTCGAGTGCAAAAACTATCTAGGCATTACATTGCTCAATTTAGCCTATAAGGTGCTTTCCCGTATTCTGTTCTGACTGACTGAGACTGAGACCGTTAGGAGTTCTTCGTCGGTGAGTACCAACTTGCTTTACGTGAGTGTTGCTCCACGACATATCAGATGTTTCCACTACGTCAATTAATAAATATGCTCCGGGAGTACAACTTGCAGACTCAGCATCTGTTTGTGGACTTTAAGGTGGTGTAGGATTCAGTCAAACGAAATGAGTTGTGGCATATAATGCTAGAACATGATTTTCCGACGAAACTAATTACACTGATTCGTACGACGCTGGATGAGTCAAAATCATGCGTTAGAATAGCGGGTGAGCAAGGGTGGCACTCTCTAACCTGCTACTCCACATTGCCTTAGAAGGTGCAATACGAAGAGCAAACGTGGACAGGAACGGGATATCATCACGAAATGTCACATGCTACTTGGTTTTGCGGATGACGTCGATATCATCGGAATCAACCGTAGAGCGGTGGCCTTTTAAGCGAGATCGGAACTTCCCATTAACAACGTCAAAACGAAGTACATGGTTGCTGGCAGGGAACGTGAGAGTCCAAACGGTATAGGTGCCGAGGTGGAGCTGGATGGGGAACGATATGAAGTAGTTGAAGAATTCATATACCTTGGTACGCTCGTGACATGAGACAACGATAAAAGCCGCGAAGTAAAACGACAAATTGTAGATGCGAAACGGGCTTTCTAAGGATTACGTAGCCAGCTGAAAACCCATCGTTTGCATATTCGCATAAAACTGGCGCTCTACAGAACACTAATCCTCTTGGTGACCCTGAATGCATCCTGGACGCCAAAGGAAGCTGACCGATAGGTGCTTGGAGTTTTTAAGCGTAAAATTCTGCGATCAATGCTTGGTTGCAAAATGGAAAACGGAGTGTGGCGCAGACATATGAGCCACGAGCTGTATCAATAATATAAGGAGGCTGATATAGTGAAAGTAGTACAATGTGGCAGGCTGCGACGGGCTGGACACGTAGCCAGAATGCCCGACGAAAGAGTTGTCAAAACTATTTTCAGTAGCGAACCAAGCAGAGGCCGTAGACTTCGGGGCAGACCCCGCATCCGATGGATGTGCGCTGTCAAAGACGACGCACGGTCAACTGGTTTTTGAGGGGATTTGAGAATGGCAGCTCAGGATCGACAGTACTGGAGGGCCATAATTCGTTCGGCGCATGATCGATGACGGACCATCGCCAAAAAAGTAAAGTAAGTTAGTAAAACTGTGAAGAAATCATTCTTAGGTAAGAGAGGGTCATTGAAGCAGCGCTCAATCAAGTATGCGTACTGTTCCTCTTTACCCAAGGGTCCGCTGATGGAACCTATCTATAATGGAAGCCAATTATAACCGGATTCGTAATCAGGTTGTATTCCATGGTCCTGGGCCTTGGCCAGGGTAAAGGGGAACATTATACAAACTTAATAAGCATGGTTTCAACGACCCTCCCTTACATAATATTCCGCTCTTTCTCCTGCAAGCCTTGCCTCACCTGAGTCAACACCTTTGTTTCATTACTTTCTTCTACCGTTTCCTCTGTCCAATTTAAAAGAAAAAGTCATATTTTTTTCAAAAACGTTCCACAAGCAATCGGAATGGTGTCAGTAGACTGAAAAACTAAAAAAACTCAAAAGTTAATCAAAATTTATAGCCTGATAAAATCGGAATATGTATTACTGTATTTTGAAACCTCTAGGAATAATATTGATTTGGTCAGCGTAGAGTATAGTAGTATAGTCTGTAAATTGAGAAAGATTAAAGTTGTCCTTTTAAATTCACCATGTATTTATCATTCTGTTTTCGAATCTCGATTAGGCAGTGCTGCTAGACAGAGTCAGTAAGATTGTTGCACCAGCCCCGTAACTATCCTGTACTCTAATAGCCGGCGGTGAAGTCTGTCGATAAAGAAGGGTCAAGTCTATGAAAAACGTTTGTGTCCAAGGTTTTGCTTTTTTATCATTCTGAAAGATATATATATATATATTACGCCTCCTATTTGAAAACAAATAGAGAGTAGAATTGGAAAACTTTCATTACTATCAAAAATTGTCTAATAGCAGAAAAAACTTCATTTAGAGGACATTGGTGACTGTGGATGAATATGGTTTAAAATCAAATTCAAACCAGAGGCCAACGAAAATGTTTGCGATGACTTTTTTGGGGTTTTTAACGTAAAAACAAAGCAAGTCTATTAAATAAAAAAAAACAAAATATTTTTTTCATCAGAATTATGTTACATGCTAATCAATTCATAGAATGGTCCTTCTTCTTCGAAAAATCGATTGTTCAACACGTTGTGTGAATGCTTGCGTTGTTACGGGAGAAAGTGGTGAAACATTTTAGCTGGTTTTGCTTATTTCGATGGCGTTCCCCATAGAACTCATTTGGGACCACTTCTTTTTATTCTTTACACAATTCGCATTTTCAATATGTACTTGAAAAATGTGTGCGATCAATTTGAAGTTCGTTTGTATGACATAAAGGCATTTGTTGTACATCATTAGAATGATGTTATCGCTAAGGCTTACTTCATCACTGGAAGAATTCCTTTCTATAATCTGAATTAAAATTGTATTATAGCTCTTGACTTAATCGAAAATAATAACTTCATACACTCGTTATTTCACATCGTCGCGGGCAGCTTTTTCATTTAAAACCCTAGAGCTACGAGGCGTAATAATAACACCTCCTCGGTAAAACGTAAAGTTTTCGAAATCCATCCGGGTCGTCCGAAGCGAACCACAAGGACTAGAAGAGTATACGTTATACAATAGTCGTAAATCGATTTCTAACTGGATTCACAAAACAGTACGCGAACTAGTGGTTGAAGCGCACTACTAACCTCACGAAGCGAACTTCACTCGTAATAACGGGGCAAGGAAATGGTACCATTGCTTTACAACCGGCAACCATAATTTTATGTGAATTATACGCGGTAATTGTACGATTACCTAAGAACTACCATAAACTCAGTGCTCAAATCCATTTCGATTATTGCATTGCGAACGATGCTTGTTTGCACTGAAGCTGCTGCTGCTGCTGCTTCTGCATAACCTTCCATTTTCGCCACTCGAGCTTGCTTCTGTCCCTCCGACCGGAATAATGCTCGAGAGCGGCCGCTCGATCGATTAGTTGTTCGTTTCGCTCAATCATTCCAATCCGGCAGCACTTCGCTCGGGCAGGGAAAGACTTCGTGTAGGTGCTGCTGCTACGCCAGCACATTCTCCTGCATACATCCTGTCCTGGGCCGACGGGTGCGCATTCGTAGCAGCAAGGAACGCGGTCGCACAACAATCGAACTGGCATCCTGTTACGTGCCACACAAGTACACATCGAGAAAGAGATGCCGCGGGATGAAAAAGTGGTTGATGTTCCCATTTGAAATATGTCTTCGCCCCTTTGCTGGTGGTGCCCGGTTTCGTTCCTGCCAGTGAGAGAACCCGTGCGGACCTACTTCAGCTGATTCCTCGAAAGTCCCTACAACACCCGACTTTCGTCCGCTTTCCCGTCATCATTGTGTGATTGCTCCTTCGCTTTTTCCTCGGAGTAAAATTTACATATTTTAATATAGTTTTTTTTCTTCACTTCGCCCTTTTCCCGACTCACACTGGAGCGAACCGCTGCATACACTTTGAGGTTATGGCGCAAGCACACCGGGGTAGAGATAGAGAGTACACCATTTTTCCAGGCCAAGCCAGGCAGGCAGGCATCGGAATCGAATCGTCGGTCGAGGTAGAGACACAGAGGCACACACAGAAACCGACGGAGAGAAAGACACTATTCTCGGGGTTTACTTGCCATGTGTGTGCCATTTCGTATAGACTATAGAAGCAGTTGTCGGTTGCCGGAGAGATGGCGAGGGACCGCACCTTCCATCAGGGTTTATACGTGTTTTCTCGTGTGAAGGATGACGGGGTGGTGGTGGCAAAGGCAGAGGCAGAGGGACCGGAGGGACAAATCAGCACTCTTCCAACACCATCATCGACGACGAGAGCAACTGCTTCTTGGTAGTCGTCGCTGCCGAACAGTTTTGCTTTATTTCAACTTTATTGCGCCAAAGCCAGCAGAAACCGTGCAGATCAGTAGTAGAATGGGGCATCGCAGAGCGAGAGAGAGACAGAGACACACAGTGGTGAACGGTAGAGATAGACACCGTTGCCTGGCCTGGCCTGGCCTGGTCGGGTGGAGAGACACAGACGCCACCAAACGGTAGGACGGTTCGCGTATGGCAGGAAAGTTGGCGGGGACGAGGACGGGGACTTGTGTATGGTAGATTTTTGCTTGTGCAAACTGTGTAATTAAATTGTCGTTCGCTCGGATTCTGACGCAGGCCCGCGATGGTTGAATTATAACTGCGAGAAAACGGTTGGTCTTATATTTCGTTTTAATATTTCATTTACGGAAAGTACTTCAGGCTAGACCATTTGTAACTATCCTTGCTGCTGAAATTTGAGCACAAACAAAGACTGTCTTTCACGAAAAGCGAGGTGTGGTTTAACCTCAGCGTTAATTTATGACTGTCCAGTAGTTACAAGAATCAATCACTGCATACTGCAAATGTTAAAGCCCTCTCAATGAACCGCCCACGGTGAAGTTGAGATATTAATAACTCTTAAATGTATTGCTGGGCCAAGCTAGTGATTTCTCGTTAGGAGAAGTGTTACATTTCATTAAAATATATTAAATTGGAAATCATTCAGAGATTGTACCCAAAGGTGGTCTCGATCAATTATAAGCGATTAATAGTGTGAATTTGATAACTTCTTTTTTGGCACATATCACCACAACATGTTGTTGCCCTTCTGCCGTCCCTTCCTCGTTCGGAACAAAAAGCATTCCATTCCAGCACGAAACGGTTCTCGACCAGTCAGCCACAGAGACCGCCGAGCATACATTTCTGAGTGGTCTATTTTAGAGTGCGGCCACCAGACACATTACCGATGTATTTCGACCGAACCTGTAACTAATTATAGTTCGTTTCGTACCGACTGAGCGGAATACACGTCTCGCCGGCTCAGGTTTCGCGCACATTCAGGTAGCAAATCATCTGCCCGCAGTCACCGCATAAATAAAATCGATGCCGTACCGATGCGATCGAGCCAACCGCCATTGACCAATTAAAAAAGAAAGCCGTTATTCGTGCACACTGCCCCACCGTTTCTGAAGTCGAAACCGGAGGTAAACCCCATTCCTGCAGGTCACGCATACGACCACCGTACTTTACTTCAGCGAACTGGTTCCGCGCTTATCCAAACAGTGTGATCTATGCATCGGGTTGATGTTGTTGCTGCTGCTGCTGTTGCTGGTGCTGTTGTTGCCGCTGCTACTATTATTGCTGATAGTTTCCGAGCCGAGCAGAGCAAGACCGATTCGCATGACAGTGATGAATTTATGTGCTCTCTCCTTCTATGTAGCCATGCTGGAGGAGGTAAGTGCCACTGAACGGTGAAATAAAGGCACCACCGCACAGCACAGCACAGCACAGAACATCGAGGCCAGCTAACCAACACCACGGTTCCAGTGTGTCATTCGCTGAAAATGAATCCGCCAAACTATTCCACTTCCACCCCGAACCGTTGTCGTTGTCGCTTCCATGTCGAGTCGAGAGCCTGAGCAACGAGCTACGAAACGTCGAGAAATGAAATTAAACAATTTCCCTCTGCCCGGCGATTCCAGACTTCCGACGACAATTCACCACACCACCATCGTCGTCGTCTGTTCGCAGTTCGCACACATAAAATTGATCGGTTTCGACCAGTGTGCGCGGCTCGGCTGGGTAGAGGTGAATTAAGACTCCGAACGTGATGCAATAGTTTCGCAGATTCATTTAGGGAGTTGCCCATCATTACCGAATCGGTCGGGGTTTACTGCCTTTTTTCAGCTACCGTGGGGAGAAACATAAGACAAGTGAGGGTGTTTCCTGGAGTTTTACGGAGTATTATTATAATTTGTATAAAATTAAATTATTTGCAGTGAGTAACAATTATAGTTTATAAAAGGTTTAATTTGTTCAGGATAAACCAGCGGATACATTCAAAATGGATATGTACAAACCACAAAAATAAAATATCGTCCGCTTTACCCAGATTTCCCCAAGAGATGATGCTATTTTTGCAAGGTAAATTTGCATGTTAAAAGCCACTTAGCAGCTTATGCGATTGGAAAAACTTTAACCCATACAAAAAAAACCGACGGCTTGGGACGAGCAGCTAACAAATTTCAGGTAGCGTTTTATTTCGGGTAATCCCGTTAATTTTGAGCGTTCAATACGTCACAACACAATACGCTTGCCGTAAAATTAGGGTTTCTATCTGAATATATTCAGAGAAAATCTTTGCATAATTATCCACAGGGTGCCTTCCAGTTTCGAGGACGGAGTTTTTTTTATTTGTGAAATTAAAAAAAAGGTGACGACGAGAAATTAAGTAAATTATTCATTCACAGTTTTAGCGTATTTATTTTATTGAATTTCGCCTGCGTATCCGAATGGCCTTACTTCGACCTTAACTCCTCAAATAAGATTTTGCACAACCACAAAATCGACATGTTTTGCATATTTACCCATACTTTCTTCATTTCTCCAACTGTTCTGACTACTTTAGGATGTTTCTGAAGATTCTGGTTCATAATAGCCTTCTATTTCTCGATTGGCCGCAGCACCGGTATATTTGAGGGGTTATGATCTTTCGGCGCAAAATCGACATTATTTGCCTTATGCCACTCCATCACGGCTCTTGCACAATGGCATGAAGTCAAATCCTACCAGAAGATCGTAGGACAGTTGTGGGACATCAGAAGACGAAGAAATCGCTTTTGGAGACACTCTTTCAAACACACCCGTCTATGTACATGGTACATGGGTTGGCGAAAGGCGTACTCCGCATTCGACATAAACATAAATATGCTTGCCAAATCAAGAATTTCTTGGCAAAGTGCGACGTTTTCTGTTTTCAGAGGTTCTCTGGAACATCAAACTTATCCCTTGCAGTAGGTAGAATTTGGGATACTCAACTTTTTACCGATGGCACGATGTGACAACCTCCCAGTTGGCCTCGAAGTAAGACGCTGGTCTAATAAGCCAGTCGTCGTATGTTCGAATCTCGGCTGGGAGAGGCTGTTAGAGTCAACAGGATCCTAGCACTGACCCCGTACTGTCCTGTATTCTAACAACTGATTGCGAAGTCTCTCGTATAAAAACAGAAGGTCAAATTTTGATAACGGAAATTAGCACCCAGGCTTTGCTTTTACGATGTGACAGATTCTGATTTTCGATGTACTTGTGCAGAACTTTTTCGCAAACGAGCTGTTCTTTCGGCGGCATTTTTCATATCTTTGCGCACCTGATAAAAAGACTCACACAGTATAAACAATGCACTTTGAACTTTCTCCATGCAATTTTTCAATTAATTTTACCCAACGGTTCAAAAGCTAGAGCAATTTGAGTGTGTTGCTATTTTACCGTGGACACCCTTTACGACAGATTTTACAGTATCAACATTCGATACGATATTCGAATAGTCTTATCCACACGGTCAGATTTTATAATCGAAACTTGAATACTTCTTCGTTTACAGTCCGTTGTTTAACTGTGTCAAGACCAGGGCTTTCTGTATTCAATTTGCGCTTCGTAAACTATCATTTGACTGCTTGCGAAAACTGCTGCCTACACCTACCATCAATGTGGTCTCTCAAGAGATGTCAACAGTCATTCTCCCGCTTTGCGTTCATATTGAAGAGTGTAAACTGTAAACTGACTGGGAGCATAAGGTGACGTATTTTTTCGTTTCTCTTTTTCTTTCCAAATCGGCACAGTAAACAGTAACAGTAAAAATTTGTCAGCCGGTGTCGGTCCGACGCAAGCAAAACGTTCGTTTGTGTCGAACGGCGTCCGTTCCGACCGACTTCTTCCATGCACTTGTAATGGTTGTTTTTATACGATAGCGCGGTTGCTTTTCGTTAGTGCCAGTCAATTGACTGTTTCGCAGTCATCCGCTGCTCTAAACGGTAAAGGAAACTTGATGGAAACAGAAATGTAAAAAAAAGAATATAATGCATTCGTTTTGCTGCACAATCAGAGGTATGATTGATCGGTTGTGTTATGCATTGCGTTTGTATTTCGCCACTAAACGGATGGTATGAATCTCTCAAACACACTCATTCTCTGTCACATATTCTCTCTCTCCCCCTCGTACACCTATTTTCTTTATCACACACACACACACACACGCCACACCCCCCCACACACACACACACGCCACACCCACACACACACACACACGCCACACCCACACACACACACACACACACGCCACACACACACACGCCACACCCCCCCCACACACACACACACGCCACACACACACACACACGCCACACCCCCCCCACACACACACACACGCCACACACACGCGCCACACCCACACACCCACACACACACACACACACACACACACACACACACACACACACACACACACACACACACACACACACACACACACACACACACACACACACACACACACACACACACACACACACACACACACACACACACACACACACACACACACACACACACACACACACACACACACACACACACACACACACACACACACACACACACACACACACACACACACACACACACACACACACACACACACACACACACACACACACACACACACACACACACACACACACACACACACACACACACACACACACACACACACACACACACACACACACACACACACACACACACACACACACACACACACACACACACACACACACACACACACACACACACACACACACACACACACACACACACACACACACACACACACACACACACACACACACACACACACACACACACACACACACACACACACACACACACACACACACACACACACACACACACACACACACACACACACACACACACACACACACACACACACACACACACACACACACACACACACACACACACACACACACACACACACACACACACACACACACACACACACACACACACACACACACACACACATTCTATCCCATACATACCATCGACAAGCGACTAAAAATCGAAGTAATTTCCTTGATGCTTTGAAGTCAAGGTTTGAAAGAAATTGTTTCGATTTTTAGTTGTATTATTTCCTCCCATTTGGCCTCGAGGTATGATGCCGACCTAATAAGCCAGCCCTCGTATGTTCGAATCTCGGCTGGCAGAGGCTTTTAGAGTTAATAGGATCGTAGCAACTGGCCCTGCAATTGTCCTGTACTATAAGTCTGCTGCGAAGTCTGTCGTATAAAAACAGAAGGTCAAATTTCGATAACGGAATGTAGCACCTAGGCTTTGCTTTGCCTTATAGATTGTTTCAAGGCCGTGTATGATTCAGTTAAACGAAATGAGCTGTGACGGATTATACTTGAGAATGGTTTTCAAAAAAAAAAAAAAAGATTAGCCATTCAATATTGCATCGGAATGTGCTACTCGAAGGGCAGGCGTGCATCATCACGAAGTCTCACATGCTCCTAGGCTTCGCGGAGCTGCGAGGATAAGGCTTATCATAAACTCTGCCAAAACGAAGTACAAGTGGCTGGTAGAGAGCGTGGTAGCGCTTCGGGTGTTAGAACTACAGTGGTGGATGGTGGTAATTGGCGATACTCGAAGTGGTCGATGAATTTGTTTACCTTGGTATGTTAGTGACATGTGATAATGATGTGAATGTGAGTCGTGAAGTACAAAGGCGGATATAGCTATGGAGCCTTCTACCGAGAATGTTACCAACTGAGACTCTGTTGCCTGCAGCTCCGTACGAAACCCGTCTCTATGAAGTGCCCGGCTACGAAACATTCACACTGAAAGAGAATGATCGACGAACTTCTGGTGTTTTTGACCGTAAGATCCTGTGACCAATTCTCGGCGGCGTATTAGAAGGAGTATGGAACAGGCGCATGAAACATGAAATCTACCAAGCATACAATGACGCGAATTTTGTCAAATGAATAAAACACGGCAGGCTTCAGTGGCTGGTCACGTAGCAAGGAAGCCGAAAAAGAGACCAGTAAAAACAGTATTCAGCTGGAAAACCGACAGAGACCGCCCAGTTAGTTTCGAAGTACGATGTTGGGCTAACAAGCCAATCGCCGTATGTTAAAATCTTCACTGGGTGGTGCTGCTAGAGTCCGTTGAATTGTTGCACTAGCCCCGAAAATTTTCTGTAATCTAATAGCCGGTTGATAAAAAGGTTATGTATTAGAAAAACGTTAAACCCCAAGGCTTTGCTTTTTTTTTGAAGAAGAAGATAATATTTGGATATCTCTGAACATCCAAGATTAAACTTTACTAACGAATGTAATGAAGTACCTTCATAGACTTCGCACATAAATCATGTTTGTTATGCTCACCTGCAAAGAAAAGAGAAAAAATATGATTAGATTGCATAAAATAAGGATTGACAAAAATATGTTGTGAATGTGTTTTCTAAAAATGGTGTATTATCGCTATAGGTACATTAGTAAATTCAAGTATTAATAAAATCAACTGTATATAAGCACACCACAGTAGTATTTTTCAACCCCGCGACGACAAATAGATATATCCACTAACTGCCCTTTATTAGTCTTTCATCGAAAATTCAGACAGTGTCGCTTCAACGACTATAGTTGCAATACAAAACTTACTTAATAAAATCTAGTAAAAATTGAACACACTTTTAAATTGGCATCGAACTCTTAGAATGGGAGAAAAAATCCGACAATGACGCTGTCGTGTTTCCCTTTAAAATAAAATTGAACGGAAATTTCTTCATCACGGCTCGACATATTCCGGATTCCAAGAAAGAGGATAAATTACAGATATTTTCAATTTCACCTCGCTCTTCTGCAGAAGAGCACAGCAAAGATGGTGTAACCATCCAATCCAGTTCAAGTATAAAATGGGGTTCATCGAAATTTCGAACCATCCGGCGATTGTCTTCATGGGTTCCCTTTCACGTCGCGCCAATCACACCTCAACAAGCCAACAACGGCAGCAGCAGCAGCAGTAATTACTTATAAATTCTTCAAGTTCAGTGCCCACTGCCCACAGCCTGCCTGCCTCCGCAATTTTCTTACCCTAAATGGTCGTACACATTTGTGTACCATTTCACCGAGTGGCCAACCGTGGGTACCGCCGTCTCGCGGAATGACTTCAGCTTTTTCGATCGAAGCTCACCCCCTCCTCCTTCGTGGATTCCGCGATCCACAACATACTACACAGCTATCGCGCACTGATTTATCTTCAAGCAAATATATCGTTGGAATCGTTCACCGAACGAACGAACAAAACGATGCTTCTTCGCTCTGAGATGGCTAAACCGAATCGGCCAGGAGCACAGCACAGGAGAACCAACGGACACATCACTGGAAAGCGGCGGCTTATTTGAAGACAGGAAAAAAACGCGATGAGTCAGATGCGGATCGGAAACTTATTCTCATTTTGCACCCCGATTCACCGAGCGTGTACTTTTGTTCGGCAGATTGCCCTACTACTGCTGGTCCGAACCGTGTAACATTTATATAGGAATAAATCTGCTGGCACAAGATAAGATCCAAAACCTTCATCGCGAACCTGCCGGCCGGGTCTGGTTTTGGTTCGTTAAATTGAACATTGATTGCATCGAGAAGGAGGTTTGCAAATTACAATTTACGCGTACGTAATTTCGCGATGTTTGGAAGTAAAACGTGACCATTTTACTATTTTACTGTACAGTAATGCTTCAAATGAGACACGAACCACACTTTTAAGGGGATATGAAAAGCCCGACCGATAAGGTACGGTCAATCAAAGAGCAAATTGATTCAACTGTAAACCCGAGCAAAATTATTCCTCGGCAAACTGTTGGAAGCTGCGTTTGTAAGAAATATTGACACGTCGACCGGTGAAATACGATGGGATTTTTCAAGAAATTGACGTATCACCTCATCACTCATTGTGTGACCGATTCGTGTTATAGCAGATATATACTTCGACAGACGCACAAAATCACACACCCATCCACTGGTGGCCGGCAGAGCGAAATGGAATCGAACAAAACGACTACGAATAAACTCCGCTTTTTTTTATTACTCGACGCGTTTCGTGCGTCGGTTGGTTCCACCTCACTGGCCTTCCTGTTCCAAACGACCAGCGCTGCGCGGCCCAACTGCTAGTGTGTATAATTCCACGTCCGTCCACTATCGTCGAGCGTGTGTGTGAGGTAATTGCTTTAGTTTCGCTGAAACGGGAAAGGTCCACACCGGTCACACAGGTATACGCCGAGCGCAGCTCACAGAGTGGGACCACGTCACTCCGCAACCCACCAGCCAGCAGCACCGGTCGTATACGATGATGAGTTGCACCACCGAACGGGAATCGATGCACATACAGAGAGAAGACCAACAGAAAGTTCAAAGTCTCACACAACAATCGAAAAATCTTCGGCAAGCTGCCAACCAGTGTCTGAAATCTAAAAGGATATCTCTCTGTCCAGCAGCGAGTCTATCCGAAGACTTGCAATGAACGAAAAAGGATTGGTTCATGCGCCAGGAAACCATTCAAATACAAGCAGGTATACCGAAGACCGGTAAAGAGAAAGATAGAAGAATGTTAGAAGGTTTGAAACCAATATAACACTGGGCGACACGATGCAGGAAATAAATGGAAGTAATTTTCTATCTTTCGCCTGTGCTTGATCGGTTCACAGTTCGTCGAACTGTGATTAGATCGATTTGTCTTCAACAAGTAGCAAGTTGTATGCTTCAGAGCCTAAATATTGCTTCTTATTTGTGAATTTCATAAGAAAAATCATGTCAACCAGTGTAACTAAATACATTTCCTTTTTTTTCTAGTCCTTGCATATGTATACTTTAAAACACAGGTATACTGTTCCTTTGTTAACGATTTACTTAAATCAAAATCCACAGTAATGACTGCACTGAGAAGTCGTCGCCATCCATTACTCACTGCTTTCAAAATACTTTTGCTTAATTTATTTTCCCCGATGCCTGACCCTGATCCGAAAAAGTATTACGTGAGGTCAGAAGCCTGCTGGGAAAGCAACATAAAAATTGATTTCGAAGGTTGAGGGCAAAGAATGTGATATGATTTAAATTCTTCTTCTTCCTATCAACATTTCAGTTGTGGATTTTTTCCTTGCAATTTCGTAGCCATTATGCAATGCAAAACTTAGTAGAAATACTTTATAGCGATTCAACATTACATGACTTGGAAGTAGGTACCCAGGAGCAATGGATACGGTATATCAGCGACACGCCTTCCAAAGCGTTAATTGCCTACGACTTCACATAGCCTCAAACAAAATAATTAAACGATGTTTTTTCTTCTCATGGGGACTCATCAAACGGTGTTAAATTGTATGATCTTGCAGGCCGGAATAATTCGTTCCCGAAGGTTTCTTTAAATAGATCAATTGCGGCACATGCGATGTGGCATGATGCACTGTCTTGTTGAAACCACAGTTCCTCCACATTAAGGGCGCTCAATTGTGGTATAAAAAAATCGACGATAGTTTGCCTGTAGCGTTTCTTGCCGGCATTATTTTTGAAAACTCAAGAAGTTGTATTACAGACACAACCGCTCCGTTTTTGCTACTATAACCTTAAATATGATTTTTTTTTCACGACTGAACCAAGTCAAGTCGATGAAAACGCAAATAGCATAAAGAATTGTATTCTTCCTAAACAATCAAAACTATTATCTGTTTTTTACTAGGTTGACCCGTCGTGGCTAACCACGATTCCAAAATCTTAAAATTTATTAGCGAAACAGCTCTCAAATTGGCAACCTTCTATTAATTAAAACACATGTACTCTACAAAGGAAGCCAATGGGGCTTAGATAAAAAGGCAAAAATCTGTCGTGCTGCTCGAGGGAGTACATTTTGAAAAAGCACTCAATTTTAGAACCGTGTCTCGATTCAGTCTCGCCAACATTATGATTGTAGAAATATCGATTGAAATATACCGGACAGACGCTTGCTGTCCAATCCGCTATCACTCGTTGGACCACAACTAAAAAAACAACCTTCGTTTTAGTAAACTGGACAAACTCTTGGATTAGTTATTTGCTTGAAATCGAGTCAATGCAATACAAAATCTTTGGATATTGGAGATTTCGACGGCTTTTTTACGACCTAGTTCTTTAAAAAAATAGAATACTTTTAATATACTTGAAATAAAATACTTTACAGTAAATGTCTAAACCTACTTCTACTAAATTCTTATAGTTAGAATCTAAATTTGCGAACTTCAATATTTATGTTACTTTATATTGAGATATTTCAGGTCGGGTCAGTTTAGCAACGAAATCATGGAACAACACGTTCCACATAAACCACATTTTGGTAAATTCTTGCCTTTTTATCATCAAAGTTTGAATGTGTTCCTTGATAAAACACCAGACTGTGTTTAAGAAAACACGCTACATTACCTCTGTGTGATTCATCCCACACCTAATTCGAGAAGGGTTTTAGCTACGCTTCTCGTCAGAAACTCCGAAAGAAGCAAATGCAGGTATAAAGATACTCAACAGGATATGCGTTTAATTGAGTATGCGCTAATTTGGCAGCATCTGATAATCAATTATAGCTTGATTAAATCATAGGCTGTCCTTATCATCACGTGCCAAATCACACGTTTACTCCATCAATCTCAAACGGTTTACGTTTACTTCAAAAATTTGTTTTAAAATCAAATGTTTTTATTCAAGCGCAGGACTTGTTAAAATCAGTATCGCATTATGTGGCAGCCCATCAAATTTCTTATTTCACCCACCCACCCACTGACTGAAATCATTGTTACCTTCACAACGCGTGCTGGAGTCTAGAAAATTTTTTATTCAACAGCTTGCTTGGATCTAGCGTTACAGTCAGACACAAGGAAACTATATATAGTAATGCTGAACACAAAATCATAAGTTTTCGTGTTCTTTAGGAGACATTATGTTAAATATGGTTGATATTGTACAATATTTTTGGCAAGCGAACTATTCCACCTAAAGTTTCAAAAGTGATGAAAAGCAGAAAAGCGACATGAGACGACATTTAACAATTTTTCTAAAGCGCATATTCAAAAATCTATAGTTTTCATTATTAAGATTGAAGCATAGAAGATTTTCCGGTTGATAATATTGAAGATCGTTCGGAAAATCGCTGAGATACCAGTGCTCAAAACAAGCAGTTAGCAGAACAAAACCTTCCCATAAGACATGGTCCTACGTCAAAATGTTCGTGATTTTCGATTGGCGTACGGAACCCGTTTCTTCGACCTACTGCTATTAAATGCCAAAGCAGATGTAGCGTATGTTACTGCTTCGTCGTAATTGCCTATTCCCGTCCTATACAAAGCAAATTGTTAAAAATATCAGCATTTTTATTTGTTTGTTGTCTATCATACGCGATCAATCAAAGTGAGCTGAGATCTATTTAAATGCTTTTTATCATTAAAGAAGTCCTACCAGCCAAATTTCCTTCGTTTTTTCGTGCGACAAAGAAGAAAATGTCGACTAATCGTTTTAATTTCCGTCATTCATAAATGAAAAGAACTCACGCAAGGCATTGTCGTTATTCTACAGCCAGGAAAACTTGCCTGACCTGCAGAAATTTTGCAGAATAACATTCGTCATGTCGTCCTACACAAATACATGCACGTTAGCATCGTAAACATTGTTGTGATTTTTAGTTCGGACGATGAAAAATTTTGATGGACGGATTTTAAAACGGTGCGACGAATTTAAGAAATAAAGTCAGTTGCGTAATTTCAATAATATGCTTTAATAATCGCTTTTCAGTGATTTCAAAGTTCACGGATCGGTAGGTAAGTGTGTTTTAGTCAAATCAGCACAAGAACTTTTGCAGTATTCATTAAATCCATCCAACAAATGATGAAAATTAGTATGGCTTTACTTACTACGACGGGAATTAGAAATAAACCCTACCATGGTTTTATGGAGTTTTATGCCGAATCGGGTGGTACCACAAGGCGACGATATTGCTCGTCTATTGCTTTTTCCAATATACTTTAAAGACGTGTCGTTGCTTTCAAATGATGGATGTAATTATATTTACGCAGACAAATCAAAATTACTCGTAGTTGTAACGTCTATTGAAAGCTGTCTCAATCTGCAAAACCTGCTGGACTTTTTTTTTGTTTCAACCAATGTCACAAGAACACATTAAATTACATTACAATAACAATTGTCAGCATAATATTGTTCGAGCACAAAGTTGCATTGACGAGCATATACTCAAAGTGGAGGAAGATGTCAACGTTTTGTAACTCCTTCTCACACTTTTTGATACCTATTTGGTTCTTTTCATAGCTATTTTAGGTTTTCCCTTGAATCATATTACTACTTTTTTGATTCTTTGTTTTCAACGCTTTTGATCTATTTTAATTCTTTTCAAGTCCTTTTATCATTGCCGTTAGACTCTTTTGATTTATTTGTGATTCTTTCGACCCTTCTCGTTCACTTATTTTCTCTCTTTTTTCACTTTTTTCCATGCGTGAACTCATCCCTGCGACCAGTACCATTGATCTATTGCAATATAACCCAGGTGTTTGCTGTATGATCTACACTGCATTCATTTTGGTATAATCGCTATTGAGTGAGCGTGCTTGTTTGTAATGGGATTATTATAGACGTCCCCGGCGAGGACTCATTGCGTTCCTCTGACCAGTACACTTAACTATAAGAGTAACTTTTGCACTGTCAGAGGGGTAATATAGAATTCAGCATGAAGGAAGGTTAATGAGGGACCTGAGAATAAACTCTACCCATCCTAAACTCATATTGTTATTTTTATTGATGGCATTAACGACCAACTTTGGCCATTAAACCATCATAAGAACGCAATAAAACTCTCATTATTACCGGTAATGTTGAAATCAATTGACAACGAACGGCCTAATTCTACTAAGATTCGAACCCACGAGCACTCGCCTGTCAAAGCCGACTCGGCAACTTTGCTTACCTTTGCCACTTAGTTTTAACTCGTTCATGATTTTTCTTTGAATCTCTTTTGAATTATTTTCGCCTTTTTCTTACTGTTTTTGACTCTCTTTTGGTTAATTTTATGTATATTTTTGATTTTGAAGTTTTCGATTTAACTATTTAACTTTTTTTACCGCTTTCTTTCTTTTTTATTTTTTTATATTTTTTTAACTATTTTCAACGTTATTCTGTTCTATTTAGCCTGTATTAAATTTTGTTTTGAATTTTGTTTCACTCTTTTTTAATTCGGTGTATATATTTTTGAATCTTTCTTGACTCTTTTACATTTTTTGCCTTCTTTAATGCAAAAACTTAATTGACTGATTTTTCAACTTTTGAACTTTTCTATTGTTGAGATCTGTTGTTGAATGTTATGGCTTTCTTGAGTATTTTCTGTCGTCTGTTCAAGTCATGATTGACTTTTGTGTGAATTTTAGTTACTTTTATGACTGTTGAATTCTTTTTGACCTTCGTTTAACAGCTTACAAATTCGTTTTAATCTTTTTTCAATTTTGTCAATTTTATTTTGATCCCTGATTTTTTTCGAACTCATTTTAGGTGCCTTTTTGATTCTTTCTAGACCCTCTTTTGACTCTATTTTGGCTCCGTTTCAATTCTTTTTTGATTATTTTTTGATTATCTCTTTTTAATCATATTTAACTCTTCTGGCAGATTTTGAATCTTTTTAATTTATTTTCTTAAATTTGTATTTACACTTGTTACTTTATTTTTAATTCTGTTTTGACTCTTTTTTTATTTTTTTCAACGCTTTCGACCCTGTTTCGTCTTATTTTTAATTTTTTGGATGTTGTTTGAATTTTTCTCATTCTTTTTTAATTTCACTTTTGATTCGTGCTAACACAAGAACTAACAAGACTATCTTTATAGACAGAACTTTGTTCTAATACAGTAGGGCGGGGCATAAGTGCCATGTTTGAAGCTGTCATCAATTTTTGTGAGATATAAAGAAGGACAACAATAAAATATATTTTATAGTGATGCAGTAACTCAATGTCTTCACATTCACATCTGGAATAATAGTGTTATAGTGTTATGCAATATAAATTCTTTATTCTTCTGATCAAGTGCCGATTCGCACTTTTACCCCACTAGCGAGGCAAAAGTGCGAATACCGCGGGGAAAAGTGCGAAGCTCGAATCCATGAAATTGGCACAGCAGTATCTAACAAAACCATATTATCTTCAATCTGCGGTATATTTCGGTAAGGAATATTTTCAATTTAGACCTTTCATATTTTGCGCAGGTGTATTGCAACCACCGTCAGATCGAAACTTTTCCAAACGTTTGTTTTTTGTTTCATCAGCGGAAAAACATTATTTTCCTTCGGCCAACATCTGTAGAGCATACAGTTTTCTGCAAATTTTTCATTTCTAGTATCTGTAATATAATGCCTAAAGCTGTATATAATTACCTATACATTTTTGCCTCGTCCATGAATCGCACTTTTGCCCCGTCCGTGAATCGCACTTTTACCCCGCTAGGCGCTTGACGGGGTTTGATTAAATTATGGAAAAGCGGAATATATTTTGTAAATTATTTTCACCGTATTTTCAAAACAGATATGTGAGTTATGAAAACATGCATTTTCATCAAGTAATATCCTCCTGTTGATATCGTATTTGCCTTGTAACGAGAAATTACACCAAAACCGCCCTAAAATATCATTTGCACATAACTCAGCAACTATGCTTCGTAAGATTACCAGCAACCAAAGTTTACGTTAGATTCAAGCTGTGAAAGTAGTCACCCATCCATACCAATGTTGTCAATTTACTTGGAATATGCACAAATGTACAGACAAATTGTACTGACAAATCAGATCTGATGAATATAATGATGAAGGAATAAATACAATCTCACTTTTACTAGATATTTTCTGACATAAATTAGTTCAACATATATTCTCAAGTGAATAATAAATTTTATGCATCATTAAACTGCAAACATCCAGTATTTGAACAATCCATTTTCACTATAAATTTCGCTAATAGAATTAACTGTGCAAATGCAACATACAAGCATTCATTCTAGCACGGCTAAACAAACAGCAAACTGTCACAGCAACATTCACTGCCAATTTAAACGTGAAATCCATCCCACGGAACAAGGCAAAATCCAACATGGCAATCTATCAAAATTATTCCACCAGCACAGCAGCGTTACAAACAAAAAACCTACTCGTTCCTTCCACTGGCTGACGCTGTCGACGATTTCTACCGGGCCCTAGAGGTAGTCAAATTTAATCCCAGGTATGCTGCCGCCGCGCCGCCGTCCAACTGAATGTAACGAATCGAAAATTGGAAAGCACTCTGTCTCTCTCGCGCGTGTGCTGCCCCTGACTGCTACAGCACGATGTAGGCAGGTAAGCAAGGATTCACTCCCCATCCGTACAAGTCATCGCAATCGCACACCACATGTACCGGTAACGAACCTATTTCGGACTTGAAGCTCTGATTTTAGAACCTCCAGAGGTAACTTCTCGCGGAGGCTGTTGCGAAACGGCGTTGAAAATTTGATCCTAAACCCCCGCAACCTGAACCTGTGTACATCATCAGCCGCTGGGTCGTTACACAATCGACAAGATCTCTAGCTTGCGACGAGCCGACAGAAGTATGCAGGGTGCAAACTATTGCACACTCGGTTGTGATTCTATGTGGATGGATTTATGTATGGAGCTTTATCGCACCAGGAATAAATAAAAACCATCCTTCCAGAGTTTGCTCGGTTGGGCTTGGGCATGTCACTTCGCTTGAGCAGCATCGCTGACGAGAGAGACAGAGGGGGGAACACATAGGCAGGGAGCCCAGAAGAAAACAACAATCGCATGCTGAAAAGGACGAGTGCCTGCGGAAAGTGGTTTTAGTTGGAAGTTCCTGTGTCTCGACTTGCATGTTCGCTGTGTGTATATGTCTCTGTCCCTCTTGGTTCATGAATGCCACCCGCCGCATGCTTTTTGGGGTGGTTTGCAAAAAAGGTTCGGGACACGCGGTAGCGAGCGAAGCCGGCACTGGCGGGCGAGGCAGTAAAAATAAAGCGAAAATGAAAATATATACTCCCATATATCCTTGGCCAGGCGTTCGTACTCGCTCGAAATACGAAACGAAAGGCCAGATATCGTGTAGAAGGGAAAACACACAACTGAACTGCTTTTATAGGCAAGACCTGACTCTGACTGTTGTGTGCTACTGCCAGGGATCACGTCCCTGCGGCACTACAGTTCCATCCCGAATTGGCTACGCTTTTCGTTCGCTTCCCTGGTAGCAGAAACTGCTATGCCTGGCTTGTTGGTGTGTCATAATGATTTTCCGAGCGAGTGTAGGCAGCAATATATCGGAGATATGGATTTCGGGTTACCCATCACCTCCTGTTGTCAAATCCCGCTATCGAGCGAGTAAAGGACCATTCAAGCAAATAGGCACCGTTTTCTCTCGTTCACACAGGCTCTCTTCATCTCCCGCTTCGACAGAGGACCGAGGAAACAGAAACTTGCTAGAGCACAGCCGGAAAACTTTGAAAAACGACGGCTAATGTCTTTTCCCACAAAGCGCCTTCCCAGGTGCTGTCGCTTCTAGTTTCCGACCACGTCAGGCGAGGTAGAGATAGAAAGAAAGAGAACGATGGCCAATCGTTTTTTCCCCGAAATCCCTTGAGAAATTGCACTCCCGCCTGGCAGTACAGGCACTGGTGGGCGGCTTAGGACAAAGATTCGACTCCGGGACACCGGACGGGACGGAACGAAACGGAACGAGAAAGCTAGGCGCACGCAAAATGAAAAGTGGAAAATTAGATATTCCCCACACAGCACACAGCACAGCATAATGTCCTACAGTTGCGCAAGCATCGCCGCACCGGTTCAGTGATGTTTTGGAGCAGCAGCAGAGGATCACCAGAGCATGAAAGATGCCGTCGCCATCGCCACGAACGGGTTTTTTTGTCCTCCATCGCGAGAGTAAACCGGGCCGAATTTGACTGACCTGTGACGATGGATGCGGTATGTGTAACGTGGAAGGGAAAGGGAAGAAAGATAGAGTGGAGTTGGTTTTTGCTGCTGATGAATTGCATTTCCCCAAACCACATTATTTATTTTGATATTTTCATCTTTGGAAAAAATTGGTACAGTAGCCGAATCTAAGGATCAGTGTGCTTTTTGGGTCAAATGGTTATGATAACAATCGGAGATTGTTTTAATTTCTCAGTATAATAGGCATTGACCAGTTTCTGCGGTGTTTTTCTGATTTGGGCCTACCCTTTTGTTGTCAACAAATGACAAAATTAAATAATATATCTTACTATAAGCAAATGAAAATAGATAAAACGAAATATATCTAGAGGCAACAATACGGGCAAGCTGTAGGACTACAAATGCAGATACAATTCGTGCCCTTAATACTGAAAACCAGAATAAGAAATGCTTTTACCAAGAACTTGGACTTAAAAAGACTTGAACCTACTTTATCGATAGACTTCGCAGCCGGCTATCAGAGTAGAGAAACTGGCGTAACGATCCCTACTGACTTCTAGCAGCACCGCCCAGTCGAGATTCAAACATACGATGACTGGCTTGTTAGGCCAACAATGTATCTCAGAGCTAACTGGGCGGTTAGTAAACAATAGATGGCACTTAAACAACTTCTAATAACCATAATTTAAACCAATGCTGAAACAATAATTTTGCTTGCCTTATGCTTTCAGCTTAGGCGGCATTAAAATTAGCGGAACACAGACAACAAGTGCAGTCGAAAAGAAATGGGTAAAATGAGATAATTTTACTCCAGAACAGCTAATAGGGTAATTTAGCAATCGTACGTACAATGACCCTCATATAATTGTACTATGACAAAAATCATAAAACCAAGGTTATTAACATTATCATAGACAAGCAGCTATTGCACTGCATTAGTTGTTACAATAAAGCTGTTTTCAGCATATTAAATATAAATAGTAATAAGGTATCGCAATCAACATAGCATTAACGAACCGGCTTTAACTTCATCACAATTTGGTTGAAGAAATAAAAATAATACGGTATTTAATCAAGCAAGATACGGCAATCTTTTCGACATTAAAACAGTTATTGCACGTAAAAAACGTCCATCTTCCGATTCGTCCATAAACCGAACAGCAGAGATTCGTTTTTTCTGCATCGGCGATGCAGCGAGCATAACGACTTTCGTATTGACATAATAAATATACAATTCATACTTTCCAAGAAAATTATATGAAATTTATTCGTCCTTCGATAAGCAGAGCTGTGGTTAGTTAGTTGAGTGTTTAGTTAGTGGGCAACTAAATGGAAAAAAGTAACATATCACGCTTTAATTTCTTTACTGTTCGTGTGAATTGTATTGATTAACTTTTAAACTTTTTTAGCAACCTTTCCGACATCTCGTAGAAGATTCAAATTTTGTATTACTGAATTTAATGAATAAATATTCTACTACGTGCGTCATATCGCGTCTTACCGTGACCGCTTTCAAAAAGCCCACTCGTTATTTGCTTAATTCTAAGCGAGGATAAAGCCTAACGCTTGCTACTATTGCTGCAAGAAGGTCGCTCCACCCACCCACCTGTTGCAGGCACCTTTGACCTTTGCTTTCTGAGGAAAACGTTTCGTTCCATTCACCAATTTTGAGCTACCGAAAACCTAATCCTGAATTACAGAGCCGTACCGGGAATTAACGAATCATCAGTTTAGCTGAACATTGTAGGATGTAAAATTACACGTATTTCGTTGCACACAAATGTAGTGTTGCCAAAGTAGGAATTTTTTCAGAGAATTTTCTTTAGAGAGATTTTCTCGGACATCGTTTATTTCAAGAATTAGTAACTGTTGAAACAAGCGTCGTAAAACTGACAATTTTTGTGGAAATATTGATTTTTTCTTATAAAGTTTATGTCAATGCCGTCAGTAAAATCTGATGATAACGCCGGTTCTCTACATATCTATCCTTCATACATCGATGTCATGACAAACACTAAACCCGTCATTTTGCTCCAGAGTCTAAACCATGTTACGGTACAAATGAGCATTATATCACATCCACTATCTTCATGCACAATGTAGAACCGTCAAGCTTGTCATGAAAACCATTTTCTAGCATTATCTTCCACACTATTTATTTCTCTTCACTGAATCACACGCCGCCTTAAAATCTGTGAACGCCAGTGGTTGGAGAATTCGCGAAAAAGTGATCATTTGAATCGATTAACATCCCTCATGAACATACACTATTCGCCTGCCTCGCCGATAATGCACGCATCAGCTTTGAATTTTATCACGAACAGAACCTCAATGTGAACATCAGAATTCGTTCAAAAATTGAATATTGAACATTGAGTGTGTTCGATTTTTCGGATATAGAATGCCCGGGGACGTCGGAAATTATTCAAAATAATATTACCACGAAAAGGGAATAGTTTAAAGTAGTGTTAGTGGCTTTACAAGCAGCAGAAAGCGTCATTTGGCACTTTTGCGTTGCTCACGATATTCGTATATTCAGCGATGCTACGAAGCGTGAGTGTATGTTGCTCATTGTTATAGGCGAATTGAACCACTCGCGTAGCTGTTTTATCATGATAAAAACCGTTTGCCGATGCTCGGCGTATCTATTCATTTTGTGAGTTTTCCAACCTCTGGTGAACGCACAATAAGTGGATTTGCAAATAAACTTTTCTGGCATAAAACAGTTGTTTGTTACTTCTGTGCCTCTACGATGTTCCTTGTGTTCACCTTCAAAATCCCTTCTCGTCTGGCGGATGTACACTTTACTACTCAGCGTCGGCAACTGATTTCTTCAATTCTTCGTTCGTACCCTTTGTTGATCCCAACCTGTTTGTAATTTGGTTTTTTCGGCCAGTGTAGATCAGTGTTTCAGTGCATTTTTTTCATTTTTCGGAAAACTGTCTGAGTTGTACAATTATGGTTGTTAAAGTGGTTTCCATTTTTTCCCTTTATAAAATGCTGATGACATTATCGATGTTTCGTTCCCATCTTTCGGATTTTTTTCTGGCCTATTTTCAACGCTGGCCATAAATAGTTCGCGCTGGAACGGTGATAGCGGTAAGATGCCCATTGGTGCTGTCTTAAATTGTTTGTAAAAGTTATCTTTAAATGTAAGATATTGCTCATCCATATTTATTTTCCACATTTGATTTTTACGATTATAAAAAGCAAAGCCATAGGCATCAAGCTTTAGAACTTGACCCTTCTTTACCGACAGATTTCACAGCCGGTTGTTAGAGTACAAAACAATTACAGGTTAGTGCAACGATCCTACTGACTCTATAGCAGCCCAGCTGAGATTCGACTATACGAGGACTGGGTTATTAGGCCAGCATCGTACTCTGAGGTTAACTGGACAAGCCAGATACAGCCGTGTTAGCTTGAAATAGCCTCCTACTGACCTTTTTCCTTCATTTCCATGTTGTTTCAATAGCATATCTTCAAAGGAGCGAATGTACGTACCGTTTCTCCCCTCAATGCCGTTTAACCTTTTCATAGATTTCGTGTAAAGATCAGTTCAAGTTTGTGCATTATAGTATAAGGTCAAATATTATACTACAATTCGATGTATCAATTCTACTCTTCAATTCAACTTTTGAAATATTTTAAATGGCAAAACACAACTCACTCTGCTGCAAATCTGCGACAACCAATGCGCATCAGCAATGCAGTTCAAATGCAATTCAATAAGCATTTGTCACCGTAAATGCTACTTAAAAGTTATTTTGGCAAAATATATGACTACTTTACTGCTAACCCACATATAGTACTGATAATGCTAATTTACATTAAAATACTGACAAAAAGTCTCCCGACGGCCTCGAGGTAAGACGCTGGCCTAACAAGCCAGTAGTGCGCTGTGCTCTAACAACTGGCGGCAAAGTCTTCCGAATAAAAGATCAAGTTTCGAAACAACGGAATGAAGCACCTAGGATTTACTTTTTTACAGACAAGGAGAATTTGAAAAGAATTGATGGATGGTAATTCGCAACAGCTATGCATTCAAAAAGCCGATATACAGCCACGTGCAGTATAAAACGCCAGAAATTCAAATAAACAATTCAATTACAGGTTTTGCAATTATTACCTAATTTTAATAGATTCAGTTTCATTGCATGTTTTGTTTTGGCATATTGTCCATCATGTGTTAATTCAAGCGCCAGGCATCGCAGTGCATGTCCGGTCATTTCCGTCTTGCTATAGCGACATAAACCTGTATAACTTCCAGGGCTACGTATATAAAACAAACCCATGAGTATAGACGTCTTCTGACATTACTCTTCCTTATCGATAGACAGACTGGCTGTAAACGGTTGTAAAGTACAGGACAATTACGGGTGCAACGATCCTACTGAACTGACTCTAGTAGCAAACAACATTCGCGCTACTGGAAGTAGGCACAAATATTAGATAAATTACTCAAAACAATGAAGGATCAATTTTAAAGCTATTACAACAAAATATTTCTAGCGATATCTGTGGTTTATTTAACATGCAGTCAAATTAGCAAAAATTATGTCAATTAAGCTAAAGGAAATATGGAAAATTTGATACCGTGTATTCTTGTAACTGAATGAAAATTTCTTCATTTTATTCCTTTCTTCATTCTGGGTTACGTCTAAAACCCGTAAATCAAAAAACGCAAAAAGACAAACACGAAATCACCTTTTCCATTTTGATAAAATCTTAAAACCAGAAAGGCTGCTGAGAAGGAAGGAATTCTAGCCGAACTTCTAAAAGTGGAGAATAAGCAGCTATAGCTGGAAAAAGGATGCCTTCAGGCCTTCAGACTGGCTTGATTTCCCCGATATACAAGAGGGGACACCAACTCGATTGTAGTAATTATCGGGGCAAAACACTTCTAAATCCAGCTTATCAGGTACTCTCCCGTATTCTGTTCAACAGATTGAATCCTTTGTCGGCGATTACCAGTGTGGTTTTAGAGAAGGAAGATCGACTTCGGATCAAATGTTCACCTTGCGTCAAATCCTTGACAATCTTCGGGAATACAACTTGCAAACTCACCATCTGTTTGTGGATTTTAAGGCAGCGTGTGATTCACTGAAAAGAAATTAACTATGGCAGATAATGCTCTAATACGGGTTTCCGACCAAGCTAATAAACTGCGGCAAGACAAATCAAAATCAAGCGTCACAATATCTGGTGAACTATCAGATGCATTCGTATTTTTTGAAACGGTGGTTCTACCATTGATGGAGGGACGGTAGGGGAAAGCAATGAATTTTTTTTTTTTTTTTGAGTGGAGGGGAAAGAGCGGGAAGGTGAGGGGGAGGGGTTATTGGTAGCTACGCTTAACAAGTTGTCGTTGTGACTCCTACACACTTAAAAAAAAAGTGCCGAAGCCAGCAAAATTTTGCCGAGATTTGGACAGCCGAGTGTTCGGTAAAATTTTTTATGATGCCAAACGTTAGTAAAGATCCGTAAACGTCGATTTGCAAAACTGAAATTTTCACCGAACGCTCGGCTGTCCAAATCTCGGCAAATTTTGCTGAGTTTTTTAGGTGTGTACCTTTTATCCAATGCCTGAAGGTGCATGGATCGAACCAAGCTATAATCTGAGATTATAACCGGATTCGAACCCACAACACCCGCCAGGGCATGTGGTTCGCTGGTACTTGTACCTTTGAACCATAGAGGCGCTGGACAAAAGGAGACTGCACAAGTCCCCTTATTAAGCTAGCGACATGGGTTGGGCTATTTTTAGACATAAATTGTGCCTCTTTCTCCATCTACTGTAGAAACCACCGACTGAGAAATTTTAATGTAACTTGTTTTTACTGACAAATAAATTTTTCGTGCTAACGTAAGAGCACCACAATCACTAGACACAATTGCGGACAAGACGCTTCTAACTCTTACAAAATGTTAAAGTTGTAAGAGATAGAAGTGGCTTGTCCGCGATTGTTTTTACTCTCAGGACGACGACACTATGCAGGCCCTTACGACTTGCAAGGTACTGACGGTACTGAGGTACTGCAAGGCGTGACGCTGTTCGTCTGTCAGCGTGTTAGCCGCGATTCTCAGCGCGGGTTTTCGGAGAAAGGCTCCGTTCCTATGAAATAGACCAAACTCGTGTTTTTAGTCTTTGACCTTTTATGCGGTCCAGGCATTAATATAACCACCGTTTCAAAAAAAATTAATATATAAATGCCTGACCGCATTTCAAGGTCAAAGGCTAAAAACACAAGTTTGGTCTATATCATATGCATTCCTGACGTTAGACGGATTGAAACAAGGCGATGCACTCTCTAACCTACTGTTTAATATAGCACTTGAAGGGGCGATACGAAGAGCAGGCGTGCAAAGGAATGGAACCATCATCACTAAATCGCACATGCTCCTAGACTTTGCGGATGACATCGACATTTTTGGTGTTGATCGTAGAGCTATTGTAGAGACATTTAAGCCTTTCAAAAGAAACTGCGGGAATCGGACTGATCATTAACCCTTCCAAAACGAAGTATATGTTTGCTGGCAGAGAGCGTGGAAGTTTGAATGGTGTTGGGTCTGAGGTGGAAATAGATGGGGAACGGTACGAGGTTTTCGACGAATTCACATGTCTAGGAACTCTGCTAACACGCGACAATGACGTCACTCGAGATGTGAAGAGACGTATTGCTGCTGCAAACAGGGTTGCCACATGCACAGATTATTCTGTGTTTAACAGATATTTGAAAGAAATCGCCTGTACAGAATCTGTATGCATAGAATACATCGCCAATTTACATAGATTAAACAGATTTTTGAGCTTTTACATGAGAGTGAAAGAGACGGAAATAGTCAGAAAAATGACTCTCCGTTGTATGGTATTGGACAGATTTTTACACAGATATTTTTCCTCGTTGTACAGATGGCCAAATTTTTCCAGCTAAAAACACAGAATTATATGTGGCATCCCTGGCTGCAAATAGGGCTTTCTGGGCGCTTCGTAGCCAGCTAAAGTCAAGAAGTTTGCGTACGCGTACATATTGCCGGTCCTCTACGCTCATGAGTCATGGACGTTGAAAGAAGGTGTATTTGAACGAAAAATTTTGCGATCAATACTTGGCGGCAAGATGGAAACCGGTGAATAGCGTAGACGCATGAACCACGAGTTGTAGGAGGTGTATAAATATGATGACATTGTGCAACTGATCAGGCGCCGGCGGTTACAGTGGGCTGGACCTGTAACCCGAATGCCAGAAGAACAGCCAGCGAAAATAGTGTTCAGCAGAGAACCTGTGCAAGATCGTCGACTTCGAGGTAGACCACGCACTCGTTGGGTGTGTGCGAACGAGGAAGATGCACGCGCAGCAGGAGTGCAGGGTGTCAGGAGACTGGCAGCCCAAAACCGAGAATCCTGGAAATCACGAATGCATTCGGCTAGGATCCGCTAATATGGATTGTCGGCTATTAAAGTAACGTAAAGTAAGTACATCACCTTTTTTATAAGACATCATTTCTGAGCACATTACAACAGCATATCCATACAATCATTCAAATTGAGGGTGTCGTTGCGCACTTTCCCCAACCGGTTTACTTTCAAGACATCAAATTAGTCTTGGTTCAAGCGACATAAGTAATCTACGGCCTGTTGGAACGAGGAAATTTGGTCGCTTTTTATTGTTAATGGAAATAACTGAAATTCTAGTAGCTAAAAAGTGTGTATAATTGTCGTCTGTGCCTGCTGCCTGGGAAGTAAGGCTATTCTATCACACGGAAAATGTATGGAAAAAAACTTTAGCTTATCGTAATTTTCACTAATTACCATACAATGGTTACATCTTTTATGAATCGATTGGTATACAAACTATTGGAAACCGTTCAGAACTGGCAGAGTTATTAGTTTTCAAAATCTTTCATTATTTCGTGACGCTCTCCAGAATATAAATTTGGAAATGGCACCTTGTAGTAAGATGTAGCCCTACTTCAAAACAAGTGCTTTTATAGCTTTGTTGTATCTCTAGAACACTGTAAGCTTTAAATAATAAAATTATCGTACCTTTTCTGCCACAGCTGTACGCGTTTGACTGTATCGTATACTGTCCTGCAATCTCAACAATTCTGAAGAATTTATCGGAGCACAAAAATCTGATCGTAGGCAGCACGAAACCCCATAAAGCACACCTAATACTGTCCTACGAAATCTCTTGCTTTTTTGTCGACGGAAAAAGATCTTTACTTTTCATTGATGGAGTAATCTAAACTATCCATTCTTTACTCCGGTAGTTTGTCCTTCTTTCAAATCATGGAAAATATTAAATGAAGTTGGTTTCTTACTTATTTTATAGAATTTTAGGAGTCGGTGTTTCCTAAGAGTCTTCAACTGGCCAATGTCTCGCCAGTTTTCTTCGCCATTTGAAGCCTGGACGCTACTATTATTTGCGAACAAAGTTACATGAGGCATCCAGAAAAGTCAATAACACGTTTTAAACCGATTTCTGTTCCTTAGCCCTCCTTGGCTTCGTCTATTGACATCACTTTTTTACTGGCCGATTTTATCAAGCAACGTTGGTAACTCTTCTAAAGTCCAAATCCATGCTGGGAGGCATTGGATTCTTTAAAACCCAGGTCCGAGGTTTTTGATTAGTAATTATCGATGGCAGAGTTTAAATATTGAAGACTTAATTCAAACCGCAGAATCGAACAAAACATAAAATACGATTTGCAAAATCCAGCCCATTTTTCACACACAAAAAATAACCTCCCCTTTATGAGGCAACTTCCCCGGAATGGGAAGATTAATTTGCATCACCCAAAAGTCGGCCTTCGTTTTCATCTTCTTTTCAGCTTCAAACACTGAAAAATCGCAATAATTCCCCCTGCCAACAGGCAGCGCAGCGTCACACTTGTTCTTTCCTATGGAATGGACGACGCACCACATCATCAGAGTGGTACACAGGTCGAGCAAACAGCACAGGGCTGGAATCGCGGCGACACAAATAACCATCCCAGCATGGCCTGCTGTCCGTGTCCGTGGATGATTTGGATATGGAACTACACAACAACCGCGCGCTTCGGTTCGGTTTGACGAATCAAAAGAACAGGGTGCTGCTGCAGACGGTGCGAGAGGTGGTGCTTACGATAGCCAGAATCCTACAAGCCAAAGCCAGCCAGCGAGCGAGAACCGTGGACGGTATGAGCTCCGATCCGAATCTCGGGGCTGGGGTGACTTGGGGGTACGTACGGCATTTGCCTTGTAGGTAGAAGTGGTAGCAAGCAGCAGTGCCGGGCGGGGGATGGGTGGGTTAACGCGAAAGAAGTAAAACCAGAGCGAAGCGCTTTACTCTATAATAACCTCAACTGAAAGAGAAATAGCAAGAACAACAAGACGGTCGACGGCAACGACTACGACGACAACGACGATAACGTTCGAGCAGCAGCAGCAGCACAACTGGTGGGGGGAGGGGGTGAAGTAGTGCTGACTAGGGGCGGAGAGAGGAAGCACGAGAAAAAGACACCAAGCTCTACCGAGTCAGAATGTGTTATGGAAGAATATTGATTTTTCTAAATGGTTCAATATATCTGCTGTCGCTTTGGCTTACCTTTGTAGGCTCCCGCTGGATGTACAGCATTCCAAGGCAAATCAACGTGTGAGTCTCGCTATCTCTGCTGCGCTGGTACAGCTTTTGTGAGACAAAGAACGAGGAGCTGCTGTTCGTTCAAGCGAATTTGCTTCTTTCGATCGCCTATGGCGACGGCTGCGGTCGGAACATGTGTCGTTTTCTTTCGCGAAAATTGGCATTATCTCTTTAATTTGTTGATGAACACAAATAATAATCGCACTACGCGGTTCTTCATGAGTCACTTGTCAATACTGATAAGCTTAACATATACTTAGCTAGTATGGAAATACAAGAAAAACGAGATTGAATATTTTTCACAGTACACAATCTCACACCAGGCGGGCACACACATACGCACTTTCCCAAACACCAGCTGTTTGTTTGTTTACACGCTTAGGTTGTTATATCTGGTAACAATAGTAACGCTCACAGCTCACCTGAGAGATACGATATTCTACGGTTTGACAGGTGCATTAAATCACACCAATCAAATCATGTTTTCAGAATGTTATTCCACTTGACTAGTTCACGGGATCGAAACACGAATGCGGTTACCGTCTTCTTCGCGTATTCTGCACAGTCTGGCCGCCGATCGCTTTTGTCGCGCCGCCGCTGCCGTGTGTGTCTCTTTTTCCTGCAATCCCACTGTACGTATATTCACTGCTGTACATCGGTCGGGTCGGCTTTGCTAAAACGGGACCCGGTTGCCCCGTTCGGCGACACAATCGAGCGCACACCGAGAGTAGTCAAAATGGCTGCCTTTTTGGCGTGCGAGAGCACGAAAAAATGCATCTGAAACATTTAATATGAAGAAAATCACCTTAGAAATATTGTATACACATATTAAAATGTGGATACACATACACAAGTGTTTATTTTTTCACTGCTGCTTGGCTGGTGGCTCTTCGGATCGGTCGCGCGCTTCACAGTAAGCACCAACACATCCGCAAACATGTGCAGCGCAGAGCCGCACAGAGCAAAACACCATTCAATCCAACACAAAACGCCGCCGGAGACGACCACTCATCAGCCAGCCAAACCAGCCAAAGCGCAAAGAGCGGACGGACGGACGAACTTTCAGAAAAGCCTGCGGCGTATAAGCTCGAAATTCGTGCTGAAGGAATCAGATTGAAACACGAAAAAAAAACCCCCGCCTGCACCACTCAGCTCTAATGGGCAGTGCAAAACTTACAAAGAGCCACAGCGCGACAACGCTGCTGACCATCGAAAGGCAAGACAAAACACACGGTTCGGTTGGTAGCAGCGGGTACACTCTACCAAGAGCGCAGTACCTTCGTTGTCTCATTACACAATCGTAATTGCTTGCTTTATTGATAGTACTGTACAAAACGCTCGCATATTCCCAATTCTACTTGACACCTAAATCCATTTCGATATGCTCCTCCTTCCATCTCGAAAACAACTTACAATAATTAAACAGGAACATCACACAAGGCGATTAGCAGTTTTATTATATAAAGATTACATGTTACGATCACTTATGCCTAGCACTAACGTTACTTTATCGCATAGAAAATTTTATTGATCACTAATTAACTCAATCACACGGTGGTGAAACTCGCTCCGCACTGCACTACTAAACCAACGCGACGAATCACCGACGACGACAACGAGAGACTGACTACCGAACCGACCGACCGAAGAGCATACAATCCGTTTAGCAGGCAGGCAGCCAGCCAGCCAACATTGCTGCTGCTCCTCGCCGTTTTTACGCGACAAGACAACGGCTCCGATATCGTGCCCTATCCAAATTCTGCTTCGCACACACACGCTCACACACACTCCGACAACGTCAAGCACACAGCGGAAGATGGACCGGCGCTCTCATCATTCATAGTCCGAAACGGAGTGCCCACATCACATCGCACCTCAACTCAGCAGCGGAAGCGCTGTGCTATGCTATGCTACGCGTCATCTCATGTTGGGACGGTTTTCAAAACTGTTTCGTACGTATCATATACATACATTCACATCAGAGGACCGTCGTCGTTAAACATTTCTTTTTGTTCTTGTAGGTCCTCATTTCCTCCTCACTCACATTCCTCATGGAACGACCGCAGGGCCGTCCTTCCCTAGCTGTTACTGTTGGGGTTGTTATTTAGTGCGAAAACTGTTTCCATTATTGCATCGGATACCACCAAATCCGGCAACGGCAACAGCACAACCATGGACAAAGAGAAAAAGCGAGAGAGAGAGAGCGATCAAGCATACACGCAAACAACCAAAAGGGGCTATGCTTCGCAGCACACACCAGATGAATGAACATTTATGAGAGTCCAAACCAATCACTCGGTGGTGTGGCGTAAAACTCTATAGCAAAGCAGCATAACCTCGAACTTGACTATAGTCACGGCACGACGGCTAAACCTAAACAATGAGCACACTCGGGTAAATTTACAATACTTCAAAATAGCTTTTCAAAGGGCAGTTTCAGCACTTTCCGAATTAATATGTTGAGTAGGAATGAAAAGCAACCTCAACTGAAACGTGCATACCAACCTACTTACTATTTTTGTTTTCCGCTGGATTGAGGAAATGTTGTTATGAAAATTGAGAGGCCCAAATTGTGCAGACTACATCACACAACAATAAGGCACTCGTCGATCCGTCATCAACAAATAAATTCGATCCTTTGCTTGCCCTTGCAATTTCTTTCATGTTCAACATAAAGCGGTTTGCAGCGACGCAGGATGGGGAGGGGAAAAACGGGAAAATATTTAACAATCCAAATAATGTTTAATTCATGGCGATCGCATGCTGTTTACGGCGGTCAACATACTAATGACGACGCACGGTGCTCCGCTATAATAGCTGATGGTAAACATATTGTAAATTGTCATTTTTATAAGCAGCTCTTTCACCTCTCACTGCCAAAAGCAAACTTTCTATGAATAGAGGAAGTAGACATGTGCGCCGCCGCGCCGCGCCGCCGCCGACACTTTTGCATGCGCCGCCGCCGCCGATGATTTAGAACTGGCGCGCCGCCTAGGTCCTTTTTCCCACGCCGCCGAGGCCATTTTCCCACGCCGACGATATAACCCAACATTGACAAAAATGCGGGTCAAAATGTTGACAGCACATAGTAAACCCGTTTTGTGAATTCATTCTTATATTGTACCTTTAATTTAGATTCAATTTAACTGCCGCGTAGATGTACCCTGAGTATTGCCGCGCATCCAACTGAGAGCGAATCGAAAATACCTAACTTAAATAAACTTCAGTATGACATTTTCCGTCAAACTTCTGTCTTGCTTCCCGGTGTTAATTTCTTTTTAAAAATTGCTTTTCGTCTGGGAGGTATGATTACTTTCCTTGGCAGTGAGGGTAAGAACGGCAACTCTTACTTTTACTAGAATAGCATCAATTGTGTTTTTATACACTGAACTTGTTAGTATTCATTACTTTAGATATTTTAAGACGTCATGACCGATATGAACCGTCAAATATCGAAATATAAACCAAAATAATGCGAGTGCCGCCGACTGGATGTACGCGAAATGGACCCGACTGAATGGACTCGCGAGTACGTTTTAACCTCTAATTCTTGAATGATCTGCAACTCGTTTACAGTCTTTTGCAGAGAAAACAGATGTTATTCAATGTTACGGCTGTTATGGCTACCACTTATATACCGTATATACAACTACTAGCTGACCCGACAAACTTCATATTGCCAAAAATTAAACTGTGCTGTACATAAATCCTGGGGGCTACCCTCCGCAGTGGACGGCACTTCCGACGGCAGGTCGCTGACAACACTCGCGGCCGTCTCGCCCTGAATCATCTAGTGTTACTATAGGTAGTTTCTGGTGGTCTTGTTATTGACTAATGTTTTATCACAGACAAACTGATATAACTCTTGGAAGAAAAATCAACAAAAATTATCGTACCTCACATTTAGCCTGAACACTAGCACCATCTATGATCGACATTCCCAAATATCAAATAGCAACATGGGTATCCCACGAAGTAGTAAGTTTTTTTTATAGGGAATTCCCCTTCTGTTGTCAAAAAGCGCCACTTTGACCAAAACGGAGACATTCCCAACTAAGCCCAATTTTGAAATAACGGTTTAATCGGTACGAAGAATGGAAAACGAGTGTTATGTCTGTTTGTCTGTGGTTTTAAGGAAGAGCCTAAAATTTCTCGAATTCGATTAGTTTTTTAGTTACGCAAAAATTTCTGTTTCATTTGTATGAGAGTCCGCCCCCACTACCACAGGGGTGAGGGGTCTCAAACCTTCATAAAATAAATTCATGCCACTAAAATCCCCCACATGCCAAATTTGGTTCCATTTGCTTGATTAGTTCTCGAATTATGAGGAAATTTGTATTTCATGTGTATGGGAGCCCTTCTCTTATAGGTGGGAGAGATCATAATTCCCCTCCTAAAAAGGGGATGAGTTAGATTTGCTCGATTAGTTCTCTAGTTAAGCAGAAATTTGTGTTTCATTTGTATGGGAGCCCCCCTTCTTAGTGCGGGAGGGGGTCTCTTACCATCATAAGAACTTTTCCCGACCTCAAAAATTCCTACATGCAAATTTTCATGCCGATCGGTTCAGTAGTTTTCGATTCTATAAGGAACATACTGACAGACGGACAGAAATCCATTTTTATAGGTACAGATTGTCCGGTCACCAAGCCATTTCTTCAAAAGTATCCGGGACATGTTTTGACTTTTGTCGTGCCTGTAAACTGGCTGACAAACTTAGGTGCCGGTCTTACCCTGATACTGATTTCCAGTGTTGCAAGCCCGCACTCGTGGGGTCTAATTTTCTTACACGCGCCTTTTTGTTCTAACGAACACGCCGGCATGAGCATCTCCTTGGGACTCTCGCTCTTATTTTTTCATGCCCTGCGACAAGTTTTTGCGAGTGTGTATTCAACTATCGGCCACGGTTGCCGCCTTCGCTCGTAATTGCAATCCGAGCAGCTGACACCGATCACTCGCGAGGGCTCGCAGTCCGCGTGTGTAAGTGAGGGCGTAAGGTGAACAAAGAGGAAAAAAACGTAAAATATGTATCCATATATTCTAGTATGCCGCTAGCCCGCACAGGTTGTTGGCTTCTCACGAGTTGTTGGCTTTGTGAGTGGGCTGTGCAGAAAGACACTTTGAAGCTATGCGCTCGCTAGTAAGTAGGTAGTAGGATGCATGCACGCAGCATCGACGATTGTGTACCGTGCGCTTGCGTCGTTGCGTAAACGTTGGATGCTACTTATACTCGCTCGCATGAGACTGCGCATACTTTAATTCTCGCTCGATTTGCAACATTGCCGATTTCACCCGCAAAGTTTTAGGTGTCGTCTATTATACGCAATGCATGTAATATCCCTTAATTTAAAAAAACACATAGGCAGAAAGCAGAAATTTAAATTCGATCTATAGCAATCAGACGTTAATATGTATGGCATAAAATCGAAAGATGGGGTGCGTATCCAAACTTTTCCTGCCCTTTATGTACCCGTACCTACCTACCATATTGCGTATTCACAAACATACAAATAAAAAATAAATAGATTAGCATTATTAAGATTTGTTTTACTTGTCAACTTTAGTCCGGTTTTCAAAAAGATTTTGTTTAAACTAATACGAAATGCGGTATTTTAACGGTGTGAAATACTCGCACGCCGATGCACGCCGCCGCCGCCGCCGCCGATAGTAACGCACGGCGTCACGCCGGCGACGCCGCCGCCGCCGAATAAAAATTATTCCTGCGCCGCCGCCGCCGATAATCTGACCGGCGCACACCTCTAAGAGGAAGGTAGAGCAAGTCTTGAGCTAGAGCATTTTTCAAAATTTTTGTACAAGTTTGGGCTCAAGTGCTCAGCTTACAGGCTTATAAATGACTGGGAAAAATATTGAGGAAAACATTTTTCAAATAATTTTAACAGATTTCTGCATTATCATAAAAATGTTTACTCTACTATGTACTATGTTACAATGTAATGAATATAGTAACAATACGATTCATGTGTTGAAAAACGTATATCCCATGAAACAACCTTTTTTTATAAATATGTGAGTAAATTTGGGTTAGTAAAAAACCAAAAAATATGATCAGAAAAGTTTTCCACAAAATTCCCAAAAATCACTAAAAAAAATATTTGGAAAATTTTCTATAAGTTAGAATAAAGTTTTTCTGAATTTTTATATGATTTTTTTTACCACCGTAAAAAATTATGCAAATTTTCTAGATAATGGTTTTCCTGATTTACTGAGAAAATGTGCCTCCATTTCCATAAAAAAATTGTTTCACGATGCTGGGTTCACGAGACATGAATTTTTGATCAATGTTCGAGAAAATCGGAATATTTTCTTACCAGGTTTTTGGCAACATACGAGACCTCGAATCTTTTAAATGTGGTTTTTTATTCATAAGCTAGCTGAATACGGCTCGATGTTTATTTAATTTAATAGAACTAGCATGTTTGTGGTTGTTTCTCGGAATGACTATTGTTAAAATATTTTCGTTTGTTAATGTGTGTCTATGAATATCGAGTTATGCAGAAATTTATGTTTCATTTGTACGGGAGCCCCCCTTCCGATTACCTTCGGTGTACGATGCCGGCCTAACAAACCAGTCGTGGTATGTTTGAAACTCGTAATCGTAATTGCCCTGTATACTAGCAGCCGGCTGTGTGAGGTCTGTCCATATAAAATCAAGTCTTAAGGACGTTTAAGTTTTTTAAACTATATCCATGTACAAATTTTCATGAAATTCTGATACCTTTTGCCTCGATTTGTACAATTTAAAAAAATGTCGCATAGTTAACTGGAAAAAAGTGTATATATATTTCTTGCATTCTTGCAACGTTTATGTGCATTATTTAGCCTTTTCTAAAGCAGTCAAGGCCCTCCCAGTTGGTCTCGAGGTACGTACCATATTCTGCGCAGTTAAGACATTTTTATGATTTTTCCACTATTCTAAGTATTCTAGATTTAAATTAACAACGTGGATAGCAGCAACGTGTAGTACTACGGTCTATAATATCTGGTAAAAATATGGGAATTATAAGTCGACCAACAATTTACTATATTTTTCGTTTTGTAAACCTATCCACGGTGCCTAATTCTGCGCACTTTCTTGCCCATGTTCCTAATTCTGCGCATGTTTGCTCCTAATTCTGCGCACCTAAAAAGTGAAAATAAATACTCCTGCCATGCTTTTTATGTCTTTATACGCTGAAAGCACACCAAAAAATCCGGCATTAGCCATTACAATACCATAATTAAATTCATGATCCGGCCTTCTTGTGCTGTCCGGGTGGCAAAGGAACATCATTTTGATGGCTTCATTTTAAATATTTTATTCTCGATAATGTGAAGGGCGAATTGATTCGGGTTTTCTGCATACTGAACATTACACTTTAGACTAATACCAAAAATTGTGATTTCATATAGAAACCACTGCTCCACTCTACTGCTCCACTCTCTGACATCCCCTTGAGGTTGGACATTTAAAAAAAAAGAAGAAGACATGGTTTCATGAATTGGCGCTCGTGGGTTCGGACCCCGAGACACAGCACAGGATTCAAATCAATGCAAGTTAAAGATTCTACTTGAATTTTCATGCCGCTATACCTCAGCCATTTGGGTGAGGTTGCGTTTTCTTTCGCGCTTTCTTCATAGGATACATTACTGCGCAGAATTTGGGACAGGAATAAAAAATCTGTGCCTAAATTTGCGCATTATTGCATCGCATTTTTCTGAGGAAAGCAATACATGCAATCACTCTTTTTGTCTAAAACATGAGTAAAACTAATTATTCTTTCTAATTATGCTGGGTAATTTGATCATTGCAAAGAATTTCTATCATAGATTTCTTAATTTTCTAGCAGGACAATCTTAGCGTTGGTGCTAACGACGATGTTTTCTGACATATAAAATACTTTCAGTTTCACGTTAAATTATCTCGCACTCAAATATTATGGCCCATTTGTGAATAATGGCGTAATATTTATTAACGTTATTAAAAAAATAACGCAATGATCATAGTTATGCACAATGTTAAAAAATACTTATATAAAAAAATGCGCAGAATTAGGAGCTGCGCAGAATTTGGGGCAGTCACGGTAAGACGCTGGTTTAATAAGCCAGCCGTCGTATGTTCGAATCTCGGCTGGGAGAGGCTGTTAGAGTCAATAGGATCGTAGCACTGACCCCGCACTGTCCTATATTCTAACAGCTGGTTGCGAAGTCTGTCGTATAAAAACAGAAGGTCAAATTTCGATAACGGAATTAGCACCCAGGCTTTGCTTTAAAGCAGTCAAAACACAGTACCTGGGTTAAATCCACTAATACCTTTTAGTTTACAACAAAATGGTGCTTGCGGAATTAACGGTATCTAAATATGACTGAAAGTTACTATTTTTACACTCTTTCATACTCTAACAAATCAAGAGCGTGTCCCAGTAGCACAGACAAATGTGGTTCCAACTGACTGCCTTACGGTAACCCTGTTACGTTACAGGATAAGGTTCTGATCATACTCACATGGCATCATCTCATTAGCAAGTCGCCAATGCCATTATGTGTGTTCTCTGTTGTGTAACCTAAAAGCCTATGTCTAATTGTATTGCAGCTCACAATGTCATCACTGAACATATATACGTGTTAACATGTAATCCGCAGTTTTCACAGAACTTTCCAAAATGCTCAGGAAAAATGCTATGGATGACTGCATAGTCTTAATGGGAAAAAGATGTTTACGCCGTCGGCATAATTTAAAACGGTTGCGTGTGAGGTAACTTCATGCAATTTGTTCATTTGAATCACAAACAGTAAAGACTCTAAGTGGCTACCTTGTGGTACTCCTGAGCAGGGATGGAAAATCAATGATTTTGATCAAATCTGTGAGCTATTGTTACACGTACAGATCACGATTCGTACAGATCGTGACAAACAGTGAATCTTTAGCTTTAACCACAAAATGTTGTTCTCTTAACTCGTAACAGTCGATCAATCAATCAATATCAATAATAAATCAATAACAAACTGAATTAACTTCCATTGTGGTGTACATTTCTACTGTGTGACAATCATTTCTATTTTTAAAATTTTGTAAGTCATGATATAATTCTGTAATTTAGATTTTCAAATTTCAACTAACATGTTCTTCGCTTCTACGAATTTCTTAATGTATCTTTCAAACTACAATCATCATTATATTTGACAGTTAACCCCAGCTAGCATTTTTATATGTATAAAATTAAAAGTGAAAAGTTAAAAATCAGCATTACGTACATATACACATGCTAATAAATCGTATTTGATGCGGCAAAACTGGCTTATTCGTACTATTTTGGTGGCGATATACGGGTTGTTGTTGGTGCTGGATGGGAACGCCTTTCAACTTCTTTTTTCAATTGCAATCAATTTCGTTCGAATAGCAATAAATTTTGTTTTTGCTTCGATATAACGTAACGAAAACAAAAATAAAGTGGCTTTATATCGAGTTATTACTGTATTGAGGTTTACGGTGCACATAACCGATCGTCAGCATCTGCTATATATCTCAACGCAATCAATCAATGCACATGATCTGATATAATAATTGTCATAATCTGTACAGATCGCGACAAAGTATTTGTCGCTTACAAGTAGTGATGTCAACGAATCTGAATCTGATCGTTCCTATGTTGTTGATCGCTAAAAGCATTTTTTACATCCCTGCTCCTGAGTGTACGGTACGTGTTTCAGAATATTGTGAGATTTATTAGCGTTAAAGGGGTCAGTCCCGGCGTAGTGGTTAGCATTCACGCCTCTCACGCCGAGGACCCGGGTTCAAATCCCAACCCCACAGAAGTCACGAATGACCCAAGCTGGTTAAAGTAACTATAATCTAAACAAAAAAAAAATATTAGCGTTAAGCTTGCAGATACCGCAGATTTTTCTACTACCATTCACGAATCTCTAGAGACGCGAAGGTTCTTATAACTTACCTTCACTGCCGGCAAAGTAAAACTCAGGTTGAAGGGAAGATATGTGCAACCCGAGTATATGTATTTTTGATTAT
Organism: Sabethes cyaneus; assembly: GCF_943734655.1. Classification (NCBI taxonomy): domain Eukaryota; kingdom Metazoa; phylum Arthropoda; class Insecta; order Diptera; family Culicidae; genus Sabethes; species Sabethes cyaneus. Next base: position 234,256,704 of record NC_071355.1, read on the forward strand.
TCCATTTTGATTAATTATTCCAGATTAATGACACGTGCAATTGCTATAAGAAGGTGAATTAATCTCGTAAACCATATACATCGAGACCCTTTATGTGCCGGCAGTAGGACCGAAACCTGATCACGAAGCAGCGCGAGGCGATCGATAACTAAAAGCAGTTCTTCGATTGGCATCTCAATGGCGGTAAAACAAAAGATGGCGGAATTAAAGATAACCTTAGGCGGAGTTAATTCGGAGGCGTATGATCAGCGGAAGTCGTGCTTACTATGGGCTTCACAAGCAATTGCGGTCGAGCAAACTAAGTCCCCTTACAAAGTGCACCCTGTAAAAGATGCTTATTAGACCGGTTGTTCTCTACAGGCATGAAATATGGACAATGCTCGAGGAGAACCTGCGAGTGCTCGGAGTTTTCGAACGACGAATGTTAAGAACGATCTTCGGCGGCGTACAGGAGAACGGAGTATGGAGGATGAACCATGAACTCGCACAGCTCGAGGGCAAACCCAGTGTCCAAAAGGTGGCTAAAGCTGAACGGATACGATGGGCAGGGCATCTTGCAAGAATGCCAGATAACTACCCGGCAAAGATGATGCTCGCCTCAAATCTGGTAGGAACAAGACGACCAGGAGCGCAGCGAGCAATATGGTTAGACCAGGTGGAGCGAGATCTGGCAGGGAATACCCGGTGTCCGAGGAATTGGAGAGCGGTAGCCAACAACCGAGTTACATGGAGAAACCTTGATCAACAGGCCTTGTCTTAGTAAGGCGGAATTAAAGATAACTTTTCACAAACGATAATCTTTAGTGTACCGGGTTCCGATTCCGAAAAAATCCTGCGAGTAACCGGACAGCTGAAGACTGACAGAGTCGCCGGAGAGGATCAGCTCACGGCAGAACTTTACAAACATGGCAATGAATCAGTAGCAATGGCACTTCAATGGAAAATTGAAGTATTTGGGAGGAGGAGAAACTACCGGAGGAATGGATGAAAGGTGTGATTTGAGATCCCTTCTACAAAAAGGGCAATCCTTCTACAAAAGGGCAATCATTACAGCAATCTAGTAATTACCCCGGCATTACGCTGATTAACGACGCCTACATAGTGCTCTCCCAGTACTGTTAGGCGTCTATCTTAGATAGTTAGAGATTTCGTACGGCAGCATCAGGAGGGCTTTATGGGTGCCCGTGTTATATAACGGATCAAATCTGCACACTGACGAATTCTGCAGGAATGTCGGTAGTAAAACATGCTCACGCAAATTTCATGAATTTCAAAGCAACATATTATACAATCAAGCGCAAAGAGCTATGGTAGATACAAAGCCCGAGAACGGTTCTCCGAACAAATAGACTTATGGAAACAATCTTGCTCGAGTCCCTTCAAATCGCGCAGAGGGTTGCTGCAAGTGAATGGACAAAAGTTATTTAACATCGTAATTGAAGGTATGATCTGGCGAGCGGTTATCGAAGCGAGAGAAACTATCTTCAACAAAAGACGGCGATGAAATGGAAGTGGTCGATGAGTTCATTTATTACCATTGTTTGAGTTAGTCACCGTTCGCTTTATAATCTGAGTTTCTTGATATTTTCGGTGAAAATTAGACCAATACTGTGTTTTCAGCGGACGTTTCGGACGGACGGACAGTTACAGCCGACAATAATTCATGCTGGAAATCGGACCTATTATTCGCTTTGCAAGACTCTTCGATCAAGGAGCATATGCCGCCGTATAAATCTAACAACTGTCCTGCTCTTTGTGCTTCGATTTCCCTTATTTTTTTTTATTTCCGCATCACATCAACAACGCTAAATTTGAAAAAGCTAACTTTGAAGCACTTATAGAGCTTATTATTATCTACAAAATTGTTGAATCTATCTTTTTCATTTACGGCATACTCTCGGTTTACACAAAGTACTATCACAAAGAGCGCTCTTTACGCACCAACCGATATGAAGCTTTTCGTACACTTGGCGAATGTCTAAAGCAGTGGTGCCCAGGCATAGGCATGGTGCGGGCCAAATCAGATCGCCCATGAATGCCGCGGGCCGCAATAAACTCTGGCCATTCCTGAGCATAACAAAATGTAAAATAGGCAACAACAAAAACCATTTTCTAGCAATCACCATAAGATTTAAACTGGAAAGCATTCAGATTTACAACATGCATAAGGCATACCGATTAAACTGTGGGACTCCTATGTCATCAAAAAATTTTCTCCTACCCACCATCAAATCCACCATTTCACCATTCAAATCAGTCCGCGGGTTACACGAATCATCTGAAAGGGCCACTTACAGCCCGCAGTTTGGTCATCACTGGTCTAAAGGCTACAATGGGCCGGCCCGTTGATTGTTGGTCAATAAGAATGAATCACACACTATCCTGTAGCGCGGTGAATCAGACTGCACACTCCGAAAGATCCGTTGACAGTACATCCCGGACCCAAAATCGGTCATTGTCAATTTTTTCTAGAAACAGCAAATCATAAGATTTTTCGAAACACAAAACTGAGCATTAAAAAATTTTCCTAAAACCATGGTAAATAGAGTATCTAATCATTAGATTTGGATGAATTTTTTGGCGGAAATCAATATGCGTTTTAGGCTGATTTGGATACTACAGAAGCACGATACTGGTCTAACAAGCCAGTCATCGTGTGTTCGATTCTTGGCTAGGCGATACTGCTAGATAGAGTTAGAAGGAACGTTGCACTAGCCCCGTAATTGTTCTGTACTCTACCGGTCGGTTACGAAGTCTATCGATAAAGAAAGGTCAAATGTTTGAAAGATGTTTAATCCCAAAACTTTACTCTTTGGGATAGGTACTTCTAGCTAATCGTAGCAAATCAGTTGATGGTGTTCTATTATGTCTAGAAATATGGCATTAAATCACAAGATTTTTCAAGACAATATGTCGGAAAATTTGCTGAAGATTATTACTCGAAAAGGAAAAGGTTCGTGTTGCTAAATTTACAGATTCTATTGAGTTGAGACAAACAAATAACCTTGAGTAGTGCCCAAAAAACTTATGCTTTGCGAATAAATCTCTTCTAACTCAATACTTAATAACCGAATACTTTTCATGATGTACTTTACCAGCAGAAAAAAACACAGTGAAACAAAATCGCTCCCCTTTAGGGAATCAATCTTCCGAATAACCACAGTAAGATAAGAGCCGGTCTCTTGTGCACATGGAACCGGCCTTGTCGCCCCGAGAATGATGCAGCTTCGCCACATGCAGACGGATAAGAAATTATGAACACAAGTCATGTCGAAAATTTACGACCCATTTAGCAAGAGTACCAATTCGGACTGAGCAATACAGAAATGATCCTTTAGTGTTTTATATTCTTGCATTGAGCGTAAGTCGATACTGGTTTTTCTAGCACAACATACAACAGTTCCAATAAAATGGTTCAAAATTGATACTTAAAACGGCCATTATTCCGTTTTTTTCAAGTGCTTCAGGACTCTAGGAGGGGATTCAATGTGTACTTACAAAAAAATCAACTGAAACAATCGAGTGTACCTGAAAAAAAAAAGAAAGGCGAGAGGTTAGTGCTTCATATTATGTTGCCGATCTAATTTATTTCATACAACAAAATTTCAGCTAGCTTAAACCATAAACGGTATACAAACGGACTACAACACAGCAAATTTGATAGAGCGTAGAAAAACTTCTGCCGTCGTGGTCGTATGCTATATTTATACGGTTCACTCTCCGTACACAAATTGCTAGTTGTTCAACCCAACCTTGAAGACACAAAACGGGTGCGCGCGCGGGGAATACGGGAGAAACACAGTAAGCCTCAGCCAGCCAGCAGACTGACCCTCAGAAGCCACCGCACGGCAAAATCCGTTCGCTGACGGTTCGCTGACTGTTGCTGGCAGGCAGCGCTGAGCTCAGCCCGCATATTGGCGCTGCAAAACCTTTTTAATTCATTTCTCTTTTGTGTCAGTTTCAGAAAATATGAGAAAATTATATATTTTGCTGTACATGCCTTTTTGCCTCGTCCCACAGCCACCCCACCACCCCCGACGACCCTTTCGGCATGGTTCCCGCACTGGCGACCGTTTTCTGTTCCCAACCCGCGCGCTACCAGCCATTCGCGAAAATGAAAAAGCCAAAGCCCTGGCTGGAAAAGATGCGTTGCTGCTGCCTACCGAGTCCGGCAGGACCGGATAACGCTCGAATGTGATGGATAGATGAACTTTTCGTTGGCTCTCAACCCAATGTAGGTAGGTGCGGATCTTTGCATTTGGGTTCCGAGCTCTTCGGGCAGCAACAAGCGAAAGAAGACTCAAACTACACCCCTGGGCCACCCGATCGATCCACCATACCGGTGAGCGACGTGAGCAAGAAGTCCAGTTGCCTTCAACTGCAGCGAACAGTAATTTATTTTATTTGCCATCGTGAGTGAATTAATACACCGTAAGTTTCCGACGCGAACTCCACCGCGTTGCTGCGTATTGGAACAGCTAAGAGAATGACGGCCCGGCAGGCCAGCGACGCACCCATCGGTCGGTTCCGTGTGCAATACGCCGCCATTGCTAATAGTCCAGTTGATATTTTTTACAGCTAATATTTATTGCATACCCAAATTTTAATTTATGATCATTTACTTAAAGGCTGTAAACCGGTAGCAGACGTAAAACTTCGATAAAATGGATAAAAAGCTAATATGCTGTATTTGGATGACAAATTTTTTCATGGAATCTGATCATGTCACTATTTATAATTTCAACACATATTTTCTTCCATTTTCGACGACGATCCAACATAACCCGACCGACCTTGACGTGAATTTTGTCCTTCATGTAAATGTTGAAAATTAGGCTACAATATTTTCCCATTTTTACTCGTGGTAGAATGCACTGCGTAAGAAAAGCGAAATTTTTCAAGGGAGGTGTCCATGGAGTAGCTTATTAATAAAATATAGAGCATCGTGTTACACTATTAGTGTGACCATGCACAGAGCTGCCATAAATACAGATATTTGTGCATGTATAAATTTGGGACCTGCCGTTTTCTTCGGGGTATTTGATTTTCTCGGTCTAATCTTTTAAATAACATAAATAGTTTATGGAGTACTTTAAAATTCAGGAACATTAGTAGAGCCAGAAATCACAGCAACAGAAATAATTGATGGGTCCCAAATTTATGCATGCAAAAATACCTGTATTTGTGGCAGCTCTGACCATAAATCCAAACTTTTGTATTTTTAAATATGCCAGCAGGGCCAAGTTTTAAAGACCTTTATAATCCAAGCCTTTGCTTTTTGGTATGGTTTCTTTATATTTCGTTGATCGTTGACATATATCAGTACGAATCCGGAACCCAGCAGAATAGAAATGTCGTTGAAGTATAAGGTAAATAGCAAAGACCCCAGGTTACTGCCCTGTGGAGTTCCAGAAGCATTACTAAATGTACATTAAACTATGAAATCCAGCTTTATAAGTAAGGCACGACATGCAAGATGTAAGATTTGAGGTCAACCATGAGGTCAGTCTATTAGATACACCGACGATCTATGTGTTGAAAGCGGCCTCAATATCTGTGAACACAGCGTTGATTTTAGTTCCAGCTTACAATTGGAAGATGCATGTGCTTTCTAAGTACCAACAATCTTAATCTCCAATTAACTCGGTTGTGGCCTACCGCTCTCGAATTCCTCGGACACCGAGTACTCTTTGCCAGTTTTCGCTCCACCTGGTCTAACCATCTTGCACGCTGCGCTGCTGGTCGTCTTGTTCCTACCAGATTTTAGGCGAACACCATCTTTGCAGGATAGTTGTACGGCATTCTTGTAACATGCCCTACCCATCGTATCCGTCCAGCTTTAGGCCACCTTCCCCCAGGATACTGGGTTCGCCATAGAACTGTGCGAGTTCATGGTTCATCCTCAGCCTCCATGTTCCTTTCTTCTGTACACCGCCAAAGATCGTTCTTAGCATTTGTCGTTCGAAAACTCCGAGCACTCGCAAGTCCAGAAGGAGGACAGGGATCGTCAACTGTTCTAGGCTAATGACACGCGCAAGTTTTACGAGAAGGTGGACCAAACTCGTAAGGACTACACACCTGAAGCTGACATGTGTAGAAACGAGGGAAGGGATCTAATCACAAACGAGCGCGAGGTAGTCGACAGGTGGAAGCAGTTCTTCGAGCATCTCAACGGCAATATAGCAGAAGTAAACGCAACTAAAATTAACCTAAATATGCTTACAAACGCCAACAGAGTGCCGGCTCCCGATCTCGAACAGATCCGGCGAAAAATCGGTCAGCTGAAAAATAATAGAGCCACCGGAAAGGACCGACTCCCGGCAACGGCACTTCATTGGATTAATTTTAACGATTTGGGAGGATATGAAACTACCGGAAGGTTGAAATGAACGTGTAGTCTGTCCCAGATTTTGTTGCGTTGACTATCCCCAATAGCAAGAGCATTCGTAGGGCAGTATCAGACAGGCTTTATAGGGGCCAGTGTTACTACGAATTTAATTTTTACGTTCCGACAAGTCCTGGAGAAACGTTGGGAGTGCGACGTGCCCACGCATCATATTTTCGTGGATTTCAGAGCAGCATACGATACAGTTGAACGCAAATAGCTATGGCCGATAATGCATGAATAAGGTTTTCCGCAAGGTGAGTTAAAATAGGTGATCTAGTTTTCACAGTTTGTGGAACAGAAGTGCGCGAAACGGTTGGTTAGCAACCATCGACGTTGTTTATACATTTAAGAGTTTCCGCTTTGAAAATTTCGGTGATCCGGGTTCCGGTGATTGTGGAGTTCCAGAAGAATACACGTTAAACGAATCCAGGGGGTAAGGGGTCCTAATTCATCATAGAAAAATTTCATGCCTCCAAAAACACCCACACAATATGGTCCCACACCCACACAATATGGTTCCATTTGATTAATTAATTCTTTAGTTATGAGGAAATTTGTATTTCACTTGTATAGGAGCCCCCCTCCTAAAGTGGGAAGAGGTTTCGATTCACCATAGAAAACATCCTTGTCTCCAAAAACACCCACATGTAAAATTTTGTTCCATTTGCTTGATTAATTCTCGAGTTATGCAGAAATTTGTGTTTCATTTGTATGGGAGCCCCCCCCCTCTTAGTGGGAGGAGGGGTCTCTAACCATCATAAGAACCTTCCCTGGGCCCAAAAACCCCTATATGCAAATTTTCACGCCGATCGGTTCAGTAGTTTTCGATTCATTAAGGAACATTCGGGTAGACAGAAATCCATTTTTTTAGGCATAGATTTGTATGGGAGCCCCCCCCCCCCTCTTAGTGGGGGAGGGGACTTTTGCCTTCGAGAGAACCTTCCGTAGCCCCAAAAACCCCTACATGCAAATTTTCACGCCGATCGGTCCAGTAGTTTTCGATTCTAAAAGGAACATACGGACAGACAGACAGACAGAAATCCTCTTTTATAGGTATAGATTGTTCCTGATTGCATTTGAAGTACATTAATACTTTTTTTAATCAAATTAGTTTATGGTACATTTGAGGTTTGACCTAAATTATTCAAGGACGCTTACTCTCCACTTTTGTTGTTGATATTTTAGCATTCACCTTTCGTCTTTGTTTTTCGGTCGTTCATGTTTATCTTTCGGTTTTTCGTTTGGTTTTTTCGTCCTTTTTGTTATGTGCGGTCTGTTACCTTTTGCTGTCGACTTCTTATCGTTTTATGTTGTCTTTTTAACGCCTGTTAGTTGTTTTCCGTTCTCTCTAATATTTAGCATTTTTGTGTTGACATTGGCGCTTAGTTGTCATTTTTATCGTCTTTTGTGGCGGTTTTACTTGCTCTTGATGGCGTCTTTTTGTCGTCACGTGAAGTTTTTTAGCATTTCCTGTCATTGTTTTGCCATCTTTCTGTCGCCTTCTTATAAAGTCTTTTTGTCCTTTATATTGTCTTTTTTAACATTTTTTGTCTCAACTTTTTCGTTTCTTTAGCGTCTCTCCATTTTATTTCTATCGCCTTTCATCTTTTTCGTCATCTTTTCACCTACTTGTCACCACTTTTTCGTCATCTTTCCATCGTGCTCACGTTTTCTTTTCACCACGCCTCTTTGTCATATTTTTGTCGTCTATTTGCAGTTTTTTGTCGTTCTTTTGTGTTCATCTTTTCTCATCATCTTGTTGTTATTGTATTTTCGACGCCTTTTCGTCGTCTTTTGTCATTTCTTCAATCTCTTTTCTTTTTAGTCGTTTCTTATCATCTCTGTAATATTTTAGTCGTCTTTTTTATGATCTTTTGGCATCTTTTGATTGCATTTTCATGGTCTCAGTTTAACCCAATTTAACCTCAGTTTTTGGTATTTATGTCGCTTTTTTCGATGGTTGTTGTCGTTTTTCTCGTTGATGTTTTGGAACAGTTTCGTCATCATTTTGTCGTGTTTTTGTTTTTTATTTTTTGAACCTTTTCTTTCGGCATTTCGCCCTTTTTTGTTTGATGTCTTTCCATGGCCTATCCATCGTTTTTTCATGTCCAAAAAGTAAAGGAATGGGGATTTTTTTTGCAAAAAAGTCCTTTATCTCAATATCTCCAAATGCCGCTGGACTAGGATCAATCTTTTAATATCAAAAGAAAGGTATTTTTATAAGAATCCCAATGGTGTGGTCCTTGTATACAGGCGCGTGCCTGTTTCTAGTAGTTTTGGCCAAATGAAGGGGATTTTACCCTAGTTTTCTAGGAGTACAAAGATGTATTGAACAATAACTCTGAAATCCGCTGGGTTTGAAATTTCTCTCTTAGTTACCGAGCACTTAGAAAATATCGCGTAACAACTTTGAATGAATCATCGCACAGGTCTGGAACTGGAAGCATATAGAAATCGGATGCAATTTAAATGGACTAAAGAAATCAAAAACTTAGCCAGTGACATCAGTTTAATGTTTTTTTTGTGTCTACATCCATGAATTATGTTTCACAGCTATAAACACTGGTTCTAGTGATAAAACTTTAAGTGAATAATCTTGAGAGCACATTGCTTTATTAAAAAAATGTAGTAAAAGTATAGCTTTGTGACTTACATCTTCTACAACATCATCCTTCTAGTATATTATACTAAAATTCCAGTTGTTAAAAACCTGCCATTGTTTCATTTCCAGAAGTTTTGCATATCTAAAATATATGCAAGCCGTGGGAAGGGCTGCATACATACGTGTAGTTCTGAAACGTTCGGTGGTGACTGAAGGAGCGGTTGACATCCAGCTGAGTTGCCTATACCCGACCCGTATCTAGTTTGCACATTCGAATATCCCCTTGGACTGGCAGTTGCTTGTGTTGGTACCAGCAACAGCAGCAGACCCAACGTTTCACCACACACGAGCATTGCGACACCTCGCCATGGCACCCCGACAAAAACCCAAAGAACCGGCTGATGAGCTGCAATTGCAAGAGAGCACAGCGCAGCACCACAGCACCCCACGCCTTACGTACGTTTGCTCTGCTGCATGCATGCAGTGTAGTGAGATTCTGTTTCTGCTTCGCCAGATATGGCGTGCTGTACCAACCAACCTCAACCTCAACATCGTCATCAGCAAAGGCATCATCAACGACAAGCAGCAGGGAATCAGAAATCCAGGAGATATCGGCTATTGATCGAATGGAGAGCCGCGTTCCGTAAAAAAAATCCTCCGTTTGACTAACGAGAAACGGATTTATGCTTCGCTCGAGGGAAAGGCCCTTCGGAGAGAACAACATACACCATGGACGGAATCGTTTACCGTGCAATGTGCATATGATTACCGGGAAGATTATGGGTTCAAACTTTTGTCGATGTGTGGGAAGGACCACTGCAGAAAAATGCAGGAAATGCGATTATGCTATTTTTATTCAACCGGGCCTTCTTGAACAGGAAACTACATAGCTATGCTGCGGCACTCAAAGGTGTATCATTTTTACAGCGGCCACCGTTGCTGGTCAGGAATTGTACGAACCATTACCGAATGCTTCAACAATTAAACTGTTTTTGTGCTGTTTTTTGACGACAACCGTTTTTCCGCGTGGAAGGTCATAAATTATCTGTTCTGAAGCTTTCGGAGAATATTTATGCATGCATCTTAACTAAGAAGGAAAGTCAAATATTTCGGGCGGAATTCGAAGTGTGCACAACGTGCCATTCGAGCCGTGCTCCTGTTAAGGCACAAACTCTGACAACAGAATTAATTATCTCTCGCCCCTTTTCCAAATGAGCGTACAGGTACCAATTTTACCCGTGCGACTTCGTACAGAAGGTGAGAAAAAACACTCACATAGTTGATTGCGAAAGTGGTCCACAATAGGAACGGTTTCGGTTATTTTCATCTGCAGTTGCAACGCTCAGGGAGGATGCTTCCAGTTTTTGCAGCTTCCGCAAGGTGAGGAAAAATATGTCCCGATCCCGATCCCTATTTCGTGTGGTAGTAGTTTTAGCAACACTCGACACAGTTCGGTAGTGGTTTTATGTGTGTGCAGCGGAGCATGAGCGAGCGCAATAAGAGTTTTCGCTGCGAGTCTGCGGCGTCATGCCAGGTAATGGCCACGGAGAAATGAATGCCATTCTGGCAGCTCAGCCCCCGGGGCAAGCCAGCCGGCTAAATAAACAAGGTTTTGAAGTATTTAAAATAATAACCCGGTTCAGGCCTTAATAAAACGTCCATTTTAAGCAACCATTATGCTGTTTTTAGGATCAAGATGTCCACCTGTCAAGACAACTAATTTGGAAATAAATTTGTATTCCTGGTGGAAGCTGGCTGCTCTTCCAGATTAAAGGGTGTCCCACATCAAATTGCACCACAGAAGAAACGCTGTAGAAAATTACCTAATTGACCGATCCTTTTCAAACTTTCAGAAAACAAAATATAACCCATTAGTAAGATTTTGGCATCTTTATTTCATCTTCAATACCATAACCGTATGCTCGCACCTTACGCTTAACTCCACTCAAAAACTTTTGTACAACCTGGCTACTGCTTCATCTGTACGGAAAACCACTTTTTCTTCATGTCTTCCTCAGATTTGACCTATTCGAAATGTTTCCGTAATGTCGTCTTGATAATAGCCTAGTAATTTTCGATGGGCCTTAGTTCCGGTGCGTTGGGGGATTCATGTCCTGGGTACAAAAGTTACCCCGTTGGTTTCGTACCACTTCAGGACATCTTTTGAACAGTGGCACGGAGCTAGGTCCGGCCAGAAGATCGTGCTGCATCAACAGAGGAAGCAGACACTTCTGTGGATACTCCTTGAGGTAGATCTGCCCGTTTACAGTCCCGGTAGTCACGAACGGCGCACTCCGTTTGCCAAATCAGCAGATCGCTTGCCAAATCATGTATTTCTTGGAAAACTTTGTAGTTTCTGCATCCTTACTTCCTGTGGAACATCAAACTTGTGCTAGGCGGTGAAGTACAGTAGCCCCGGAAGCTGCCAGAAGTCCGCCTTGACGTGAGTCTCATCATTCGTGATGAGAGAGTTGAGGATTTTCCAGGTGCTTGCGCAAAATAAATTCGCGACGTTGCTTTTCGGCTGACGCCGTTTTTTACAATTTTCGAAAAAGTGACCGCGATAAAAATAGAGATCTACTTCCACGCACATTTTCAATAGAAAATACCCACTGGGTAATTTTCTACAGCGTTTCCTCCGTGGTGCAATTTGATGTGGGACACCCTTTATCGTACGAAAATAACCGAACGTTCTTAGTTTTTCTTAAGATTTTGTACACTGGTAAGTGGATAGGCTTGTAAATGAAAATAATTTTCGAAAAATTTGATGTTTTCTATCTTCCCAGAAAACTCGGTAAATTATCCGATTTTTTCTGACAATGCTTAATTGTAAACTGAATTCTTGAGCCAAGCACCGCAGAACAAACTTTTCGCAATCATAAAAACCATGCTCTAAGTCTTAGAAAATTTTTAAAGTAGTTTTTTGTTTGCCAATTTTAATCTTTTAGTGATATAAATTTTCCGATGGCATTTTTTTGTTACTCCAGAGTAATGGCCGAAAGGCTCGATTTTCCTACTAGAAAAATTCCCATTTCAGGAGCAGTGCTCGAAAATATTGACAGCCCTGCAAAAAGCAAAGCCCAGGTGCTACATTCCGTTATCAAAACTTGACCTTCTATTTTTTGTACGACAGACCTCGCAGCCAACTGTTAAAGTACAGAACAATTGCACGGCCAGCTGCTGCAATCCTATTGACTCTAACAGCCTCTCCCAGTCGAGATTCGTACATACGACGACTGGCGCATTAGGCCTCGAGGCCAACTGACAGCCCTGCATGAAGGCGAATATAAAACGTAATCAACGCGTACAGTTTTACCCCTAGTAGTATTCTTTTACCTGTCAGTCCATGATGACTACTGAACTGCTGACAGTATTTGCCTTTCTTTGTTTTCGACTCGACTAACCTGTCAGTCGGGGGCTCTGTAGCCGCAAGGTTACCGAGTCTGCTTTGACAAGCGAATGGTCGTGGGTTCGAATCTTAGGGTACCGCCAGAGTGCAAGCGACATGCGACGCGACGCGACATTTCTTGCTGTAGTTATACGCGCAGCCCTTTTTCGCCCGAAGCAGGACTGTGCATTTAGCAACATGAGAGCGAGGTCGTGTCGCGTCGCTGTCGCGTTTACTCTGTACGGGGCCTTAGTAGAATCAGGCCATTCGATGTTAAAGTGACTTTAGCATGGGGTTATTCTCAGGCCCCTCATCACCCTTCCTTCATGGTGAGTTCTACATTATCCCGAAGACGCTTCTTATGGTTAGTATACTGGTATGAGGACCTATTGAGGTAATGGTCGAACCTCATGAGGACTCACCAGTTCTAACTATAACGAGGCGAAACAGGTTTGGTATAGTAGGACATGCATCGAAGCAGGGGTAAAACCCTCATACACATAAGCACGCATAAAAAAATATAAGCTTATCGTTTACTCAATAACGATAAAGCACAGAAATACCCGGGTGTATGCTGTATTCTGCACTATACAGCATACACCCGGGCAACATTACAATAGATCAATAATGTTGTGGTCAAAGTGATAAGCCCATACAAAAAAAAACCTGTCAGTCAATTGTCTTGCTCTTGACTGATATTTCTCAAAGTTTAATTTTTTAAACTGCCTGTTTTTTTAAATCATCCAAAACATGGCTGTAGGAAATTAATTCAAATTTCAGAGCAATGTTTACGCTTGTTGTAAATTCGCTTGTCGTTACGATTCACATTTGATTGCATTCACTATTGTCGAGAATGAATGAATGAAGAAAACAGCACGAACACGAACGCAATTGATTCGCTCGAATCGTTGGGTTCAGGTTGGCAATGCTGGGTTCATTTCGTGTGTACTAAAAACAGCAATATTTACCATAGCGGTTCGCGCTCGACTGTATCGTATGCAACCCTGAAATCCGCGAAAATACGACCGTACCGAGCGACGTTGTACTCCCGACATTTCTGAAGGATTTGTCTATCGAAGCTATTAGTTCTCTATGATTCACTCTTAGACGATATAAGGCTCTATAAAGATCGCATTTCTGCTGTTTCAAAAAATGGAAAACTGGCAACAATGTTCCTCCGACTTCAAGAAGCACCTTCTCACTCGAGTTAGGAGGTAGCCAATCTCTTTACTACATTTTTGGAGAGCGTATCTAGTAACGCAATATTCACCCTGGGCGGATCGTGGTAAAATTAGTGTCAAAATAACCAGAAAAGTCTAAAATTGATCGGCTTGTGATCGCCTAACTTTACAAACAGGGACGACAGTTAAACACACCATCTGTTTACTGTGATTTCGATGTTGGCTCATTATGTCTGCCCACGAATGCGCGAAAAAGGTCTAGAAGGTTATTGGTTTCAACAGGACGGTGCACCATGCCACACTGCGAATTCAACAATTCAATTTGTACAACGAAAATTTTCGGGATGTCTGGTGTCAAAAAGAGGCGATATTGACTGGCCACCCAGATCACCTGATTGAACCCCCCCCCCCCCCCCCCCACACACTTCTTTTTGTGGGGTTATCTCAAAAGCAAGGTTTACGCCAACCAGCCACAAGGGGGCTCCGTAGCCGCAAGGTTACCGAGTCTGCTTTGACAAGCGAGTGGTCGTGGGTTCGAATCTTAGTAGAATCAAGCCATTCGATGTCAAGTGACTTTAGGATGGGTTTATTCTCAGGCCCCTCCATTTACCCTTCCTTCATGCTGAATTCTATATTTACCCTCTGAAGCCTCTTGACAATGCAAATGTCCCTCCTATAGTTTAAGTGTACTGGTCAGAGGTACGAATAAGTCTTCACCAGGGACGGCTATAATATGGGATAGTACTAGCAGCGAGGAATAAGTGGGTAAAGTAGATCAAGTTTTGAAGGAAGAGTAAACCTCAATACACACAAGTACGCATAAAATTTAATAAGCATATCGCTCACTCAATAGCGATTATAGCAAAAAGAAATGCAGTGCAGGTCATACAGCAAACACCCGGGCGATATTACAATAGATCAACTATACTGGTCGCAGTAATGAGTCCACACATGAAAAAAAAAACCAGCCACAAACTATTGACGAGCTCAAGGCAAATATTCGTACGGAAATCGACGCTATAACACCCGAGATGTTCAAAAAGGTAATCGGAAACGCGGAAAAAAGGAGTCAATTTGTAATTTCTAATAAGGTACACCGGGGCAAGTAGGACCTAAAAAATGCATAGTTTGGGTTTATTCCACTGTGTTTTCTATACCTATGATTATTTCAAAATTCTTTCAGCACTGAAACTTTTCAGTGGTATCACTTCGAAGGATTAATTACGAAAAAGGCCCATCAATTTACATGAAATGAATCTGGAGGAGAATTTTCAAAACTATGGCGATAGGCCCCACTTGCCCCACTTACCGGGGCAAGTGGGACCTATATTCAAATTTGATTTAAAAGCATAAAATTGTTTTAAAAGCATAAAAAAAGTAAATTGTGTAAGTTAATATACAACAATGCTAAAGTTTTGCAAGAAGCAATCAAAGCAATATTTGTACGAAGGGTTCATTCAAAAATAGCGTAACAAAATCAGATCACAACGGGCGACTTTCTAATTTATATAAAATACAGATCGTGAGCAATTACGCTGTAAAACATTATTGTAATGAAATGTAGTTGAATATGTCATTGTATCCAATTCTACTGGTAAACGGCTGAATGCGTACCGTCGGTGCCTTGTGCACGTGTAGGCATAAAATAGACCCTACAGTGGTTCATAGCCTCTTATTCAGCAACTCCTATTCCTACCGCCTCGTGGTACCAGCCGGGATACGAGCAACTTTGGTGGAGATCGGGTAACCAACCCCGGTGGAAGCCAAGGTCGTATGCTGACAGGAAAGGAGGGCTCTTTCGAGCTTCGTTGGCCCTCCGGCGAAACAGGGGGTTGGTGTAGCAGGCTTTGCAAGCCGTCACCACGAAAAATACTAAAGCATGGAACTAAGAACAAATATATTCTTACTGGAACAATCGGAATAGACCCACGCGACGGAAAAGGACTATGGATTGGAAACTCGGGACGTGGAACTGCCGATCTCTCAACTTCCAAGGGAGCACTCGAGTGCTCTCGACGTATTGAAGAGCCGCAAGTTCGACGTCGTAGCGCTGCAGGAGGTGTGCTGGAAGAGCTCAACGCACAGTGGGGCGACTCCATACAAATGCTGGCCAAGCAAAAAAATCTGTTTGAATCAAGGATAATATGTGGTTCTTAAGTAATTTTGGGGTGCTGAGCCCGAATTTCAGGTTTATTTTGCATTAGAACGTATATTTTTTGTGCTAGGGAGAAATTTCAACTATTTTTCAAGTATTTTTTAAGTATAATGACGTATAAGAAATGAGGGTCATTTAGAAAACTATTGCAGATGGATTTTTATAGGATAAAACATTATATAATACAATACAAAGTAAGTATGAGCTTTAATAATCAACACAAAATCCATAGTCCAATCCATATATCCAAGTTAATATTAATAAAAAATCAAAACTTTCCCCCTTATTAGTTTTCTTAATCTTCTTTATCTCCATCTTCTTTCTCTCCTTCTTCTTCTTCTTCTTCTCATTCTGCAGAATCACTGATTTTACGTTTCGTCTTCAATAGTAATATAGCGTTCTCAGAAAGATTTTTTTAATTACATTTTTCCGTTTCGAAGAAGCTATAAGCTTTATCCGGAGAAATAAGAAGACGAATAATTCTATCACGATTTGTATTTTCACACTCATATTTGCATGTAAAATATTATCTTGTATTTTTATTACTATTTTTAGCATAGGGCAATAACCTTATTTTTGTGAGGGTCAATACCGGTGTAGTGGCTAGCATTTACGCCTCTCACACCGAAGATCGTGGTGCAATTTCCAACCCCGCAGAAGTCACGAATGACCCGAGTTGTTAAAGTGACTATAATTAAACAAAAAAAACTTATTTTGGTGCTTCTTCTGTCATTCGTCCTATCGTCCTATGACCGCTAATTCAAATTCTTTGCATTGCAGTGGACGTATTATATGAGGACTATAATACCCTGAGATAAAGGTTTTTGGTATACAAACCATAAGTTTCGCATTTTTCTAAAATAATGTGTTCAAGAACTTGCTCTTTGAAAGTTTCTCAACCTTTTAATTAATTTCATATCTATACCCGTGATTTCAGAACTAATACCAGGATTGGCATAAGATCTTCGAGCTGGATTTCCGTCATTACTATCGCTGTATCCTCGAGATTTCCTCCAGCCTCTAAAATCTGGTCAATATGCAATATTGACCATACATTCGAAGCAGCCTGTCCAGCAATGTAAAGGAGATAACCCATAATTAAGATATCCACCGTTTACTTTAAGTGTTTGCATTTTGTCTATATTGTTGAATTCTGATATAGTAGCCTTTCAAGCGTAATATCTGTGCTCTGCGCTACTCTGCGCTAAATGAGACTATATCCATTTGAAAGCTCATATTTTACGCTAACTTTTACCGGTAGTGCCAATAGTGGCGAACCTTGGCTTCAAAACTTTTAAGCGTGTTTTACGCGAAAATATGGCACTTTTTTAATGAAAATTAAAATTGTGGCATACTATGATAAAATTACTGCATACTCAATCAATGGGCTTTATTCAGCACTATTTTTTGAAGAACTTTTCCTTAGACACCGTTGAAATCTGAGCTATCATTAGACCTCTAGCATGTTTTGAAATATTGGGTTATTTTTCAAAAAAACGCTAAAACATGCTGAGATAGCATACTTTCAAGATTCATAGAAAATTCAAATTTTGTCATATTGATCTAAAATTTTGGATTTGAACACTTCAATAGTATAGAATCACAGGAAAAATACAACGGAGAGTCGAAATGAACTTTCATTTTTTGGCTGCTGGCCAGCGATTCCCCACTGTGCAACGGTACGTACGTTCAGAGATGGACATACCATCTACCAGAGCTGCGGCAACACACACGAGCTGGGTACAGCTTTCATAGTGATGGGCGAGATGCGGAAACGGGTGATTGGGTGGTGGCCAATCAATCCTCGAATGTGCAGGTTGAGAATCAAGGGCCGATTCTTCAACATAAGCCTCATCAACGTGCACAGCCCTCACCTCAGAAGTACCGATGACGACAAGGATGAATTCTACGCGCAGTTGGAGAGTGAATACGACCGCTGCCCAAAACATGATATCAAGATCGTCATCGGGGATTTCAATGCTCAGGTCGGCCAGGAGGAGGAATACAAACCGGTGATTGGAAGGTTCAGTGCACACCAGCGAACCAATGAAATGGGCCTAAGACTTATCGACTTTGCCGCCTCCAAGAATATGGCCGTACGTAGTACCTTTTTCCAGCACAGAATCCACCATAAGTACACCTGGAGGCCACCAAATCAGACAGAATCACAGATCGACCACGTTTTGATCGACAGTCGGCACTTCTCAGACATTATCGACGTCAGATCCTATCGAAGCGCTAACGTTGACTCGGACCACTACCTAGTGATGGTTAAGATGCGCCCAAGACTCTCCGTTGTGAACAACATTCGGTACCGACGCCAGCCTCGGTTAGATCTCGCGCGGCTGAAGCAGCCAGACGTCGCCGCAAACTACGCGCATTCACTCGAAGCTGCACTGCCGGAAGAGGACGAGCTGGACGAAGCCCCTCTCGAGGACTGTTGGAACACTATCAAAACGGCCATCAGCAGTGTAGCGGAGAGCTCCATCGGGCATGTGGCCCGGAATCAGCGGAACGATTGGTATGACGATGAATGTAGGAGGGTGATGGATGAGGAGAACGCTGCGCGGGCGGCCAAGATGCGCAGTGCCACACGTCAGAACGTGGAAAGACACAAACAGAAGAAGATGCAGCGAAACCAAATCTTTCGGGAGAAAAAGCGCACCCTGGAAGAGCTGGAATATGCAGAGTTGGAGCGGCTGCATCGTTCTCAGGAAACGCGGAAGTTCTACCAGAAGCTGAACGGATCCCGCAAAGGCTTTGTGCCGCGAGCCGAAATGTGTCGGGATAAGACTGGCGGTATTCTGACGGACGATCGTGAGGTGACGGATAGGTGGAAGCAGCACTTCGACGAACACCTGAATGGCGCCCAGGCGGAACACCTGAATGGCGCCCAGGCGGCGGGGAAAGCGATTTCGACGGTGCAACAAACGGGGAAGAGGTGCCAACCCCAACGATAGGCGAAGTTAAGGAGGCCATCATGCAGCTAAGGAACAACAAGTCAGCTGGAAAAGATGGCATCGGAGCGGAGCTTATTAAAATGGGACCAGAAAAGCTGGCCGTTTGTCTGCACCGACTAATTGTTAGAATTTGGGATACGGAACAGCTACCGGAGGAGTGGAAAGATGGATTATCTGCCCGATCTATAAAAAGGGCGACAAGTTGTACTGTGAGAACTATCGAGCGATCACCGTTCTCAATGCCGCTTACAAAGTGCTGTCCCAAATCATTTTCCGCCGTCTATCACCAATTGCGAATAGATTTGTGGGAACTTATCAAGCCGGCTTCGTCGAAGGTCGGTCTACAACGGATCAAATATTTACACTGCGGCAAATCCTCCAAAAGGGCCGTGAATACAGAGTTCCCACGCATCATTTATTCGTTGACTTCAAAGCCGCATATGATACCATCGACCGGAAAGAGCTATGGAAAATCATGGACGAGAACAGCTTCCCCAGGAAGCTCATCAAACTGATTAAATCTACGATGGATGGTACGCAGTGCTGTGTTCGGATTTCGGGTGGATTGTCAAGTTCATTCGAATCACACAGAGGGCTTCGTGAAGGTGATGGTCTTTCATGCCTGCTGTTCAACATAGCGCTACAAGGTGTAATGAACCGAGCGGATATCAACACGCGGGGCACGATATTCAACAAATCTAGTCAATTCGTCTGCTTTGCCGATGACATGGATATTATCGGCAGAACATCTGTGGCGGTGGCTGAACAGTACACCAGACTAAAGCGCGAAGCAGAAAAGATTGGGTTAAAGGTAAATACGTCTAAAACAAAGTACATGCTGGCCAGCGGAACCGAGGCCGAACGACACCGCTTGGGCAGTAGTATATTGATCGACGGCGATGAGTTTGAGGTAGTCGATGAATTTGTCTACCTTGGCTCACTGGTAACGGCGGACAATGATACCAGCCGTGAGATTCGGAGGCGTATTATCAGCGGAAGTCGTGATAACTATGGGCTCCACAAGCAATTGCGGTCGAGCAGACTAAGTCCCCGTACAAAGTGCACCCTGTACAAGACGCTTATTAGACCGGTTGTTCTCTACGGGCATGAAACATGGACAATGCTCGAGGAGAACCTGCGAGTGCTCGGAGTTTTCGAACGACGAGTGCTAAGAACGATCTTCGGCGGCGTACAGGAGAACGGAGTATGGAGGCGGAGGATGAACCATGAACTCGCACAGCTCTATGGCGAACCCTGTATCCAGAAGGTGGCTAAAGCTGGACGGATGCGATGGGCAGGGCATGTTGCAAGAATGCCGGACAACTACCCTGCAAAGATGGTGTTCGCCTCAAATCCGGTAGGAACAAGACGACCAGGAGCGCAGCGAGCAAGATGGTTAGACCAGGTGGAGCGAGATCTGGCGGAGAGTACTCGGTGTCCGAGGAATTGGAGAGCGGAAGCCCTCAACCGAGTTACATGGAGAAATTTTGTTCAACAGGCTTTGTCTTAGGACGGCAAGCCACCTAAGTAAGTAAGTAAGTAAGTATCCAATTCTTGCGAGACGTAATTTAGGATTAACCATTGTTTAATAGCTCGAAAATACGATTATGATCTGTTTGTTCTACCATGCCCAATTCGGTAGAGCTCATAAGAGATAGTTACGCTATAATAACCACAACACTTTATTGTTTCAATTACAGTTGCAGATTTGCTTAATTATATCAAATTTGCCTTTCCAAATTCAATTAACATCGTTCAGGTGTAACCAAAATGTGACCAAACTGTTTGCTCCCTCACAAGCTGTGCGTATGGGCTTCTTTTTTGGGCCCTTGGTTTAGTCCTCTTCGGTTTTATTTTAAAGCTTTACTGGTATAATAATTATGTAATTGAACTGAAAATGTTCGGTAGTTCATCTAAAAAATGTATTAGGACAGGAAGTTTTGTGCTGAAACACTTTATTTTTAATAGGTCCCACTTGCCCCGGGTGCTTTGAAGTGCCGACCTTATTTCGACCCAATTTTTTTAATGCCGTTTGTCAAATTAAACAACTAGTTTTCGGGTGTAATTTGTTAATACACTCATTGTGTTTACCTACTGTCAGAAAAACATGTACTTTTTCGTAAAGCCTGTGGCCAAAATATCATTTATAGAAAGGTGCGTCAAACTTACAACGCAAATTGAAAATAACGCTCAAATTTGAAGTCCAATTTTGATGTTTGGAATGCCTGTTATAAATAATCTATAATTTTAATACATGCGTTTGAGTTGTATCTTTCATTTCTAGAAAGGTTCGGTTGGAGAAAATAAGGTTGAAGAGAGTTATGAGCTCCGTTCCCACTTACCCCGTATTCCCACTTGCCCCGGGGTACCTTAAAGGTGGCCACTTAATTGATATTGTTTTCAAAAACTAAACCAAGAAGGAGGAACCAGGAAGTTAAGGAACCAAACTAAATAAAAATGCATTACTAATAGAAATCGGTTGTTTTTTCTTAAAGTTATTCAATGTTTTCATACTGACATAAAAGGTGGAGCACCCTGTACAGGTTTAGAGAAAGCAGAATGAAAATTGATGTTCGTTACGCTGAAATCCTAGCGTGTCACTCCGTTGAACGCCTTAAGAACAAATTTTAGACCATACTATTAGCAAATAATTGGAATTAGTAAATTTTAATCTATTTTTCACCACCACTCAGTGACTTGCCACACCAGGGGACAGATTAGTCACAGGCTTCTACCTTGTTTTTGCAGTAATTTACCTATGTTATCGCTAGATTGTTTGAAATAAAAAAAACAAAACGTCCTTTTCTTCTTGACATAACCCTTTAGCCCCCGGGGGTCGGAACTCAATTGTATCGCGCTGCATACAAACACTAGATAACAATCCCGAAACAAGCCAAGCCGGAGAAGCTCGGCTCGGATCAAGCAATCGCAATCGTTGACTCCTTTCGTTGTGTAATAGTGATGTGATGGTCGAACGAAAGCTCGGGCAGGGCAACAGTGAGTGCGAATGGATCGGTCGGGTGAGGTGTGTAATATATTTCCTTTGTTATTTAAATAGAAACATGTTTTCTTCGAGGATTTATGAGTGCGAGTCGAGAAGATTGTGAACCCAATACAAGTTAAAATAACACACGTTGCTTCTGCTTCCTTCGGGCGTTCCTTTCTTCACCTTCACCGCCGCCGCGCAAATGCTTCATTGTATCAGTTCACAACGGATACGGCAATCCATCTGCTTGGTGACCACGGCTGGGAAGGGGTAGATGTTGTGTTCGTATAAGTAGCTTCAAGTTCTGATGATGGGACAGAAACAACCAGCAACCGTAGGATAGACACAGGACAAACATACGCCTCGAAAAGGTGGGGAAAGGAAGTTTTCCAACTAACGAAGCGTCGATGTATATTCGTCGCCGTTGTTGTCGTCGTCGTCGTTGTAAGCAGGCACCAGTAACCACGACACATCTCGTCAGACCGTAAAGGACGAAGGAAAATTAATCGATTTTTTAGGGGGGAAACGCCGCACAGAAGCGTACCAACACTTTACGCCAATATCTTCACCGGTGGGTTGGACTTCTGCTCTGGAAGCGGAAAGCTTCTGTCTGTTCTACCTACTGACGGGCCGGATCAATACAGGACGACCATAAATTTAATTTATTACTTACTAATTTTACCGAGTTTTGCCCGAAGAGTCGCGAAATGCTGACGAGAGCGTTTCGTACGATGGCCAGTGTGGATCGATGGAATCTGTGGCTAGATGGGACACGTATAAACGTACACATACCCACACATGTAACCGAATATGCCGGCTCGAAATCGAAATGGTAAATCGAAAATTACCATCAGTGGGTCTCGGCTATATGCATAATTAAAAGAGGCTTTGTCCTGCTGTGGAGTCATCTTTTTCCCTGCGTTCATTTCAGTCGAATATTGGATTGATACTGCTGGAAGGTCCAACTAGATAGAGAGCACTCATTGGATTTTTGGCACTGTTGGCACTGGCAAGTTGAACTGTAGCTAGACCTCATAGAAATTGTTCGACCTCAAAAGCAGTCAGTGAACTTTCGCAACAAGTTTGCTAGAGCATTTTCGATAGTAACAATAATTTTGTTTCAGTTGAAGATGAAAACAAAAAATTTTTTTTTGGCAAAATGTACATTTTTCTGTAGGGCTTATTCTGTGTGCATACGATTCTTAATATATGTATTGAAACAGCACCTCATTGCAAGCACCTGGTGCAGGCTGGCACATAACTTGATACCATCGGAAAATGCAGTTGCCGCTTCTCCACCGGCTCGCATCGGGAATGGGTATAGTGACGAATGCCATAAGCTCCCGTTTGACCACTCTTATTTGCAGTAGTGTACTTTTTCCGTAGCCACGTACGCATTTCCACTGTCAGCTTCAGATTCCCCCCATCAAGAACGTGGTGTCGAAACGGGTCCTTCTCATTCCTCTGGTTCATATTCCATGCTGTGATGAGATACACACACGGTAAGCCATATGCCAACGCTCCGGTACCATTGTATATACCGAATACCGCTGTCGGGTTGGTGATATTTTCCCGTATCGGTTGGCAATCGAATTCGATGTATCGAGAATTGGCCGCCCACCTAGCTGCGCTGGCAGCAGCACCGCAGTCCACATATTTCAATTGCCCCAATGGTAAAATGCAATGTCAAAGCCATATTCCGACTATGCTTTCCAGCTTGTGGACGACATCTTCAATATTATTGCATCCTTTGGCTGTCGCTGTGCGTAATGCTTAAAATTTGCTATCATTCATGCCGCATCTGTTTGGGTTATCAATCTGCAGAAACGAGTATCTTATATATTCTAAAAAGTTATAAAAACTGTTTAGCTCTAACCGAATCATATTATAACAACTTGAATATAATATGATTCGGTTGGAGCTAAACAGTTTTTAAATCAGCTTTGACACAAATCACTGTTGCATGTGAAATTTCGAGCTCAATGAATTGAAGAGTTTCAGGCCCAGGTATTAAATTAGATTTTCGTGTTCTTCTGCATTACCCAAAAAATCTCTGAACTGCAAATTTGTTTTTAAAGGAATAATGTAAATATTGTCCAGTGCTATTAAAAGAACAGATCTTGTAAAATTCTCGTCTTAAATTAAGACCACATACGCCTGTGGTTACAATGTTGATACTTTGAAATTTTTTATTGAAATCCAATAACTTCACTTCAATAATAACTACTAGTTAGTGACGACAGTCGATGGACGGTGACTTGGAAAAATTCTTTGTAGAGAATATTGAAGATAGTGGTCTCACGGTAGTTCTCACAATCCAGCTCGTCAGCTTTCTTGTAAATAGAGCAAATAGAAAACAATTAACTTATAGCCTATAATAATTATCTCGGGATGCGTTGTCCTCCATACAATATTCTCCTCTTTTTTACCATGCGTTAACATTCCTGTTGTTTCAATAATCTCTTTTATCTCTTTTTTTAGTGTCCCTAAGAAATAAAACTGCAACATCGGCACTTCGTCCTCTTTTAACGGGTGGCAGCTAAAATGTTGGATTTTTTTTGAGGCCCCTATGCACAATAATGGCTAAAGGATGTAACTCGGTCACTTGCTAAACTAAACTTGCATATTTGGCGTACGGCTCCGCCTAAAAAGAATGAGGAGCGAATATCCAATAAAAATGAAGCCAATTAAGTTTTTGCAGGCTAACCTCCATCACGCTAGAGGCGCTTCGGCGGTCCTAAGTAGGAGGTTTAATAAAGAGGGGTTGAACAGGGCATTGCTACAAGAGCCATGGTCCAACAAAGGAAAAATACACGGAATTCAAATTGAAAGATGTAAGTTGTTCTATGACGAGAATCAAAACTCGCCCAGAACAGCAGTTCTAGTCAATAATACGCTGAAATGCTATCCTATTACGGAATTCATCAAACGTGATATCGTTGCGGTCATGGTGGAGGTACCAACCATCAAAGGGAAAACTGAAGTCGTAGTCGCTTCCGCATACTTTCCTGGTGATGTTTCTGTGGTGCCTCCTCCTGAAATCGCATCGTTTGTTAAATACTGCCGCGAAGTTAATAAGTCGTTTATCATTGCATGTGACGCAAACGCTCACCACACAGTGTGGGGCAGTACCGACATAAATGCAAAAGGTGAAAATCTTCTTGAATACCTGTCATCAAACAATATAGATATATACAATTTGGGTAATAAACCCACATTTTCAAATGTAATCAGAGAAGAAGTACTGGGCTTGACACTTTGCAACTCTGCAATTTCTGAGAAAATTCGGAATTGGCATGTCTCAGATGAAACTTCACTATCTGATCATAAAAACATCATGTTTGAATGGAGTGGAGGCGACACTACGCCTGTGACATTTCGTGATCCAAGGAAAACAAACTGGGATCAGTATGTTCATCACTTAAACTCAAACACACTTACAACGTGTAATATTGATTCGAGTCAACAACTTGAATCATTTTCTCAAAAATTAAATGAAGTGATTCTTAATGCTTACAACAATAGTTGTCCTATCAAACATTCGTCCTCTAACAGGGATGTACCGTGGTGGAACCTGAAGTTGGAACGTCTTAGGAAAAGTACTCGAAAAATGTTCAATTTAGCCAAACGTACGTCAAATTGGACTGAATATAGGAAAGCTCTAACTGAGTATAATAAAGAAATAAGGAAATCTAAGAGGAAATCTTGGATGCTAACATGCGAATCCATAAATAACACACCAACAGTTGCAAGACTACAGAAAACCCTTGCAAAAAATCACACAACCGAACTAGGTAATCTTAAGTATCAAGACGGAGATTTTACTAAAAATCCAGGTGACACTTTAAACTTGATGATGGAAACACATTTTCCGGGCTCAACTGTGTGTGTGATCTCGGAAGGTATAGGTGTAGAAAGTTGTTCTACAGAGATTTTCTCAGAATCTAGTAGAGCAGACGGTATAGCACCAGATGTATCTGACGAAATCTTTACAACAGCGAGAGTGGCAAATGCTGTAAGATCATTTCAACCATTTAAATCTGCAGGTGTTGACGGAGTATTTCCAGCACTGCTTCAAAAAGGTGAAGCAGTCCTGGTACCGGCGCTCATGCAGATTTTTAGGGCAAGTTTAAGATTCAAATACATTCCATCGAAATGGAGATCAGTTAAGGTCATTTTCATACCGAAAGCTGGTAAGAGAGACAGGATGAATCCCAAATCCTTCAGACCTTTCGACAATACTTCCTATTCATCTATGAAAGATGCTATGAAACGAAGAAAATATAATACGCACATAATCAACTGGATTCATACCATGCTGGCAAAAAGAGAAATCACTTCTGAGCTTGGAGGGTCCTCTATGACAATAAAGGCAATGAAGGGATGTCCACAAGGAGGAGTTCTTTCACCACTTTTGTGGTCTTTAGTTGTAGATGATCTACTTAGGAGTCTAGAAGCTGAATGTTGCCACCGGCAAATAGGAAAAAGTCACCGTTCTGTCAGCTAAATGGTTTATTCCATAACGAGCTTTAAAGCTGTAAATTTATATCTTTTAGTTTTAATGCGGAACACGTGTTATCAAAAAGGGCTTACAATTTTAGTGACTTTATTTGTCCTACGGTGCTTCTAACCTCACTTGCTAGGTCGGCCTACTCCGTGCAGCCGCGTATTAATAATGTTGGAACCTGGTCCGAATAACAAAATAAGTAATAATAGATACAAAATACCCTAAGCTACTCACGAAATTCGTTACTCTATTTTAATAATGTTGAAATTTTAAGAAAATTAATTAGCACTTATCCAGAGATGACAATCTATTAACGGACTGAATGCAAATGATCTTGTCATTATGACTGTGTGCTGATCCCGGTCCCAGTTCTCATTTTACCAGCGTGCCCTTCGGTAACATACGACGCTAGCGTATTGGTCGTAACGCCTGCCGTAACATTCCCGGGCCCGTAAAGCTGCTCCGGGTTCGCAGCTTTACCAGTATCAGCAACGTCTAGAACCGCTATCTTAGCTACCGGCCTGCGCATAACTCCTAGAGCAGTTTTAACCTCTGCTTGCCTGATGCGCCCATCCTTTCCAGGTATCACCTTCTGTATTCTTCCTCGCATCCATCGGTTTCGTACTCCTTCGTCCAGTATCAATACAACATCACCTTCTTGCACCGATCGCACCTCAGCGAACCATTTTGTTCTACGCGTTATTGTCGGCAAATATTCACGCACCCACCTTACCCAAAGCCGGTCTAACATGTATTGGCACTGCTTCCATCCATTTCGTAGACTATCTTGCATTACTGTTGGTGGCTGTTCAGGTTGTTTCACTCCGCTAGAACTGAGTAGAATAAAATGATTAGGCGTAAGAGCTTCATACTGCGGCGGTTCCAATGGCATATATGTCAACGGTCGCGAATTCACCATCGACTCAGCTTCACAAAGAATTGTCTGGAAAACTTCTTCAGAAGGCGTTCGCGACTGATTTAATGATCTCATTGCTGACTTAACAGATCTCACCATTCTCTCCCACGCTCCGCCCATGTGCGAAGAGGCTGGTGGAATAAATTTCCACTGCGTATCGGCATTTGTAAAAGTTGTCGCGAGCCCATTATTAATCCCTCTGATCTGATCTGCAAGCTCTCGACTAGCACCTACAAAGTTGGTCCCGTTATCCGTGAAGATCTGTAGAGGCGCACCTCGTCGTGTGACAAATCTTCTTATGGCCAGCTTGCAGGATTCCGTTGTCATAGAACTTACAGCCTCTAGATGTATTGCTCTGATCGTTAGGCACGTAAACAATGCCACCCAACGTTTGATCTGCTTACGGCCTATTTTAATCATAAATGGACCAAAGTAGTCAATCCCAACGTGGGTAAACGGTCGCACATTTGGAGTTACACGTTCCTCAGGGAGAGCTGCCATTCGTGGTACTAGTGGCTTAGCCTTTTGTATTGCACACCATTTGCATTGTTTCACGACGTTCTTAACCGCTAAGCGAAGTCCAGAAATGTGAAATTTTTGCCGCATTTCATTCACAACTGTTTCTGAGTTTTGATGGCCATACTTCCGATGATTCCAGTCGATGATCAAGTCGAAACTGGCCCGTGCACGCTAAAGCAAAGTTCGAAATTCGAAACTGGATGTCGAATTCCAAGGAAGTGCTTAAAAGGATTGGAGCAGAAAGTTTGGAATCGCAGAAAGATTTATCGGTGGACAAACAAAACAAAACAGAGCGTGTCTTAGGTATGACGTGGAGACCCGACGAGGACATATTCATGTTTTCATTCGTGTTACCGGCTGAACTACAGTTTATTGTTGGGAGAAGCTCCACCCACGAAGAGGACCATACTGCGCCTGGTCATGTCCCTATTTGATCCACTCGGTCTGATTTCCCATCTGTTAATACACGGTAAAATCATAATCCAAGAACTCTGGCGATCTGGTGCGGATTGGGATGACGAGGTACCAGAAACCATTCTGAAACTCTGGGAAAAATGGATTGACAAGCTACAGCATTTAAATGAACTTCGAATCCCTCGCTGTTATTTTCCTGGATATGACCCAGCCAGCTACAAGTCATTGGAAATACATGAATTTGTCCTCGTCGGGTCTCCACGTCATACCTAAGACACGCTCTGTTTTGTTTTGTTTGTCCACCGATAAATCTTTCTGCGATTCCAAACTTTCTGCTCCAATTCTTTTAAGCACTTCCTTGGAATTCGACATCCAGTTTCGAATTTCGAACTTTGCTTTAGCGTGCACGGTTTTCACCTCGGTGGCTAACTGGATTATTTCTTCCTCCGTATCACGACTATCCAGATAATCGTCCACGTAGTGATTTTCGACGATAGCTACTGCTGCATCGGGAAACTGCTTACTCCATTCTTCTGCATTTTTATTTTTCACATACTGTGCGGCGCATGGTGAACAAGTGGAACCGAAAATCGCCACGTCCATGATGTAGACCTCTGGAGTCATAGACCTATCCTTACGAAAGAGAAACATCTGAGCGAAACGGTCATCCCGACGCATGCTGAGCTGCATAAACATTTCCCTAATATCTCCGGCGACGGCCACACGGCGCTGTCGGAAGCGACATAGAACGGCATTTATAGCTGTCAGAAGATCCGGGCCCTTCAGCAGCATAGAGTTGAAGGAGATTCCATTTACTTCCGCTGCTGCATCCCAGATTATCCGCACTTTATCGGGCTTACGAGGATTGATAACGATGCCGATCGGTAAAAACCACGTTCGCTTTGGATCACTGAAGGTTTCGAAGTTGTCGGCTTTGCAGATGACCTTGTCATCATGGTGAGAGGAAAATTTGATAACATAGTTTCGGAAAGAATGCAACAGGCTCTAAGGCTTACCCAATCTTGGTGTAAGAAGGAGGGCTTAAGCATTAATCCGACAAAAATCGTAATTGTCCCTTTCACTAAAAGGAGAAAACTGAACTTAAAGCTTCTCAAGCTTGAAGGAAAACAAATAAAATTTAGTGAACAGGTAAAATTCTTAGGTTTAATTCTGGACGCAAAGCTAAACTGGAATGCACATCTCGACGTAGCGATAAACAAGGCAGTCAGTGCATTGTGGCTATGTTCAAAAACCATCGGAAGGAAATGGGACTTAAAGCCAAAAATGATAATGTGGATCTACACATCTATTATAAAACCGAAAGTTACGTATGCTTCGTTAGTCTGGTGGCCAAAAACAAAGGAGGCTACTGCTGAATCAAAGCTTGCAAAACTTCAACGACTTGCGTGCATTTCAATAACCGGAGCAATGCGTAGTACTCCTTCGAAATCATTAGATGCAATTCTCAATCTGCTTCCTTTGCATGAATTTGTGCAATTAGAAGCAGAGAGATGTGCTCTGAGGCTTTATAAATTTAAAAATGTTTCATCGGATCATTCTGGTCACATGAGCATTCTGAATTACTTTAAAATAGGGCCTGTGTTAAGTATGAATGGAGATTGGATGAAACCGGAGGATAACTATGACACTCCCTACAACGCGCCACGATTGGGAGATTGGAGTTCCTATGGTTCGTCAAGGCTCAACGATATTTTTCACTGATGGCTCAAAAATTGGTTCAAAAACTGGTGCTGGAATCTACGATCCTGGAACAAAAATATCAGTGACAATGGGAACATGGCCAACTGTGTTTCAAGCGGAGATTTTTGCAATAATTGAATGTGTAAATGTCTGCTTGAGGAGGAAATATAAACATGCAAATATTTGCATCTTCTCTGATAGTCAAGCAGCACTGAAGGCACTAAGTGCTTGTAAATGTACTTCTAAAATAGTTTGGGATTGCATTCTTTCTTTGCGACGTATGTGTCAGATGAACTCAGTCAATCTGTATTGGGTTCCAGGACACTGCGGCATTGAAGGCAATGAAATAGCAGACGACTTAGCAAAGGAAGGCTCTAACTCACAATTTATTGGTCCGGAGCCTTTTTGCGGAATATCAAATTGCACAATAAAAATGGAACTTAGACGCTGGGAAGAACAAAAAGTGACAGCCAATTGGATGGCAGTCAGAAGATGTAACCAGTCCAAAAGATTCATAACTCCAAATGCAAAAACCACCAAAAAGCTCACAGAGCTCAATAAGAGAGCTCTTTGTACATACACTGGCCTAGTAACTGGGCACTGTCCGAGTAGATATCATTTTAAAAACATTGGTCGGGTTGGTAATGATATCTGTCGCTTTTGCAATCTTGAAAGTGAAACTTCGGAACATCTGTTATGCAGTTGTGGTGCGTTATATACGAGCAGATTTAAATTTCTCGACAAGGGTTGTTTATCTCCCGGTGAGCTTTGGTCTGCTAATCCCGGGAAGGTTATTGGTTTCATAAACCATATCATACCTGACTGGGAACGTGTAGCGGCAAACAGCCAATCACTTGTATAATGGTGTTTGGTTTGCCTGCCACGTACAGCAAATAAGGATATACTACAAAAGTTCAATTCAATGGACAAAGTAGTCTAAGTCCTCCCTAACAAAAAAAAAAAAAAGAAAAATGCACAATAATAAACGAGCTCAGTGAGAAATGAGACTGTGTATGTGTCAGGCCTCTTTCATTTTCCTGCCAGCTCAAAATGGCGTCAAAACAAGAAGCATTTCGTGATCGCGTTTTCACTTCTACGAATGATACAAAGATCTCGGTAAGAAGTTACGGTACGTTTTAAAACCGAAAATGTTGCGGTTTCCACTATTTACCACATCCTAAGATCTAGAACAACTACTCGCAAGCAAAATAATGGAGGACCAGACAAAATTATGAACGCAGAAGGACAACGTTCTCTTTTTCATGCCTTCAACAAAAAGGATTCTTTGAGCCAACGGGATATAACAAAAAAGTTCAACTGTTCCCACCAGTACATTTGCAAAAGATTAAGAGTCGGAATAAAGTGGCGAAAGATGATAAGAGCCCCGGAATCGAGGGACAGATTTCGACGCTGAAATGTCAATGCCGCTGGTTGATAAATAATTATTCCGGAAAAAGCTTTGTTTTGGACGACGAAAGTACTTCCCGGAATTGAACGATAATATTCCATGAATAGCCAAAATAAAATACCAGTTTAAACATAAGTTTGAACATTAAGTGATGCTGCACATTAGGGATGGGCGAACGGCTTACAAGCCGTTCAAATGAACCCGTTCACAAGAAAGAGTGTTCAAATGAACGTTTCTTCAAAACGAACCACGGTTCCTTAAACTTACCCGAAGGCGACGCAAAGCTTGGTTCGTGAATCGTAATTTACCGTACTGTCAGCTAATCGGACAAACGAACCGTGAATAATGAGCCGCTCATTTGAAACGGGTCGCAGAAGTAAATGAACGGTTCAGAGCCACTCACACAAAAGAGTCGTTTTGCCACCCGATAGTTCTCCTAATGAATTAAGATATTCTCGGAGTTTTCTTAAGCTGTTTGTCATTCGATATGGAAATCTAATGTATGATCGTTTTTGGAACTCATCTTTCAACCAGATAGCAATTTGCCGTCAACATTTCCCGCACTTTGGTTCCTGGTTTGTGTATTTTAGACTATCTTTTTATGCTAGGTAAAGATAAATGGAGTCCAAACAAATGTTCGCCTAGCGATAGATCTTCGGCAACTTTCAGCTTGAAGACTCACCATTTGTTTATTAACTTTAAAACGGCGTACGATTCAGTAAAGCGAAATGGTTTGTTGCGGATTATTCTTGAATATGGTTATCCAACAAAACTAATTATTTTTTTCAGTTGATCTATTGTGATAAACAAAACTAATTAGGCTACCATTCTGACGAATCAGAGTCAAGCGTTAGTCGTAACGTTAGACGGTTTCAAGCAAACCGATGGGCTGTCGAATTTGCTGTTCAACATTGCACTGCAAGATGTTAAAACGCAAGACTGTCTGTGACAGACATTAATATCATCAGTGGTATTTGCAGAGCTGAGGGAAAGACTTAGGGTACCGCCAGAGTTCTGGCTGTAGTTATACGCGCAGCCCTTTTTCGCTCGAAGTAGAATTGTGCAGTTAGCGACATATGAGCGAAAGTCGTAGTCGCTTTTACTCTGTTCTGGGTCTGTTCTACACTGGCCCTTGTAAACTGCATAACTCATGACTGGGCAAAGCATATAAAGAGCACGGCATATACACCAAATAACACTTGACGCGGTCGTCCATGGAGGACGTAATAACCCTGTCCATAGACATTAGATAGTGCTCATTGGCCTCCGGTGTTTTTCCTAGCTGCTGGAAAATTCCTACGTTTTTTCGATTCACAAAAAGGGATGCAAGCGTTCCGTATCTAACTATCGAGAAGTTATCGCTTTGTGTGTCTTTCGAAACTTTTTGAATTAATTGTTGTTGAATTTTTGACGCAGAAATGCTCTTACCAGAACAAAGTGGTTTCGTTCCAAAGCGATCGACTACCACAAACCTTGTCGTGGCGTTCACTTCTTTTGTCATTCGCCATATGGAAAAGGCTCTCAAGTAGACACCATTTATACTAATCTGTCAGCTTCCTTTGACAAAATGGATCACGATAGTGCGCTGGCTAAATTCGAGAGATTAGACATTTGTGGGAGCCTATACTTATGGTTGCTTCCATACCTGAAAATACGGACGAAATATGTCCGCTAAGAAAGAAGATTATGTTTCGTCTTCGTTTCCAGTTAAGTCCGGAGTTTCACAAGGCAGCCATCGTGGTCCGTTTCCTTTCTGTTATGCATGAGTGATGCAAACCTGATCCTGGATTGTTATGAAAAATCTCACGCAGACGATCTAAAGCTCTATTACATCATCAACAAACCAAGTGATGCCCTCTCTCTTCAATAACAACTACAAGCTTTTGCAGTTTGGTATAAGACAAATCGTATGGTTTTGAACACTTCCAAATGCTGTGTATTTCCTTTGGACGCAAGCGATCACTAGCGCTTTATGCCTACGTTCTCGATGGTACATCTTTAAAACATGAGAACATCGTAAAAGATCTTGGTGTGCTTCTTGATTCCTCACTGACATTCAAAGATCAAGTGTCATATTTTGTTTCCAAGGTCTTGTCGCAGTTCGGATTTATTTTCTGATTCGGCAAATATTTCCAGGACGTTTATTGCCTCAAAGGCTTAAACTGTGCTTTAGTGCGTTGTGCGTTCAACGCTAGAATATTCGTCGGTCGTTTGGGCGCCGTTCTATCACATTGGGATCATCAAAGTCGAAACCGTGCAACGTAAATTTGTACGTTATGCACTACATCACCTGCCATGAAATGACCGAAATAATCAACCTCGTTATGCCGGTCACTGCATGCCGTTAATCCAGTATGACTCACTCAGCGTTAGGAGAGATGTCGCCAAGGGATGTTCCATCAGCGACCTACCTACTAACGTCCTACATTGACTGTCCTGAACTTTTCACTCTTTTGGTCGTAAACATCGGAAGACGTGCACTCCCGTATGTTCCTCGATATAGGGAGATCCAATACAAACTACGGGATGCATGAACCAGTAATAAATATGTGTCGTGTTTTTGAGAATTACTTCGAGTGCTTCGATTTTAATTTGTGTAGATGTGTTATTAAAAACAATTTTATAAGAGCGTTATCGGTCTGATGTTGTAAATAATCTTTGTATTATCTGTAAATTAATCTAAGTGAGTCATTGGGGTTGTTTTTAACCTGTTGACTGTATATAAATAAATATAAATAAATAAATATAAATAAATAAATATAAATAAATAAATATAAATAAATAAATATACCCAGTCTTGAGCAGTCTTCGCTCATACACAACTTAGGGAGGAAGCTGCGAGGATGGGACTTTAATTAAATGGATTTGAGGGGGGCTCTGGAAGCTGCAAGGCTACTGAGTCTGTTTTTGACAAGCGAGCGGTCGCGGGTTGGCATCTTAGGAGAATCAGGTCATTCGAAGTCAAAGTGACTTTGACATGGGTTTATTTTCAGGCTACTCATCACATTTCTTTCATGATGTATTTTATATAACCCCGATGAAGCTTCTTTGTCACTCTTATAGTTAGTGTACTGGTCAGAATAATGCACTGAGGACTCGCCAGGGATCGTTATAACTAAAGATAGCACTAGTGTGTGACGAAAGACTCGGTGAAGTAGAATAAGCTTGAGAGTAAGAGTATTAAGAGATCCGGCAAGAAATATACCAGCTGAAGAATGATAGAGCTGCCAGAAACAACCAACTCCCGACAGAATTCTACAAAAATGGCCAAGAACTTCTAGCAATGGCAGTTCTCTGGATAATTTGAAGAATTTGGGAAGAGGAGGAACTACCGCAACTACCGTAATTACCGCGGTATTACGTTGGTCAACACCACCTACAAGGTGCTCTCCCACATTTTGTTACGTCGTCTATCCCCAATAGCAACAAAATTCGTAGGGCCGTACCAGGCGGTCTCGATGGGGACCCGTGCTACTACGGATCAAATTTTTACTCTCCGGTAAATTTTTCAGAAATGTCGGCACGCATCATATTTTCGTGGATTTCACGATACAGTCGAGCATAATGCATTATGGCAGATAATCCACGAGTACGGTTTTCCGGACAAATTGGCGCGACTGATCAAAGCTATCCTGGAGCGAGTGATGTGTTACATGCGGGCACTCTCGAGTCCCTTCAAATCGCGCAGTGTTGGGGCAAGGGGATGAACTTTCCGGTAAGTTGTTCAACATCGCTTACTTACTTAATTGGCCTAACGTCTTACGACAAGGCCTACGCAACATCATCTTTCTACCTATTTCGATCCATGGCTGCTGGTCTTCAGTTCCGCGCGCACCCAGTGCTCGCCAGATCTCGCTCCACCTAGTCTTGCCATATCGCTCACTGTGCCCCTCTTCGTCTTGTTCCTACCGGATTCGACGTGAAAACCATTTTTGCAGAATAGTTGTCCGGCATTCTAGCAACATGGCCTGCCCAGCGTATTCGTCCAGCTTTAACCACTTTCTGAATGCTGGGTTCGCCGTAGAGACGCGCGAGCTCGTGATTCATTCTTCACCTCCATACACCGTTCTCTTGCACTCCGCCAAATATGGTTCTTAGCACCCGCCGTTCGAAAACAACGACTGCTCGTAGGTCCTCTTCCAGCAGTGTCCACGTTTCGTGCCCGTAGAGGACAACCGATCTAATTAGCGTTTTGTACAGTGTGCACTGTGCAGTGTGCTCAGATTGTTCGACCGCAAGTGTTTGTGGAGTCCGTAGTAGGCCCGACTTCCGCTGCTAATACGCCTTTTAATCTCACGGCTGGTATTGTTGTCCTCTGTTGCCAGTGAGCCAAGGTATACGAACTCATGGACTACCTCAAACTCATCCCCGTCGATTACCACGGTACTGCCCTAGCGGACAGTACAGTTAGTCTGGTGTACTGATCTTCAACAGCATGAAATGTTCTGCCGACAGCATCGACGTCGTCAGCAAAGCAGATAAATTGACTGGATTTATTGGAAATCGTGCCCCGCATTTCGATCGCCGCTCGTCTTATAACACGTTCAAGCGCAATGTTGAATAGCAGGCAGGAAAGACCATCTCCTTGTCGAAGTCCCCTGCGAGATTCGAATGGGTCCGACACTCACACCGAGATTCTCACACAGCAGTGGATCCCATCCATCGTAGCCATAATAAGTCTAGTAAGCTTACCCGGAAAACCGTTTTCGTCCAACATTTCCCATAGCATAGCCATTCGTTGAGTCTCTGATAGAACTTCCGTGAGTCGTGAAAGCGGAACAGCTGCTCGAGTTCTTCGCACTCCTTCTCCTCTTAGGAGCGCTTCTTCTCCTTGAAGAGTCGGGTTTGCTGCCTCCGCTTCTGTTTGAATCGCTCCACATTCTGACGGGTGGCTCTACGAAGCATTAGTACCTGCGCTGCGTTCTTCTCAGCCAATAGCAGACGGCCTAGGACGTTCTTCGCTACGGCGTTAATGGCTGTGTTCACGGCATTCCAATACAGGTATATCTCGATATAAGACAGCCTCGTTATAAAACAACCTCGATATAAGACAATTCGATATAAGACAATTTTGTCTTATATCGAAACAAATCCCTTTGACATAGCTGATAACGATACCAGAGCTGATTTTCCATTCTGAAATCGATGCCATGAAGATGATCATTATTTCAAAATACCCCAAAAATAGTAAAAAAATAATAGTTCAAACAATAATAAATAGTTCAAAAACCGTAAACACATAACACAGAGCAAAACTGGCGTCCGCTAATGCATTTTTTTTTTGAAAAAACCATGTTTCGATATAAGACAATTTCGATATAAGACAACTTTTAGAAATTATAAATTGTCTTATATCGAGGTATCCCTGTAGTCCTCAAGAGGGGCTTCATCCAGCTCACCCTCTTCCGGCAGCGCGGTTTCGAGAGATAACGCGTAGTTTTCGGCGACATTCGGTTGCTTCAGTCGTGCTAGATTATACCGTGTCGGACGCCGGTATCGTATGTTGTTCACAACAGATAGTTTTTGATGTATCCTTACCATCACTAGGTAGTGATCCGAATCGATGTTAGTGCCCCGATATGTTCTGACGTCGATAATGTCTGAAAAGTGCGGACCATCTGTCAGAACGTGGTCGATTTGTTATTCTATCAACAAATATCGCTATTGATGGTGTGATCCGGCGAGTGGGCAACGCAACGAGAGTAACGAGTAGCCAAATATATGATAGGAAGAGGTTCCAGAGATAGCATCGTTTGCCTCTCATGGACAGAAACTATTAACGGCGATGAACTGGAATTGGTTGATGAGTTCGTATAATTGGGTCACCGTCGAAAACAGTACGAGTAAGATATTCAACGACGCATTCAAACTAGAAATCGAGCCTACTTTTTCCTCCGCAAGGCCCTTCGATCAAGGAGCATACGCCGCCGTAGAAAGTTGACGATGTACAAAACGCTAAGTTAAGACATCTACGGATTCTAGACAGTAACTTTGCTTAAGGAAGACGTACGTGCACTTCCGCATTTGAACGAAAGGTGCTGCGGACTATTTTTGGCGGAGTACAAACGGAAAGCGGAGAGTGGAATAGGCGTATGATATGAACCACGACTTGCAGGCACTACTTGGAGTAATTCTAATTGTACACCTGACGAAAGTCAGGAGACTACAGCGGGCTGGCCACGTCGCAAGGATGCCGGACGACTGTGCATGCACCGCCATGTACCAGGAATAGAGGGGCCCAACGTGCTATGCTAGATCAGGTTGAAGCCGGCTTGCGTGTATCGAGACGCGCAACGAATTGGCGACCCGACTGGGTAGCCCAGGACCGAGTACAGGGAAGAGGAATTCTTGATTCAGCAAGAGCCGCCCCGGCTCTCTGCTGCTAGAAGTGGGCAAGCATGTATTTAAATTTCTAAATAGCCTATTGAGATAAATATGAATCATAATATTAAAGTGCCACTCCAGATCGATTGACAGCTGTTTTAAAATTTCTATTATAGTTAATAGGGCAAAAAACTAAATGGCGATTTTTAGAACAAAGGACAGGGGCTGAATTAAAATCCACACTATCGTGCATATTTTTCCACGTACCATACGGCTGGACTCTTATTGATATAAACATAGAAAATTTGTTGTTCTTGCTGGTGACATTGTCAAAGTAGTGTTTAATCCTTCGTTTTTAAGATGGATGCATACAAAGAAACTTTTCTCGTTTAAAATGCCATCACAGATAAATTTTTCTTAGCAATTATTATTCTCCAATGGCCAAAGTTAAACCATTGGCCTAATTAATTGGGCATTAGTTGTGAAACAAGTTCAACAAACAAAAGCCCTGTAAATCTGTAATTCTTTTCTTTCCACATATGCCCGAGAAATTCAACAGATAACAATCATAAAACGATTACAGTTTCACACTGCGCCGTTCCGGTGGTCCTACTGCACAATAAATATGGCGTCGCAGTCGTCGTTATTTCTTGATTCATGCCAGGCCAGGCCACCATCATCATCCGGGCACATGGGAATAGAGGAGCTGCGTTCGGTTGATTTTGGCTGACGGTGTAAAATTTGTTCATCCTCGTTTCATCGTCGTCGTCGTTGTCGTTGTTGTCGTCGTCGTCATCGTCACCGCCGCCGCTGCCATCATCATCATCCGCCTCAAATTTCCGACTAGCTTGGAGATGTGCACACTGGTTGGTTTGTACATACGATACGACGAAAGAGAGTACTCACTCGCCGAGTGGAGAAATGGGTAGTTGAACTTCGCTGAATTGATTGAAGGAAGAAGGCCAAAATTAAAACCGATATATTCGCAATTGGGTTCCGGGACCGGGACCGGGAGATTCGGGAGCGATGACGACGACGACATAGCATGTGGCAACAACTGGCAAGATGTGCTGTGCTACGACCTATAGAGGGCAGGCACAAGTATGGAGCTGAGGATGGGAAGTTTAACTTCTGCCTAGCGAATAAAAGAGAAATGCTCTCAACTCAGTTTAGCTCGGTCGCCCAATCATCGCCAACTGGCCAACAGGTGAGACGAAGTGAGCGGACCGAAGAAGATGAAACCTGCAGAGAATAGGTGTAATAAAAATCGAATCGATTCCAGTGGAAGATAGCCTTTTTCTTCGCGTCAGATATCTGTCCATCCAAGCTAGAGACACGTTTAGCAGGATAGGTTCACCTACGCTGGGCAAAAGCGGGGATCGTTTTTGAAAAAAGAATAAACTAATTATAGCGTGTTTATTACTTAACTAAAATACATGCAGAAATCCGTTTTGGGTACCTTCCAAAAGATGTGATTGAAAAATGCTCTGAGGCAAAATGATTTCAAACAAGCTCCAATACTTCCATCAATAACGCAGCAGATATCGACACGCAAAGTCGCATAGATTGTGCGCTTCGATTACTCCGCCATTTGCGCCGATAGATATGAGCAAATTGACGATGGGTATGAGGCGAGAAACGGTCATACACACGAAACCTCTTTCGAACGCCTACCAGCCAGCCACTAACCGCGGCTGCTTTGCTTTGCTGCCCTCTTCTCGATGATTCGACCGCAGGTTAACTGCGATCTGATGGACTGGTGATATGGCTGGCTGGCGTGTAGCCCAGACATATGGAAAAAAAAATATAAATGAACGCAACGTGAGGTAAAGGGTGGAAATACGAAATCCATCCACAAAAACAAGCGATCGCAGTGTTGTCGGAGCCAGCTAAATGTGAAATCGAATGAATTATTGCCGACTAGCAAGGGGCATTACAGTTGTGGATTGACCAAGTAATTGTTACTGTATTTCTAAAATATATTTTTTGCCTTTTTTCGAATCGATGTTATCTTCAAGTAGTTTAAAATTTCAGCTTCAGTTATGTACTGCCCAACAATTCACTGTTGTAAATCTATTAATCATAAAAACCTACATTCGAATCCGTGCACGTGAAATTGGATTAATAATTCTATGTGACACAAAATCTACCCGCTCCGCACAATCGATGCACCCCTCGTTGGGTTTGAACGCTTCATCAAGAACACCCTTCTTGGCCAAAGTTACACCCCGCGCGCTTCACCTCTGCCATTCCAATCAGTCGCTCGAGCACCGTCTTCCCACAGCAGGCGAGCACACATTGAATCTCTCTCGGTGCCGCGGTGCTGCTGTCGGTTCGGTGCCGCGGAAACCTGTCTCTCTCCGCCGTTTACTTCGTTCGCTTTTACAGCACACAGCACACCCAATCACCACAATAAAACATTCACCGGACTACACGCGCGGAGCGTCCCTCAGCGAGCAAGTCCCCGCTCATGCCCAACGTTCGACCTGAGTCGGGATGCCAGTTCCAATACACCGAAAGCCGCACGCGGCGTTATTTTTTTTCTTCATTATTCTCGTTTTCCAATTTTTCCCTGTGCTGACTCTGCCATGCCAGTGCCAAGCATTCGGTCCTCCGTCCCATATACACCCCCCAGCCGACATGCTGTCAGGGCACAGTCACCCTCGGCTCGGCTCGGCACGGCAACGGGCAATCAAGCCACCATTTGCAGAAAGCGGCCAGCATTCTGACTCGGTTTGCGCTGTCTTGTCTTTGGTTCCACTCTCTGAATAGTGAAGTTTGCGTCAAATACACCGGAAAGAATGACCCCAAACAAAGGGTTTTAAATTGATAGCGATACTTTATCAGATAACTTTCCTCTAGCAGGCAAATGATCTGAAAAATTTTCCAATGAGCGTGAGAGAAAAATTCAAAATATTAAGCCAGAGAATGCCAAAATATTTTAAATGTTCCCCGATTTGGCTTCTAGAAAAACAATTACGATGACAATTGGAACTGAACGCACATCCGCTGTCCGGACAATATAAAAGTACAAAGTGAATGATTTATTTACGCTTTCCTCTTTCTCTTTTTCGCTAACACGCTCTGCCGCTCGCTTTCCTGCTCTGTTGTACTTCTTTCACCCATCTCCCCCGACTCACTGCGGCTCCGGCTCCCCCTTTTATCTGTAGTACCTACTTCTTTGTGAGCCCCTTCCAATTTAACGCGATCATTACGAATTACACGACGAATCTTGATTTTATTGATTTTCTCAGAAAACTGGAAAACACCTAACTCAGCACCCTGCTAGGATACGGGGAGGGGAAACACGGGCTAGAACTGGACATGCTATTCTTGACCAAAGTGCTGCAGACAAAGCCCGAGGCAGTGTCCACGCAAGCCCCACCAAAGCTCTCCATTATTGCAAAAACATTTAAAATAGTAAGGTGCTCACCTTCATCTTGCACGATTCGGCCCTGGAAGTTTGCGACAGTCGCAGTCGGCGTCTTTTGATATGCGATGATGAATGACAGCTGCTTCCGCTTCAATAAACTCCACCAAAATTCTTAACTTAAAATATCACCATTTCTACAAACCTTCCACTGCCAATCAGAAAAAACCGACGTCAGCATCACAAAGATTCTTCTGCCATTCGAAACGACCACTGATTTGCACCAGAAAAAAAAACTATTCCAGAACTGTACAAAAATGAGTAGTTTCAAATTTCACAAAAACACTCTTCCACCTGCTCAAATCCTTCAAACTCCACCACTCAGCTATCCGTGGCACTAATCTGTACCTACGACACCAAGTTTTGGGGTAAAATTTCCCGAAAAACACTATGAAACTGTTATTTTTCACCTATATCGCTCGGATATCAAGATATTTACAGCCATTTTTATTTTTCACATCGCACGAAATGAATGTGAATTCAACACACAGCAGAGCAGAGCAGAGCAAGCAGCAGGCCACGGTACGGCAGGGCAACAAGGCATGGATGACGACGACGACGACGACGACAACGACGACGACGAAGCCGACGAGGCTGCTGGCTGGTTGGCCTGACAAAGTGGTGCAGTTGCGGCGGGGCGGTACGGTAGTGCTGGCAGGGCAGGCAGCGCGCGAGGGAAGAAGAAAAAGGAGAAAAAGAACGAGTCTCTGGCTTCTGCTTATATTGCTGATGGCAGCGCCGCCACCTTCGTCGCGCGGCTGTGGCTCGACTCTGCCTGTACTGACTGTGCTGTGACTGGTTGGGAATGGATTATTGCTCTCAGCTCGCAACTCTGTGAATGCGAACTGGCGAACTCACCCAATCGACAACACACCGCCACCACACTATAGACTATACTATACCACGAGACGACGAGATTCGGCGAACGTTGTTGCGGATGACATCGACCAGCGATAGGCGAGCGCGAGACAGCAACTGAAACTGCTGAATTTCCGTGCCGTGTCAGCCAATGCAATGGTAGCTGCTAGCTGGTAGGTAGCCCCCTGCGAATGACACTACGCCGGACGGACGAACGGACGGAACGGAATCCTTGCCCGACCGCGCCGAGCAAGAATAGGCGATTGAAGATGGTCCCATGCGCAAATGCTCGCTGCCGTTTGTTTGGGGGTTTCCTGCGGGAAGTTTACGAATGCATGGTGAAACTAGTTGCGCAAGCCAAACAGCATCGATTAATCGACCAAGACTGTAATCAGCTTTCTTAGGATATTAGAATGGTTATTATACCGATTTATGCTTACTACAACGATAAAATTTCACAGATTGTAATAGGGGCTTAAACAGATATTTTTCTTCTAAATGTTCAACAACAACAAGCAGCCAAATCCACTGTTTGTTATGCTCTGGCAAAACAACTCGTTTCTTATGAGACAAAGTTAATAAATTTTGTTGAAAATTATCCACAACACATAAACTAGATGAAAATAATAAAAAATAAAAAATGAAAAATGAATAAATATAGGGTAGATGATCCATTAGTTGCGCCACTAAGCACAATATAACTTCATTTTGCTTGTTTATTGAGCTATATGCTTCAATTAATGCTTGTGGGATATAAATTTATCAAATACAAGGTATTAGTCACAAGGCAAGACAATTGCTTTCGTTGTACGAGAAGCTTTATAAAGAAAAAATGAATTTTCCGATTCAATTATATTGTACCAACAGTTGCGCTAATGTTTCCTTAATTAAGTTTGATGTTCCTTTAATTGTGTTATTCCATATACATTGCTAGGTTGCTAAGTGAAAAAACATCGTAGCAAAACTATAGATGAGCGCCTATAGTTGTGCGCTCCAACTGCGCGTTAGATTTTGGAAAATTTGCATTTTAGCAAATAATGCTTTAATTTTAAATGGTGTAGTCTAACTACCAATACTTCTAAAAACCTGTTTTATATAATGAATGTAATGGTTTTATCTAAAATGCTACGGTGACGAAAATATGCATTAATAATGAATAGTGGCGCAACTATTGGTACTACCACAACTATTGGATCAACTACCCTATCACTTCTAAGTAAATAAGTCATAATAGGAGTAATAATTTAAATAACTAAACTAAATAAGAATTTAATTCTATAATGTGAAATTTGTTTTATGGTTACTTTATGGATATCAATTAGCACTCGCAAACTTCTTGGGTCATAAAAATGAACTGTGACGTTACTACCCAAGTAACAATAGTTTGTTTTATTCCGCTTAAGCTTCACAATCTATTTTAAGCCCTAAAGAAGATAATAAATATTAAACAAAATATGCGTTTAAGCTGATGAATTTGTTACACCAACTAAACAAGGAACAAAATCTAGTCGCTTTCCATGTTCATTCCGTTTATTCTCGTGCTTTTGGAATTGTGCACTCTAACCTTTTAAGGATAGCGCGTTTTCCGCAATTCCTTAGAAAACTGTTATTACGAAACAACTAATTTTTCTAGAACGTTTTTAACTTTTGGAAATGTTAGACATCGGAACGAAAATTGCAGTCCGAGTTCCGGTCCGGTTAACAGGTCCGATTTCGTTCTATTACGGTTCGGAAGTGCGAAGTTGTCCGGATGCAAAATTTACCAGTTTTAAAAAAAGTAGGAAAATGTCAAAGTTTTGAATGTGTGAAGCTGTAAGCTGTAATCTGTAACTTATGAAGTGTAAGCTTATTGTCTCTCCCTCACTGCTTTCTGGCTCATTGAAACCGATCATTTAAAAACTACAAGGTGTATACCTAAGGGTTGTACGAAAGGGTGACGTAGGATTATATCACTCGCTTTAAAAGGGCCAAATATGACGTGCCATTCGAATGTCCTTCTCTTTTGACATGAATGGCAACAGGCACGTAAGTTAGCGGCGTCGATTCACTGTCTCTTGCTCCGAGAAGATTTTACTAGATTGGATGCAGGAATCTAACCCCCCACATGTCAAATTTAGTTTCTTTTACTTGATTAGTTCTCAAGTTATGATAAATTTGTATTTCTTTTGCATGGGAGCCCCCCTTTCTAAAGATGGGAGGGGTCTCAATTCATCATAGAAAAAAATCTTGCCTTCTGAAACCACCACCTGTCATTATGAGCGATCAAAACGGTTCAGCCAAGCTGAGACCGTCTTTTTTCAAGTGGGATACATTTGTTAATGTGGCAGACATTTGTTAATTTTCCCGAGGGGCAAGACACTTCATAACATTATCATATATTAATCCCCCTCTTCGCGTGCGCAATGGCGGCTAGTGGGTACAACCTTTCGGAAAACATTAGTATGCCTTTGGTAACTTTATTTGCGTCAAGTTGACATTTCGACCTTTTATTGTTGTTGTGCAACTATCAATCGTACGTGAGCAGAGTTGCAAAAAGCAAATTAACATTTTTGAAAAGTGTACCCACTAGCCGCCATTAAGCACGCGAAAAGGTGGATATATATTAGGCCCTATGAAAGCCCTATAAATGTATAACTTTATAAGGCTTTAGGTTATGTTATGGATGGGAAAGGTCAATATATTAAGGTTGAAAAAATATTTCCACAGGGAAAAGTAATATATTTTCAACAGTGTCTTGCCCCTCGAAATTTCCAAAACTAAATCGATCGTTGTGGATTCAAATCCGGTTATAATCCCAGATTATAGCTTGCTTCGACCCATGCACCTTCCAGCATTGGACAAAAGGTAGGAGTCACAACGACATCTTGTTAATCGTAGCTACCTACTAACCCCCCCCCCCTCCTTTCCACTATTTCGCCGCCATTCCCAAAAAAATCCTTCTTCATTACTTTCCCTTACCGTCCCTTCATCAATTGTAGAACCATCGTTTTGAAAAGGTGTTTGACCAACTCAACCATAAAAACATCGCTGAGGGTCAAAACGCAATAGCAAGAGATTTCGTAGGGCAGTATCAGGCGGGATTTATGGGAGTCTACCGGATTTGATGCGAAAACCATTTTTGCAGGATAGTTGTCCGGCATTCTAGCAACATGTCCTGTCCAACGTATCCGTCCAGCTTTAACCACTTTCTGAATACTTGGTTCGCCATAGAGAAGCGCGAGCTCGT
The DNA here is from genome assembly GCF_943734655.1 of Sabethes cyaneus. Classification (NCBI taxonomy): domain Eukaryota; kingdom Metazoa; phylum Arthropoda; class Insecta; order Diptera; family Culicidae; genus Sabethes; species Sabethes cyaneus. Next base: position 234,301,667 of record NC_071355.1, read on the forward strand.
GGTTCATTCTTCGCCTCCATACACCGTTCTCTTGCACTCCGCCAAAGATGGTTCTTTGCACCCGCCGTTCGAAAACTCCGAGTGCTCGTAGGTCCTCTTCTAGCAGCGTCCACGTTTCGTGCCCGTAGAGGACAACCGGTCTAATTAGCGTTTTGTACAGTGTGCACTTTGTACGGGGGCTCAAATTGTTCGACCATAAGTGTTTGTGGAGTCCGTAGTAGACTCGACTTGCACTGATAATACGTCTTTTAATCTCACGGCTGGTATTGTTGTCCTCTGTTGCCAGCGAGCCAAGGTATACGAACTCGTCGACTACCTCGAACTCATCCCCGTCGATTACCACGGTACTGCCCAAGCGAGCCCTGTCGCGCTCGGTCTTGCCCGCCAGCATATACTTCGTTTTAGACGTATTTATCTTCAATCCAATCTTCTCTGCTTCGCGTTTCAATCTGGTGTACTGATCTTCCACCGCCTCAAATGTTCTGCCGACAGCATCCACGTCGTCAGCAAAGCAGATAAATTGACTGGATTTATTGAAAATCGCCTTATAACACCTTCAAGCGCAATGTTGAATAGCAGGCAGGAAAGACTATATCCTTGTCGAAGTCCCCTGCAGTGTTTGCACATATTCATCTGTACTGGAAGGGGCAAAAATCTTTTTCATCTGTACTTTTTCTTCCAAAAATCTGTACCAAAATCTGTACCATTAAAAATATTTATTACATAGAAAAATTTGGTTTGCTAGCATTAAAAAATGCACGAGTCAAATCATTTATTTGTTTCATGATGCTTAAACATGTCTCTGCTAAACTTAGACATAAATACGATTTGTTTTGTTTTAATTCATACTAAGAATTGCTTCTCTATTGATTTCAAGAAACAGCACTGAGAAAAAAGCATGAGTTTTTAACACTCATAAAAATCTGTACCTTTCTGTACTTTTTGGCAAAAATCTGTAATCTGTACCGTACAGAATCTGTACCAAAAAATTCGAAAAAATCTGTACTTTTCCAGATAAATCTGTACATGTGGCAACACTGGTCCCCTGCGAGATTCGAATGGGTCCGACAATCCACCCGACATTCTCACACAGCACTGGATCCCATCCATCGTAGCCATGACAAGTCTAGTAAGCTTACCCGGAAAGCCGTTTATCGTCCAAAATTTTCCATAGCTCTTGTAGGCTTACGCTATCATATGCGACTTTGAAATCGATGAACAGGTGGTGCGTAGGGACTCGGAATTCGCGGCACTTCTGGAGGATCTGCCGCAGGGTGAAGATTTGGTCTGTTGTAGACCGACCCTCCATGAAACCGGCCTGGTAACTTCCCACAAATCTATTGGCTATTGGCGATAGTCGTTGAAAGAGGACTTGGGACAGCACTTTGTAGGCGGCATTCAGGATAGTGATCGCTCGGTAGTTCTCACAATCCAGCTTATCACCTTTCTTGTAGATAGGGCAGATAACCCCCTCTTTCCACTCCTCCGGTAGTCGTTCCGTATCCCAATTCTTGACAATCAGTTGATGCAGACAGCCAGGCGGCCAACTTATCCGGGCCCGTTTTAATAAGTTCCGCTCCAATGCCATCCTTTCCCGCTGCTTTGTTGTTCTTCAGCCGCTGGATGGCTTCTTTAACTTCCCTTATCGATGGGGGTGGCACATCTTCGTCGCTTGCTGCACTAATGTGGTCACTTCCTCCGGTATCATGGTCTTCCACCTGCACACCTGCATTCAGGTGTTCATCGTAGTGCTGCTTCCACCTTTCGATCACCGCACGGTCGTCAGTCAAGATACATCCATCTTTATCTCTGCACATTTCGGCCCGCGGCACGAAGCCTTTGCGAGATCCGTTGAGTCTCTGATAGAACTTCCGTGTGTAGTGAAAGCGGTACAGCTGTTCGAGTTCTTCGCACTCCTTCTCCTCATGGTGGCGCTTCTTCTCCTTGAAGAGTCGGGTTTGCTGCCTCCGCTTCTCTTTGTATCGCTCCACATTCTGACGGGTGGCTCTACACAGCATTTGTACCCGCGCTGCGTTCTTCTCAGCCAATATCTGCTGGCATTCCGCGTCAAACCATTCGTTACGTCGATTCGGTGCCACACTGCCTAGGACGTTCTCCGCTACGCTGTTAATGGCTGTTTTCACGGCATTCCAACAGTCCGGCAGCGCTGTTTCGAGAGATAACGCGTAGTTTTCGGCGACCTCCGGTTGCTTCAATCGTGCTAGATTATACCGTGGCGGGCGGCGGTATCGTATGTTGTTCACAACAGATAGTTTTTGACGTATCCTTACCATCACTAGGTAGTGATCCGAATCAATGTTAGCGCCCAGATAGGTTCTGACGTCGATAATGTCTGAAAAGTGCCGACCATCTATCAGAACGTGGTCGATTTGTGATTCTGTCTGGTTGGGTGATATCCAGGTGTACCGATGATAGAGGTAATGCTGGAAGAAGGTACTACGTATGGCCATGTTCTTGGAGGCGGCGAAGTCGACAAGTCTTAGGCCGTTTTCGTTCGTTTGCGGGTGGGCGCTGAACCGTCCAATCACCGGTTTGAATTCCTCCTCCTGACCAACCTGAGCATTACAGTCCCCGATGATGATTTTGACATCATGTCTTGGGCAGCGGTCGTATTCACGCTCCATCTGCGCCTAGAGATCGTCTTTGTCATCATCGGTACTTCCGAGGTGAGGGCTGTGCACATTAATTATGCTTATATTGAAGAATCGGCCCTTGGTTATTAATCTGCACATTCGGGGGTTGATCGGCCACTACCCGATCACCCGCTTCTGCATCTCGCCCATCACTATAAAAGCTGTGTCCAGCTCATGTGTATTGCCGTAGCTCTGGTAGATGGTATGACCATCTCTATACGTACGTACCATCGTTCCTTTCCAGCATACCTCCTGCAGCGCTAAGATGTCGAGCTTGCGGCTCTTCACTTCTTTAGAAAGCACGTAGGTACTTCCGAGGAAATTTAGAGACCGACGGTTCTATGTTTCTAATTTCCAATCGTTAGTCCGTTTTCGTCGCCTGGGTCTTTGCCGATTGTTCCGATTAGAGTTATTATTATTACTTATGGAGTCCATTGCTTTGGTTTTTTAAGTGGTTCAGGCTTGCAAAGCCCGCAACCAACCCCACAGTATCGCCGGAGGGCCAACGTAGCTCGAAGGAGCCCTCCTCCCCTGTCAGAATACGACCTTGGTTTCCACCGGGGTTGGTTACCCGATCTCCACCGAGGTTGCTCGGTATCCCGACTGGTACCACGAGGAGGTAGGGGTAGGAGTTGCTAGGTAAGAGGCTGTGAACCACTGTGGGGTCTATTTTATGCCCAGTGCACAAGGCACCGATGGTACGCATTGCCAAGCCGTTTACCAGCCTCCCATCGCACACCTGGCGAAAGTTGGGAGAATACGGTGGGCCGGCCACGTCGCAAGGATGCCGGACGACTGTGTAGTGAAATCCGTTCTCTTCAAGAACCCCACCGGCACCAGGGATAGAAGGGCTCAACGTGCACGATGGCTCGACCAGGTTGAAGCCGACTTGCGTGTGTCGAGGGCGACACGAATTGGCGACGAGTAGCCCAGGACCGAGTAGCGAGTACAATGGAATGAATAAGTAAGGAATGAATTCTTGATACGGCAAGAGCCACCCCGGCTCTCGACTGAATAAGTTAGTAAGTAAGAGGGTCAAAACGAGATGTTCTCGTGCAAGGTGTTGCACAATGGCGTCTTGTCCGACCCTATACAGCTATCGTTATGGATGAGACAGTAGTTGGAGCAAATGATAGCAGACCAAACGGAGGATTGCATTGAAATCCTCTAACGATGAAACAGCTAAATGACCTCGACCTAGCCGACGACATTGTTTTGCTCACACAATGCCGAAACGATATGCAGAGTAAGTTAGGTGGCCTCGCCAAGAGCTCTCAGGTAGCAGGTCTCACAGTCAATGTGGCAAAAACTAAGTCTATGCTAGTGAACACTGACAATCCCACCAACTTCAGGGTAGCAGGACAACAAGTTGAGTAGGTAAACGCCTTTCAATATCTTGGTAGCCAGACAATGCCCGATGGTGGACCAAGACTGATAAAGCCATCAGGAAAGTCAAGGGTGCCTTTGCAGGTCTGCGAAACATTTGGCGCTCAAACCAGATCACTCTTCATACGAAACCCAGAATTTTCAATTCAAACGTTAAATCTGTACTGCTTCGCCTGCGAAAGGTGGTTGTATCAATTACATTGATTGATGCAACAAGTAAATTAACCTAAAATAGGGAAAGAACCTCATTTGAAGGGGTTCCTGGAATAGAACAGATTTATCCGTACAGTCTCATAGCGTTCACTTAGTTACTAATGAAGTACTAGCATTGTATCATCGTAACTACAAAAGATACAGCAAAACTTTATTCTGCAAAACTGTAGATAATAATTAGTTCTACAAATGCCGCATATTTTAAATTTTGATCGGTTGAGACGGTACTGTCAAATGAATCAAAATTGACTTCAGACCTGAACAATTGACCGTCCTTAAGAAAAACCCATGTCGACCCGAACAAAATGCTGAAAAGTTATTTACTGTCATCAGAATAAATAACTAGGTACCTCATGGCTGAACTGCAATGTAATATTCGATAAATGTACCAGCTCCACTAAACTTATTTACTAATCTATTTACGACCTTTCCTCAACCAAGCAATCCTCCTCGATGGACCTCTTCGTAGCCTCTAAACATTTACTCTGCTCTTGCTTTGCCTCCGGTTTGAAGTGAGTACTCTCATGTTTCGATAGGCCCCCTCGGTATTTAACCCATATCCCGCAGAAACGACATCTGCAAATGTAAAATTAATTCATAGCATTAGCTTAGTTCCAACAGATCGTTTCTACTTACTGATAGTTCTTCCCATCGCTGTGCTTCACAAGATGTTTCCTCAAGAGTCGCTCGTTAACGAAACCCATACCACATACTTCGCACTTGCACCGTCGAACGATACTGTGCAGGGCCACGTGATCAGTTAGACTAGTCTGCAACAATAACTTCACATCAATAAAACATAACATTTTAGGGAAAATAATTTATCACGACCTTGTACAGAAAACCTTTGCCGCACAACTCACAGCAGAAAGGTTTGGTTCCGGTATGCTTGAATACATGCAACAACAGACTTTCCTTAAGTGCAAACCGTTCCGAGCAGTGTTCACAGTGATGTTTCATCTTACTTTTCCGAGTCCGATGTCTTCCTTTGGGCATATCTGCATGCATGGTACGTTGGTGCTGTTTTCGGTCGGTATCGGTACGGAAGCAGCTGGTGCAGTATTCACACAGGTATTCCTTCTCACCGCTATGCGATGGAATGTGTACCTTTAGGCTTTCCTGGTCACTGAAAACCTCTGGGCATATGTACCATTTATTAGGATCAGGTTTCGTTTCTATTTGGTCTTCGGGTGATTCCAATTTTCGTTCTGTTGCCAAATTGTTCTGTTCTGGAGCAGTCTTTCCAACTATTGGCTTACTTTCCTCCGATTCCAATTCAAATGTTTCTTCATCTACAATATCCGGAGAAAATTTTTGTTCCGTTAGCTCGTCCACCGATAATGGCTCAGCTGCATCAGTTTCCATAAAATGCTGATCGCAGTCGTCATTCTGATATTCTTGTAAACTGATAGCTAGGGGAACGTTTTTGTTCTGAGCCATTTCCCTAAGGATTGAGTCCGCTTCAACAAACTGTTTCCTAATACCATAAGCAGTCTGTAAATTTATTAAGCATCCGTCGCATAGCTTTTCAGGTAAATCATTCTGGTCGTACAAATTTATTCCTGCAACCGCTATTAACATGTCTGGGACCGAAGTACCGTTAATAGTGGATCTTATATGCTGCAGGTTCGGTAGATCACGCAAGCACAATCGACAAAAATGGTTCAACCGGTCGTCGAATTTCAAAGGATCTATACTGCTTGTTTCGATTTTGAAAGATGAAGACTCTCCATCCTTGATGTACACTGTATCTGTAGCAGCTGATAATCACAAAAAAAAACATTTTATGCACAATCTGCAGATTCTGATACAATCTTACACCGTGTTTAAAGTGGTTAGAAAAAAAGTGAAAATTCTATACAATAAAGTTCAAAAATTTTAGCTTGAAAATAATTAACTTTAGTTTGCTTGGGTCTGCAAACAGATACGCATAGTAAAATCAAAGGTTTTGGTTACTATCTGTATTACGTTCGACAATAAGGCGATCGCAAAATGGCAATTTTGCGTGATTCTGTTCATAAATTATGTACCTGAGTTAACAATTTTAGAATAATCAACTGGCCCGAATGAAGCAGCATTTTTCTGTGCCTCCGTTGTAACACTGTTCGGCAAACAGAGACTTGGAATCCAATCCACACTTTTGGTATCGGTCAACCTGGCAGGTGCACCTGTAAAATATATCTAATAATATTGACAAGCAAAAGTTACGTTCCGACTTACCTGAAACGAAATGTTTACTACATATTTTCCAAAACTTTGCAGGCACAACATTAGTTTTCAGAAAATATTTATCCCAGGCAGCTAACCGAATACCAGTCAAACGACACCGATGTGGCGAAAACATCCGCTCAGGATCGGGAATACGGAAAAAGCTGACATTTTTTGCTCGATCCAGCGAATAATTCGAATCGCAATCCTTCACACAGCAACGGAATTTAACTTTCTCTTTCTTCGCGGACATAACAAACAGCAATTTATTTTAAAGAAGTCCAGAAGTTTTTCAGATTTGTCTCGAATCGCGTCAACGATAGCGAACTAGCAAAGCAATAACAAACCGAACGAAATAAACAAATTTTGTTTTGTGTCACTGAACACTGAACTGGGTGAGCTGTCAAATTCATATGGCAACGTGCGGAATCTGCACTGCGGATGTCAACCCTGCTAACCACGCCAATGAGGTGCAAGATGGGTGGCAGAAAAAGAAATTTACCGGATTACGCGAGATGAAACCAACGATGTAGGTAGGAAGTAAATTGCATAACATGCGGTATTGCTTTGGGTAATTGCTACACACTTAACAAAAAGCACCGAATTCGGTAAAATTTTACCGAAATCTAAACAGCTGAACGTTCGGTAAAAATTTCGATAGTGCCAATCGACGTTTACAGATCATTAGTAATGTTTGGTGCAATAAAAAATTTTACCGAACGTTCAGCTGTTTAGATTTCGGTAAATTTTACCGAATCGTTTAAGTGTGTATGCCAAAGCTGTATAGGGTAAAAGCAGACGTACACACTTAAAACACTGGGCAAAATTTGCCGAGATTTGGACAGCCGAGCGTTCGTTAAAAATTTCGGTGTTGCATTTCGACGTTTCCGAATCTTTACTAACGTTTGATATCATTAAAAAAATTTACCGAACGATCGGCTGTCCAAATCTCGGCAAAATTATGCCGACTTCGGTGCTTTTTTTTAAGTGTGATGAAACCGGAGGAAAAAAAAGCGACTAAAACATCTTTTTGCGCTTCCTATACACGTCCGACACAAAAAGAAAAAAAGCATAACACCAACTTTGTTCAAGCGTTTACCGAAGCCACATTCATCCCAGGCTGAAGTTAGAGCGGGCTACTTACAAACACCATTCTTTCCAAGGTGAGGTTTGTTGTGGGCTAGATGAGGGAATGTATGGGAAAGACATTTCGACAGTGGGTTGGTAAGAGGAAGAGGAAACCAATGAAAGGAAGAAACATATGACTTTTTCGCTATTGATCATTTTTAATGTGAACGCATTCATCTTGGTATTCATATTACAGAGGTTCTATTTTTTACTTATTTGGCCGTAAGTCTTATAACAAAGACAAAGCCTGCGTAACATACCTCCTCCATCACCGGCCATGGACCGCAGCTAGTCTCCAGTTCTGCAGGCACCAAATGCTCGCCAGATCTCACTCCACCTGGTCGTGCCACCTCGCTCGCTGTGCCCTTCTTCGTCTTGTCCCTACCGGATTCGATGCGAAACCATTTTGGCAGGATAGTTGTCCGGCATTCTAGTGACGTGTCCTGCCCAACGCATCTGTCCAGCTTTAACCACTTTCTGAATACTGGATTCGCCGTTCTTAGCAGCCACCGTTTGAAAACTGCGAGTAGATCGAAATTCGCGGCACTTCTGAAGGATCTGCCGCAGGGTGAAGATTTGTTCCGTTGTAGACCGACCCTCCATGAAGCCGGTCTGATAACTTCCCACAAATGTATTGGCTATTGGCGATAGGCGATGGAAGATGACTTGGAACAGCAGTTAACAGGCCAACTTGTCCGGGCGCATTTTAATAAGTTCCGCTCCAATGCCATCCATGTGTCATGTGTCGTGAAAGCGGTATAGCTGCTCGAGTTCTCACACTCCTTCTTCTCCTGGTGTCGCTTCTTCTCCTGGAAAAGTCGGTTTTGGTGTCTCCGCTTCTGTTTGTAGCGTTCCACATTCTGACAGCACATGCTCTATGCAGCATTTGTACCCGCGCTGCATTTTTCTCATCCAATATCTGCTGGCACTCCTCGTCAAACCATGCGTTACGTCGATTCGGTGCCACACGGCCTAGGAGGTTCTCCGCTACGCTGTTAATGGCTGTTTTCATGACATCCCAACAGTCCTCACCCTCTTCCGGCAGCGCGGTTTCGACGACATCCGGTTGCTTCAGTCGCGTTAGATTATACCGTGACGGACGCCGGTATCGTATATTGTTCACAACAGATAGTTTTTGACGTATCCATACCTAATCCCTACATACTAGGTAGTGATCCAAATCAATGTTAGCGCCCGGAGAGGTTCTGATGTCGATAATATCTGAGAAGTGCCAACCCATCTATCAGAACGTGGTCAATCGGTAATTCTGTCTGGTTGGGTGATCTCCAGGTGGACCAATAGCGGGGGTTATGCTGGAAAAGGTACTACGTATGGTCATGTTCTTGGAGGCGGCGAAGTCGACAAGTCAGGCCGTTTTCGTTCGTTTGCGGGTGTGCGCCGAACCGTATAATTACCCGTTTAAGTTCCTTTTCCTGACTGCTAATATTAAAGAATCAGCTCCTAATTCTTAATCTGCACATTCGGGAGTTGATCGGCCACCACCGAGGAAATTAAGACACTGACAGTTCCATGTTCCTAATTTTCAATCGTTAGTCCGTTTTGGTCGCCAGGGTCTTTGCGATTGTTCCGATAAGAATTATTATTATTTACACAGTGCATTGCTTTGGTTTTTTTGTGGTTTAGGCTTGCAAAGCCCGCAACCAACCCCACAGTATCACCGTAGGGCCATCGTAGCTCGAAGGAGCCATCTTTCCCTGTCAGCATACGATCTTGGTTTCGACCGGGTTGGTCACTCGATCTCCACCGAGGTTGCTTGTATCCCGGCTGGTACCGTAAGAAGGTAGGGTAAGGATAGGAGTTGCTGGGTAAGAGGCTATCGACTACTGTATGGTCTATTTTATGCCCAGTGCGCAATTACTCAGCCGTTTACCACCATGATACTATGAGATACTAGTTGGAACAATTGACAGTAGACCGAATCGAGGATTGCCTTGGAATCCTCTAACGATAGAATAGTTAAATGAACTCGACCTAGCCGGCAACATTGTCTTGCCCGCACAACACCGAATCGATATACAGGACAAGTTATATGACCTCTCCAAGAGCTATAGCAGGCAGCAGGTCCGACAGACAATGTAGCAAAGACTAAGCCTATGGTAGAGGTAGTGAACACTGACAATGCTTCCAACTTCACAGTAGTGGGACAACAGGGGTGACATTGCGCATCTCGTTTCGAGTGATTTTCGTTCGAGACGCCCATTTGTTTAACGTGGTCGAAACGAACGAAAATCACTCGAAACGAGATGCGTAATGTCACCCCAGGTTGAGCACGTGGAAGCCTCTCAATGTCTTGCTGGCCAGACAACACCCGATGGCACTACCTGTCTTGGTAGTATATAGCCACACGGATCAGGAAGGCCCAGGGTCCCTATGTAGGTCTGCGAAATATTTGGCGCTCAACCCAATTCTATCGACATACGAAAATCCAGGTTTTCAACTTTTACGTTAAACTCTTGCTGCTGTACGCCTGCGAAACGTGGCGCGTCTTAGCGGAGACAATACAAAAACTGCTGGTATTTACACTAATCGTTAGCTATACGATTCGTGCCTAAGTAGTGGTCTGACAACTGGATATCCAACGAGGAACTCCAACATTTATGTCATCAACGGCCGACGGACCAAATACACTGAAGTCGCTTTTTGGTTTTGCGTAGTTTTTTTGCGCGAAGCAAGGAAATTACGCGGTTTTGTTACGTAAACTTTGCAATTCATTCGGTTTTGTACCCAAATTTCATAATTGACGCAATTTTTCACTTGAATTTCAAAATTTACACTATTTTTAGAGTTTACACAATTTTTGAAAATAGTTTTGGAATTCGGCGATTTTTGGAATTCAGAATTCTGTTTTTACGAGTTAGTCCAATTCACGAGGCTTTTTATTCAAATTTCGGAATTTACGCGGTTTCTACTCTTCTCTTCTATTATTTTAGAACTTAGGCGTTTTTTACACAAATTCCGTAATTTACGAATTTACGAGATCAGGAAACTTTGTCACTTATCAAAGTGATATAGGTTTAGATCATCGTAAAGAATCTTCCAACCTATGACGAAGCTAGCATTTCTAGATGGACAAGGCTTCATTTTTTCTAGTTTTTCAATAGTGCGCACTTAAAAATCAATAACTTTGTTTATTCGTCGTAGATTTTCCGATCGATTGGTGCAAAAATATCTAAAATCGATCGGGAAGCCGCTAAGCTATTACCGCTCCAAATCTTTCAATTTTGGTGACGCTCGCATTTTTCGATTTTTTGGAATGACACCCTATCCCAAACCTTGCCGTAAGACGTAGTCCTACGTCAAAAATCAGTTATATTTTTAGTGGGAGATTCAGCGCATCATGCTGAAGTTCAGGACATCGAAAAACCAACTCGAAACATTAGAAGTTATTTAAGCATTCTTTTTCCGCTTTAGGTGATCGTATTATCGACCCTTCAGATCAGAAGAAGAATTGATCGACTTCAAGAATAACGCCAAGTTCAATCAAACAGAAAGAACAACAAAGGTGTTTATTTGCTCACGACAAAAAAGGAAACTACCAACTCAACTAAACTTATGCCAATTTATTGGCTATCTTCCTCAACCCAGCAGTTGATACCGTCCACGATTAAAGTTTTTGTAGCCTCCAAACATTCCTCCTGGTCTGATTTCGGCACCGTTCCGGCGTGAGAACGTTCATGTTTCGTTAGGGTCCCTTCGTATTTAAACTGCATCACGCAGAAGCGACATCTGCAGATGTAAAATAAACTGATCAATATAATTTAGTGTAAAACAAAAATCGGTTCCCCATACTGATAGTTTTTCTTAACGGTGTGCCTCAACCGATGTTTTCTCAAGGTTCGTTCGCGAACGAAACCCATCTCGCATATTTCGCATTTGTACGGTCGAACATCGCTGTGCAGGTCCAGGTGCTCATTTAAACTGTTCTGCAATATAGATTTCAAATCAATGAAACATTCAATTTTATAAAAATTAACTTATCAAAAACCTTGAACAGAAAACCTTTACCGCACAACCCGCAGCTGAAAGGTTTGACCCCGGTGTGCTTGTACATATGCTGCAGCAGACTTTCTTTAATAGCAAACCGTTCCGAGCAGTGTTCACAGTGATGCTTCATTGCATGTCTATTCCTGTGGCTATAATAGGTCGCTCGATTGTTAGTAACGAAGTTGCACCCTTCCACGTTGCATTTCACTGGCCCCTGCGAATACAACCTTTTTTGCGGGCTTCGAGGTTTTACCGAAGCCATGTTTGCATGCATGGTAAGTTGGTGCTGTCTCAGGGCATTACTGGTACGGTAACAGTTGCTGCAATGTTCGCAACGATATCCCTTCTCTCCGGTATGCATTCTTTCGTGAGTGTACCGATGGGACTCACTGTTGAAGCACTGAAACGATATTTAGATTTATTTACCACTGTATATTGCTACAAATCTCAGTTCCTACTTTTTCGCAGTATTTACACTTGAACGGCTTTTCATTGGTGTGACCACGCTCATGTTGAACTAAGCTGCTTTTTGTCGTCAATTTTTTGTCGCAAAAACGACATGTAAATCGTCCATCTTCCAGTGCTCTGTGAGATCTTAAATGGAACTTGAGATCTTGTCGGTTGGACATTTTACTACCGCAAATTTCACAAACATATCCCGCATCGGAACCTTTGCTGTGATACCGCTGCATGTGGTTGTACAGCCCGGTGACGGTACACAGCTGGAACGGACACTTCGGACAGCTGATTGTACCGGCATGCATTCGGAAGTGTCTATGGAGCGTAGCAAGCGATTTCATGATTTTTCGGGGCCCGTTATTTTCAGCACACAATTCACAGCTGTAAGGAATCATATCCACGTGCGATGGAATGTGTATATTTAGGGCTTCCTGGTTATCGAAAATCTCTGAGCAAATGTAGCATTTATTAGGATCAAGTTTAGTTTCTTTCTCGATGTCGGATTGGCGTGATTCGTATCCTCGTTCTCCATTTGAAAAATCGTTCGGCTCTGGAATAGTCCTTCCAACGAACGGTTTACTTTGCTGCGATTCTTTATCATCAGCATCATGAAAAGAAAGTTGTTCCGTTAGCTCCTCTGATAAGGGCTGAGCCGCATCAGTATTCGTTAAATGCTTATCGTTTCGCTGATACCTACGCAAACTGACAACCAATGGAACGTCCCCGTTCTGAACCATTTCGCTAAGGATCGAATCCGCCTCAACAAACTGTTGCCTAATACCGTAAGCAGTTTGTAAATTTACTAAGCATCCGTCGCATAGTTTTTCAGGTAAATCCTTCTGGTCGTGCAAGCTTATTCCTGCGACCGCTTGCAGCATATCTGGGATGAAAATATCATCAATAGTGGACCTTATTTGCAGCAGGTCTGGCAGATCTCGCAAGCATAGTCGGCAAAAACGGCTTAGCTGGTCATCGAATTTTAAAGGATCTACTATGGTATCCGTTGTTTCGATTGTGAACGCTGAATCCTCTAAGTATTCTGTGTGCGATGCAGCTGATAATCATAAAAAAAATACATTACGATCTGCAGATTTGAAGATTTTAAGTGCTATTTAGACGTATACAATTCATATATAAGCAGAATATTTATAACTTAAAAAATAAATTTTACTTTGGTTGGGACTGTAAACAGATACTAATGAATCTAATGAAAAACGGCAATTTGGCGCCAATCTGCTTATAAGTATAGGGTACCTGAGTTAGCAATTTTTGAATAATCTTCAGCTGGCTCTGATGGCGAAATCGGCTTCAGCGCTTCGGCAGTTGTAACACCGTTCGGCAAACAGAGAGTTGGAATCCAGTCCTCGCTTTGAGTGTCCGTTAGCTTGGCGGGTTCATCTTCAAAATATCGCAGTGTCGACATTGATAAAGTAAAATGTTATATTTTGACTTACTTGCAACGAAATGCTTTCTACAAATTCTCCAATGCTTCGGGGGCGGAACATGGGTTTTAGTAAGAAATTTCTCCCAGGCAGCTAAACGAATACGGGCTAAGCGCTGGAGATGTGGCGTAGTGATTCGCTCAGGATCGGGAAGACGAAAAAAACTATCGTTATCCGACCGACCCCTGTAATAATACGAATCGCAATTTTCCACACAGCATCGGAATTTAGCTTTCAATTTTTTCACGGACATAATAAACAGCAAGCGGATTCCGACAAACTTTTAGAATTGTTTTAATTCGCGTCAAGTCAACGATAACAATAAAATAACATAACAATAGTGAGATGACGGAGATGAACCGTACGCTCGCGAGACAAAAAATAAACATTAGCCATTGGGCTGAGTGCGGTCAAAGCAAATGTCAAAATAAATCAACGATATACATGCCATTGAGCTATATGATAGGTGCTGAAGTAGAAATTTGTCGATTTAGCGAGAAGGAGCGGGATACGCACATAATATGCATAATATTTAATAACTGTATTATAGTTGAATAGAAATGGGTTTGGGATAAGCCAAGAAATGTTCAAGTCATGATTTTTTTCTTTTAACAAAATAGCACGACTGCTAAACTATTCCATACCATGTACTATATTTTATGGCCGCCGTTCAACAGTCTTACAGGGGTATGAAATGTGTAAGGCAAATGGGGAAGCGTCCAACATAGCTCCGGCCATCCCAAGCCCCTACCTAGCGCCTCCACGTGGCCTTACCCGGTAATGCTCTATTGAGTAGCCAAGCTAAGAGGTGCGATGCTGGGTGGTTGCCGGCTGCCTGATCTCAAAACTGCGGGTTTGCGTGACGGCTGAACCACACGACCTTGTTGTTAGTAAGCTTAATATAAGTTATTTTAATTATTTGTTTCGTTTTAGCTCATGAGAGGTGCTTCAAACAAACAGTGTACAGTGAAAACTCTGGCCGAAAAAAGTTGAAATAATGCTCATGGATACCAGAAGAAAAAATTAAATTAATGCTGGTGAGATTGTTTTATTTTTGTCCATATATCTTCATATAATATTCATTCATATAACACACATTTTATTACATTGCCATATACCATCGTTATAGTAAATGGGAGGGAGCATCCGGGTATCGAATGAATCGAAGACTGGATGAGGGATGTGGTAACCACCCCAAGTCTTATAAGGTCGGAGAGGATTTTGACGCGCCCTTCTAGCACACAAATCATCACGCAAGATAAGTTTGCACGTCAACGCTCCTGCCTTCCATCGATGACGCAGAACTGCCGACTCGTTGACGGCGGTGATCTCCCGCGAGCTATCAGACCGGAAACAGCATGTGATCGTCTATTAAAATATAGACAGCGTGAATTCTCGCGTCACAGACTATCGTACAGCCGTTTCCGATCAGAACTACGATATCATCGTCCTAACCGAGACCTAGCTCGATTCACGTACACTTTCTAGTCAAGTGGCGGATCCGACTATGAAGTTTTACGCTATGACAGAAATCCGCAAAACAGCCGAAAATCAACTGGAGGGAGCGTTCTGATAGAAGTTCGTCAGAGATTAAGAGCGAGTGCAGTAGACAACAAGGATTGGGACTATTTGGATCACATCTGGATTTCAGTTGCGCTACATGATCGGAACTTGTTTATATCGCGCATGACCGGACTCGTGACATCGCTCTTATCAAAGCGCGCAGCGAATCTGTCTTCACTGTGACCGGAGAATTGAGGAGGCGGGTTTCGGGAAATTGGTATACAATCACAAAAGTAGTTTATTGTTATCGGAATAAGAAACTGTCCGCATGTTTGAATTGCACTATAATATTCGATAACTGCTCAATTGACATAATTTACCAACCTTATTCGCAGTCATCCTCGAACAAACATCCGATATCCTTCTCGATTGAATCCATCGTATCGTCCACACAGTCATCCAGCCCTAACTTCGGCACCGCTCGCGTGTGATAGGAACGTTCATGTTTGCCTAGGCTTTGTTGGTATTTGTAACTTTTATCGCAAAGAGAACATCTGCAAATGCAAAAGAACCTCGTCAAATTAACCGAATTTGAACGAATCGTTTCCACGTACTCATAGTTTTTCTCTTCGCTGTGCGTTACATTATGGCTCTTCAAGTGTCGCTCGCGAACGAACCCCATCCCGCATACTTCGCACTTATACGGTCGAATACCGGTGTGGTGGTCCATGTGCTCACTTAAACCGAGCTGCAACATCGATATCAAATTAATGAAATATTAAAGTTTAGAAAATTCAACTCATCGGTACCCTGCACTTAAAACCTCTGCCACACAAATCACAGCAGTAAGGTTTGGTTCCGGTGTGCTTGGTCGTATGCTGCCGCAGCTTTTCTTTAGTAGGGAACCGTTCCGAGCAGTGTTCACAGTGATGTTTCATTTCATGGCTGTTCTTGTGCCTATAATGTCTGGCGCGAATGTTAGTAACGTAGCTGCACCCTTCCACACTGCATTTTACTGGTTGCCGAAGAAAAAATCTGCTTTTCAGAGCTCGGGGTGGTACTCCAGGCATATTTGCGTGCATGGTCTGTTGATGTTGTCTTCGGCCGGAAACGGTCCGATAGGAACTGCCGCAGAATTCGCAACGGTATCCCTTCTCACCGGTATGCGTTCTTTCGTGTGAGTATCGTGAGCTCTGCACGGTAAAACACTGAAAAGAAATTGAAATTAATTGAACTTTGTATTTTGCTGGAATTCTCAGATATTACTTTCTCGCAGTATTTACACTTGAACGGTTTTTCATCGGTATGACCGAGCTCGTGTCGGACTAAACGTACTTTTAGTGTAAATTTTTTATCACAAAATCGGCATGTAAAGCGTCCTTCCTGCAGTGCCTTGTGAGATCTTAAATGAAACATGTAATCTTTCCGGCCCAATACTTTATTGCCGCATATTGCACAGATGTATTCTTCACCGGCATGTTTGCTGTGATACCGCTGGATATGGTTATGCAATCTGGTAACGGTATAAAACTTGACCGGACACTTCGGACATTCGATTGGACCGGCATGCATTCGGAAGTGCCTATGAAGCAAAACAAGCGATTTCATGACCTTGTTGGGCCCGTTATATTTAACACACAAGTCACAGTTGTACGGAATCATCTGCACATGCGATGGCATGTGTACACTTAGACTTTCCGGGTCACTGAAAACCGTCGAACAAATGTAGCATTTATTGGGATCAACTTTCGATTCTTGCATTTTCATATCGTAGCGGCGTTTTTTCCTTTTTAAATTGTTTTGAAATAGAATACTCTTTCTAACAATACGTTTAAACTTTTTAACTGCTTCTTTAGTACTAATTGATATACTTTGCTGCGATTCGAATTCAAATGTTTCTTCGTCACCAGTGTCACGAGAACCATCCTTCTGTTGCGTTTGTTCCTCCGATGATGGTTCAGCCACAACAGCTTTCGTCTTATCATAGTCGTTTTCCTGATATTCTCGCAAACTAACAACCAGTGGAACATTTTCGTTCTGAGCCATTTCTCTGAGGATCGAGTCCGCTTCAACAAACTGTTTCCGAATACCGTAAGCAGTTTGTAAATTTACTAAGCACCCGTCGCATAGCTTTTCTGGAAATTCATTCTGATCATGCAAACTTATTCCGGCAACCGCCAGTAACATATCTGAGATGAAAACATCCTCGAAAGGAGACGTTATAGGCAGCAGGTTTGGCAGATCTCGCAAGCACAGTCGACAAAAACGGCTCAACTGGTCGTCGTTTTTTATCGGATCTATACTGCTTATTTCAGTGTTGAACGACGAAAACTGTCCATCATCTACGTATACTGTATCCAGCGGAGCTGATAATTATAAAAAAAAACATTTTAAAATTTGAAGATTTTGAAAACCATTCTGTTCCTAATCAGGTACCTATGCTGGTAACTGTTGAATCGTCAACTGGCTCGGTTGAAGAGACATCCTTCAGCGCTTCAGTTGTAACCGTTGTTGCATTGTTCGACAGATAGAGACTTGGGATCCAATCCACACCTTTGGTATCCGTCAGTTTCGCAGGCTGACCTTCAAAGTTTCGCAATACAAGTTTGTATGTAATGATAAGCGCAGCTTACAAATCTAAAACCAACTAACCTGAAACGAAATGCCTGCCACAAATTCTCCGATTCTTCGGCAGCGTAAAAAGCTTTTTTGAAAAATATTTATTCCAGGCGACTAAACGCATGCGAGCCAAACGGCAAAGATGTGGCGTGGTAATTCGTTCAGGATCAGGAAGACGAAAAAAGCTTTCATTATTCTGTCGGTCTTTTGCGTAAAACGCGTCGCAATCTTTCACACAACATCGGAATAAAACTTTCACACTTTTCGCGGTCATGTTCAATAAACAGTCAGTAGTGTATTAAACGAATTTTAATTCATTTAATTAAAAACATTAAGGATTAAACCGGTCAAAAACAAAGCGGGTAAAAGCACCCCACTGTCACAAATGTCATTCCCATACATTTTTCGTGTAGCCAACATCTCATCTAGCCCACAACAAACTTCGCCTCGGATGAAATGTATTTGTGAGTAGCCCGCTCTAACTTCAGCCTCGGATAAATGTGTATTGGTAAGCGCTCGAACAAAGTTATTATTTTGCTTTTTTTCTTTTTGTGTCGGACGTGTAGGATGCATAAAAAGATGTTAGCTGCTTCTTTACCATGCAGTTTCATACGCCTGGGTAAAAGGTTCATTAACGCACTCCTCTTCGATTTGTTTGTTTTGATTAGCGCACAGGCACAGAGATGCCAGATTTCTAAAAAAGCAATTGCCAGTTTGACATTCGACTGCTCGAATTGTCAGTTAATACATACACTCACGCAGAAAAATGGTGATAGTTTGAAACAACAATCCCCTGTTATTGAGTTCAACTGGTATCATATTTTTAAATTCAAAAAAATATTGTTTAAACTAAATTCGTACTTCTTTTACTTCTACTAGATCGTTTATAAACCCAAAAGTACTTATTTTTGATTCTACAATTTTTTCTTTGATAGAAACTAGCAATTATTTGAAATAACAAACCTTATTGTTGAACTAAAAAGTCAAACAGTTAGAATCAAAAAAATATCTAGGTTAGCCTTCAGTCAACAATATTTTTTGTTGAATTTATACAGAATTTTTTTGCATTTACAATTTTTTTTCTGCGTGCTGAAGTCGCTTTTTACGTGGTTTTTTTACGCGACTATTTTTACGCGATTTTCGGAATTTATGCAGTTTTTACGCGATTTTTGGAATTTACGCGGATGTGCTCAAAACGTCTATTTTTTTGCGTAGTGTTGAAATCCACAAAGTTTTTTTGCGCGAATTTTGGAATTTACGCGGTTTTTTTACGCGAATTTCGGAATTTACATGTATTTTTTTACACGAATTTTGGAATTTACGCGGTTTTTACGCGATTTTCGGAATTTACGCGGTTTTTTACGCGATTTTTGGAATTTACGCGGATGTGCTCAAAACGTCTATTTTTTGCGTAGTGTTGAAATCCACAAAGCTTTTTTTATGCGAATTTTGGAATTTACGCGGTTTTTTACGCGAATTTCGGAATTTACGCGGGGTTTTTACGCGAATTTCGGAATTTACACGTTTTTTTCACGCGGTTTTGATTTACGCAAGACGTATCCTTCGCGTAAAAAGCGGAACCGCGGAGTGGAACCGAAAAAAATTTATATTAAATTTTGTAGTAGAAACAATGCTTCTACACTAGCTTCTACAGCAGTTTTTATTGTGAACATTGAAACTTATGGTAAATTCATTGTAAAATTAGCTCAAATTCAAATTTTATTCATATTTTTGTTTCCTATTTTATGCTATAGAATTGGCCATATTTCATCATAAATTTGCTGCCTTTTTTAATTATATTTTGGTTTTTCGCCTAAAAAAATTACCATAAAAGGACGATAAATGAAAATTTTTGTTCGCGAAAAACTACATTTTTTTTATTGTTGAGATACTTCCTAAGTAACAATTTCAGGCTGATCAAACGTTTTTATAGCTGATTTTATTCAACCTGTGGCTGATATATGGTTTAGATTTGGAAATAAAAACCTTTTTTCAGCTCTTAAGCATCTAAATCTGGTGATTTTATCAAGCTTCCGGCTAATTGTAGACCAACATTTGAAAGGGGCGGATAAGCCAACTGTCAAACAGAACGAGTGAGCGTTATTTTGTACTGGAGCAGCAGGAAAATGAACTCTCACTCGTTCTGTTTGACAGTTGGCTTATCCGCCCCTTTCAAATGTTAGTCGACAATTAATAGCTGCTTTCGAAGCTGCAATGAAGCATAATCGAATTTTTTTGCGCTTTTAAACAGCCAATTTGCGCAATGCTGTCAATTCTACCCAGGTAACCAATAAGCATTAAAATAAGCAGTAAATCAGTCGTTTATTAGCATCCCTGGCGTTTTATACTGCAGGTTGTTGTTTATCAGCTTTTTGACAGCATAACTGTTGTAAATTGGTATCCACAATTCTATTTAAATTCTTCTTGTTGGTAACTAGCTGCAAATAAGCATTGTCAGCACTATAAGAGGGCTAGCAGTAAAGTAGCCGCATATTTTGCCAAAATAGCATTTAAGTAGCATTTAAGGCAACTTAAATGCTTATTGGCTTGCTTTTAAATTGCATTGGAAATGCTTATTGGTTACCTGGGTAGTTTTAAAATGAGAAATAGTTTTGCAATCTGCTTTTCCAGTCGTTTAATCAACGTTTCATCAACCTTTATGCAGCCAAAAAAATCTATTTTTAGATTTAAAAAAATGGAACGCAGCGAAATTCATTTTACGAAATTCTTAGGAGCTGACAGCAGAGCTGCAAAAATTCAAAATCATACTGTTAAAATGCGCCAAAATGAGTTAGCTACGAAATCAGCAACCTATGATTCGTGCTACCTGATAAATGAACTAAGGGCGCTATCGTGAACGCCGCCGTCCAGTATGTGAACTTTGTTTTTCCTTTAGCGATTGTGGCAGTCAACTCACACATGATATCACTGAGTCTGAACTTTAAAGAAAATCATTTTCATTTCAACTAAATGATTTTTTTCCGGGAGCGCCTATGCGT
Source organism: Sabethes cyaneus (assembly GCF_943734655.1). Lineage (NCBI taxonomy): Eukaryota > Metazoa > Arthropoda > Insecta > Diptera > Culicidae > Sabethes > Sabethes cyaneus. The sequence goes on from NC_071355.1 coordinate 234,322,283, forward strand.
ATCAAGAGTGTTAATAAAAGTGCTTATAATATAATTTACATTGTGTGTTCAATCATGAATGGTTAGTTCAGACGCTATTAGAATTTCATTTTTTTAGGTATATGCAGCAAGATTTTTTGTTTAGTTGTTCAATTATTGTGATTAAAATTAAAGTGTTAAGTAAAAAATCTTAAAACTAAATTCTTACGAACATAGGCGCAATGTATATTAACTGCCTGTTTGTCTAGAGACGTTACTGAAAAAATCATTTCATTTGTTGAATGCTGATTTTTTTGATAACTGAAAGTAGCTCACTAGACTGCGTAGGGAAAGTAAAACGCGCGCAAATTCAAAATCAGCCTTTGGATATGTAGGTATCAAATATCTCCGAGTGCTATGATTTGATGTTGGTGTTACAATAGAGGGAATATAATGAACTGATATTTTCCTTTTTTCAAACTCATTATTTTCTGTCAACTGTTTTCAGCCCTGGCTGACAGTATGTGTTCTGTGAGCCGGAAGAAAACTTGGTAGAAGTTTGTAAAGCCACTAAGCAGCTTTAAAGTAGTTTGAAAGCTGTGAGCCTAATGAAAGCTTCCACTCTACACTTTAACACTTTTAGGCAGCGGTAAAACGGTTTGATGTTTATGGCTGTTTAGAAGCAGATTTTTTAGTAGAAAAATCCGCTATTAAGCCTGTTTAGTAGCTTTTGGGAGAGAACTGGTTTGAAAAACTTGAAGTAGCTTAAACATCGCTTATTAAAAGTTTGTGATAAATCTTTGCACGGTGCCTAACGTCAACTCTGGTTTGACGTTTTTGTGTGTTTATTTTGATTCGCTTTGTAACCTAATTTTATTGCTAGTGTGTTTATTACTTGTAATTCGTACCACTTGTTTGCGGAAACCGGAAATGCCTGACTTTTCCGAAGCAGAAAAATGATAGCAGTTCTGCACAACATATATATTTTTGTCATTTTTGCAGTATTTTGCTTCTGGGTCTTGCGAATAAGTAATCAAAACAACCCCACAACATTGTCAAACCTTGGACAAAAAAAACGCACTGACATCTGCGTGCAATGCTTTATTCGTGAGTGGGCGTTTTTCGTGTTACGTAATATTTAATGGGCACCTTTGCTGATCTTTTGCGGATTTCGAGTAATTTTTGGTTCGATTTTCGAGCAGTTACAGTTTTAGTAGGAAAAATCTGGCATCGCTGCCATGATTGTAAACAAAAGCATGCTTTCATGGTTTCAGCTTTTGCCTTTCTCATTAGCTAGTTAACTTTTAGTTCCGTTCGATACATATCGTTTAAAATTAGTCTTGTAGCTTGTAGATTTATCGAAACCAGCAGCATGCACAAAACCAAACGCAAAGCCCAACCTCCGCCGGAGCCGGATGATAGTGGTTCCGATTACGATGTGGAACGCTCCTTTGTACCAGCGGTATCGAAGAAGACAGTGGAGGAGGAGTTTCCGCTGCCAAAACAGGTACGCAAAAGTACTGCCAAACGTGGCCGCGATATCTCTGACGAGGAGAGCAGCGGCAGCAGTGACGAAAGTGGGGACGATGGTGACCCAAATTTGCCGACATTGACCAAATCGCAACTGGCGGAGATACTGCAAACCATTAAAAGCAACAAGCGGCTGGTGTTGAATGTTTCCAATGTGAACTTCTCAACCTCGAAGGAAGAAATTGAAGAACACTTTCGGAAGGCTGGCAGAGTCAAGAGCGTACGCGTTCCAAAACGCCGAGCATCCGGGTTTGCTTTCGTCGAAATGTTGGATCCTGAGGGATTTCAGGTAGACTGTCCTTTTTTAGATGCTTATAGAGACTAATATTCTAACAATTGATAACTTCCATTTTAGAAAGCCTTCTTGCTGGATGGTAGCTTTCTGGATGGACGACAGATACGAGTTCGTCTCTCGGAGAGCGGTAAAAAGAAATCACATCAAAAAATTTTATTGCTGGAGAAGAAAAACGCAGAAATTCGGAAACTGAGGAAAAAGAATCGAGCGAAACCGGAAGCTACTGAGATAACACTAGTACCTAAGGTTGAACCCAAAGTGGTGGAGCGAGATCCGATTCTGGACAAGAAGAAAACTAAACCACCTACGAAGAAGCAAATGAAGGCCCACAACAAGCGGGTTTCTATGAAGGCTAAGTTTAGGAATTTAGCCCAAAAAGGAATAAAGGTATGAGAAAATTTCTTCTAATATTTACAACTTACCGCCAGTTTTGGAGACGATTTGAAAAAAATTTTTGGTTGTCCTTGTTCTTTGTCTAACCGTTTTATTTATTGTAAATCAAAATGTATGAGTTCTTCTACTTTTTGACTTGAAAGTTCGTAGCCGGCGCCAACCAGCCGTTCCATTTCTTCTCGTGAAACCGGTTCAATTGCTTCCAGAATAATTTCCTGAGTGGAATGTGTGCTATGCTCGTGCTCAACCTTCGAGGCATAATTCGGAAATTGATCTGTGCAAAATCGACAAATGAAAGATTCCGCAGAATTTGTCCCTACCGTGATATGGTTATCGGGAACCGTTTCGCAATGGGTTTGTTCACTAGTGGATGCGACCTCTCCCGGAAAGTGTTCGCGAAGATGCTGTTTTAGTGAAAAAGATCTGACAAATGTTTTCGGGCAGTGTTCACAACGGAAGGATTTACCCGAATCTAGGTGAAGCAGTTTATGCTGTCGGAAGTTATACTGATGGTTGAACCTTTTGCTGCAGTATGGACATTTAAACGGTCGCTCGCCGGTATGCGTTCGAAGATGCCGTTCAAGCGAAATTTTAGTCGTGAAAACTTTGTCACAGCGGCTGCATTTGAAGCGTTGTTCCTTTTGCGTTCGATGTTTTAAAACGTGTGCCAGGAAGGTTTGTTTTCGATCATATTTCTTCCCGCATGTATCGCATGTGAAGCCATCCTTCTGGTAAGTCCGATGGTTCCATCTAATATGCGAATATCTGCCTGTTTTTGATGGAAATCTCAATGGACATTGCGGACATAGAAAGGGGTAAAGATGAGACTGCAAATGCCGATTCAGCGAAATTGTTCCTTTAAGAATGATGGGATTATTGTCCGTACTGCATTGATCACATCTGTACGGAACCACCGTTGAGTGGGATGTCAGATGCTCCTCTAGCACTTGTTCCGATACGAATGCAAGATTACAAATGTAACAATTGTTAGGAATCATCTCTGGCATCGTTTCGGTTTCAGTCTGCTCTTTCTTTTTATTTTTCTTTGGCTTTATCAGTTCAGTCCAAGAGAATACATAAGTTTTGCTGTTCTTACTTTGTTGTTCAGTATGTTCTTTGGCAACCTTATCAGAAATAGAAGCAATTATATTGTTCTGTTTTTGAAACTCTACGTTATGTACTAAATTTTCATCATCTAAAGGCTGTTCATCCCATAGTTCTTCATACTCTAGCACTTCTGGATTATCTGTGATATCTGGTTCAGATAAATTTTGATCACCATTGGATTCTGAGCTATTCATTTCAGGAATAATAATATCAATTTTTTCAACATCCTTCTTGTTGATCTCAATTAACTGTCGATCAATTAGTGAGCTTTTTGAGTTGCGCATAATATTATCGGCATAGCTTTCGGTTGGTTCTTCTGCCTGATCCGTGTAATCCTCGTAATATTTGAGTAGTTTATTGGCCTTAACAAGAGAATGCAATTTTTCTGCATTTATCTGAAATTCCCGTCGAACATTGAAAGCATAGTCGACCTTTGTCATACAGTCGGTACAGATTCTACTGGGCAGATTCACGTTCGGTTTAATTCGGATACCGCTGACTAATCGAATAATTTCCGACAAATCCATACTATGAATCTGGGAAGCTAGCGGGAATAAAGTTGAGTGCTTACGGAAACAGAGCCGACAAAATCGTTCTTTTAAATGGGTAATATCTGATGTTTCCCCCATCAGTGGTGTCTCTGCCTCATCTGCTTCGGTGATGGACGGAATAGCTACGAAAAAATACTTATTTTATTTAAATATTTGAAGTATCGACTATCAAAGCATACCTCCAGCAACCAGTCTGCCATCCAGGGAGTTCACATCAGATGGCGAAAAATGTTCGGTACATACCGATCGGCCTTTCCATCGGAATCGGCGATAATCAGTAATTCCTAATGCTGAGCACCACTGCTCACGTACGGTTTCATCTTCAGGAAATGGATAAAAACGAATCTCCTCCGGTGGTTTATGTTTGTCCTTGCTGTACGGACAAATCGGAACACAGCACACGCCCAAGTTCATCGGGAACAACCTATTTGTTATATTCGCATATGCCTATTTATCAGGAAGGAACAGAGTATTATTGTACATGCAAACTGCACGCCGAGAAAATAAAATAAAACTAAAACGCTCACAGGCACAGCACAGGATTAAACTGACCGTTTGTTTGTTTATTTTTGTGGTTTAGAGAAAGAGTTATCGATATTAACGTATTGCATCGATAAAGGACTCGTATCGATAATATTGTTAATAGGGCAAGTTTCAAAATTATCGTCAGGTTTGAGCCAAAGTTCCAGAATTTCATTAAATTTTCTATTCGTGACTATACGCCAATTTCTCTCACGTGGATACGCTTAGATAGATTTTCTAAGCTCTTTTTTTTTCCTCGCTATCGCTTGTTGGCATTTCCCGGTCAAACCAATCATTTCGTGATTATCTTACCTAGCACCGCGGTTGTGACCTCGTAGACGTCCGAGAGTATTATACTCCATCCGTTTTCGAGGGTCGAAGCATCTACCTCCACAGAGGAAGGCAAAGCTTCAACCACTCCGCGCGCGTAGTTTTCGGCAACTCGCGGGTTGTCTAATTGCCGAATGTGTCCGAATACCGCCTCTAGTTTCTGATAATAAATAACAGAAGGTGGCGTAAGTTTTACATCATGCGCCATGCGTGAGAGTATGCTTGAAACTATCAATGTTTCCCTGTTGATTACAACAGATGTCGTTACTTCGTAATCGTATAGTACATTTCGGAAACAGCTGAATTTTGCGCGACAATAAATTTACTGAAGACAACAACCTTATGTCGAATTTGTTTATTCAATCCGGGTTGAAACTGGATGAATTTTATCTGTCAGATAGGAGCAAATGAACACAAAAAGTTCATCCAGTTCCAATCCGGATTGAATAAACAAGTTCGACATAACTCTCTCATGCATCTCAGTTTCTTTAGCGATAAACACTAATCGCAATATAACCACAGAGAACAGACATCCAAGCGAAAGGTCCCCACTTGGATAAAACTTATGTCAAATTAGTTGGGAAACTATATAGTGATGATGTCGCTGAAGGCGCAGAAAATTCTACAGTAAACTCACAACAGCTAGCTTCTGGCGCTAGCATAACGCTTATTGTCCATATATACTAGCGCCAGAAGAGCCAAAGGTTGTCAGTGTGCAAATCAAAAGAATCATTTAGTTGGGAAACTATAGTGGTGGTGACGCTAGCATATTAGGTGATTTTAATTTAAAATTTTTATTCGATTAAAGTAGGCTAAAGAAAAAGACGCCGTTTAAACTTAAACTGCAAACTTTATTAAGAACGACTTATCAATAATACACGATACACGTGTTCACCGTACAGTATATAAAAGAATAATGACGCATTTGCACTGCGCCTCTGCTCTCTTCTACACGCTAACCGCTAACTCTAGACATATACACCGACACCGCTCAAAGTAACGAATATAAAGGTGGCTGCATCGTTGCTACACTAACAATTTTATCCAAGAATTACCGAAAAATTTGTTCCTGAATGGATGTCTGTTCTCTGTGATATAACGGTAGACACCTGAACCAATAAATAGTTGGTAAACATTTGCTCTTATTCTGCGAGTCACGTGACTCAATACGACAATTCTGGCTTTAGTTTTCAAAAGGTCGCATAATGCATGTAAAAGGGTTGAAAACTAAACTAAAGGGTTGAACTTTTGAAAACTAAAGCCAGAATTGTCACTCGCCACTCGCCACGGCGAATCGAGTCACCTAAGTGACAATCGTGTCACCTAGGTAAGAAACCCTTGTCACCTAAGTGACAAGGCGAGTCACCTACTGTGTTACCTGACTCACTGCGAATATGCGTTGTGTTCGCGGGATCGTGTTGGTTCGAAAGGTTTCGAAAAATATCGCCCTTGTATCGAAAATATCGTTAATTTTGATCACTAAAAATAACGTACTTAAACGTTATATTTCATGTGCCAGTAGTACGCAGTAATTGTATTGTGAAACTGAATTGTTATTTATGCAACTTTTTACAAATTAAATGCAATAACAAAAGCACAACTTACAAAAAATCGTTTGTTAAGCGGGGTACGCTGCTGAAAAGTAATGGGTAAAAAGATAGGACAAGAAATGCTCAAGAAATCGATTTCTTTTACGATTTCTTAAGCAGTACGCACCTTATAAGAAATATTATTTCACGTCCAGATGACGTTGGTTTACACACAAGTGAATTAAAACGTCACTTTTCCGTACGGAATAATATCCGGCGCAATTATTACCACGAGAAAAAATGACAGGTGGTTGCTTGCATTGGAGTTGTCAAAATTTCTTCGGTAAATAACAAGATTTTTTCTTGAGCTGTTTTCTTTTCAGCAGCGTACCCCGCTTTATCGATATTTACTCCATATGCGTTATAAACGAATAAAGCGTATGGTTACGTTTTATTTCAATAATACGCATATTCGCAGTGAGTCAGGTAAAACAGTAGGTGACAATTGTCACCTGATTCGCGGAGACTGCAACATAGTCACGTCACTCGCCTCGCAGAATAAGGGTAATTGTTTTACACATTTATTGCGTTCATGTTGCGAAATTTAATTTCTCCAAATTGAAATGTCGCAAACATATTCAGCTCCTGGCTCTCGTACGGTATCAAATCACTTTTCAGGGCTCCCGGATTAGTGGTAGTAAGATGCTATGAAGAGGTATAGGAAAAGTTTGCTTTTTATCAAAATCAGGCAGAAGTCATGAAAATTAAGTATAGAGTAATTGTACCACAAATAAAATATGATTAGTGATTGTTTTTCAGGTAGGTAGACATAAATAAGTGAGAAATTTTGATTTTACTAAGTACCACTAGAAAGGCGCCATCTCTTGAAAAGCAACTGTTCGTATGGTATCCTATTTGTACAGAAATATTTACGCAAGTATTTACGATGCACGTCGTGCAAACCAGCGGGGTTCAAATTAAAAAGTGTTCAGATTAAAAACGGCCAAACGAGCGGGGATCCACGGTACAGCCGTTCGCAGCCGATTTTCAAAAGTTCGGCCCAAAAGCTGCTTTTTCAACCTCGTCCAAAGTTGATGGATCCTCAGCTTGTCCATAATAATCAATTTTTTTTCTATTTTCAATCCTCCATCGTTATCCTGTTTCTGTTGACTAAAGTTTTTGGAGCGTCTTAGTAAAATACGAAACCTAAAATTAAAAGTTATCCAATTTAATTCTATTATGTATATTTTATTCACGACAGATACGTATTTCGCCTACGACTTGCACGCTTCCTCAGTGTCTGTTTTCGAACTGCAAGTCGTAGGCGAAATACAGATACGTATCAAATAACTAGCACACTTAAATAATAAAACTATAAAAATTTGTACGAATTTGTTACTTTTATTTAAATATGTACAAAAATATCCAGAACAGCAAAATTTATTATACTGATTCTATGTTGAAAATGCATTTTTTTCATTAAAATACATTATTTAGCCTTGAAAATGTCCGGAAGTTTCAGGTAGACGTGTTTAAACATACTTTTGCTAACAATTCAGTTAAAATTACGCATGCCCCAGATATTCAAAACGCCATATCTCCCAAACTACCAATATTGTTTTTTCTAGTTAAGTGATTCTTATGTAGAATTTTCTGGCGAACATTTTGAGCATATTTATTTGAAAATAAAATTGGAGGTGTTTTGAGATATTCGCATTTTTCGTTTTAAATTGCAAAAAATGTATGATGCTGACAATTGGCTGTGGGGTCGGAATGAACAATTATGCCAACTTTTGTTGAAATCGCTGATGGTCGAATCCAAACCTTGTGTACGTTTGAGATGGTATGACCCGTAAGCTGTTTCTGTTGACAATTTGATATTGTTCTGTTGGAAAATTTTATAAAACTTTTTTTTCAACTGATATTTGCATTCCGTAATAGGACATAAATTTGCGTTACGGTGGAAAGTCTAAAAAAATTTAGAAAACCATGTCAGCTCAGTCTCCCAACATTGCTCCCAACTTGTTCCCAACGTTACTCAGGTCCTTTTGAAAAGGCACTCGAAAAATACTTTTGTGAAAGAAAATATGGCAACATTGTCATTCTTTGTCTGTCATCATTCATTTCATAAGTGTCATTCGCGTTGACGAACGTAAGCTGCTGCCACCTCCAAAAGTTTACTGTAGGGGTGAAGCAGAATAGAAATTTCTGAAAGAGCGCAAGAGATCGAAACATTTTGGCAGATTTTCACCCACACGTACATACGGGAATTTCAATGAGTGTGCAAGAGATGGTTTAATGCCGTCAACGCGAATTGTTCTTCGGCTCGGTTAAAAAGTTTTAGTATTTAATTTATTGTTCAAATTTCAAGTCATGTTTGCTGTGCCAAATATCAACATTGTAATCAATTTAATTACGAATTTTGGCTAAAATTAAAATTGACCAAGTATGTGTTAGTATTGTGCTATAACACCAACAACCAACAATGGAACCGCGATCTGTCGGGCAGCTGGCTGGTGAGTTTGAAGCTTAGCTTACAGCAACCGCGTCTTGTTTGGATTGTTCAAACTACGTCATTTTCAGAAAAAGCTACTCTGGAAGATTTTTGCCGTCTATGTTTGCTGCGGAAGAAACATCTCGTTCCGTTGACTAGCGACTTGAATGGTGTCATGATACCGGAAATGCTCTGGAAGGTATCCGGTACGCTGATCAACGCACACGAGAACCTGCCGCCGGTTATCTGTGAACGGTGCCTGACGAAGTTAGATCTTGCCTACAACGTAGGTCTGGAGTTTCGCAAGCAAGAGGAACGATTGCGAAGTTTTTGCTGGAAAGGTGCACTGATAGATGAGCTCGAAAAGTTTCAAGGCACCGAGGAAGCTGCGAAAGAGAATTATTCGGAAACAGTTATACGAAAGTTAGTTCCGGAGCCGATTGTTCTTGAAACTAGGGAAGAGCCGGTTAAGTCGCTGGAAGTAAATGAATTAGCTGAGCTGGAGCAGTTTGACGATATTATCGAGCAGGATGGTTTCATATCTGGCAATCGTCCGAACTCATCTCTGGATATAATTGTGGAAGAAATTACCGAAGGAGGGGACTCGTTGGCGGAAGGTTCGAGTGAATCGTTGATTGTTCAGGAGGATGTGACGCCGGTGAAAACGGAAATAGTTTTGCCTGATGACGATTTGCTGGACACCGAAGATGGGCCTGACTATGAATTATTGCCCTTTGCGGTGGACCAGCTGAAACAGGAAGAGTGGATCGAATCCAGCAACGAGGCTACATCTATTCAGAGCAGTTTGCACATCACCGATCCTGATGATCTGATTTGTTTCTCCGGCGAAAGTTCGAGCGATTTTTTCGATTTCGAACAAGTGATTGTTGATGAAAGCAAGCAGGTGGACAAGAAGGAAGCGAAACGGGTTGTCAAGAGTGTGACCAATGAAAATGGCGAATATGTCTGCGGTGTATGCTCGAAAACTTTTGCCGTACAAAAAACGTTCCTTAACCATGTGAAGCGGCATGAACATGTGAATAAAGGGTCTTTTAAGTGTGAAATATGTCATAAAGTGAGTATGGATGTGCTTTGGAGTGGCAATTTAGTGCGAATTATTGTTTATTTTATTTTAGGCATTCGGCACAAAGGAACGATTAGCTCGGCACAATATAGTTCACCAGCAAAATTTGCGCTGTGAGTTGTGCGGCCATGAATGTCGGAATGGTTTTGAAATGCGAGCTCATCGAATAGTTCACCGCAAAGGTAAACATAGATGTGGATTATGCGGTCTCGCTTGTGAAAGTGCGCAGCAGCTTCAAAGTCACGTAGATTCCGGTACCTGCCCGAGAAATTTGCTGTCAAAAAAATCTACTGGCAGGCCTTCAGCGGCGAAAGCGGCACTATTGAAGAGTAATGTTTGCCCCTTTGAAGGTTGTGACTATACAGCCGACACCTACGGAGCAATGTACGTTCACAAGCGTGCGAAGCATCTTCAGCAGTTTCAATGTACGACATGCGCGAAAAAATTTGCTTTTGCTAATCAGCTTCGTGTGCACGAAAAAATACACACCGGCGAGATGCCGTTCGAGTGCAAAAAGTGCCCGAAACGTTTCCGCCGGATGTTCAGCTATAAGGAACATATGGCCACCCATGAGGGTGCCGATACGTACAGTTGCGGCAAATGCGGGAAAACCTTCTCAAGGCCGCGATACCTTGCGGCACATATGTCAACACATTCCAATACGCGACAGTTCACATGTTCCCTGTGTGGAAATCTGTACAAAACCAAAGGTGAACTGAATAAGCACGTCCGGGGTAAGCACCTGATGCTAGAGTATGGCAATGAAAACGATATAATAGAGGAGAATTATGACTACTTCGAAGATGAACTTTATATGTGAGCAGATGGGAAGTTTATTCACGCGTCCGGTCAATAAAGAGGATAAGTATCGTTGGCAACTTCTTCTGTGATTAGTAAATTACTTCGAATCATAATCCGTATCACATGCTGTTCATTTAGTTTTGTTTGATTACTACCATATTCGTTTTGTGTCGGGATCGTAACAGAAGCTTGCATAAGTATACTTTATTGCTTAATAAAACCATGTCAGTAAAAACTAACTCTATTACAAATGACCATAAACCAGCTCCACGGTGTTATCAGCCTCATCGACAATCTCCACCTCGTAATCCGGCTCCAATTTCAGCAGGGCTTCGGCAATTTCGTCGTCATCTACCAACGCTGTCGTCGATAGTTGCCGTTCTTCGTTCTTTGCCGTCGCCGTATTGCGTTCCGCTGCTTCATTCCTTCGGGTTTTGCTATCGCGGTGGATCGATGTTTGATGCCGTCGCACCAGGTTTGGCTCGGCAAAGCGCTTCCCGCAAACTCCGCAGGCGTAGCGCTTAGAGTGGCGTGCTTTATGACGCGAAATCGAGGCACTGCTGAAGGCAGTGTAGCTGCAGTCATCCTGCTGACAGGTGAACTGTTTCCTACCATCATCCAGGATAACGAAAGGATTGCGGTCGGCTTTCTGCGGGAGGGTTTTGCCCAGATGGAACCGATCGCGATGTTTTCGTAAGGTTACGTTGTTTCTAAAGGTGGCCCCACATTCCGAACACCGGTGACAGCGTTCGTCCGTGTGAATACGTTTATGCGTAAGCATATTGCACGCTCTGCTGAATGTTTTGGAACAGTAAGGGCAAGCGAAATTTTTCTCGCCGGTATGTTTCCGTTTGTGCCTGGCTAGCAGCAAGCTAGAACCGCAAGTTTCACCGCAAACGTTGCAACTATATCTCCCATTCGCTTTGTAGCGATGTCGACGAACGTGTGCTTGAAACGATCGCTTCTGGTTGAACCCCTTGCCGCAAAAGTCGCAAGTCAGACCTTCGTTGTTGCCCATGTGCATGCTCCACACATGCGTATACTTACTACCACTGGAGATGAACCGTCGGAAGCAGAAATCACATTTGTGTGGCAATCGGTGCATCAGCCGGTGTCTGTTTAACGTCAGAACACTTTTCGAAACGACGCACTCCGATTCCGAGCTACAAGTTTCACACCGGTGCGGAACCATATCGATGTGACTGTTGAGATGCTCATCTCGTTGGTCTAATGTTTCGTGTGGCGTGTCACAAATGTAGCACGTCGTCTGCGGAAATTGGGCCAATAATTCAGCATCAGCTTTCTCTTTACGGTTTATGCCCGAAAGTGCATTTTTTGGTCTTTCCTTCCTAACTCGTTTGGGTTTGATCAATTCTTTCCATGAATAAACAAACTTCTCCTTCTTAGGTTCTGGACTCTTTTCACCCGTTAGCTCCGGCTCAGGCTTTGTTTCTGCCTGCAAAACATCAGCCTGTACATCATCAGTGTTATTAGGCACCACATTATGCTGGATTTCGGAAATAATTTCCAGATTACTATCACTTTGTGCTCTTACTTCTTCCATCTGATCCACGATCGTTGGCATAACAACTTCCGCTTTGAAATCACGCTTATCTTCACCTTTCAAATCACCGTCATCGTCAAACTGGGAATAATAGGCCGGCAGTCGGTTTTCAACGGCCATTTTCAGCAGCAGCTCCGTGCTGTTTAGAAATTCCTGACGCACCGCGTACGCGTAGTCCAACTTGTTCATGCAGTCCGTGCACGCCTTGGTCGGGTAAAGTGGATTACCTTCGATTTCCAGTCCGGTTACGTCGAGCAACATTTCCATAACGCTGACCAATTCTAGCTTCGTAGCGAGTGGTAACAGGAAACCGGAACATTTACGCAGACAGAGTCGGCAGAAACGATTCCGAGCCTCTAGCGTTGAGGCATTTATCGTGACTGTAGCAAAAGATGGCTCAAAATTCACTCCAAAAGCACAAGACAATAATGCAATCACTTACCATCTATAAAAGGTTCTTCCAATAATTCTTGCTGTTCGACTGTTTGTGATTGAGCTGTTTCTGTAATTTCACCAATTTTAAGCATTATATTTGTATAATTTTAGAATATTCTTTGCTTGAATACAAAAAAAAGTTTGTTTGTTGTGAAGATATTTCACTGGTCACTGCAGATTGCAATATCTTTTAAATCCTTATTGGAATTTGCTAATAAACAAATTAGCTGTCAGTAGCAAGAATGGGCGATGTCATATCGATACGTCGGAATTTTGAAATCGATTTTCTAATGTCGCGATTCGTGATGGATTTGATGCTTGATTTGATGTGATCCAGTCTAGAACAGAACGGTCAGCAAGTTTTTATAGAAATAATTTTTAACATTTTTAGAGAATCTTAAAGCCGTAAGAATTTAAGGTAATTCGACGCAGAGCTACAACCTACAATGTTTAATACACTAATTTGTGAACTAGGTTGAATCGTCGTGGCTACTGTTTTACCTGACTCACTGCGAATATGCGTATTATTGAAATGAAACGTAACCATACGTTTTATTCGTTTATAACGCATATGCAGTTATTATCGATAACAAACGATTTTTTATAAGTTGTGCTTTTGTTATTGCATTTAATTTGTAAAAAGTTGCATAAATAACAATTCAGTTTCACAATACAATTATTGCGTACTACTGGCACATGAAATATAACGTTTAAGTACGTTATTTTTAGTGATCAAAATTAACGATATTTTCGATACAAGGGCGATATTTTTCGAAACCTTTCGAACCAACACGATCCCGCGAATACAACGCATTTCGCAGTGAGTCAGGTATTGCAGATTGCAAGAAACATCCTCACATCGCGGTTATCTTGACTGTTGAACCAAACCATCAAAAGATCACCGCAAAGCAGATTTCTGCAATTTAATACATGAAAATTTACTAAATCAATTGTTTTTCATCAAAACCATGCTACAAAACTGTTATTTTGTAGAACTGCAAACCATAAAACCTAAATTTTAATATTGCGTTTATCTCGCGGTTATCTCCTGAGCGCGTTATCACCGCCGCTGCATGCGGATTTTTCATAACCGCCGCAATAACACAGTAGCCATTACAGCGTGAATTCGTTAATTGGGCCACGACTGCACTCTAGCTGATTCGCTAATTGGGCCGACTGACAGTTGTTAGAAATTTCTAAACTCGAAAATTCCATACAATTTTGACATTCAAGTTGTCACATCGCCCAATTAGCGAACACCCAATTAACGAACCGCCCAATTAACGAACCACCAATTAACGAAACTTTGCTGTATACCAAAAAATTTCAAAATGTAGTTTACACGTAATCAAATCAATCAGTGAAACAACTTAAAAATTTGCATTTTTTATGTATTATCAAAATCAAAAGCAGAGTGAGAGATACCGATACGCTGGAGCTGCCGAAAAGAGGCTTCACCGTCATAAGAAACGTCAGTACTGGGACCGCGTTCCTGCGGAGGCGGAGAACTGCTTCGAGAGGCACGATATACGAGAAGCTTCTTTAATACGATCAACGGAATCAGGAACCGAACCGTGCCAACTCCTGTTATGTGCAACGACAAGGAGGGGAACCTGATTACCGGAAGATCGGAGGTGGCTAGGCGTTGGAAATAATATTTCCATGCATTGTTGAATGGTGAACAAGATGAAACGGTCAACAGAAACAGGATAACGATTGAGGATGATGGACAAGCTGTGGATCCACCAACTTTGGACGAGGTTAGGAAAGCAGCGAGAGAGCCGAAAAACGGCAAAGCAGCTGGAAAGGACGGCATCCCCGCCGAACTTTTGAAAGTCGGGAGCGAACGGCTGTATTGTGCAATCCATCAGGTTATACTAAAGGTATGGACTGAAGTGAGGAGGAATTACCTATGGACTGGCTGGAAGGTCTCATATGCCCAATTTACAAAAGGGGCCATCGACTCGAATGCAGCAATTATCGAGGTATTACTCTCCTCAATTCTGCATACAAAATTCTCTCCCGCATCCTGTTTTTAGACTGAGGCCGTTGCAGGAAACCTTTGTTGGCGAATACCAATGCGGTTTTCGAGAGGGACGCTCCACGACGGATCAAATGTTCATCTTGTGACAGATCCTCGATAAATTCCGAGAATTCAACTTGCAGACTTATCATTTGTCTATAGATTTCAAGGCAGCGTACGATTCAGTTAAACGAAACGAGCTGTGGCAGATTATGCTTGAACATGATTTTCCAACAAAACTGATTAGGCTGATATGTGCTACCATTGACGGTTCAAAATCAAGTGTCAGGATAGCGGGTGAGACATCGGACTCGTTTGTGACGTTAGATGGTTTGAAGCAAGGTGACGGACTATCGTACTTGCTGTTCAACATTGCATTGGAAGGTGCAGGGCTGGAAGTTGGTCACTTTTTAGTGACTTGGTCACTTTTTTCAAGCTAGTCTCTTAAAAGTCACTTTTTTGATCAAAATGTCACTAAAGTCACTTTTTTCCATCAAAAAGTTACTAAAGTCACTATTTTCATAGAGGCCTATTCTGTAAGTCACGTCATGTGTCATTTTGCTCGAATAGTCCACTTTTAGTATTTTGTAAGTCACACGCGATACCATTTTTGTCGATTCCACTCGACCGAGTCGATCGCTACAAAGCTAGTGACACCTAAGCTTGCTTTGTTTAAGTTATTTATCGCACCGTCATGCTGTTCGTTCTCCCTGTACTCGACACTCGACAGTGACTGAGACGAGTCTAGTTGCTGGACGTGACTTACAGAACAGGGCGCTTAGTCCCATTTTTTACTACTGCTAAATGAAACTGCTAGAAATTTTTGGATTTGAAAATTTGAATAATGGTTTGTGTTTTCCGCGGGATGTTATCTGTATACTCTAAGCATTTTAAGTTTGGAGTGCTGCTTTGAACCGAAGTAGGATGGATATGTAAGCCACTTGTATGGCCAGCCAAGAAGAAATGGAATGAAATCATTGGAGACCACGTTGTAACCCAGCTTTACAAGCTAAAAGATATCGATAAAATCAACTTTTTTTCTTTAAACACGCCAACGTTATATTTCTGAATGTACCACTTAAGTACCGCCAATGCAAAATCCAACGCCAATGCCAATGCAGAAAACCTATCCTTAATTCCAACCCCCCCGCAGAAGAAAATTTGGTCTACATGTACATGCTCGAAATTTCGCACTCAGATGTTTCTAGCATGGGTAAATTTACAGGGCTAGTTGTACGATCCTCGTCGTCGTCGTCGTCGTCAGCAGCATTGATCCGGGGTGGTCCGTGTTGTTTCAAACAGTCGTCATCGTTCAACTCGATCCTGAATTACTCGTCACCAGGTGTCTCAGAGATGTCGCAAGTCGATTTGGACCTGGTCCAGCTATATCACACGTAGCACCCCTCTGTTTTGAGTCCCGGTGGGGTTGTTGAATAGAAGTGATTTCCTGTCCTGTTAGAAGTGTGTGCGGTCCACTGTGACTTATCAATTTTTGCTAGATAACGATAGTAATCTTCCTTAGCAGTGTCTGTTGTTCGTTATTCATACGCTTCTCCACTTTCAACTTGTGCTCCGGCAAGTATCGTCCGCAGTAGCTTCCTCTCGAACATAGCAAAGGCGCGTATGTTCTCCGTGAGCGTCGCCAAATCCTTAAAAACTACCGGTCTAATGAGCGGTTTGTACATTGTTGGCTTCGTACGGCGGTTTGTGATCATAGTGTTTTGCGAAGGCTCGATTTCCTGCTTGAATGCGCTGGATCTGCTTACTAGTGCTGTTATCCGCGGCCACCAGCGATCCCAAATACACGAACTCATCTACCACTTCAGGTCCGCCTTCGTCAACGATTACCGTCCGTGAAAAGCGCACGTTCATCTGCTTTGAGTCTCTACCATTAGGTCTTTGACGCATTTATTTCCAGCCCAATTCTCATTGCCTTCACTTTTAGCTTTGCGTAGAAGTACTCCGCCGTTGCCGTTTACGGCTATAATATTGAAGTCATCTGCGTAGTTAAGGAATTGACTACTTCTACTGAAAATCGAGCTTCTCGTTTCGATACTCGCTTCACGGATCCCACCTCAAGAGTGATGTAAAAGCATACAGGATAAGCAATCAACTCGTCTCGACCCTCACCGCATGTCGAAAAGATCGAGATTCGAACATACAACATACCTCGAAGGGTACGACTGGGGTTTTAAGTTTTAACATCTATTTTCTTTGGAGGAACGCTCAATTGAAACCAAAATGGCTTTTGATTGAAAATAATTCCAAATCCTCACGGTTAGGCTATATCAGATTTTTTTTTGCATGACCTTCCTAGGAAAATTTTCTAACTATGCCCCTTGATACGTCTTGATGGCATGTTTCATGACTCGTAACTGATAAAAGGGTGACCACACTCGGGAAATGGGGAAAAATGTTGCGAGTTTGAACTTGTCGGAAATTTGGCGAAAATTGGTCTTAACGGAAATTTATTAATTCTGAATTCCATTCTGAGACAAATGAATCTGTACACCCAGAATGAAATCTGCGTACCAGGAATTACTAGACAGCTTTGATCTGTAGATCTAGGTTCTTTTAGAAAGATTTGAAATTAAAAGTGGGTAATAAAAAACAAAGTCCTTGAGGCACAAAAAAACAAAGCCTTGCGTTAAATTCTGCTTTCGGACCGACGAACCGACATGACATCTCTTACATTTTCCTATGAAAACTTGTATCCGAAATGGTAAATCAAAATACGTTGAGCTTTACTGCAATATGCACAACGAATCGCTGTTTAGCTTGAAAAAGTAGAGAATAGGTTTGGCAGAATGTTATTTTAGATACCTGACCGACACGAAAAAATAAAATAAAAAACGCACAAGTGAATGAACAAAGAGTTAATTATCTGTTTGTAGAATATTCAAACAATTACCGGATTTTTTTGATATTTATACATGCATACATGGTTTAAAAAAAGCCTTGGGTTTAAACGTCTTTCTAAGACTTGACCCTTCTTTATCGACAGACTTCGCAGCCGGCTGTTAGACTACAGGACAATTACGGAACTAGTGCAAAAAAACTACTGACTCCATCTAGCAGCATCGCCTAGCCGAGATTCGAACCTGCGACGACTGACTTGTTAGACCAGCATCGTACCTCGAAGCTAACTGGGCGATTACATGGTTTAAACACGTGTCATTGATTTCAAGGTTTTCAAAAGTACATAGTTTTCCTCCTCAAAATAATAAATATGTTCATGAAACTCTTCTTCACTTCATTTTTTGCATTTTTCAGAATATACTTACAATTTTTTGTGAACAAATCTTTTATTTATAACTATTTTTGAAATGAATGAACATTAAAACATAAGAATTTTGTATAAATGATGAATCTGTCTCTCGTACGCGTAGCGCACGTTAGAAATTTCCCAAAAAGGATATGGACTAGGGCGGTCTAACCGGTAGTACCGAAACAGGCCAAATTTTGAATACCAATATACTGGTTATAAAAGGGCAAAAAATGTGTATTTTTCTTCTTTCGGGCATTTAATTAAAACTCCGCTTCAAAATTATGTCTGATTGAAAGCACAGCTTGCAATTAGTGCTGAAGAGATTTTTAAAATTGAATGGATTATTTAAAGAAATCTAATTAAATTGGAGTGTAATGCGAAATTACAACGAGCGATGAAAAGTTTGCAGCAGTCCATCAAATAATTGTAGCACTTGAATTTGTTTTGGCTGCCTTGAAGCATCTTCGCTGGGAATTTGGCTCAATGTATGAGGTGGACATAATGCTGCCATTCATGTTGGAACAACTTGCTATTCAATTATCTTTTTCGAATTTTTCAAAGCTGTCAGAATTGAGGGAAAACAATTGAAATACGACGACTAAAGAAACTGACTAAAGAAATGACAAGTAACTCATTTTCGGTACGTCGAAACCAAGTGCGCATGTATCTCGATGAAAACTTCTGAATCTTTTGCTCGAAAACTTGCGGAGTATCAGTCGATGAACGCGGGAGAAAATATTTACTGCAAGCAAACTGCAACAAATATCATCGTATCATTACGAAATCGATCCGTGCTGTCTAAAGGAAAACGCCAGGCAATCAAGTTTGTGGCGTACAGTTAATAAAATCACCTAAATGTTGAGCTCGAAAAAAATATTGTTAGAACTTTTTCGAGCAACATTGAACAGAGTCACGCACAACAATCATCGTTGAGCAAATTAGATTTAATGATGACAGGAGGCCGCGAGTGACTGAGCTTCGATGTCATTTCTTTAGTCAATTTCTTTAACGACGACCTTTTCGTTTTCTGGGTCAATTGTAATCTTTAAGTAAAGACTTTAAATATTTTTAAGTCTTCTAAAGGTACTTTAAGAACAAACAAGTTGACGAAAACTTAATGTAAATAAATGCGCCTTACATTTATGGGATTGATTATGGGAAGTGCTTGGGTGAACGCAAAGTACTCATTCTACTAGCATTGAATGTAATAAAAACACCAGGATCTTTGAAAACAATCAAAAGTGAATTTTCCCTTTTAAGAAGAGATAGAAGAAAAATGCTTGACCATAATATTTAACGCGCTTGGAACCATTCGTCAAATTTCGATGGAAGTGGAAAGAGTTTTATCGATTGCTGGAAATTTTTCCATTAAAACCTGAATCGCTAAGTATAATGTGATTCTTGAAATTCAGCTTTGCTTAGGTGCAATCTGAAAGTAATAATTTGAAAAATAAAGTCTTGCAAGAGAACACCAACATTTTTTTAACACGAAAAATTAAAAAATACCACTATTTGCTCTCTGCAAGTTCAATTCCTTCTATGCCATCATTATCAGGAATCCAGTACCGATTTACTGAGTTCACGTGGCTTAGTGGGCGTTGCGAACGAGCTGTTGCGAGCATATGAGTAAATCTTGAGTGTATAAAAATTATGTAGAACTTAGTAAGGTTAATTTATCGAAATTCAAAAAGCTTTCCGATCGAAAAACATGACAGCGAATGTTCCACTAGTAGGTACAAGCTTTGTTTGAGCGTGTTGCAGTTCTGAAGCAGTACATTAGATCACATGATGTTATAATGCACAGCAGATTTAGGAGAAGAAGTAGCGTAGTAATTTGCAAAAAAAAACCTGGGCTTAAACGTCTTTCTAAGACTTAACTCTTCTTCATCGACAGCTTTCGCAGCCGGCTATTAGAGTACAGGACAGTGACGGGGCTGGTGTAAAAATCCTACTGATTCTATCTAGCAGCACCGCCTAGCCGAGATTCGAACATACGACGATTGGCTTGTTAAACCAGCGTCATATCTCGAAGCTAACTACTGTTTTACCTGACTCACTGCGAATATGCGTATTATTGAAATAAAACGTAACCATACGCTTTATTCGTTTATAGCGCATATGCAGTTAATATCGATAACAAACGATTTTTTGCAAGTTGTGCTTTTGTTATTGCATTTAATTTGTAAAAAGTTGCATAAATAACAATTCAGTTTCACAATACAATTATTGCGTACTACTGGCACATGAAATATAACGTTTAAGTACGTTATTTTTAGTGATCAAAATCAACGATATTTTCGATACAAGGGCGATATTTTTCGAAACCTTTCGAACCAACACGATACCGCGAATACAACGCATTTCGCAGTGAGTCAGGTAACACAGTAGGAGCAAATTTGTTAAAAGAAGAGGTAATGAAATTTAAAAAGGGCAAACTGATTATTTTCAGTTGTTTTCAACATTATATACTTCGTGAATAAGGTAATCTAAGTTATTTTTTCTAAAACTTTAGGTCACTTTTTGGTCACTATTTTTTAAATTTTGGTCACTAAAGTCACTATTTTTAGTTGGTTAGGTCGCTTCCAGTCCTGAAGGTGCTATTCGAATTTGAAGGGCCGGCATGCAGAGAAGCGATACCATCATCACGAAATCTCATATGCTCCTACTGTTTTACCTGACTCACTGCGAATATGCGTATTATTGAAATAAAACGTAACCATACGCTTTATTCGTTTATAGCGCATATGCAGTTAATATCGATAACAAACGATTTTTTGCAAGTTGTGCTTTTGTTATTGCATTTAATTTGTAAAAAGTTGCATAAATAACAATTCAGTTTCACAATACAATTATTGCGTACTACTGGCACATGAAATATAACGTTTAAGTACGTTATTTTTAGTGATCAAAATCAACGATATTTTCGATACAAGGGCGATATTTTTCGAAACCTTTCGAACCAACACGATACCGCGAATACAACGCATTTCGCAGTGAGTCAGGTAACACAGTAGGGTTCGCGGACGACATCGATATCATCGATGTTTACCGTAGAGCTGTGGAAGAAGCGTACACGCATCTTAAGGAGGAAGCTGCGAGGATAGACCTTATAAATTCTACCAAAACAAAGTATATGGTGGCTGGTAGAGAGCGTGGTAGCCCTTCGGGTGTTGGAACTGCGCTGGTGATAGATGGAGATACTTTTGAAGTGGTCGACGAATTTGTTTACCTTGGTACGTTAGTGACATGTGACAACGATGTGAGCCGTGAAGTAAAAAGGCGGGTAGCGGCAGCCAACAGGGCCTTCTACGGATTACGTAGCGAGCTGAGGTCCCGTAGCTTACACCTCCGTACAAAACTCGCGCTCTATAAGACGCTAATTCTCCCGCTGGTACTCTACGGCCACGAAGCGTGGACGTTGAAAGAGAGCGACCGACGAGCTCTTGGCGTTTTCGAGCGTAAGATCCTGCGATCAATTCTTGGCGGCATATTAGACGAAGGAGTGTGGCGCAGGCGGATGCGGATATTGTGAAGTGACTAAAACACGGCAGGCTACAATGGGCTGGCCATGTAGCAAGGATGCCGGTTGAGACACCAGCGAAAACAATATTTAGCAGAGAACCCGACAGAGGCCGACGACTTCGAGGTAGACCCCGTACCCGTTGGCTGAGCGCTGTTGACGAAGATGCTAGAACAGCTGGTGTTAGGGGCGATTGGAGAGTGGCAGTCGAAGACCGAGTAATGTAGAGACGGCTCCTGAATTCGGCATGGATTCTATAGGCGGATTGTCGCCGAAAAAGTAAAGTGAAGTGTGTATTATCAAAATACGTTGGCCAAGTTAGCTCCGGGGTACGATGCTGGTCCAACAAGTCAGTCGTCGTGTGTTCGAATCTCGACTGGGCGATGCCGCTCTATATTGTCAATACGATTCGGTTCCCCCAAAGACCTCTGCTATTTCTATTCCGAAAATCGAGCCATTCCCACTTGGGCGAGATCGAACGTTGCGTGACTGACTCCATTTATTTGCCGTTTATATTTCTTTTAGCATTTAACTGCAAGACAAATTTGTTAAGAGCAGTTAGCTCATTCCCAGTTTCTTTTCTGCTCTTTAATCAGAAAGATTTTAAGATTAGTAAATACTAAAGCCCCAAACACAATGCATACGGATTTTACTACGTTGCGGCAATTTGACAGTTTTTCCATGGGTTTTCTGTCAAATTTCCGCCACGTAGTAAAATCCGTATGCATTGTGTCTGGGCCTTAAGATACTTTAATTAACGTCTAGTTTCATTATACATCTATTACTTTTTCTGATAAAGAGTACTCCTAGGTAGCCAATAAGCATTACCAATTATTCATTGAAAATTCCAAAAAATTCATTAAATATTCATTAAAAATTTTTGTTTTTGGTAGATTCTGATTTTACCGCAGCGCTACCTATATGTCGTAAAATTATTAACGAGCCCCTACTTTCACACAACGTCCTTGCGTAAGCCCATGTTCTGTCAAAATTATCAAAACAAAACACTTCAGTTCAGTTCCTTCAGCGATTTTAGCAGATTACTTAACCTGGTCAGCAGTTTGGTAGTTTAGTTCCGTCGTTGTTTTTATCAGAAATAGTGGTGATAAAAATCTTTGTTGCCTCACAAAAGGTAATATTCAATGTGGTTCATTATATCCACCCAGTGGCTTTACCTTTGCACGTGTAGTTTTAGCTCCGGCTCACTGCTTTGTCCGGCAGTATGCGCGCCACTGTGACATTGTTGAAGAAATCGCGCCTGCCGCAGATCGAAAAACGGGTTCCGTTCCAGGAAATCTTGCCCCTAAAGTTGAAAAATCAGGTCAGCGGCAAAACGGACAAAGGCAGTGATGTGGCATGTCTGCAGGAGATGACCGTGATGTTTTCCTGCCTGAAGGCAAACGAGTTCGACGAGAGCCTCTGCTCGAAAGAGGTGACCAATTTCAAGAGATGCTACAAGGTATTCATCGACACGAAGGCCACTAAGAAGGAAACCTCCGCTAAAGGGACCCTAGTGCCCGGTAAGGATCTTAACTATAAGCAACTTAATAAGGTCTTGAGGCAGTATCCCAGTTAGTGCGAAGGTTGTTCGGATTTAGTGAAAATGGTAATGTAAAATACACTATATTGCTTAGTTTATTGCAATAGAGTTTTAAGTAATTGTATTTATTTGGAAAGAAATTTTTCGCTTTGAACTGGATGTGAACGAAATTCGTTCAACGAATATATAAATTGCTTTTTATTTTTAGTTTCGGCAGTAATGGTAAGGCAGTTACTAAATTACAACAAATCAATAATTTACAGCAGAAAAAACGGGTGAATTAAATAATTAACATAACAATCTAGTAAAACAGTAGTGTAACGAACTGCCGTCACTCGACGGAACGCCGTCCGATCTAGAACACTTCCTTGCGGAACTGGAACCCAAACTGGTCGCACTTATAGCGCAAAGTTTTGGCCAGTTGCGGGGGTCCACAGTAAAACACGGTCACTTTGCCCTTTTTCTGGTCCTGAATTTGCTTGAACACCTTGTCCCAATTCGGTCGACCAGCGTTGGTACGTGTTTTGAGCCCGGTGATCAAATCACGTTTTTCCTAAAATAAGAATTAAAATATTACAACTGTTTTAACTACTGGGCTGACGTACCTTCTGATGCAGCAGGTCCAGCGCCAACTGTAGCCCCACTGCCTTCATATCCGTTTTCTGCAGTGCACTGGTGATGTACATGTGCATCTCCAGAAACCGCTCCATGGCCCCACCCAGTTCTGCTTGCTCGATTTCCAGCTGCGAAAGCAGATTAACGAACCACTCGAACGAGCGTTGGTCTCGATTGATCCAGAAAAAGTCCACCTTTCGGAGGTTCATGATGGTCGGTGGAATCTCGCTGGACCATTCGTAGTTACATCGTGGACAGCAATGCCGTGCCTTCCAGTACCGGTGCATGATAGACTGCAGAATGGATGCAAATGGTGTGACGCCGATGCCGGTAGCGATCAGAATGGCATGCTGTGCTTGGAAAATATGACTCGAAGGAGCCCCGTACGGACCGTCGATATAGATTTCCAGCGGTTTTCCGACTGGATAGTTTATCGGTCGTTGCAGTTTGTCTTCGTCTGTCGCGCCTGGTTTTACTTTTGGCGATGTTCCATTCCTGTGAACGATCTTTCCTTCTTCTGCTTCCTTCTGGGTGAAGACACCCGGCGAAACCACCATCGAATTGGTGGAGTCACGTGGTTCGCAGTTTTCTAGACTGGGCGTCTTGAATGCGATGATTGTTGGCTTGTTGCGCATATATCGGAAACTTTGAGCCAGTGATTTGTTCTGTGGACTTAGATAGGCCAAACCAAGTGATTGTAGACGAGCTTTTCTGATCTGGACTTCGTCGAAGGATCTTTCAGATTCAGAACGCATGTACTCACGAAGGCTGGAATGAAAAAAAAAAACATTTAGCTAAGTTTTAAATTATTGTAAATCGCATTACTTACACCATCATGCGTTCTCGTTTCTTAATTTTGTTTTGAATATCAGGCATCGAGAGTGACTTTTCCAGGGGAACCTTTGCCTGAAACAGTAGCTTGTGAAGGTTATGCTCCGGAGTAACTTTTCGCTTCGGTTCGTCCAACCCATCGTCACTGGTGAAGCCTTCGTTGGAAACGCCGTTGCCTCGGAATTGATCCTTTCTGGAGAAGGTACGCTGCAGTGTTGCTTGAATTTTTTTAATTGCTCTATTCTCTGACAGTTGGCGGTCAAATTTGGGCGGAGCATTCGGGGGAGGAGCCGTGTAACTTTCCATTGCTAACTTCGATGTCCCCGGGGGAGCGCGCTTGTTTATCAGTGGCTTTTCGAAAGTATTCTCCGTACTTTTTGCCAGTGGCGATTCCACGCTGGCGCTTTTAGGGAGGCCTGGGGAAAATTTTACGGGCACCTCTTTAGGTTTTTCCTGAACTACCGAAGTTGTCGAGGAAGATGGACTTGTCGAGCAACCCGCAATAACGGCCGGAATCTCTCCGTTGTGTAATCGTTCCTGTTCCTTTTCGAAGAAACTGTGCAACCGATTGGTCCATTCGCCGACGCCTCGTATGTGCAGCCAGATGTAATCCTCCTGTTCGGGAGCGCTACTCAGCGTGAATGGATGCCACTCGTACTTAGCAATTGCAGGGATATTCACGAACACGTAATCACCCGGACGAAACCAGAAGTGCAGTGGTCGCTTGATGACCAGATGAGTAACCTTGGAAGGCAGCAACAGTCCGGATGAGATGTACGTCTTTCCGTGCTGTGTTCGCATCCAAACTAATCTTTGGTGAATGATTTATTACGTGTTGTTCTCCGAAAGATTTTAGATCATGCCTACCTTAGGGTTCGCTCTACCAAATAGATAGTCCCAGGAACAATGAACCACTTCCAGAAGTTAGGCCCATGAAAAAAAACTAGAATCCAAAACGGAATATACAGCAGATGTGTCCAGTAGAAAACCTAGTAGAGAGTCAGAAAAGAAACAAATTCAAGGAGAAACAAATCGATGATCGATGGAAATGGAGCAAAACGTAAAAAGAGGAAAGAAAGAATGAAAGTAAGTTGGGAAGTTAGATAGAGCTGTATAGATAACTCAGATCTCAGTTCTAGATGCTGAGATTGCTTGCACAGTGGTATACTTCGAAGCTTCCTCCTCGTCGAACGAACGGCTGCGAGCAGATGAACATCACCAGCAGGATGAAGACCAAGGCGATCCCCGTTGGGTTGGCGCAACCACTGACCAAGCCAAACAGACCGGGCCGGGAAGTAAACAACCATTCGGCGGTGGTGAAATTCTTCGCATTGATGACCGGATCGTTGACGACAATAGTTGCTGTTAGTTTTATGTACACAGAGTTGGTTCATATTTACACGGGATCGGTGGTGAAAGTCCAGCAGATCGGGTTCAGGTACAGTAGAAGTAGAAGGAGCGGAAGATTGAGAATAGTGGAGAAGGTGCGTGTTTTGTAGCAGGTGAGCAGGCAGGCAAACATGTGATTAAAAAGAAATACAATAAAGAACGATTACTATGGGTTAAGTGAAATTTATCGGATTTGGTTGCTGGGTTAGGTTCTGTGAGCTACGTCTAGTAGAGCATGTGCGCAGAGGAAGTATTCAAATTGCAACTGAGCTAGGTAAAACGTGATTTAAAACGGTGAAAAATTGGATAAAATGCCTTTTGAATAATCAAAACATCTAGAAATAACTTATCGCCTAGCAGTTGGTAGAGAAAACATTCACTATACACCTAAGCAGACATCCAAATACAGTTTTCAGATGATACAAAAGAGCTGTCTTCGCAGACTGTTCTCCCCTCCTCTCAAAAGAACTTGTCTATGTACGTCGCCAATTCGGGAGCGTCTGGACCTCCGCAAGTCAGCTTCAACCTGGGCGAGTCATTTTATCTCGTTGGGTTCCTCTACTCGCATTGCCGTTGCCGTTGAAGAGAACAGATTTCGCTACACACTCATCCGGCATCCTTGCGACGTGGCTGGCCCATCGCAACCTCTCGACTTTCGCCAAGTGTACGTTGGGAATATCTCTAAGTAGGGCCTGCAGGTCAACGTATTTAATTCAAGGACATCATCGGATATTCCACCAAATCGGAGAGGATCTGTACGGCCTATGGACGCTTATCCATGGTAGGGTCAGTATCACTGTGCGAGCAGTGCAGTGCATGACTGCGGCAGTCACGTCCAACAGGTAGTTTATGGGGCCAGCGAGTGACAGATGAAGAGGACCGCACTAGAGCTTACGTGCTTACGACTGCGCCGCGTCATCGCAGAGGGAGATATCGAGATGCTAGAGCTGCTGAGAAGACTCTCCTTCGCCGAAAGAAATGTCAACATTGCGACTGCGTTTTTCTGAAGGCGGAGGATTGCTTGCCCAGGTAGAATGTGAGGAGTTTTTAAAAAGTGCTGGACGTCATGACGCTATACCTCCAAGCACCATAACCAGTTATATCTTTTTTACTTTTTTTCAAGGTCGTTCCTCTTGTTTTGACGCCAGCTTACACCTTCAATAGCGATGGTAAGTAAAATACGGGACCGTCCATCGACCGTTTCGATAGAACTCGAGAGTGCTACCGAAACAAGCGCGTAGAACATCCCTCGCTTCAGGGTAGCTGTGATCAGCCGTGTTATTAAGTTTGTACGGATAACCGTTCCTATGCACTAACTGTCATAATTCTTCACGCTCAACTGTATTGTATGCTGCCTTGAAATCCACCCAAATATGATACGCGGTCATATTGTACTCCCGAGATTTCGGAAGGAATTGTCTGAGTGTAGAATAGTTTATCTAGTTATTCACGGTGCCTGTCCTGCTCCTGACGCTCCTAAGAATTGACGCTCGTCGATACTTTGCCAAATTTTCCCTAGTTTTTCTAAGCTCTTTCCTCTTCATCGTCTGTACGATCACATCACTTATCAAGGTGAATCCTGATCCTAGCCAAGCTAAGCTTAAGATCTTTTTTCCTCTCCAACGAATGCTGGCGTTCCTCGTCTAACCAACCGTTCCGTGCACTTGAGGTTCCTTCTCTTAACACCATGGTTGAGGCTTCATCGACGGTTAATCGTATCCCGCCCCATCCATCTTCGAGTGTTGATTCACCTAGCTCCAGAGAGGAAGGTAGAGTCTCGTTTATCAAGTACGCATCTTGCGGGTTGTTTAATTGTTTATTCGAGAAGCACGCGTCGATAGTTTTGAGCGCACCTATACTGGAGCTAGGTAATGATACATGCCAATATCCACACCCCATAAGAAACGTATGTTGATATTTCAGAAACACCGTCGATGAGTATTCGATAGATTTGGTTCAATGTTCGTTGGTCAGGGGATCCGCAGGTGACCTTGTGGATAACTTTGTGGAAAAAAGTAATTCTGATCAGCAGGCCTCGGGAAGCTTTAAAGTTATCGGTCGTCTGGTGTGCAGGCCATGGACCCGATAACCGGTCTCGATAAATCGATTCCCTTCAATTGGCGTAGCTAGGAAAGGGAGGGGCCTATGGGGTGCCTTCCAAAAAAATTTCACTTTGTATGAAAACTTATATAAGCGCCATCGTCGTCAGCAGCATAAAGCTGGAGTGGCTAGTGCTGTTTAAGGCAGTCGTCTCTATTCTACTCGATCTTGCCACTCGTCGTCGATTTCCCAGTCGTCTCCCTTGTTCTTGGTGCCGGTGGGGTTGTTGAAGACAACTATCGCATTTTCGTCCAGCATCCTTACGACGCGTTTGGACCACAGTAGCCTACCGACTTTCACTAGATGTGCAAGTAGCGCCTGTAGCCACTCGTGATTCATACGCCTCAACCATTCTCCGCTTTCAGTTCGTACAAATATCGTCTTAGCATTTTCCGCTCGACCACGGCAAGGGCCCGTACGTCCTCCGTGAGCAACATCCCGTCTTCAACTCCGTAAAGAACTACCGATCTCATAATGGTTTTGTACATTGTCAGCTTCGTACGGCAACGATCGTAGCCTCTTGATCGTAGTGTTTTGCGACGCAAAGTTTCTTACTAGGAGTTGGCTCTTGGTAAAAATTGTGTCCCGTTTCGATACCCGCTTATCGGATCACCCCTTAAACAGCGATGTTGAACAGCATGCAGGATCAGCCGTCACCTTGTCTCAACCCTCGCTGCGTTTCGAAGGGATTCAATTGTGTTTCCGAGATGCGCACGAAACATACACTCGATCCAATGTAACGCTGATCAGTTCAGTCAGTTTATGCGGAAAATCGTGTTCGTGCATCATCTGCCATATAGGTAAATCAGGACACCAGGACAACGCATGCGGAAACAGGACATGTTCTGGTAAATCAGGACGTGTGGTCACCCTATGGTTAAGATACGTCAAAAACTATCTGTTGTGAGCAATACACTATAGCGGATATCGTAACGGTATGATCAAACGCAACTAACAACCGAATTTCGCCGAAAGCTACGTCTTATCACTCGAAGTCGCGCTTCGTGGAAGAAGTTCGCTAGAAAGAAGCTTCTCTTGAGGACAACTGGAGTGCCGGTAAAATTGCCATTAACAGCGTAGCGGAGAACGTCATAGGCCGTGTGGCACCGAAACGACGTAACGAATGGTTTGACGAGGAGGGTCAGTAGATATTGGATGAGAAAAATACTCGAGCAGCTGGGCCAAGTAAGTTCTTTCAAAGACTCAACGAATCTCGCAAGGGGTTTGTGCCGCGGATCGAAATGTGCAGAGATAAGGACGGAGGTATTTACAGACGATAGTGCGGTCTGGAAGCAGTACTTTGATTAACTCCTGAATGGCGTGCAGGCGGAAGACCGTGATAGTGAAGAAAGGATGATATTAAAGCGGAATTTGTCAAAATGAGCCCGGCCAAGTTGGCCAGCTGTTTGCATCAAATGATTGTTGACTTTTGGGATACGGAACAACCAGCGGAGTAGTGGAAAGGTTATTTACCATGTCTACAAAGTGCTACAAAGTGCTATCCCATATCATCTTCCATCGACTATCGTCAACAGCCAATAGATTTGTGGGAAGCTATCAGGCCGGCTTCATGGATTAGTCGGACCTACAATAGACCAAATCTTCACCCTGCAGCAGATCCTCTAGAAGTATCGCTAATTCCGAGTCCCAACGCATCACCTGTTTATCGATTTCAAAGCCGCATATGTTAGTGTAAACCGACAACAGCTGTGGAAAATCCTGGATGAAAACCGCCTTCCGGGTGAGCTTCTATAGCCTTATTATGGCTACGGTAGATAAGTCCAATGCTGTGTGAGGATTTCGGGTGGATTGTCGGACCCATTCAAACCTTGCAGGGGACTTCGCCAAGGAGATGGTCTTTCCTGCTTTCCTGCTAAGATGACGATCGATTGACAGGCGGCGCACGATCTTTAATAAATCCACTTAACTTACCTTCCGACGTGGAGGCTGTCGGCAGAACATTTGAGTACACCAGACTAAAAGGTGAAGCAGTGCAGATTGCAAGAATGCCGGATAACTGCCCTTTGCCTCAAATCCGGTAGGAACAAGACAACCAGGAGCGCAGCGAGCAAGATGGTTAGACCAGGTGGAGCGAGTTCTGGCGGAGAGTACTCGGTTTCTGAGGAATTGGAGAGCGGTAGCCCACAAAAGAGTGAACTGGAGAAACCTTGTACAACAGGATTTGTCTTAGGACGGCATGCCACTTAAATTAGGAAGTAAGTATGCGGTCCGTGGGCCGCAGTTTGACCATCACTGGTCTAATCGAAGTGCTGGTGGGCGATAAGGATGAGTTTGAGGTAGTCGACTAGTTCGTTTCCCATGGCTCACTGGCAACAGAGGACAGCAATACCAGTTGTGAAATTAACCGGCGTATTATCATCGGAAGTTGTGCCTAATATGGACTCTACAAACACTTTCGGTCAAACAATCTGAGCCCCTGTACAAAATGCACATTGTACGAAACGCTAATTAGACCGGTTGCCCTCTATGGGCATGAAACGTGGACACTCCTGGAAGAGGACCGGCGAGTACTTCGAATTTTCGAACGATGGGTGCTAAGAAACATCTTTGGCGTCTTGCAAGAGAACGGTGTATGAAGACGAAGAATGAACCACAAACTCGCGCGTTTCCACGGCGAACTCAGTGTTCAGAAAGTGGCTAAAGCTGGACGGATTCGTTGGGCAGGGCATTTTGCTAGAATGCCGGACAACTTTGCTGCAAAAATGGTTGCCGCATCGAACCCGAAAGGAACAAAACGGAGCGAGTGAGGTGACAAGACCAGGTGGAGCGAAATCTAGCGAGCACTGGGGACCAGCTGCCGTGGACCGAGTTAGATGGAAGAATTTCGTTATACATGCTTTGTCGTAAGACGTAAGGTCAATTAAGTGACTGACATATTCTAGACAACGCAAACGTTTCTTGAACAGTTTCGAAATGAAAAAGCTTTGTCGACAAAACAGGTTAGGGACGAGCTGAATTAGTTTGTTTGAGAGGGAACCGTGGAGTTGGACTCCTGCTTAGTGCCCAAACACAGGCTGCGCGTATCAAATGGGAACCTTTTAATAACCGGATATTCGTTGTCAGATTAAGACCGCGGATTCGCAACCTTATCATAATCTAGTGCTGTGCGCTAACATGTCGAGCTAACCAGGACAAGAAGAGATTTTACAGTCAACTGGATGTTATCGTAGATAAGGTTCCAAAGGGTCTCGGAATCTACATCAATGACTGAGGGTGAGGAGATCGGTTTTGAGAACATGGATTCTAAATAATCCCTCATGGGACTCATTCGTTGAGAGATTATTCATTGAAGAGCTTCGGAATCCGAGCAGAGGTTATTCCGAAAAACGACAATGCAGAAGAACCATTAAGAACATTTTAAGAACATTTTCGTCGAAACTATGGCGCAAATTCATATTAGAGTCAGTTTCCTCCGTCGATTGGTAACAACTCCCGTTAAAAAAACGCAGAATTAGTCTCGTGGCGACATAACCTCAATACGAAAATGAAAGAATACTTGCCGCTCGCCTTAGCCTGCGAATGATAATGAATTCTAGATTGAGTATAATTATTAGAAATCTAAGAATAGAATATTTCTTTCAATCACCCAAGTAAGCAGAACTTTGGCACATCCTCATTTCATCACAATGAAAATTAATTCTTCCCTATTCTTCACAGACGAAACCACGTAAGTTTTCATTTATTTTTGCGAGTACAAACATAGCGCATAGTTCTAAATTAAATTTCTCTCAAAGCATTCCTTCCAGCAGCGGCGGAAACACCGGGCCACAGCATCCTTTCCATCCAGGCAAATTAATAGATTCCATTATGCTGCATCATTCCTGTTTGCACGTACTTTATTTTCCACGGATGACATGGCATGCCACAGGGTATACATAAAACGTACCGCATGGCCCCACGAGGGCTCACTGGAAGCAACCCGGTCCTACAACCCAGTCCCGACGACATCAGCAAATCTAATCCGCATATCTAGCAAATCCAGTTACACAGTTTAAATTGCTCCGAAGCGAGCGGCCCTCCACGGGGGGACCG
This sequence comes from Sabethes cyaneus, assembly GCF_943734655.1. Taxonomy (NCBI): domain Eukaryota; kingdom Metazoa; phylum Arthropoda; class Insecta; order Diptera; family Culicidae; genus Sabethes; species Sabethes cyaneus. The sequence continues at coordinate 234,354,215 of NC_071355.1, forward strand.
TATTATTCAAATGTCATGTTTGCTACATATTTACAATCATAAAAGCGGTCCCGCTTGCCGGCAGAAATGTATGAATTTATCTAGCAGAACGAACGCGACCGACCGGCCGACTTCGGCTGCTGCGGAAAATGGACTCTAGTGCGACTCCAGTCGGAGCCCCCAAGGGTTTGTCAGTTTGCCTCAAAGTATGTTCAATTTATAAACGCATTGCTATGTCATGTGTGCAATGCGGAGCGCGCGGCAGGATATAGAGCAAGCTGGAATTGACTTTCCTGCCCGTTGAGAACTTTGCAGCTTTTTGTTTTTTCCACTCACAGTGCTGTGCTTTGCGCTGCGATGTGGGTGGGACCGTGGGTAAGATGATCAAATGCAATTCAGCCGGCGAATAAGATAGAGATAAGTTTGATTATGTTATATGAAAAGGCTCAAGGGGCAATGTAGAACGAACTTGCTGCTCGTTGCTCTCATGTGTGCTTGTAGAAACTAATGAATAAGCATGTTTATGCACTTAAATCGGATTATATCGCATGGCGTCCTTTTGGGATTACTCAATGGAAGCGTACGCTTCCTTTATAAGAGTCTGGGGACTGCAATGGTGTCTATTGAATTTTTTTTTTGATTAGGATGAGATAGTCTGCAGGAATGATTTGATGAGAATTGTGTAATTATTGACTCTTCAACAAAATTTTTTGTTTCAATTTCATTTAAATGCAAGTTTGTGAAGGTTTGTGAATGTCCAATTGTTATAGTAACTTTGATTCAATATGAACTATTCTACATGTACATGGGAAAATATGTTGTGTCATTCTAGGAAGGTTAGTACACATTGAGCAAATATTTAAATTGAAATCTTCCCAAAAGGTATAACTTACTGAAATTAAACAGGTGCATGATGGTGTGCAGCAAACTGTACGCGGCCACCAGCGCCCCGGTCAGCTTGTGCAGATAGATGTGCTGGTCCAGGGGCAGAATGGCGGTAAACCCACGCGTCCGGAGAAAGGTGATACTGTGGCGCAGCATCAGCACCAGAATGAAGGCACAGTTAAAGTTGAGACATTGTCCTGCAAAACGGTCAGACCAGATGAAATAACGTAATTGAACCACATCAGGCATAGTGTGTGGCTGACGAAGGCGAGAGGGGTGAACATGATGTTGTGATACGATTGCAGATGAGCGGCATGGAACGATAAGATAAACTTTATACATGTTGAAAACATTCATCAACGCCTCGGGAATTCCTTAGGGTGGCTGAAAAGTCGCTTTACTTAACGAACTCGTTTGGTGTTACTTTAACAGAGTAAAACCACTCACCGCAGCTTAATAAATTGTTGCATATCATCTGAACGGTAGATTGTAAAAAAATAATTTACAGAAAGTAAACCATCACTAGAAACTAAACCATTCCGTATCGAGACACTTTGGCTGTCCTTGCTGAAGTGTGGTGCACCGACCGGTGTACAGTGGTGACAGCCACCTGAGAGCAGGACCGTGTCCCAACTTACCGCAGGCTCGCGCCAATATGACAAATCCGTTGCTCTTACGATACTGGATCGCACGCGAGATGAACAGACCCACGTTGATCAGAGTAAAGATAGCCAGAAACGCCAGGTACACATAATTATTTTTAATGTACGGAGCCGTCAGCTGATGTGGCAGTGGTTTCTTGCTCTGCTTCTTCCTGGTTGTATCCTCCTGGGGCAGCGGAACGAGCCACCGATCGATACTGTAGGAGAAATAAAGTGGAATAAAGCAGCTGATTAGTACATGACATCGCCGTGATCGTCGTCGTCGTTTTACCTGATACTCAAATTCTCCAGCAGGCCGCCGTGCTTCTCGAGCTGACTCTTGAGTGCTTCGTAGGTGATAGCGCCCCGGTTGAACTTGTCGGCGTCTTCAAACATTGCCATCGTAAGATCTTCGATCTGGCCGGCCACACCGGAAGCAAAACCGCCGTCGACGGTAGCGTGATAACGAGTTCAGTTCGCGGTGCACCGGTCATCGATCAATTCCACACGCAGTCCGTGTATTTGGAGTCCGGAGTCACGTTAACCGATTTTAAATTGGACACGACGATAAGATCGATCAGCACGCGTTGATGAGTTTGAGCGGAAAACAGAAGTCGAAAGAAGAAAACAATAATTAGCAATTAACGCTCATTTGCTGCAGTGCACAAGTTGTGATATTTTAAAATCTCGCTGAACTATCTCAAAAATTGCATACATCATCGTAGCGACTGGTTCAGACTGCCGAGACATGTTGTGGGCTTGGCATTAATTAATTTCAAAACTTTTCCTCATTTGAAGCAAAACATCCGTCTCGACATTCCATCAAAGCCGTACATAATGGCATTATTTGTAGCAATCTGGTTAATTACGTCGAAAGCCACTGCTTGCAGCATTGGATCTAGATGGATAATATATGCCGGTCTTAATTTATGATACAAATTATACTCCGGATGGCCGGAGAGGAGTCTTGATATGTTTATGTTTCCGGTGGGCATTCTACATTCCACGCGCCTTTCGCGGGACAAATGATTTATGGCCGGAAATTTTAGCGACACTGCCCTGTTGTTAGTTGACAGGCATGGGATGGAGTGTCACTCGAGAGTACGTGTCGGTAGATAAATCAAGAAGTTGTATTTCAGGCTAAGTTTTTCTGTTATCAGTAGCACATGAATGGGAGGGAACTTACAACATGTTGTCAGGAAAGAAACGAGAATATTAATTAATAGATTCATTTTTATTATTGCAAGGTGGCAAAGAGAATTGTAGTTTTAATTCCTACTAGTTTGATGTTTCTCAGGAAAGAAAAACCAGAATTGCATTTCGAAAGTGAGCTTTTTAGCGTTGATAGCTATGATTGGCGGAAAGATTTTATTTTCTGCTTTAATTTTAAGAAAAGTACAGCTAAAGCGCGACGCAGCCTTTGTAAGACGGCTTGCTTAAAAAATTGAATTAAAATTAAAATGGACCACAACGGAGTAATCGGTATGTACCCAGGCCAACAAAAAAGGACAACGATTATTAGAAACTCATTACAAACATATAGGGAGGGATCTAGAATAGAAATGCATAGGCCGGATTCCAAGAGTTCTTAGACCCTGGTAAAGAAAGGCTCCATTTTACCAGAAACCACAATGGCCTAAGGCTAATCAACTTCACTACAGCCGAAAGAATGGCTATCTGTATTAATACTTATTTTCATTACGGAACATTCAGAAACATATCTGGAAACACCTTAATGGAGAGGCCTGGCATCTCAGAACGACCACGTTCTGGTTGATAGTCAACATTACTCGGATGTCGCAGATGTGAGGTCCAAACCCGACTCGGAGCACTATCTCGTAGTAAGCAGAATTCGCGCCCGGTTGCTCAACGTATTTAAATAGAAGTCAACGAGGAAGATACGACTGAAAATTTGGTGATTATTAGCAGAAGGAGTTGCTGCAGAGTACTCTCGGAAAGCTGATGAGTGGACTGGAGAACGAGTTGGAGATAACCTGAACGAGCAGTGGAAGCACATCCTCGTTGCGATCAGTACTACAGCGCGAGAAGTGTTGTTTACTACTCTGGCTCAGGTCCTACGAATTGTTGAGATGACCCGAGTCTTGCGAGCGCATCAGCTCTTTCATTTCCATCGATTCCACAGTGACCTGGGACCCAGTACAAGTTGACTTGGTTACGACATGACAATTTTTGGAGTGATTGAACACATTCCCAGACATGTTTTGATGTGCATGTTGCCGACTTTAGAGCGTTTAGAGCTGCTTGGCTGTCGGACATGATGCATATATTTGAATGTCTATAGTTCCTGCGCAAGCACACAGTTATCTAGAATTGCTTGTATTTCTGCTTGGAACACTGTTGGCCATCTGCCCATTGGAATTGACATGGCAATTGCTGGACCAGTTCCTCCTGCTCCCACTTTATTGTCTATTTTAGAACCATCTGTATAGAAAACAATAGAGCCTGAGCGAAGATCGGGACCACAATTGTCTCAAGTATCACGCCTAGGTTCAAATACACGGAATATTCGATTGAAATTGTATTTTTTTGCCTTCCAGTCCTCATTCTTGATAACAAGAGCATTAATACTAATTGTTCTTCTGAGATGACCTGTTAGATCCCCTTCAAAGAGGTCCACAGACCTCTTGATCCTCAGAGCACTTTTTTATGCTTCTAATTGTTTAAACTGATGCAATGGAAGCATATAAAGTAAAGCATCCAATGCCTTCGATAGTGCACTTCTCATTGCACCCGTTACTGAGAGGGTGGCTAGCCTGTGAAGTCTTTCTAGATTTTTTTTTGGGTAGTCGTCTCTTTCATTTTTGGCCACCAGATTAACGAAGCGTAGGTAATCCTGGGTCTTACAATGGCCGAGTAGATCCAATAGATCATTTTCGGTTTCAGTCCCCATTGCTTACCAAAAGTTTTTTTTTTGTTTGATTATAGTCACTTTAACAGCTTAGGTCATTCGTGACTTCTGCGGGGTTGGGATTTGAACCCAGGTCCTCGGCGTGAGAGGCGTGAATGCTAACCATTACGCCGAAATTGACCCCTTTTACCAAAAGTTCTTTTACTTATCCATAGAGCATTTGTAGCTTTGTTTTCTACTTGCTCTTAGTGTGAGTTCTTGACAGAAACACTCCAAGGTACTTGACGGTTTTTGAAAGGAGAGGCACGATACGTGAAGTTTCCTTAAAACGATCAACAAAACCAAGAACTGGACCGTGTCAACTTCTATTACGTGCAACGACAAGGAGGGGAACCTGACTACTTAAAGATCGGAGTTGGCCCGGCGTTGGCATTGTTGACGTACTGTTGACTGGTGCACAAGATGGAGCTGTCAACATAAGTAAGATAATGATTGCGGATGATGAACAAGCTGCAGGTCCATCAACTTTGGAAGAGGGTAAAATAGAAGCTTGAGAGCTAAAAAATGGTGAACCAGCTGGAAAGGATTATATCCTCCCCGAGATTTGAATGTCGGCCCATTACTCTCCTCAATTCTGCATTCAAAATTCTCTCCCGCATTTTTTTCATAGACTGAGGCCGTTGCAGGAAACCTTTGTTGGCGAATACCAGTGCGGTTTTCAAGAGGAACACTCCACGATACGTGAAATATTCATCATGCTACAAATCTTCACTAAATTCCGCTAAATTATAGACTTCAAGGCGGTGTACAATTCAGTTAAACGAAATGAACTGGAGTGGATTATGCTTGAATGTGGTTTACCAACAAAACACGTTACTTGATCTAGTGTAGCTCTAATAGCTTATACATAGTGCATAGCATAGTAATGAGCATAGCTGATCTCGATTGACTATATCATATGCTGCTTTGAAAGCAATAAACATGTGATGCGTGGCTTCGTTGTACTCCCGATATTTCTGGCAAGATCTGTCGGATGGTAAAAATCTGGTCCACAGTTGTGCGAGCTCCCATGAAGCTCACCTGGTAATTCCCTGCTGTGCTATCGGTGACAGCAGGTGTAACAGGATCTGAGAGAGTACCTTGGAGGCAACGTTTACCAGTGTTATGCCGCGCTAGTTGCAGCAGTCGAGTTAGTTAAGCTGTTAAGTTAAATTTAATCAAGTTTGAAATAAATGAGTTTTAGGCTTTAGAAAAACAGATCGAAATTATGGGTGTGGTCGCCGAAAATCCGGTCGGTCCCACAGGTGGATCGCGAAACAGTTGCGATGAATCATTCAACCGTATCCCGTGTGGTAAAATCGTTCAAGGAGACCCGACGAGCCAGCGGCGAGCTGGCAGCTTAAGAAAAACGAAGACGACCGATTTCGTGAAGTCAAGAAAGGTGAAGAATTACTGTAAGTACAATCGGAACCTTTTGATTCGGGACGAGGCCAAGAAGGTCAATTTTTCTGTCTGGTTCGTCCAGCTGCCAATGAAACGGGCCGGATTCCAAGTCTTCAAGGTAAGAAAGGCTCCTAACCGAACCGCTAAGCAGAATACGGTGACCAAATCCCGCACCAGGAAGTTGTACCGCGAGTGGTTGGTGCAGTCAAGATGTATCGTAATAGACAACGAGACGTACATTAAAGCGGACGCCAAGCAGATCCCCGGCCTGGAGCTTTCCGGCCGCAAGTCCCGCCTGGATGTTCCGGAGAAATTCCGGTCGGTCGACAAATTTGTCAAAAAGTACTGGGTGCGGAAAATTCAGCGAACCGCACATAACGACCGGCATCATCAACGACCAAGTATATCAAAAAGAATGCCTCCTGAAAGACCTGCTGCCCTACCGCCAGGCCCGCGAACGGGACACTCTATTTGGGCAGTACCTGGCATCGTACCATTACGCGAAACCGGTGGTGGAGTTGTACGAAGTCAACGATGTTGTTTTTGTACCGAGGGTGGAAAAAAATCCACCAAACTCGCCAGAACTCCACCTAATAGAAAAATTCTGGGTGATTATAAAGGGCAAGCTTCGGAAAACAGGGAAGGTCTTCAGAAACGACCAGGATTTGAAAAAAGAGTGGATGAAAGTGTGTAAGAAAGTTGAGTGTTGCACAGGATTTGCGTTAAGTTCAAGGTGTGGGCCTAGAAGAGATGGTTGAATAAACCAAATTCGCAAAAATATAGCTAATTTGTGTTTATTTATTCCCTGCGAGTTTCAAAAATATCCGACTTAAAATATATTTTTGGTGATCATTTTTGTCTGCTGCGTTTTTTCGAGTACAGTGTTTATTTGAACTACGAAAAAGTTGAGGTTAAAAACTGTCAGAACTGGTAAATATGGGGCTGTGGAAGCAATACTAATCGTAAACCGTCCAATTTCACCAGCATTTTCGTCGATTTATGGATCGGTTTATTATGTTTGTAAAACGACGGTGTTTTTTTCTTTGCCTTGAAATTGATTTTCTTTATGATTGCGATACTCGTTCGACCCAATTACGCAACGAAGTAACCGTGGACTTGAATCGTCTAGCTATTCGGTCGAAAGTCGATTAGCAAAATTCCTCTCCTCGCCACTCTGCTGATGGTATTATGAATCTGGAATTTAGTACAAATCCAGGTTTTATCATCGCTCATGAATACGTTTTTGCTCCATTGTTTTACCCGGTTCGTGTGCATTGCCGCAGTTCCGGTAGATGGTGAAGCTTTCAGCGCTTTAATGTCGTATTGCCGGCCCTCAATAAGCCGAGAAGAATGCAGATGTCTTCCAAATTGAGAAACTTACAGTTTCATGTTCCAGGTTTCTATAGCCTAAGTCTATCCCGATTGTTTTCTAACGTATTACATTGTTTGCTTCCTGTACTAGGCAGTATTTACTATTTATACGGTTGAATCATAAGATCTGCACTAACCTCCTGTACTGAATGAACGATTTCTTTACTAAGAAGGTTGATGATGAATATTCAGTACGAATATTCTTTACGAATTACTAAATTAGGTTGTAAAATCTTTTGAAACGAAATGAAATGAAAATCGACAGTGAGTACTCTCGAACTTCGCCGAGAAACAGCGCGCGCCATGGTTGTTTCGGATATCTAGACATCCAACATCGACTGCCCTACCATCCTTCGTCAAGTCAACTTGAATGCACCAACCAGATCACTGCGGAGGTTATCTCTACTAAATCTACCTTTCCGACGGACGAATTACAGTGCCAACAGCGCTATCTCTGGTCTACAGCGTTCTTTCAACCGAGTTTCGGCAGTATTTGATTTTAATTTATCACAACGAGTGTTACGTTCGAGTTTTGTCTCTATGTTTCGACGTTTTATGTATTAGTTATTAAGGTCCATTAGGGCAAGTCTTGCCTGTTGGTAATAAATTTGAAATTTGAAATTTGAAATTTGAAATTTGAGGAAGCCTGTAAGTCGTAGGCGAAATACGTATCTGTCGCGAATAAAATATTTCTAATTCCCGTCATAGTAAGTAAAGCCATTCTAATTTTCATCATTTGTTGGATAGATTTAATGAATACTCCAAAACTTCTTGTGCAAATTTGACTAAAACACACTTACCTTCCGATCCGTGAACTTTGAAATCACTGAAAAGCGATTATTAAAGCATATTATTGAAATTACGCAACTGACTTTATTTCTTAAATTCGTCGTACCGTTTTAAAATCCGTCCATCACAATTTTCCATCGTCCGAACTAAAAATCACAACAATGTTTACGAACATGTATTTGTGTAGGACGGCGTGACAAATGTTATTCTGCAAAATTTCTGCAGGTCAGGCAAGTTTAGCTGGCTGTAGAATAACGACAATGCCTTGCGTGAGTTATTTTCATTTATGAATGACGGAAATTAAAATGATTAGTCGACATTTTCTTCTTCGTCGCACGAAAAAACGTAAGAAATTTGGCTGGTAGGACTTCTTTAATGATAAAAAGCATTTAAATAGAACTCAGCTCACTTTGATTGATCGCGTATGATAGACAACAAACTAAAATATTGGGGAATAATTAGTTTTGCATTGTGTGTCATAAAAATGCCGATATTTTTAATAATTTGTGTTGGATAGGACGGGAATAGGCAATTACGACAAAGCAGCAACATACCCTAGTAGAATTAAATTGGATAAGTTTTCTTCTTTTCATTTAATTTTAGGTTTCGTATTCTAGCTCCAAAAACTTCAGCTAAAAATTTAGGCATGTGCTTCAAACATTCAAACATTTAAACTGAGAATACTTGTGTTCATGACTAGTTAATATGAACTCTATGGTGCAGCTTATCTTTGGGCAGAATCATCACGATTCACGAACCCCTTTAATTGCAAAACCATCATGATTAGTCTATTCTTCAATGGAGGAGCGTAAGCTGACAATTGGTACTCGCTGGTTATGGGATTCATACCGCACCCTTCACTAGGGGGGTACGGGGTAGTAGCACAAGTACCCAACTAATGCTGCACCCTCCTCGGCGGCTGCCGAGATTGATGCACTGCTAATGGTTCGCTTGTCGTTCGTTCGTAACGAGTTCGCCGGGAGATTTTTCCGAGTTTTTGCCCCCTCTTCACAGTCGACCACAGATAGCGATGCGAATGAAAATTGCTCGTGCAATTTACTTTTATAATTTAATTAAACCTGCAACCTGATGCTGGGAGGCAGCTAAAGTAGGTGAAAAGTGCCTTTTTGCAGCAACAGCATCAGCAGCAGCAGCGTCAGGCTCTGGAGAGCATCAGACTGTCTGCAAAGCATCATCGGCCAGCGCGGTACATCTTTAGTTTTTTTTACGCGAAGTGGCGTTACGTGTGGGGCACTGGAAAAAAGTGGTCTCTGGAATTTCCACAGCTAAAATTGGATTAAATACGTAATGAGCAAAATGCATTATTTATTTCCTTCTCCGGTATGTCTCGGTGTCTTCGGCGGAGCATATCTTTTTGTGGCTTCGGTAGCAAGAGGACAGGACTGACCGTTGGATTCAGATTCAGAATAACCACACAAGCATTGAATATTGGTTGCAATGAGAGCCGTACCGGACTTTACAATATGGTAGAGAATAAAAAAACTATATCGATACGATGGGATTAATTCAGTGCATCCACTACTGCATGCAGGTGTAAAGAGGTTTACTCTGGAGCGGAATTGAAAATATCGATTCCATTAGTGTTCACCTACCTTATACGGGATTGTGGTGCTAGAGAAGCAAAAATCAATGGTTGGTTAACCACAATTTTATTGCCCTTTTAAAAACGAATTGCATTTCAATTAATCTGTAATTAATAATGTTTTACTATCATAGCTTTCCTGATGCGAACCGGTGAGAGAATCGTTTACCGTGTATGATTGTAACGGTATCAATAATTTTTTATGATAGCAGCAAAATAGTGATAAACCACACTGCGGCGTATCACTGCACTGCAGCATCAAATGCTATGCATTTGACGAAATTGAATTTTGTTTACCAAAAAAACAAATAACCTCTTTGTGCGGTTATCGTTCAACAGCGCACGTTATCTCAACGGTTTCCGTAGTGTAGCGGTTATCACGTCTGCTTCACACGCAG